>NC_045614.1:151808484-152433484 GCF_009829155.1 Mustela erminea
CAAAAGCTTTTTATCTTGATGAAGTCCCAATAGTTCATTTTTGCCCTTGCTTCCCTTGCCTTTGGAGATAGGTCAAGAAAGAAGTTGTTGCAGCTGAGGTCGAAGAGGTTGCTGCCTGTCCTAATGAAAATATTGAAGATAATATTGTCCTCAGGGACAAAGTGTGGGCAGGTCTGCCAGCAAACCCTTCAAAACACTGCAGGTGTTCCTAAGCTCAGGGCTTCTCAGTTGTGACATAGACTCACTGAGTACCCAACATCCGCCTGGGCCTCGGGGGTAAGAAGAACCAATGTACCTGAGAAGCTCATGCTACTTCTGTGCCTGAATCCACGTGGATCTTTCTCCACAGGGGCTGAATATACAGATGTGTAGCAAGATAACCTTGAGCTCTAGTAGTCACTGCTGCTTCGGCACTTGACTACCTGACACTATGCCTCCCACCAGCAAGGGCAGGGGCTGAATTCAAAATACTCCTATTTGGTGAGAATTCTGACTGGAGAAATTAGCAGAAAAACTTACCTGAAGCTGATGAAATCTTTTAGGCCCTGGCAGAGGCAAACTTGAAACTGCTTTACAGGAGTCCTTCCCTAACCCACAACATAAAGAATTTCCATTGAAGAGAACCTCACCAAATATCAATTCACAATTTAAGTGATAATAAATAACAGAAGAAAAGGCTACCAGTGGAAGTGTGGGGGAGCATACATAGCACCTGGGAACATTTGAGCGTTAAGGTGTAGAGATAATAGAGCAATCTGAAAGAGACTTTAAACAAGTATGTTTAAAATACAGTCATTCCTCAGAGATATTACAGGTTCAGCTCCAGACCACTGCAATAAAATGAGTAGCACCATAAACCAAGTTGAATAAGTGTCTGCTTTCCCAGTGCATATACAAATTATGCTTACACTACTCTGGAGCCTGATAGGTGTGCAATAATATTATATCTAAGACAATGTACAGACTTTAATTAAAAAAAAAACACTTTGTTGTTAAAACATGCTAATCATTATCTGAGCATTCAGTGAGTCCTAATCTTTTCGCAGGTAGAGGGTCTTGCCTCAATGTTGATGGCCACTGACTGGTCAGGGTGATGGTTGTGGCAATTCTTAAAGTAGATGACAAAGAAGTTTGCCACATTTATTGACTCTTCCTTTCACAATTTCTCTGTAGCATTGTGATGACATTTGATAACATTTTACCCACAGCAGAACATCTTTCAAAATTAAGAGTCAATCCTCTCAAACCCTGTGGCTGCTTTATCAACTAAGTTTGGACCTGGAAGTAGTGATACTCCAGGAGCAGTTAGCTTATCTAGCACACAGAATTTGGTGGTTTGTTTTGTTTTGCTTTGTTTTGAGAGCGAGAGGTGGGGAAAGGGGCAGAGGGAGAGAGAGTATCTCTCTGCCCAGGGCAGAGCCAGACTTGGGGCTCAGTCTCATAACCCTGAGATCATGACCTGAGCTCAAAATCAAGAGTCAGATGTTTAGCCAACTGAGCCACCCAGGCACCCCAGATTTGGGGTTTTAAATGTTATTCTCCACTTAAAGGAACCAGAGCATCTTGAGGAAATGGCTGATGTCAGGGCTGGGGTAGAGGAGGTACAAACTGGTCCTGGGATATCTTGTGCCAGGAAAGTAAGGAAGCGCACACATAATAATAGGGCCCCATGGAAAGGACAGAAGGGCTAGCTTGAAGAGGCTCCCAATGGTCAAATCTGGGACAATTCAACCCTCAGAATAATTAGAATAAGATCTGGTTATAGTAAGAATCCATAAGTAGGGGTGCCTGGGTGGCTCAATGGGTTAAGCCTCTGCCTTCAGCTCAGGTCATGATCTCAGGGTCCTGAGATAAAGCCCCGCAATGGGCTCTCTGCTCAGTGGAGAGCCTGCTTTCCCCACCCTGCCCCCTGCCTGCCTCTCTGCCTACTTGTGATCTCTGTCAAATAAATAAATAAATAAATAAAAGAACCCATAAGTCTACTTTTATATAAATAAGTGGTAAAAAAAGAAAATTTTCCTTACCACAGAAAGGCAAGAGTAAGTGTTGAAAGAATGATGGAATTAAAAAAAAAAAAAAAAAAAGGTTTGGCAACCACCTTAATAATTAAGGCAAGTTTCATCAATGGATGCTGAAATTATTGGGTAAAAGTTTGAAGAGTGATATTTATATAATCTCAAAGTATCTCACCATAGGACATTTCTTAATTACCAAAAAAAAGTAATAGTATCTATACAATGAGGAAATCTGCTGGCATCACCTTATCACTGCACCCACCAGACATCACATAGAATGAACACCATGTATCTCCTAGTAGAATGCGTTAAGAAACAGACACCTAGGGCTGATCCTGTACTTGGAGAAAGCCGAGAACAAACACCTCCTTAAATTCTGCACACTCAGAACTTACCCTCCCACCCCCAGCTTACTCCAGTCCCAAACCTGCTGAGAATAGCGCAACATTACTTTGGTCCTACCACTCTTACCCAAAGTACATAATCTGAATCTAATCATGCGGAAACATCAGATGAACTAAAAATGAAGGACAAAGGACATTCTATAAAATAACTGGCCTATGCCCTTGAAATAGATCAGTGTCACTAACAACAAAGAAAGATTGGGCAATGGTTCCAAACAAAAGGAGGCTTAAAAAAACATGAAGACTGATTGCAACACATGATCTGGGATTTTCTTTTTCAGTAAGGGTCACTATTGTGACAATTTGTGAAATCTGAATAAGATCTCTAGATTAGCTAATGGTATTGTGTATGATGATTATGCAAGAGAATACTCCTTTCCAGAAAATTCTGACTCAGGTATTTAGAAGCAAATGGGCATCATGCCTGCAACTTACTTTAAAGTGGTTTAGAAAAAAATATGGTTAAATAGATAAATAGAAAAAGATAAACTAAATGTGGTAAAATGTTAATATTTGGTAAATTTGGGTAGGATCCCATGTGTCAGGAGTTATTTGTGTTACCTTGCAACTTCTCTGTAAGTCTGAAATTGTGTCAAAATAATTTTTTTTTTCAAATCAAATATCTAATAAGAATTCCCTAAGAAGAGAATAGAGAGAAGGGGAACAGGTAACATGTACACAGCAGACCATTTTCCAAAATTGGAAGACCCAGGTCCTCAGTCTGAAAGGTCACAGCAGAACATCCCCAGCAGAATAAATCAAAAGCCAAAATCAACAACATAAGGAGAAACAGGTGTTGGCGAGGATGTGGAGAAAGCAGAACCTTCTTGCACTGTTGGTGGGAATGAAACTGGTGCAGCCACTCTGGAAAACAGTATGGAGGTTCCTCAAAATGTTAAAAATTCGGGATACCTAGATGGCTCAGTCAGTTAAGCTTCTTCCTTAGGCTCAGGTCATGATCCCAGGGTCCTGGGATCGAGTCCTGCATTGGGCTCCTTACTCAGCGGGAAGCCTACTTCTCCCTCTGCCTGCCACTCCCCCTGCTTGTGTGCTTGCTTGCTCTCTCTCTCTCTCCCTAACAAATAAATAAACAAAATAATCTTTAGAAACTTTTTAAAAAAAGTTAAAAATACAACTATCCTACCACCCAGGGATTGAACTACTGGGTATTTACCCAAAACACTAAATCAAAGGGATACATGCACCCCTATATTTATAGCAACATTATTTATAATAACCAAGATATGGAAGCAGCCCAAGGATCCATCAGTGGTTGAATGGGTAAAGAAGATGTTGCATATACACAATGAAAGAGTATTCAGCCATAAGAAAGAATGAGAGCTTGCCATTTGCAGCAACATGGATGGAGCTAGAGAGTGTTATGCTAAGTGAAACAGGTCATTTAGGGAAAGACAAATACCATGAGATTCCACTTACATGTGAAATTTAAGAAACAAAACAAATGAGCAAAGGAGAAAAAAAGAAAGACACAGATTGAATAAAAGACAAGGCCACTCCTAGGAAGATCAGAATATGGGATCTGAATAGAAAACCGTAAAGCCACCAGAAAGAAAAAGACAGAGTACCCACTGAAGACTGACTATCAGACTAGCAGCAGACTTCTCATCCAAAATGCCCATGCTGTAAGCCAAGGCAACAATAAAGTGCAAAAAGCAAATAACTGTCTGGCTAGTATAGTATTTTCTACCAAGTTGAACTATCTTTTTTTTTTTTTTTTGAACTATCTTTTGAGAGTAAAAAATATACTATTTTCAGATATTCAAAAACTAAGGAAGTTTACTACTTAAAGATCCTCACTGAAAGAACTCCTTACTGATAGAATCTGAGAAAAAAGAAATTGACCTAGAAAGACGGAAATTGAATGAGGTATGGAAAGCAATGCTGAGCAAGTGGACTGATAGGCATGTTATTAAACTTATATACAGAGAGACCTCAAAGAGTGAGACAGGGAGAGAGAGAGATGGGCACATTCCCACCTCAGTTCAAGAAAGATGACATTCGGCCTTCTGGTTTCAGCTCTTACGTTGTAAACAGATGTTCTTTTTCCTATTTAGTGCTGCTCTTTTCACATCTGTGCTTTGTATTGGTGATTTTGTATTTAAAATGGCTTATAAGTGTATGCTGAGATGCTCCTAAGCATAAGAAGCCTGTCATGTGCCCTACAGAGAGAATACCTGTGTTAGATAAGTTGCATTTAGGCATAAATTACAGTGCTTTGGTTGTAAATTCAATGCTAATAAATCAACAGTACATATAGGAAGTAGGGTCTTTAAAGAGAAATATGTAAACCAAGGTTATGTGTTGATCCATTGATGGAAACGTGACCAGAGGCTTCAGGAACCCAACTCTGTATTGTCTCTAGGGGAAACAGTTCAGTGTTTGCTAACTCAGTGTTGGTATGTCTTTACAGGACATAACAAATAATGAGATTTGATTGTATTTTTTTTTAGTTAATTTAAAATTCAGTGTTTATTATTTATGGTTCCTTATCTTCTTTCTTCCCAGGGTTTTCAGAATTAGATTTTAGTCTTAGTTTCATCTACTTTACAGTACTAATGCAAAACATTCCAGAGTTCCAATTTGTGAAATATAGCCTGTATTAAGTAACTAACTATTTTTCTTTCCTTTTCCTTTCTTTCTGTCTTCCTTCCTTCCTTCCTTTTTCTTTTTCTTCTTCTTTTTCTTTTTTGGGTGTGCAGCAAACCAAAGTTTATTGAGTGATATAGTAGAGAGCTCCTAAAGATGGAGGGGACCCGAGAGGGTTGCCCTCTTTCTTTCTTTGAGTATGGTTGACACCTGATGTTACTTTAGTTTCAGGCGTACAGCATCGTGATCCAACAACTCCATACATTATGCTAAGCTCACTGCAAGTGTAGTTTCCATCTGTGATCATGCCATGCTATTACAGTATCATTGACTATATTGCCTCTGTTGTACCTTTTATTTCCCTGACTTATTCATTCCATAACTGGAAGCCTATACCTCTCACCCCCAATTCACCCATTTTATCTATCTTCTACCCCCTCCTGTCCTGCAAACACCAGTTATATTCGCTGTATTTGTAGTTCTGATTCTGCTTTTGTTTGCTTGTTTTGTTTTTCAGATTCCACATATAAATGAAGTTATGTGGTATTTATCTTTCTCTGTCTGACTCATTTCACTTAGCTTAATAACCTCTAAGTTGGAGTAACTATATTCCAAAGCAAGGTTTTTCCTTCCTTGACGGGATAGAATGCAAACATGCCTACTAAAGTGTCCTCATTATTATTATTATTTTTTAAGATTTTATTTATTTATTTGACAGACAGAGATTACAAGTAGGCAAGAGAGGCAGACAGGGAGAGAAAGGAGGAAGCAGGCTCCCTGCAGAGCGAGAGCCCGATGTGGGGCTTGATCCCAGGACCCTGGGATCATGACCTGAGCAGAAAGCAGAGGCTTTAACCCACTGAGCCACCCAGGTGCCCCTAAAATGTCCTCAATATTAACAATCATATCAAGTAGTTTGAATTTACTCAAGTCATATAAATGAACCAAGAATTTTCAGTTATTATGCTTAGGTTTATGTACGCCATTTGGTGAAACCCCCTAGGTCAACACAGCTTGCCCACGCATCATAGGATTGGGTTCGTTTAAAGTCAGTTGGGAACCTGCAATTTCTTCTTGAGATGGGCTATATATAAAATGACTGAAATCAATCTGCTAAATTCAAGAATTCTGAGTTATGTTTGCAGATGATATCACCTTATGGTCATGGTAAAGGATTCAGAGTACTGTGTGCAAAAGCGACTTTCAGGAGTGACGGAAATATTTTCTATCTCGATGGTGGTGGTAGTTGCATAGATGTATACATCAACATTCATAGAACTGTGCAACTCAGTAAATCTGGCTTTTAAAAAAGCAAGAATATGGGTGCCTGGGTGGCTCAGTCAGCTGAATGACGGCCTTGGGCTCAGGTCATGATCTTGGAGTCCTAGGATAGAGTCCCACATCAGGCTCCCTGCTCAGCGGGGAGTCTGCTTCTCCCTCTGGCCCTCCCCCCTCTCATGTTCTCTTTCTCTCATTCTTACCTTTCCAAATAAATAAATAAAATCTTTTAAAAAATGAGAATCTTATGGTATTAGGGAAGAAAATAATGACAAAGGTGGCTAAGTAATATGTGAAAGGAAGTTTCCTTCTTTGTTTTGGCCTCTTAGACAAAAGGCAAAGATACAAATCTTTATTACTGAAAACTTACGAGTAATGGCTTCTTTTCCACATTTTCTTCTGTACCACCATTCTTTACTTTGGATTTTTCATTGCCTTATATAAAAATTCTAAGTTTTTCCTCAAAAAAAAAAGTGTTATTTATATTTATGAATATAATAAAGCTCTTAGCCATTCTCTAATGTGGTTTTAATCTTAACTCAGAGAACTCATTCACTTGAGATTTGATCATGTCCATAGTTGAATAAAAGAATCTAGCCATGAGTGAAACAGGATGATTGGGGGACACCTGGATGACTTAGTTGGTTAATAATCTGCCTTCAGCTCCGGTTATGATTCTGGAGGTCCTGGGATCAAGCTCCACCTCAGGCTCCCTGCTCAGTAGGAAGTCTGCTTCTCCCTCTTTCTCCACCTACAGCTCCCCCTGCTTGTGTTCTCTCTCTTTCTCTGTCAAATAAATAAATAAGTAAATTAATATTTTTGAAAAGGAAAAAGAGAGAAACTCCCCAGTTTAGGGCAAATTGAGACAGTTGATCACATTTACAAGGAGGGACCATGACAAGTTTTCTTGGAGGTGGGAGACAGTGAAGTTTCTAGGTTCAGCCTTGAAGCACCATTCATTTCCTAAATAGGGTATGGTGACCCTGGCATAGTTTCTGATCTAGACTTGAGTAATTGGATCCAAGTTCTTAGGAATGTGCAAGGTTGATACAATGAGTTGTAATCCTGGGCTCTACTGTAAGAGGAGAAAGTATAAGGAAGGACAGTGGTGGGGAAGAGCCTGGGAGAGCAGCCTCATGGGCCATCTCCGAGGCCAAGCCCAGAATGTGAGGAAGGAGGAGCCAGGTGAAGACCAAGCCTACCAGGTGATGGAGCTCAGAGCAGTAGTGGCCTCTGAATCAAGAACAATGGACTGACCCACTAGCAAAGGGACCTTCAGAGTTTGTGAGCCCTGTGCCTTGAGGCCCACAGGTTTCTTACCTTGAGAGCAGAGCAGGGTAAGAGATCCCAGCAGAGAACAATGAACATGGAAGAAATACTATGTCCCTTTGCTGCCCAGCCCTCTCCAAGGCAATAGTCTGTCCAGGTTATGGAAATCAGCTCTGGATTTTAAACCTGAGATCTTCGTGTTTGAAGTATCCCATACCCAACACCTGAAATTACATGCCAAACTTGGTGTGAATCCATATATTCTCAGAAGATAGCATCCATCAGGGTCTCAGAGTTGTTCAAGATAGCAAACAGATTAAGAAACACAAGACTAAGTGGTCACTAAAGCCCTTCTTGTTTTCACATTTTGTGATCCTTTGATAATACTCAAGATAATTGATTTGAATTTATAAAAAGGATCACAAAAGAAGTGTCAGGATCCAAGAAACCCAAGAACTATCACCTTGAGAAATATGCTAAATACTAATATCAGGGAATTCCAAACAGCTTTCTCTGTTGTGAAAGAGGACCTGTGATAGTTGATTTTATGTCAGCGTGGCTAGGCTCATGGGCATACTCTATGGGTGCTCAGTTGTCTGGTCATACATCAATCTAGGTGTTGTTATAAGGTATTTTTTAGATGTGATTAACATTTAAATCAACAGACATTGAGTAAACCAAACTGTCCTTCATAATGTTGGTGGGTCTCATCCATTCATTTGAAGGCCTTAAGAGATTGTGGTTTCCCAGATGAGAACCAATTCTCCAGACTGCAATACAGGTACCTTGCCTGGGTTTCCAGCTTGCTGTCCTGTAGAATTCAGACCCGAGACTGTAACATCAACTCTTAGCCTGAACTCTTAGCTTTTTAGCCTGCTCGGCAGGTTTCTGGAAATTTCCACCTATACAAGCATGTGAACCAGTTCCTCAAAATCTTAATCTCTTTCTCTTTCTTCGTCTCTGTTCTTTTGGATCTGTTTTTCTGGAAAACTCTGACCAGTACCTGACCCATTAGTCATTGATTTCGTTATAATACTGGGAATTAACATATATATGACCCCTCAAAATGCTGAACTTAACTACTGGTGAAAGCGATCCCTAGGCCATTTGGAATAAATGAGTACTGTTGGACAGGCAGAAGGTACAGAAAGAAAAAAATATATCTTTGTGGGTGTATGTCCAAGCTTCTAGTAATATGGCCAAAGAGCCCAGTTTGGTATTAACCAACTTGAGAACAGTTGGTTAATAATTTGGTCAAAAGAACAATTTGGTTAAAAATGAAGATCCTTTACTTTTTAATCGCACTTTTAAACTATTTTCACAAAAAGCATGTATCCATATTACTTTCATAATTTTGCAAAAAGAAACTAATATTTGCAGGTACTGGTTTGTTTGTTTGTTTTGTAGTGCTGCTTGTGGTGCGGAGGTGGCTGAAGCAGGCATTAATGCTTCCTTGCTCCCTACTTATCAGGCTTGCTCTTTGGGAACTGGACCACCTCCTGAGAAGTCCCCTTGGCTCTGGGCAGGCGGATTGAAACTACGGGAATCTCGAAATTGCCATAGGCCTCTTTTTTTTTTTTTTTTTTAAAGATTTTATTTATTTGCCAGAGATAGAGAGAGAGAGTACACACAAGCACGCAAAGAGGCAGGCAGAGGCAGCGACGAGAGAAGCAGGCTCCCCGCCGAGCAAGGAGCCTGATGTGGGACTCGATCCCAGGACCTTGGAATCATGACCTGAGCCGAAGGCAGCGGCTTAACCAACTGAGCCACCCAGGCGTCCCAGCCATAGGCCTCTTTTCTACTCTTTTCATAGGTCTCTTTTCAGCTCTTCCTGGCTGAAAAAGTAACCGCTGGAGTGGAGGTGGAGATGGGGGTGGCGGGAGCTTGATGTTAAAAGAGGCCACCCTACGCTTTGTCCCCTTTTCCCCACAAGAGGGCTGGGGAGGGTCTTACTGCGTATATTATTGCATTTAAAGTATTTACTGATGTGTGTGATATGTGCACATTTTACCAGGTTTTCACGAGCGAAGTCTTGGGGGGAGCGCTCTGTTTATTAATATATACTTCAGGCTGCATTTCTAATTTCTTTTCAGGTCATTTTAATTTTCTTAATAGATATTCATGAAATGTAACTACGGTTGAAAAGAAACACGGGCCCCGCCTCCGGGAACTCGCTCCCCTCCAAGCGCCCCACACCGCCGCCAGGTCCTAGCAAGCGCCGCGCAAGGGTGTCTACGCAGCAGTGATGTCACGGCGTCGGGGCGGGGCCAGCGGCAGGGGCGGGGCCGCTTCCCGGATCTCGCGGAGGGGCGGGCCGGGGGCGGCGGCCCCGCGGGGCGCGCTCAGCCCCTGAGGTGCGGACCTGTATAAACGCGCCCTCTCGGCTGCCGGTTGTTGCGGAGAGGCTTGCGGGGTCGGGATGTTGGGGTCGCATGCGGTCCAGGAGCTGAGCGCGGCGGGCCCGTGTCCCGCAGGCTTCGTGTTAGGGCTGGACGTGGGCAGCACGGTGATCCGCTGCCACGTCTATGACCACGCGACGCTGATCCGCGGCTCCAGCGCGCAGAAGGTGACCGGGGAGCGAGCGTAGGGGGCGCGGGTCGGGGTCGCACGGAGCGCCCGGGATCTAGTCACTGGAGGCGAGCGGGCGGGTCCTCGGCGTCTGGCCAGGTTGTAGCCACCTGCAGCCCCGGCGGGCCCTCGGTCCTGAGCGGAGGGAGGGGAGCGGCCAGATCTCTGAATCACCTCCCCGGGTAGGGCTGACACCCGCGCGCCCTTCCCGTCCCGGCTGAGGGCAGGAGGGGCCCGGTTCGAGACCAGGGGTCCTTCGCTCGCTTCTCTCACCTAAGGATTCGCTTTTCCTGGGTGGGAGTGCGGAAACTCGCAGGGTAGGGCAGAGCACTCCGCGCGTATCCAACCAGCAGGTGCTTTGTGACTTGCTAGGTTTTTCCTACTTCCTCGGTAGACTTGCAGCCCCGTCTTTATTTACATTTAAAATTTTCAGATCTTGATAGAATTTGTTGTCCATTCTTCAGTTATCATTATTAACTGCTTCTTAGAGTGCTGGTTTCTCACCGGAGCGACTGATTTTCATGGATATGGGAGGAATTGGACAAGTTTTGAAGGCTGTATTGTCATTACTTTTCTCTTTTTCATCTTTGAGCATTGATAAAAATGCCTTTTTTTTCTGCTTTGAGACACCTACCCAATCCTTACTTGTTATTAGTAAAGCAACCAAAATATTGGTGCTCTTCTGTTCTTATTTTAATGAAGTGTTGATTTCTTCCAGCGCACCAAAATAATGTTGATTTGATGTGGTGTTCTTACCCTTCTTTCCAGTATCAACATCTTTTTTATGTTAGCAGTATTCGGAGCCATTAGTTACCTAAACCATTCCCCGCAGCACTGGACTCTCCTGTTTGCTCAGTTCTCACCCTTCTTCCCATCCCCTTAATAGTGTTTTTCCAACCGTATTACTTGCCCAGGTGCAGATCTAGCCAAGTGACTGCTTTGAGAAAATGGGGGAGTTTCATTTCATTCTGCTTTCTGGACCAGAACAGTAAGCTGGGACCAAGCAGCTTCCTGGGCCCTTCTCTGCTACCAGTGCAGAAGCACTGTCCACCCATCCTACACACGCCATCACTCCCCCAACCTGAAAGAACACTGTGCTTCAGCGACTGTGTGCCTCTTATCTTTTTATGTCTTTATCACAACACAGTGATACTTTCCACACAGTCTTCCTCATAATTCTAGACACAAAATACTTTTGTTTTAGGCAGTGATTTTTTAAATTGAAATATTTGGAACCAAAAGGGAGACATGGATTATGAGAAAAATACAAAGTTTCCGTTGCTGAAGAATTTGGGGCAAATGATTAGTTTTTTAGAAATGAGGTAGGAATCTTAAAGATGGATCAAGACTATTGTGGGTAACAGAAGACTAGAATGGTTTGCTCAGACTCTCAACGGTGAAGTGTCTGGAAAGATACACAAGTTAATAAAAATATAAAAAGTCCCTGCCCTCAAAGGGTGAAACACTTAGGTTAAGGAGTTTGTAGCAGTGGCTCTCCAACTGCTAGTAGGAGTTCATAGCAGTGCTTTTTTCTTTTTTTAAAGATTGTATTTATTTATTTGTCAGAGAGCATAAGCAGGGGGAGCAGCAGGCAGAGGCAAAGGGAGAAGCAGGCTCCCTGCTGAGCAAGGAGCCCAATGCAGAACTCCATCGCAGGACCCTGGGATCATGACCGGAGCCAAAGGCAGATACTTAATCTACTGAGCCACCCATAACATGGCTGCGATCTTACTAACAAAACTTTTGGGATTTTTTTTGGTATGTAATTTTTTCCTAGAAAATTGTTTTATGTCTTAAAAATTGTTGGTCCATAACAAATTAGAAAAGAACAATCGGAAATTGGTCATTTACTTCAGATAGCTGGAGTTCTTTGAGAAAGAGGGTCTTATTGGCCTACATTGCTACTTAGCACCTAGTTTATTACCTCCTGGGTACAGAATAAGTCATTGATTTGCATTTAATCAAGGTGTTAGGAATTCAGTTTGCTTCGTGAGACTGATTGGGCATAGAACTTTTATTTTCTCCAACGAAAATCACATCTCTGCTAATAGGATAATAAGGCTAGATACAATAGAAACCCAGACCGTCTTACTATAGGATTTAACTGATAACTGCTACATAAATAGCTTCTAAGAGAAACAGGGAAAGAAAAAGTGAAGAGATCACCCTTAGAGATAAGAACATAATAGGCTGGGGGTGCCTGGGTGGTTCAGTTGTTAAGCATCTGCCTTCTGGCTCAGGTCATGATTCCGGAGTCCTGGGATCGAGTCCGGCATTGGTCTTCCTGCTCAGCCAGAAGCCTGTTTTCTCCTTCTCCCACTCCTTCTGTTTGTATTTCCTCTCTCGCTGTCTCTCTCTGTCAAATAAATAAAAATATTTTTAAAAAAAGAACATAATAGGCTAAATTGGTCTTTTAATTAAAATTGGAATCCCAAACACGAACGCTTTGTGTTAGAAAGCTGGTACTAGGCCTCTCAGAAGACCGGTTTTATTTCTTGTGGCATTCATTTTTTAACAGCAGAGAAACGTTTTTAGGCTTTTTCTATAATTTGTTTTTTTGTTTCTTTTTTTTATAATTTGTATTTTTTTTAAAGATTTTATTTTTTTGACAGAGAGAGACACAGTAAGAGAGGGAACACAAGCAGGGGGAGCAGAAGAGGGAGAAGCAGCCTTCCCGCCCAGCAGGCAGCATGACGCAGGGCTCAATCCCAGGACCCTGGGATCATGACCTGAGCCGAAGGCAGATGCTTAACGACTGAGCCACCCAGGCGCCATTAATTTTTATTTTTTAAAAAGGCTTTGAATGGATTCTTAAATATTGGTGTTATATACTAGAATAGTATTCAGATTTGAAAATCCACATGTCAATGTTTGATGTTTCTAGTTTTAAGGAGAAAGTTTATCATGTTCCCCATTGGAACATCACACTATGTGAGAAACCGTAAAGACTAATAATGTCTTTGTTGGAAGAAAGGACAGAAAGGCCAATCCAAAGAAGATAGTATAATCTGCACTACTGTGTACCCTTCTGGACAGTATTGAAAAATTCTGGTTGTTTGCTGTCTTTTGTTTTGTTTGTAATCAGCAAAACAAATCTTGGCTTTGGTTATCTTCTTGTCTAATTTCCGTTTCGTCTTCCCTCAAGACAGGAGGAGATTTTACTATTATGACATTTTTTGGGGAGAGTGAGTTCTCCGAGCTGGTGGAGTTAGGGGAGTGACCCTGTAGTGCCACCTCCAAGTCTGAAGGTTTGTAGGTTTGATGCAATGATACCCATATTGAGTTTTTCTGGGATCAGGAAGCGTTTATTGCAGTTGAGGCATTTATCTGTGGTCACCAAAGTCTTGCATAGAAAAAACATATTATTTGATAGAAGGGGAATGGATTTTGTTAAGTCTGTCTCTGATATCTCACTGGGAAATAGTAGACCCTTTTTTCATATCAGACCTTGTCACCCTCATGCTCCCCACATAGTCACTGTTTTCTAGGCATTCCTTTGTTTTCTTTATTTTGGTCTTTTCTTACATGTTAGATCTTTGGTTGGTTTTTGGTTGTTCCTATTTTCAGTACCACTCTGTGGTCTTACCCTACTTAGCTGTATGTGGTATATATTTGCAAAGAAAGCACTCTTCTGGTTCAGTCTCTTTGTGAGTAAACCTTTTACCTTCTGCCTGGTTAGGGAGGGGTGGTGATCTGGCTAGAGGAAGGGATTGGGGATCCTTATAAAGACTTTGAGCCAGGGACGCCTGGATGGCTCAGTCAGTTAAGTGTCTGCGTTCAGCTCAGGTCGTGGTCCCAGCGTCCTGGGATTGAGCCCTGCATCAGAGTGCTTGCTCAGTGGGGAACCTGCTTCTTATGTTTCTGCTGTTCCCCCTGATTATGCTCTCTCTCACTGTCCGACAAATAAATAAAAATTGTTAAAAAAAAAAAAAAAAAGACTTTAAACCAATCTTGTGTTCAACCCCATCTGGCATCCCAGTCTTTGGAGGTGCCTCTAATTTTCAAGGCTTTACCATAGAATCTCTGCCTGCCAGAGTTTGAACAAAGGCGTGTCACCTGAGCAGGGAGTGAAGTATCAGTTTTCTCCTCTGTTTAGCCATGTGCCATCAACCCACTCACTGTTCATATTAAAAACATTTGTTAAAACCTGGTCTGAGCCTGTTTGCTCTCTTAGCATCGTCTCTCTGCATAAACCTTTTTAATGTTTTTATTTTAATGGAACCTTGAGAGGAATTGGAGGTCAGATATGTAGGTTTAAGCCATCATGTTAAACTGAAGCCATGGCTTCTTTTTATTTTATGTTTTAAATTAACATACAGTAAAATTGCCTTTTTGGTGAATAAGTTCTGTGACTTTTAGCCAATGTAGGAGTAATCCCCAAAACTCGTATTAGCCCTTTTTAATGCTAGCCCTTTGTAGTCATACTCCTCCCATACCTAACAGTGATCAATTTTCCATGTTCATAGTTTTGTCTTTTTGAGAATGTCCTGTAAGTGGAACAATATAATCAGTAGCCTTTGGAGACTGACTTTTTTCAGGATAATGTCTTTGAGATTTGTCCATATTATGTATATCAATAGTTTATTCCTTTTTATTTCTATGTAGTAATCCATTAGATGAATATGCCTCATTCATTCACCAATTGAAGTACAGTTAGGTTGTATCCATGGTTCTGGTGATTGTGATTGGAGCTGCTATAAACATTTGTGTACAGATTTTAATGCGAACCTAACTTTGCTCTTCTCTAGAATAAATACCTAGGAGTGGTATTGTTGGGTCACATAGTAAATGCATGTTTAACTTAACAAAGAATTACCACATGTTTCTAAAGTGGCTGTACTATTTTGCATTCTCACCAGCAATGTATAAGAGTTCTTCACTGACACTTGAAATTGTTAGTGTTTTTTATTTTATGCATTCTGGTAGATGTAGCAGTATCTCATTGTGGTTTTGATTTGCATTTCACCAATGTTTAATGATGCTGAATATTTCTCTATGCATATATGCTATCCATATATATCTTCTTTGGCGAAGTGCCTGTTCAAGTCTTTTGCTCGTTTTTTAATTGGGTTGTTTGTTTTCTTACTGTTGAATTTTGAGATTTTTTCATATACTCTGAATGTAAGTGCTGTGTTGGATGTGTGATTTACAGATATTTTAAGCCAGTCTGTGTTTTGTCTTTTCATTTTCTTAACCATGTCTTTTGCAGGGCAAATGTTTTTAATTTTGATGTTCAATTTGTCAATTTCTCAGTTTTATGAATGGTAATTTTGGTGTCATGTCTAAGAGTACTTCCATGTCTTTTGCAGGGCAAATGTTTTTAATTTTGACGTTCAATTTATCAGTTTCTCTTTTATGAATGGTAATTTTGGTGTCATGTCTAAGAGCACTTCATCTAACACCACATCACAAATATTTTTTTCCTGTGTTTTCTTCTAAACATTTTATAGTTTTATGTCTTAAATTTAGATCTGTGATCAATTTTGAGTGAAGTTTTGTGTAAGATGTGAGTTTGAGGTTAATTTTTTGCATATAAATGTCTATTTCCAATTGTTGAAAAAGCTATCTTTTTTCCCATTGAATTGTCTTGTATATACTTGTCAAAATGAATTAGCTATATTTGTGTCAGTCTGTTTCTGAAGTTTGTTCCATTGATATCTAGTTGTTCATTTTTTTTTTAATTTTTTTTTTTTTTTTTAGGGAGAGAGAGAGCACATAAGTGGGGCGAGGGACAGGGACAAGCATACTCTGCACTAAGCACTGAGCCCAACATAGGGCTGGATCTCAGGACACTTACCCAACTGAGCCACTCAGGCACCCCCTATTTCTCCATTTTTATGCTAGTAGCACACTGTTTTGACTAATATAACATTATAATAAGTCTTAAAATAGTATGATTTCTCCAGTTTAATTGTCAACATTTTTCTGGTTATTTTGTTCTTTTGCTTTCTCCTATAAATTTTAGAATCATCGTGTCTGTATCTACTAAAAAATCCTACTGGGATTTTGATACGCAATTGTAGATGGCATTTCTTTAGCACTTTAGAAATGTTGAACCACTTCCTCCTGGCCTCCATGGCTCTGATGTGAAGTCTGCAGTCATACAGAATCATTGTTCTATGTATATCATGTGTGACTGCTTTCAAGATTTTCCTTAGTTTTTGGTTTTCAGTATTTTAATTATGCTGGATCTGGACGTGTAATGCTTTGGACTTATCCTTTTAGGAGTCTTGTAAGTTTCTTGAATATATAGATTTTAAGTCTTCCACTGAACTTGAAAAATTTTTAGCACTACTATTACTTCCCTAATTTTTTTTTTTTTTTTTGCATTGAACTCTTTCTTTTCCCTTCTTTGGGGACTCTGATGACATAAATACTAGACCTTTTGCTCCTGTCTCATAGATCCCTGAGGCTTTATTCATTCTTTTTTTCCAATACTTTTTCTTTCTGTTATTTAAGTTAGATAATATCCATTAATTTATCTTTGGTTAAGACTTTCTTCTGTTGTCTTTATTCTCTTGTTAAGCCCATCCAGTATTTTTTTTTTTAAGATTTTATTTATTTATTTGACAGAGAGAGATCACAGGTAGGCAGAGAGGCAGGCAGAGAGAGAGAGGAGGAAGCAGGCTCCCTGCTGAGCAGAGAGCCTGATGCGGGACTTGATCCCAGGACCCTGAGATCATGACCTGAGCCGAAGGCAGCGGCTTAACCCACTGAGCCACCCAGGCCCCCCTGTTTTTTAATTTTAATTCTATTTTTCTTTTTTAATTGATTTTCCAGCTTTATTGAGGTATGATTGAAAATAAAAGTTGTATATAGGTAAGGTATACAACTTGATGTTTTGGTGCACATATACATTGTGAAATGATTACCATAATCAAGCTAATTAACATACCCATTACCTCACGCTATTTGTGTATGTGTGTGTTGAGAACACTTGAGAACTGCTCTCCTAGCAAATTTCAAGTATACAGTACATTATTATTAACTATAGTCACCATAATGGATGTTAGGTCTCTAGAACTCATTCATCTTATAACTGAAAGTTTGTACCCCTTGACCAGCCTCTCTGCACTTCTTCAATTCTCCTAATTATTATATTTTTGAGTTCTAAAAATTTTATTTTGTTTTTCTTTTTGTCTTATATTTCTTGCTAAGACTTTCTGTTTTGCCATTGGTTTTAAAAGAATTTGCCCTCTCTTCTTGGAACATTTTTATAATCACTGCTTGTGAAGTCTTGATCAGATACCTGTCTTCTTGACATTGGCCTCTATTATCTTTTCCCATGTGAGGTGAGATTTTTCTAGTCCTTCATATACCTTGCAATTTCAGATTATATCATGGACATTTTGAATATAGTGTTATAAGACTCCAGGTCTTATGTAAATCCTATGATGAATGTTGATATTTTTCTTTAACCAGGCAGTTAATGCAGTTGGGTTCAGCCTACAAATTCTGCCAGTTTTTCTGTGAACTTTGGTTTCAGTGTTTGTCATTTCCAGAATCTTGACAGTACTATTTGTACATGCCCTGTGAATGTGCCACCTAGTAGCCCATCTGGTACCCGGGTAAGGGTTTGTCCCTTAGTTCTTAACATCTTTGCTATGCTGTTTAGATTACAGTTCACACATGTACAGCTTCAAGGTGAGTCTCAGAATTCATACCCAGCTTTCCAGAGCAGCTTTCCCAAGCTCCTCCCTCTCTGAGATGGTGTGGTACTTTTTGGTTCCCTGAGCTTCCCCTTTTGTCGCCTCTTACCAGAATGCTGGAGCTTTCATTACCCTACTATTCTGGCATTTCCTATGCCCACAGCTGGGGCTACACATCAGGACTACAGAGAGAGAGAGAGAAAAAAACATGGCAGTCTTGGGCCTTATCTCCTCTGGTTGGAGAGGGAGTTTTACCTCCTTCAGTATTTTAGGTATTGCAATTACTACTGCAACCACTAGCCTGGGTACAAAAGTATGGAGGGAAGCAGGGGGATAAGAGGAAATATGGGGGATTTCTCCCATTCTCTCTGAGTGTTAGCCAAAACATGAGAGCTTCTCCTGGAGTTCCCACTGCCTCCTGTTATCCACTTCTGGTTTTGCGGACTGTCTTGATTATACCAGGGAATATCAGGGAAGAAATTGGAAACTCACCACCAGTTAGTTGTACTCGAATTCTTATCCTCCTCCATCTTCCTGCAACCTTAGATTTTTTAGAGTGTGCATTCAACCCACATTTTATCCCTGCATTCAGTGGTAGAGGCAGGGTGGAGTGTGTTTCCTCCATCATAGTCTGAATCAGAACTTAGTACTTTATTTGTTAATTTTTGTTTTTAAAATATTATTTTCTTATAAAAATAGTGCATCTTCATTATAGAAAACTTAGAAAGTAAAGATAAAATAAAGAAAGCTAAAATTTTCTGTAAACTCATGAACTAGAGAAAGCTTTATATCATAATTTCTATTTTAACAATAAAATTAATCAGATAATAAATGAAATAAAATTGTTAATTATTTTAACCATTTAAAAAATTTTAAGACCCAGATGTTATTGACTTACCTAATGTTGTTTTTACGAAATTTTCTTTTTCCAAATAGATAGAAAGTCTTTATCCTCAAGCTGGCTGGGTTGAAATTGATCCCGATGTTCTCTGGCTTCAGTTTGTGACTGTAATAAAAGAATCTGTTAAAGGTAATTAGACTTGCAAAAATAAAAATAATAAAGTATATTTTGTTTGTAGTAAAAGTTTTCCTCACTCTGTCAAATTTTGTGGGTTTCCTAAGTTATAATTACACAAATAGTATTTTACTGGGGTAAAATTTCTCAGTATTTTTCAGCAGACATCTGTGATTTATAATTAACCACTTTGTCAAGGAAAGGTAACAGCAACTCTCTGTCCTCTGGTTTAAATCTTTTTTCAATACAGTATAAAGGCTTACTTTCTTTCTTCATTCTTCATGTGTCTAGTGCTCGTTCGACTTCCTATTATGTACAAAATACTAGAGGGTTATAAACAAAATTATAACCCACAGTTCCTGCTCTCGGGAATTTATAGCTGTGTTACCTGTATTTTTTTTTTTTTTAATGTTTTATTTACTCATCCGAGAGAGAGAGAGAGGGAGGGAGCACAAGCAGGGCAAGGGGTAGAGGCAGAGGGAGAAGCAGGCTCCTTGCTGAGCAAGGAGCCTAATGCCAGACTTGATCCCTGGACCCTGGGATCGTGACCTGAGTGGAAGGAAAAAGCTTAACTGACTGAACCACCCAGGCACCTGAAATCTTAACTCTTTAAGGACATTTTCACCGTGTAACTTTCTTTAAGAATATGGCAAGAGATGACTTGTAAATGTGAATTCTAAAAGATCTTTCATTTCATTTTTGTGTCTCAGTTGCTTCTCCTTCTTGCCTTTTTGGTTTGAAATACTTCAAAACTTATTTTAAAAAGCTGCAAGAAAGGGCACCTGGGTGGCTCAGTGGGTTAAGCCCCTGCCTTCGGCTCAGGTCATGATCGCAGGGTCCTGGGATCTTCGAGTTCTGCTTCGGGCTCTCTGCTCAGCGGGGAGCCTGCTTCCCCCCTCTCTCTCTGTCTGACTCTCTGCCTACTTGTGATCTCTCTCTGTCAAATAAATAAATAAAATATTTTAAAAAGCTGCAAGAATAGTACATGGAACACCTGTATGCCTTTCCCCAGATTCACACATGTTTAGCAGTGCTTATCATTCTTTACAGACTCTTTTTTTTGACCCATTTAAGGGTTCATTTGACATAATTATTGTGATCCCTAAATATTTCAGCATTACCTCCAAAGGAAGGGAGAATTCTCCTATATAAGCACACTGCACATATCACAGACAAAATTTAACATTAATACCGTAGTATTTTCTAATACTTAATCTTCAGTATTCCTCTCTTATCTCAGTCATTAGTAGGGTTTTTTTTTTTTTTCCAATCTAGAATCCATCCAAAGGTGAGGCATTGCATTTGGCAGTTAGTCTGTCTAGTCTCTTTTAATAGATGGTCCTGCATTTTGCAGTTGTCTTATTTCCCCATGATTAGATTCAGGTTAAATATTTTTCAGGGGAGTACTATACAGGGGTAAAGTATCTTCCTCAGTGCTCAAATTCAAGTTGTACCTAATTTTCCTAGTGGGATAAATTGCTTTTCTAAAAGAATATCACAAAAAATACTTGAGGGCACCTGGGTGGCTCAGTGGGTTAAGCCGCTGCCTTTGGCTCAGGTCATGATCTCAGGGTCCTGGGATCGAGTCCCGCATCGGGCTCTCTGCTCAGCAGGGAGCCTGCTTCCTCCTCTCTCTCTCTCTGCCTACTTGTGATCTCTCTCTGTCAAATAAATAAATAAAATCTTTAAAAATAAAAAAATACTTGAGTTGCAATATTTTAAGAAGTATGAACCAGAAAGACCATGGTTTTTTTTTTCTTTTTTCTTTTAAAAATTTTGTTTATTTATTTGACAGAGAGAGAGAGAATGAGAGAAAGAATCTCTCTTCTTGGGCAAGGAGCCTGATGCAGGACTGGATCCCAGGACCCTGGGATCATGACCTGAGCGGAAGGCAGACACTTAACTGACTGAGCCACTCAGGTGCCCCAGAAAGACCACATTCTATTTGCATCTTAGCATCTGTTAAGATCTAAGCTTCAGTAATTATACTGTTTTCCCCGGGAATTTTTCTTGTCATCAACCATCAACTTATACTATGTTGTGGTAACCATAAAAATAAGTTGTTATACCAGCGAAGGGCGATTTATTCAGGAGTAGCAATTTGGGATGAGCAAGCTATGGCAAAAACCATAGGCTAGTTCAGCAAACAAAGGAAAGGAATGTTATTTTGTGGAAAAGGAGAAAAAGGTTGGGAAGGATTGTTTTGAACTGTAGTCCATTGGAGAAAAGTGAGAGTTTGGCGTAAGGATGGTTTTTCATTGGCTGGGGTAAATTTATTTTAGCAGATGCAATGTACATCTTTTCCCATTAATGACCTATAATTGCCAATTCCTTCCTGCTGAGGATTCTACTCTTGGGGTCTGTGATTGATAGGTCTTCCTGTAATTGACCCAGTGGTTTGGCCTGCAATGCATTTTAGAGAGGTTTCCCTTTATTAATTTTTATAGGTTGATCATTGCTTGAATTAAGATCAGTCTTTTAGTATTATCAAGAAGAAATACAGTTTAACTTACTTTGAGTGGTGTTTGCTTTTTTTCTAACATTTAAAACAGAAAGCTCCTTTTGTTATTATTAGAATATGACCTTTTCCCCTTTAAGTAAAAAATTACTGTAAAACCATCTTAGTAGTGCTTCCTTTATTAGCGCCAGTTATGTTACTAAATGCTAAACCCATATGTTTCCCTTAAAGATTATACTGAATGATTTATTTCCCAGACTGTAATATTATAAAGAAAAGCTTCACTAGCTTTTAAACATGTGTTCTACCTATCTTTATTTTTAGCTGCTGGGATAGAGATGAATCAAGTTGTTGGTCTTGGCATTTCAACACAGAGAGGAACTTTTATTACGTGGAACAAGTAAGTGCATTGTGTGATAAGCATTCTCTTGCTGGGTTTGGACCACAGTGAATACATTGCTCCATTGCTGTGAAACCTTTTTGGAGAGTTTAAATTGGTGAATTAATAGAAGTTTAACTTGGTTAAGAGGGATGAAAGTGGGCCTACTTTCTGGCATTTTAAAATACGCTCCCTGCATGTTATCTGAGGTCGACTTACATAAAATGATAACAATAAAAAATACTGTTACTGTCATAAAATTCTCCATTCCTTTCTTTTGATATAAGGTAGTTTTTCAAATAAGCATGGATTGAAATCTTAAAAATTAGCTTATACCAGAAAAGATTCAAGAGAGACTAACAAATTTCATAAACACGATTCTTTTTTTTTTTTTTTTTAAAGATTTTATTTATTTATTTGACAGAGAGATCACAAGTCAGCGGAGAGTCAGGCAGAGAGAGAGAGAAGCAGGCTCCCGCTGAGCAAAGAGCCCGATGCGGGGCTTGATCCCAGGACACTGAGATCATGACCTGAGCCAAAGGCAGTGGCTTAATCCACTGAGCCACCCAGGCGCCCCCATAAACACGATTCTATAATTATGGTTTATATTTTCAGTCTATTACAAATTTAATATTTAAGTACCTACAACATATGGGGTATATGTAGATTAAACACAATTATAATATAATGGTTATCATATAGTGAATATCTATATTTCAGATTCTGTTATTCTAACAAACAAACTTGTTATTTAGGTATTATGACTATTTACAAGAAGAAACCAGGACTCAGTGAAATAATTATGTAAATGGTTCAAGGCCACTCAGTTAGTAAATAGAGCCAAGATTCCAAATTATCTTTTTGGATTCCAGACATGCTCTTTCCACTACACCCATATTTCCTTCAACATGAGTTTCTTTAAATTTTTTAAGGTTTTATTAATTTGAAAGAGAGAAAGAGCATAAGAGCTGGGTGGGTGTTAGAGGGAGAAACAGACTCCCCGCTGAGCAGGGAGCCTTGATGCGGGGCTTGACCTGAGCCGAAGGCAGACGCTTAACCAACTAAGCCTCCCAGGAGCTCCAACATGGGTTTCGTTAAAAACAATAACAACAATCACAAAACTCTATAAGATGTTTTTTTGTTACAAAGCACTAGACTCCAAAGGCATCTTGAGCATAGGGCAGTGGGGAGGAAAAGTAATAGATATAGGAAGTAGGGATAAGTGTTAGAAACATAATCAGGGTGAATTCACAAGGTCTTGGCTTTTATTTCAGTATTGGATAAGAGGAAGAAGTTTAACTTTACCAATATGTCTGGCCTTGATGTTTGAGGGGATATGATAGAAATTACAGAGAACATTAGAGGAGGAATGAGTTAGATGGTGATGAAGGTGGGTGGAAGGGAATATGATGAAGTGTTTGGTTTGGGATGTGTGAATGTGGAGATACCCCAAAGGTGGTTAGAACGTTTGTCTGGTTTAACTAAGGCATGGCTCATTTCCTCTAGATAGGTGCTTTTTCTTTCAAGATACGATGTATCTCAAATGGTTGCCTGCATCTACAGCATGCCTTCCCCAAACTTCCCAACCTGTGTGCTGGGCAGAGCACGTCTTAAATAGGTGATACATTTGTCAGATGAAAGACTAAATGAATTAAGGTCATCTGGGTAGATCAGGATTTCTAAAGAGTGGCACTGTTCGCATTTTGGGCCAGATGATACTAGTTGTTGGGGCCATTGTAGGGTGTTAGGCAGCATCCCTGGCCTCTGCCCACCAGGTACCAGCAGCACACCACTCCCCCAGTTGTGACAACCAAAGACATCTCCAGACATTGTCCAAAGTCCCTTGGGGGAGAGAATCACTCCTAGTGGAGGATTGTTAACATAGACTGAGTCGAGAGAAATAGGTGTGTTCTCTGATAGGAATTACATGGATAGAAAAAAAGGAAGACTGAGGATTCGGACAATTAATATTCACCCCTCCGCCCAATACAAACGGGATCAGAAAGCAAAAAGCTGGCATGATAGGACAAACAGGGATCTGGGAAGTAGGTGGATGGAAGTAGGGGCAAGGGAGTGTACCTAGGGAAATAACTCACTGGAAGTGTTGTGTTTTGTTGGATTTGGAGATTAGATCATTGCCCACAAAGATTGTTTACATCAAAACCTAGATAGCAGGTCATTCATAACAGGAAGATCAAAGTATTAGGAAGAAAGTTTGTATGTGGCAGTAAGACCATGTT
This sequence comes from Mustela erminea, assembly GCF_009829155.1. Taxonomy (NCBI): domain Eukaryota; kingdom Metazoa; phylum Chordata; class Mammalia; order Carnivora; family Mustelidae; genus Mustela; species Mustela erminea. Next base: position 151,832,367 of record NC_045614.1, read on the forward strand.
TTACTTTTGGGAGAAACAGAGGAGTCAGGTCAGGTTCCAAGACCATTCACTCCCCTTACTGGTGGTGGTGTCCTTGTGGAAGAGCAAGATTTCTTCCTAAGACAGCTAATTGTGAATTTTCTCCTTGACTGTCCTTTTTTGAGATGTTTGTATTCTTTCACGAGTTTTGGAAACTTTGCTTGTAGGAACTGAAGCGCTAGAGATTTCCCCAAAAAAACCCACACAAGGCTTTGTGCTTCTTTTACCTTGAAATAATGGAGTCTTAAAATAATGCTCCCCGAGCACAGAATGTCGGTAGATCTGCAAGCACCACAACAGAGAGCGGAGATACAGTGCAGAAGTGGGCATGGCTCCGAGCCAGCAGGAAGTACCTCGTGCTCATTTTCTGGAGAAAGATTGACAGACAGGCCCCTGGCACAGTCTGCTGTGCATTTCAGTCCCAGCCTGCACCTCCTCGCCCCAGCTCAGCGCTTCTTTCTCCTGCAGTCACGGCCGTGGTCCTGTTGTCCTGACCGTACAAACATTATTTTCCGGTTGTCGCTGTAAGGATATCTAAAACTTTGAACTTTGTTTTTGTTTTTCTCTTTCCCCCTCCTTTCGATGCCAGGAAACTTGGTTCTTGTTTTTTCTTCATATTCTTAAGGTTAAAAAAATTTTCTCAGTGTATTTAATCAGTGGTGTGTTTAGCCTGCCTCTTCAAGTAATGGCATATCTCCTCCATCTTGGTTGTTTTACGTTCCTTTTGTTCTAAAATATCTGAGCTGTTTTGGTTCTTCAATCTCTTGTGTCTCTCAGGGAGGCTTCTGCCTGCTAACCTCGGATCAGGGTGTGTGCCAATTAGTAACATAAACTATGAGTCATGCAAGCAAACTGAGATTCACTCAGTAACTGTTTGAGGACTCACAGGGAGAAAAGCACTGTGCTGGCTGCAGAGCTGAATACGAAAATGAGTAAGAGCACCAGCCCTCAAGGAATTTGCAGTCTCTTAATACAAGTATACAAATGAGCCTGTGTTCCCCGCACCAATACATCTTTTATTGTGGTACCTGATACTTGTGTTAATGGTTCTTACCAATTACTTATGACACAAATATATTAAGAGCCTCGGAATGGCGGAATGTGTTAGAGAGGCTTAAGACAACTCATTTACAATATTGCTATTGATGTTTTTCCTCCATTTCTCCTTTTCTTGTTGACAGGGAAAACAAGCCCAAATCACTGCTAAGTGAATATTGGAATATGCGCGGCTTCTTGTGATCAGTATTCTAGATTGTCTTCTACCATGTTATGAATTAATGAAGTCACTTTCCTCTTATGATCTTCTCCCTGTCCTTATTCTTCAGCTATGCTAGCATCTAATGCATCGTGCTTCATCCTGGCTGAGAAGCTTGGAACGTGTGATTTATTTAGTCAGGAGTGTTCAACCTCCTTGTTTGTTCCTTCTCATCCTTCAGAGCTCGCTTCTATTGTCATTTCTCATGGAAGTCTTTCCTGACCTCTGCACTGGGCAAGGTCTCCCTGTTAGTATATTCATTGCAGTCTGTATTTTTCCTTCAGAAGACTTATTCCTATCGTAAGTAAGCAATTGAGTAATTGAGTATTTCTTTGGTTTCCCTAGTAGAGAATATATTCATAGGGGCAAAGATGCCGTGTCTCTCTCTTCTTCATACCTATGTCCCCAGCTCCTGGCACAAATTGCTGTGTGAGCATTTGATGAACCAGTGATTAAAGATCAGATTTAAGTGTGTAAGTAGATGCTATTGTGTGTAGAATGGCACAGAGAATCGTGTATGTGTAGATTTCACTTCTGTCAAACCCAGTCTGATAGTCCTGATTGGTAGCAGCATTCATTTTTCAAATACTTCTTTGGTGTCTGGGCTAGGGGGTGAGAATCTGAAAGTGAATAGACTGTGTCTTCAGGAGGCTCACGATCCAGTGGGAGATACTGTGCAGGGTGCAGGCTGCTAGAAATCTGCCCAGCAGAATTGCTGTGTACCTGGTAATGAGGGAGCTGAAGGGGGGCACTGAATAGTATAGAAGAAGGTGGAATGAGGCAGGGTTTTACAGAGTCATTTGAACCAGGCCTTGTAGGATGAGCAGGAGTTTTCCAAGTGGGAAGAGCATATCACTGGCAAAAACAGTAGCTGGAAGAGCATGGTATGTTTGAAGAATGAGAAGTACTGTAGATTTCAAGGGATAAAATAGAGAAGGCGCCACCACCACGTGTTCTGACTCCTTCCTGACACTGACCTTCTCTCAGATTCCCCTCCTCATATTCTGTGCTCCAGCCACACTGGCCGGCTCTCTGTTTCTTGAACACTCCCCACTGGTTCCTACATTTGTTATGAGCAGCTTTGCACCTGTTGCTCCCTCCATCTGGAGCTCTCTTACCTGAGAACTTACCTCTTTCCCATCATTCAGACTTCACTGCAGAGATCATTTCTCCTAGGAGACCTTCCCTGACCATTTTATTTGCCTATCACTTTACTATTTTATTTTCTTCACATCACTTATTATCCAAAATTCTTTTTTTCCGATATTTTATTTACTTATTTGAGAGACAGATAGTGAGAAGAGAGCACGAACAAGGGGAGGAGAAGCGAGGTCCCTGCTGAGCAGGGGAACCTGGCATGGGGCTTGATCCCAGGACGCCAGGATTATGACCTGAGCCAAAGGCAGACGCTTAACCAACTGAGCCACCCAGGTGCCTCTAAAATTCTTATTTATTTATTTGCATATTTATTTTTATTACATATCTCTTATTGGAGTAAGAAGTCCCATGTTGGGATTTCTGTCTGCCCTATTCTCACTGGATCCTTCATACTTAGAACAGTGCCTGGCACATAGTAGGCACTCAAATCTTTGTGACTGAGATGTACCTAGAGAGGAAGACAAGGTCCCAGTCCAGGAAAGGCCATTTGTTGTGGTAAGGCTAAGGAGTTTGTCTCTTACAAGAAGTGGGAAACTATCAAAAGCCATTAAGCAGAAGAGGAATGTGACCAAATTTACATTTGAGAAAGAATATTCTTGAATCAGGGCAGTCTATATTTCTCCTTCAGTGGACTTATTCCTGTAGTAAGGGAGCAGTTGAGTAGATTTGAGGGGAATGAGACTAAGTCTGGGAGGTCTTTTTGAGGGCTATTGTTTATTCAGGTTTCTGTTCTCCTATCTGAAAACACTCCCCACTCCCACTTACTCTATTCCTTTACCATGCCAGTGTTTTGCAGCATGATCCTTACATGAAATGATAGGGGGAAAAAAGTTGGCAAAGGAAACAAAGAAAACCCCATATACTTAGAGAGATAGAAGGAGAAACATCACAATGATAACATGGAAGTTTAGGAAAGTGACAGTTTTAGGTAGGAAGAAGTGATTGTCAGGAGTCAATATTGCAGAAAGGTCAAGTCAAATTGAAAAGGAGCCTGTAAATCTGGAAATTAGGAAACCAACGTTACACAGTAAATGTAATTTTCATGAATGATTAGAAATCTCAGTTGCATTTGAATTGTGTTCAGTTGAGGTAATGGGAGGTGATGAGGAAATGTTGAAGGGGCTTAGTTAGGTGTGGGGGGCATCCTGGGTTAGGAGAGGTATTTTTCGTTCTGTTTCAAATGTGGGAGATTTAAGCATGTGTAGAAAGTTGATGGAATACTGACGAAATGAAGTGATGGAAAGAATCAGGAAGGCATGGGTATAGAGAGTTCAGGTGGAGCTGCCAGCCTGTGACATGAGAGAGAAAGCTTTTCCTCTGAACCAAAAGAGAAGTGGGAGAAATGGGGAGTTAGGAAAGTCATTCCTGTGTCTTTACTTCCTTTGAGAAGCAGGTGGTAGTGCTGGCCTAGGCCTTAAGAAATCTGTGAAAATTAAGATGTACCATTTGTGGGGCATGGGGAGGAAACTAATGAGGGACAAGAGAAAGACTTTTATTGTTTTAAGTGACTCTGAGGACATAGACAAGGTTGTGTTCCATAGACAATGGATTGGTATCAATTCACAAGGTTCTGGCATTGAAAGTAGACACAGAATAAAGCTGGTAGAATCCCAGGTTGGTGTTGAAAAGGTAAATGGTTAACTGGAAAGATAAGGTGTAGAGAGTGACATTGTGCAGAAAAAGGGAGAAGGAATTGGTGAGAGTTGGACAGATCAAGCATTGAGTTAGGAAGAGAGGTTGTCGTAAACTATTTTGGAACTCTAGAACCTGATTGGGCCTTGTAACAACCAGGGGATGATGGATCAAGGTAGAGGCTACTATTCTCAGGTAAGAGGGTGTGTGCAAACTGGCCGTCATCCTTTACTCCTCAGCCCTGCTTTGGGTGTGGGGAAAGCAGCTCACATTCCTGGAGTGAGTGCCAGGGCAGGCAGTGGGGACATTGTTCTACAAAAATTTGAGTGTGTATGCTTTGGTGGATTTCATTGTGCCCTACAGAACTGGCATGGATGCTCACCTAGGTTCCAGCCCTCTCAGCTGCAGTGGCTTTCACAGGCTGTGTCTGTTGGAAGATTTAAAGGACCAGTACCTTTGGGGGGTTCTTTTGGAGCCAGACATTAAGAAAATCTTTATCAGGTCACTAGCCAATGACAGAGGTAAGAGAAGTTGCAGAAACTTCAGTGATCATACTCAATAAGGAATGCACACTTTGCAAAAATAGTTTGGAAAAGTCAGAAGCTGGCAACTCCAACCCTCAACAAAGAAAAATCTGCAGTACCTGAGGAGTGGGAAATCAGATATCCAGAGTTATCACATTTATTTTCAAAGGCATAAGTTTTAAACATATCACTAACTGAAGAAATTAGTCACAGTTTAAGGAATATTCAATGAATTAATCTGTTAAAAACTAAAATTACACATTAAGATTTTTTTTTTAAAGATTTTATTTATTCATTTGACAGACAGAGATCACAAGTAGGCAGAGAGGCAGGCAGAGAAAGGGGGGGAAGCAGGCTTCCCACTGAGCAGAGAGCCCGATGCAGGGCTCGATCCCAGGACTCTGGAATCATGACCTGAGCCAAAGGCAGAGGCTTTAACCCACTGAGCCACCCAGGCACCCCATACATTAAGATTTAAATTGCACATTATAAATATTACAGTTTAAAATTATGCAATTCAGGATTCATGACATTTCCTATAACCATTTTTAACTCCTTAATTACTCTGTCTTTCCTGTAAATAGCACCTCTCAGTTCTCAACCTTACAAGTTATTAAGCAAGGTGCATTTTTATTTTTACTTTTTTTTTTTAAAGATTGTATTTACTTATTTGAGAGAAAGATAGCAAGGGAGAGCATGAGAAGGGGGATGAGGACGATGGAGTGTTTGATCCCAGAACCCTGGGATCAGGATCTGAGCCAAAGGCAGACGTTTAACGGACTGAGCCACCCAGGCACCCCAAAGTGCATTTTTGTATATTTAAATAACAAAAAGAAGAATCAGTCTAGGTGAGATTATGGCAGATATGTTTCACTTATGCATTACTATCTTATTTTATAATACATTTGTTTTCATATAAACTTAATGTCTCCAAGTAGTTATCAAGTATATCCAATGCCTCAGACACTCCCCAAAGCACCATCCGATATGGGCACCGTATCTGAGAAGGCATTAAAAGTATTGCAGTAGTCAATATGCAATATGGGCTATACCATCAAATATTGGAGGTTTGGCCACATATGAGGAGCTGGAAAATCACCTTATGTTTTGACTCAGTAATCTCACACTTAGGAGTAAGGGAGATTTGGGGGAAATAACCCAACAGAAGCAACAGCAGCACCTCAGAATTTGACCTTGGGAAATAGGGTCACTGTGGATGTAATTAGTTAAATTAGGATGAGGTCATAATGCAGTAGGGTGGATTTGTAATTTGGTATGACTCGTGTCCTCACAAAAAGATGGCCACGTGAAAACAAAAACACACAGAATACTCTGTGGAGGAGGGGGTGGAAGTGATGCACCTCTGAGCCAAGGAATGCCAAAGATTGCTGCAGACCACCAGAAGCTTAGGATGAGGCTAGGAAGGATTCCCTTATAGGTTACAGAGGGAGCTGGCACTGACAACACCATGATTTTGGATGTTTAGCTTCCAGAACTATGAGACAATAAATTGCTATTGTCTTAAGCCACACAGTCTGAGGTGCTTTGTTATGTCAGCCCAAAGAAAAAAAATATGATGGTCAACTCTGATTTTTGACAAGGCTGCCAAGACCAGGCAATGCAGAAAGAGCCATCTTTTCAACAAATGATGCTGAGAAAACTAGGGGTCCATATGCAAAAGTATGAATATGGACCCATACCTTATACCATATACAAAAATTAACTTAAAAAATGAACTGAAGACTAAACTTAAGAGATAAAACTTCAAAACTCTTAGAAGAAAGCATAGAGGAAAATTTTCATGGCTGTGGATATAGGACTGATTTCTTAGATGGTACCAAAAGCACAGCTAACAAAACAAAACAGACCAAATATAGATAAATTGGACTTCATCAATATCAAAAACGTATATGCATCAGAAAACACTATTAAGATATTTTCTTTTTTTTTTTTTTAAGATTTTATATATTTATTTGACAGACAGAGATCACAAGTAGGCAGAGAGGCAGGCAGAGAGAGAGAGGGAAGCAGGCTTCCTGCCGAGCAGAGAGCCCAATGCGGGGCTCGATCCCAGGACCCTGAGATCATGACCTGAGCCGAAGGCAGAGGCTTTAACCCACTGAACCACCCAGGTGCCCCGATATTTTCATATTTTTGACAACTAATTCCTCTTTCATATTCTTACCTACTGGAATTCCCCAAAGTATAAAAATTGCCCTAAATTTAATCACAAGGACAAGAAATAAAGCCATGTTGAAATTACTTTGGCAGAGTGTACAATTTGTGTTTTAAAGATTTTATTTATTTATTTGACAGAGAGCATAAGCAGGCAGAGGGAGAGAGAGAAGGCAAAGGGAGAGAGAGAAGCAGGTTCCCTGCCGAGCAAGTTGCCCAGTGCAGGACTCCATCCCAGGTCCCCGGGATCATGACCTGAGCTGAAGGCAGCCACTTAACTGACTGAGCCACCCATGCGTCCCTACAATTTGCATTTTAGAAATGTGTCTGGAAAAATTTATAGTCAGTGATATCTTAAATGTGCTGTAAGATTTCTGGAAAATGACAGCAGCATAGAAGGCATGTGTCTTGGTCTGCACCTTGGTGTGTTTGGTTTGTAATCTCATCTATAGGAAAATTAGAATATTGCTTCTCTGATTTGCATTAATGATAATGGTGACTATTTGGATCACTGAAGGAAAAAGAAGTAACATGTTCATGATGTAGGTGAATGCTGTGATTCTCATTAATAGAGGTGAAAAATGGGGGGGAGGACACTATTAAGAGAGTGAAAACTCACAAAATGGTGGAGAGTATTTATTTGTAAGTCATCTATTTGATAAAGAATTAATATTTAGAATATATAAAGAACTCCTACATCTCAATAGCAAAAAACCAAATAACCCAATTCATAAATGGACAGAGGACTGGAATAATATACAATTAGTCAATAAGCACATGGAAGGATGTACAATATCATAAGCCATTGGGGAAACACATATCAAAACCACAATGAGGTATCACTTCACACCCACCAGGATGGCTATAATTTTAAAAATGAAGAGGGTGCCTGGGTGGCTCAGTTATTAAGCATCTGCCTTAGGCTCGGGTCATGATCCCAAGATTCTGGGATCAAGCCCTGTGTTGGGTTCCCTCCTCAGCGGGAAGCCTCTTTCTCCCTCTCCCCCTCCCCCTGTTTGTGTTCCCTCTCTCGCTGTCTTTCTCCTGTCAAATAAATAAATACAAATCTTTTTAAAAATTAAAAAAAAATAGAGAATGACAAGTATTGGTGAGGATGGGGAAACACTGGAACTCTTGTATACTGGTGGCAAGGATGTAAAATGGTGTAGCCACTGTGGGAAAAAGTTCAACAGATCTTCAAAAAGTAGACTTAACCATATGACCCTGCAATTCTCATCCTAGGGGTTTGTGCAGAGGGGTTGGAAACAGGGACTCAAACAGGTATAGCAGTGTTAATAGCAGCATTGTGCACAGTGGCAAGAAGCTGGAAACAACCCAAATGTTTAGAAATAATGGGGACGGTAACATAGAACATTGTGAACTGTACTTAATGCCACTGAACTGTGTACTTAAACGTGTTTAAAATGGCAAATTTCATGTTACATATATTTTACCACAATTTTTATAAAGAGAGTCAAGGGGTAGAGAGTGTGCTAGGTCATGGGATGCAAGAATGGAAGGAATCCTGGGAGAGGTTGGTAGGAAGAAAAGGGAATGTTTGAGGGATTAAAGGCTGCAGTGAGGTTGAAGGGAAGGCATTTAGAGAGTAAGATTGAGAGAACTGGAATAATAGCAAGAAGTGTCGACTAATATATTGGAATGTTAGAATTTCAGGAGTAGAATGTTCCCAGGTTAATAAAGTTGAGGACATGCTCTTGAGTATGGACTGCTTAAGAAGTAGGGGTTATGACAGTCTAGGGAATTGAACGTGGCCAACCCACATGGGAGGGCCGCTGGAAATAGAGTAGAAAGCAAGTCTGAGTTCAGTGTCGAAGATTGGTAGATGTCAGTGGTTGACTTACAGGAGCCAACAAGGGAAATGATTCATTTCTACTATATTTCTTAGTTTTGTACTTATATTGCAGTGTCCACCCAGAGGTTGTTAAATTTCTTTTTACTAGACACATTTTGATAAGCCTGGTAGGTTGCCAGTGGCTAAGCCAGTCATAACGTTGAGAGATGTAGAAATAGGTTTAGGCAATATTTCAGCTCTTCTATAGGTACAGAGGTTTTGATCTGATAGTGTGACAAGGTACAATGAAGGGGGAAAGCATTGGCTTCTTTTTAAGGTATATGGGCAAGTATTTAAAGGCCTTTTCATTAAGTTCTTGTGTTTTAGAAGTATGCAGAAGATGCTTCAAAAAGAGCATCTTTCCTGCTAGAATTTGGTCTAGAATTTAATATTATTTATCATATTATAATACTTACAAAATGTGTTCAATTTATAAAATAAGTCATTCAGCAAGCCCCGTTTAATTAACTTATACTTTGAGATTCCAGTGTGCCCTCTAATTTTGTTTTCTCTTATGGCAGATCTTTTATTTAATATAGCCTCAATTCATATTGAGTCTCCAAATACTGTTTTTATCATTCGTAGGAAAACGGGAAATCATTTTCACAACTTCATTAGTTGGCAAGACCTAAGAGCTGTTGAACTTGTAAAATCTTGGAATAATTCGCTCAGACTGAAGGTAATCTTTTTCTTCTGTGATTTGGATGTTGCTGTTTTCCCTGTAAATGTCCCATAACTATAGGCTTAAGTGTATAATCTCCTATTTGTACTGCTTTAGGAGATTGAGAAGAGAATACACATATGCACACTCCTCCCATCAGTGAAACTTATTAATAGTTACCCAAAAGCATATGTGGTAGACTAAAGTACTACACTTCAGGAAACCCTGAGGAGGTTTAGGACGGTCCAGATGTTCTCACATAAGTGAGAATTCATTCCTGGAGAAGAATTTGCCAAGTTGCCATTCTTGGAGAAATAGACAAAATGCAGACTGTGTCCAGAAAGTAAGTAGGAAAGTGTCCAGATTTCATCCTCTTTTATTAGAAAAGTGGAGAATGAATATTGAGATCGATAACTAGCTGACTGCCACGAGCTCTTCACTGATGCCTGTCACATAAAGGTCGCAAATGACAACGGTGACAACCATGATGATGACCTCAGTGGCGGTGTCAATGTAAGTGTGGGATTACTGAGTCAGAGGGTAAGACAATTTCCAAATGTGGCCAGATCTGGTATAATCAATACAGCAGATTGCCTACGGTGTGTTGCAATATTCCGTGTTCTAATGCCGCCCAGCTAAATGCCTCCTCAGCTAGGGTGCCTGTACCAGGTAGTGCTTCAGGGAATATCTGGAGCATTGGTTTTACTCAACAACTCTTTGGAGACATTAATTTTATATGAAAACAAACAAAGATATTATAGATATTATGGAATCTGACAGCAGTGCATGAGTGCAAGAGACACTTTTGCCATAATCTCACCCGCAGTTGGTTTTTCTTTTGTTAGTATAATATATGAAAATGCACCTTGCTTTAATAACTTGAAAGGCTGAGAACCAAGAGGTGCTCTTTACAGGACAGACTAATCAAGGAGTTGAAAGTAATTATAAGGAAATGTCATGAACTTTGAATGGTATAATTTTAAATTATACTACTTACAATGCAGAATTCTATATCTTAATGCATAATTGTAGTTTTTAATAGGTCAATTCATCAAACATTTCTTAGGTCTGTCAGTGAGGTATTTATAACTTTTATTCCTTTAAAAATAAGTTTTGAGGGGTGCCTGGGTGGCTCAGTGGGTTAAAGCCTCTGCTTCAGCTCCGGTCATGATCCCGGGGTCCTGGAATCGAGCCCCGCATCGGGCTTTCTGCTTGGTGGGGAGCCTGCTTCCTCCTCTCTCTCTGCCTGCCTCTCTGCCTACTTGCGATCTCTGTCTGTCAAACAAAGTCTTTAAAAAAAAAAAAAGTTTTGACTTTGGAAATAATTTACGTCTGTAGTACAAACCCCAAATCTCACATATAAAACTCATTTCAGGCACAAAAATCAGCCTTTAAAGCTCTTCATCTACTTGATATTGAGGATGCGCATGATGTAAGCTTTGGGTTTTCTTAGGAGACAAATGTACACAGACAAATGTTTAGCACACACGATGCCAGGGCCTTGCCTGCCACTGAGAGAAGCCTACCCTGCATTCATCCTATACAGATGTTATTTCTTTCTTTCTTTCTTTTTTTTTTTTTTAAAGGTTTTATTTATTTATTTATGTGACAGAGAGATCACCAGTAGGCAGAGAGGCAGGCAGAGAGAGAGAGTGAGAGGGAAGCAGGCTCCCTGCTGAGCAGAGAGCCTGATGTGGGGCTTAATCCCAGGACCCTGAGATCGTGACCTGAGCCGAAGGCAGAGGCTTAACCCACTGAGCCACCCAGGTGCCCGCTTTTTTTTTTTTCTTAAGGGTTTTATTTTTAAGTAATCTCAGCGTGGGGCTCAGACTTACAACCCCAAGATTAAGAATTGCACGCTGTACCAACTGAGCCACCCAGGCACCCCTCTCCTGGATGCTCATGGTTTATCGGTTGAGGTTATGGAAATGTTGAGGGTATATGTGCCAGAGATGGCACCAAAGTCATTTGTTTAGCCAATGTTAGCTCCAAACAAAATGGTGAAGTAACTGACCTGTGTTGGCAGTCTCCTGGCACCATTGTTTTCCTCCAGTTCTTCTAGCAGCATTCATGCTTCCTTTCACTGCTGTTCTGATTGTTGGTTAATTGTTGCTAAGGCTTCTCTTTGCTTGTAGCATAAAATCCCAACTCCTTACCATGGATTGGCCCTGTCTACAGCTCTGACCACTTCCCAGACCCTTTCTTCCTGAAGTTGCTAAGTATTCAGCTCCAGCTTTGCCAACCTGCTTTTGTTCTTAGAGCACTGAAGGTGCCGCTTACCTTAAGGCATTCGTACCCTCAGAGGCTTTCTCCCGTCATGACTGGATTTTTCTCATCTTTCCAGGCCCAGCTCATATGCCATCTCCTCTATGTGAACCCTTTCCTGCCATCCCATTTATAGAGTAGTATGTCCCCACCCGCCACTCCAGTCTCTGTCTTACTGTCCTTTCTTTCTTTCACAGCACTTAACTACATTTCAAAGGTTTTGAGACAGATTTTTTTCCAATTGAAATTTAATTGAGATAAATATAGATTCACATGCAGTTGTAAGAAATAATACAGGGATCCCTTATAGGCTTTGTAGTTTCTCTCAATGGCAACATTTTACAAAACTATACTATTGTGTCTAAAATAGTATAATTATAATTATAGTGTCTATAATACTATAGTAGTATTGACATTAATATAGTCTATAGATCTTATTCATATTTCCTCAGTTTTACCTGTACTCGTGTATGTGCATGTGTGTGTGTGTTATAATTTCTGTATGATTTTTTCCCTGTGTTCATGTATCCGCCACCAGAATCAAGATGATGAACATTTCAAAGGTCCCTCGTGTCGCTCTTTTGTAACAGCATCCTCTCTCTCTCGTGCGCTTCCCCATACTCTTCCCGTCCCTCACTCCTTGCAACCACTAATCTGTTCTCCATTAAATTTTTTTCTCACTTCCAAAATATTATATACATAGAGTGATGCAGTATAAAACCTTCTGGGATTTGCTTTCTTCACTTAGTGTAGTTCCCTGGAGAATCCAAGTTATATGTCTGTCAATAGCTTGTTACTTTTTATTGCTGAATTGTATTCAGTGGTACAAATGCATGACCCGTTTAAGGACATCTGTGCAAATTCCAGTTTTTGGCTATTACAAATAGAGCTGTTTTGAACATTTGTGTACAGAATTTTCTGTGAACATGAGTTTTCATTTGTCTAGGATAATACCCCAAAGGTACAATTAATTGCTAGGTCAAATAGTAATTGCATGTTTTGTTTCATAAGAAACTGTCAGACTTTTTTCCAGAGTAGCTGCATCATTTATATTCTCACCAACAATGTGTGAGTTATAAGGCATACATTTTTTTTTTTTCCCCAATTTAAAAAGGGTGATTTTTTTAAGCAAGGTGTTTTTGTTTGGTTGGTTAGGTTTTCTTTTTTTTTCAGGATTTTTTTTTTTTTTTAAGAATTTCTTTTTAAGTATCTCTACACCCAGTGTGAGTCTTGAACTCACAACTCCAAGATCAAGAGTTGCATGCTCCACTGACTAAGCCAGCCAGGCACACCAAGCAAGATGTATTTTTAACTGCTTATTTTTAAAAATCATTTTAACCATCAATTATATCTTAGCATTAAATTGCAATTTAAATAGCAGGATTTTTTTTTTTGGTGGTACATTCAGTATTGGTTATTAGGTTTATTCCTAGGTATCTTATAGTTTTGGTTGCAATTGTAAATGGGATTGACTCCTTAATTTCTCTTTTTCTGTTTTATTTTTGGTGTAGAGAAATGCACCTGATTTCTGTGCATTGATTTTATATCCTGACACTTTACTAAATTCCTGTACAAGTTCTGCAGTTTTGGAGTGGAGTCTTTTGGGTTTTCCACATATAGTATCATATCATCTGCGAAGAGTGATAGTTTGACTTCTTTGCCGATTTGGATGCCTTTAATTTCCTTTTATTGTCTGATTGCTGAGGCTAGGACTTCTAGGACTGTGTTGAATAGCAGTGGTGATAATGGACATCCCTGTCGTGTTCCTGACCTTAGTGGAAAAGCTTTCAGTTTTTCTCCATTGAGAATGATATTTGCAGTGGGTTTTTCATAGATGGCTTTGATAATATTGAGGTATGTGCCCTCTATCCCTACACTTTGAAGAGTTTTGATCAGGAATGGATTCTGTACTTTGTCAAATGCTTTTTCAGCATCTATTGAGAGTATCATATGGTTCTTGTTCTTTCTTTTATTGATGTGTTATATGATTGATTTGCAGATGTTGAACCAACCTTGCAGCCTTGGAATAAATCCCACTTGGTCGTGGTGAATAATCCTTTTAATGTACTGTTGAATCCTATTGACTAGTATTTTGGTAAGAATTTTCGCATCTGTGTTCATTAAGGATATTGGTCTGTAGTTCTCTTTGTTGATGGGATCCTTGTCTGGTTTTGGGATCAAGGTGATGCTGGCCTCATAAAATGAGTTTGGAAGTTTTCCTTCCATTTCTATTTTTTGGAACAGTTTTAGGAGAATAGGAATTAGTTCTTCTTTAAATGTTTGGTAGAATTCCCCTGGGAAGCCATCTGACCCTGGGCTTTTGTTTGTTTGGAGATTTTTGATGACTCTTTCAATCTCCTTACTGGTTATGGGTCTGTTCAGGTTTTCTATTTCTTCCTGGTTGAGTTGTGGTAGTTTATATGTCTTTAGGAATGCATCCATTTCTTCCAGATTGTCAAATTTGTTTGCATAGAGCTGCTCATAGTATGTTCTTATAATTGTATTTCTTGGGTGTTAGTTGTGATCTCTCCTCTTTCATTCATGATTTTGTTTATTTGGATCCTTTCTCTTTTCTTTTTGATAAGTCTGGCCAGGGATTTATCAATCTTATTAATTCATTCAAAGAACCAGCTCCTAGTTTCATTGATTTGTTCTATTGTTTTTTGTTTTTTTATTTTTGCTTTTTTGTTTTGTTTTGTTTTTGGTTTCTATTTCATTGATTTCTGCTCTGATATTTATTATTTCTCTTCTCCTTCTGGGTTTAGGCTTTCTTTCTTGTTCTTTCTCTAGCTCCTTTAGGTGTAGGGTTAGGTTGTGTATTTGAGACCTTTCTTGTTTCTTGAGAAAGGCTTTTTCTGCCTCTCATGACTGCCTTTGCTGTGCCCCACAGATTTTGAACCGTTGTGTTTTCATTATCATTTGTTTCCATGAATTTTTTCAATTCTTCTTTAATTTCCTGGTTGACCCATTCCTTCTTTAGAAGGATGCTGTTTAGGCTTCATGTATTTGGGTTCTTTCCAAATTTCCTCTTGTGATTGAGTTCTAGCTTCAGAGCATTGTGGTCTGAAAATATGCAGGGAATGATCCCAGTCTTTTGATACCAGTTGAGACCTGATTTATGACCCAGGATGTGATCTATTCTGGAGAATGTTCCATGTGCACTAGAGAAGAATGTGTATTCTCTTGCTTTGGGATGAAATGTTATGAATATATCTGTGATGTCCATCTGGTCCAGTGTATTATTTAAGACCTTTATTTCCTTGTTGATCTTTTGCTTGGATGATCTGTCCATTTCAGTGAGGGGAGTGTTAAAGTCCTCTATTATTGTATTGTATTATTGTTGATGTGTTTCTTTGATTTTGTTATTAATTGGTTTATATAGTTGGCTGCTCCCACGTTGGGGGCATAGATATTTAAAATTGTTAGATCTTCTTGTTGGACAGACCCTTTGAGTATGATATAGTGTTCTTCCTCATCGCTTATTATAGTCTTTGGCTTAAAATCTAATTGATCTGATATAAGGATTGCCACCCCAGCTTTCTTCTAATGTCCATTAGCATGGTAAATTGTTTTCCACCCCCTCACTTTAAATCTGGAGGTGTCCTCGGGTCTAAAATGAGTTTCTTGTAGGCAACACATTGATGGGTTTTGGTTTTTTATCCATTCTGATGCCCTGTGTCTTTTGATTGGGGCATTTAGCCCATTAACATTGAGGGTCACTATTGAGACATATGAATTTAGTGCCATTGTATTGCCTGTAAGGTGACTGTTACTATATATTGTCTCTGTTCCTTTCTGATCTACTACTTCTAGGCTCTCTCTTTGCTTACAGGACCCCTTTCAATATTTCTTGTAGAGCTGGTTTGGTGTTTGCAAATTCTTTCAGTTTTTGTTTGTCCTGGAAGCTTTTTATCTCTCCTTCTATTTTCAATGATAGCCTAGCTGGATATAGTATTCTTGGCTGCATGTTATTCTTGTTTAGTGCTCTGAATATATCATGCCAGTTTTTTCTGGCCTGCCAGGTCTCTGTGGATAAGTCCGCTGCCAATCTAATATTTTTACCATTGTATGTTACAGACTTCTTTTCCCGGGCTGCTTTCAGGATTTTCTCTTTGTCGCTAAAACTTGTAAATTTTACTATTAGGTGAGAGGGTGTGGACCTATTCTTGATGATTTTGAGGGGCGTTCTCTGCACCTCCTGGATTTTGATGCTTGTTCCCTTTGCCATATTAGGGAAATTCTCTACAGTAATTCTCTCCAATAAACCTTCTGCTCCCCTCTCTCTTTCTTCTTCTGGAATCCCAATTATTCTAATGTTGTTTCATCTTATGGTGTCACTTATATCTCGAATTCTCCCCTTGTGGTCCAGTATTTGTTTGTCCCTCTTTTGCTCAGCTTCTTTATTGTCTGTCATTTGGTCTTCTATATCACTAATTCTTTCTTCTGCCTCATTTATCCTAGCAGTGAGAGCCTCCATTTTTTTATTGCACCTCATTAATAGCTTTTTTAAATTTCAACTTGGTTAGATTTTAGTTCTTTTATTTCTCAGAAGGCTTTTGTCTCTCCCGAGAGGGTTTCTCTAATATCTTCCATGCCTTTTTCGAGCCCGGCTAGAACCTTGAGAATTGTCATTCTGAACTCTAGATCTGACATATTACCAGTGTCTGTATTGATTAGGTCCCTAGCCTTTGGTACTGCCTCTTGTTCTTTTTTTTGTGGTGAGTTTTTCCACCTTGTCATTTTGTCCAGGTAAGAGTATATGAAGGAGCAAATAAGGGTGGCAAAGACCCCAGGAAAATGCACTTTAAGCAAATCAGAAGAGACCCCAAATTGTGGGAGGGAGAAAGGGGATAAAAAGAAGTTCAGAAAAAAAAAAATTTAAAAAGAAAACAAATAGAGAAAAAATATTAAAAAGAAAAAATATATATGTATTAGATAAACTAGTGAAAAAAAGTTAAAAAAGAAAAGGGTAAAAGTTAAAAACAATTTAGCAGAAAAAATAAAAATAAAAAAAAATTTAAATTAACCGCAAGACTGAAGAATCATGGGGAGAAAGCCATGAGTTCCGTGCTTTGCTTTCTCCTCCACTGGAATTCTGCTGCTCTCCTTGGTAGGTGAACTTTGTCTTGGCTGGATTTCTTGTTGATCTTCTGGGGGAGGGGCCTCTTGTAGTGATTCTCAAGTGTCTTTGCCTGAGGCGGAATTACCAGGGGCCGGGCTAAGTAATCTGCTCGGTTCATGTCCCCTGAACGCTTTCTGTAGAGTTCCGGAGGACGGAGGACGGGAATGAAAATGGCGGCTTCCCAGTCTCCGGCCCGGAGGAGCATTCCTCAGTGTGCCCTCAGAGAAAAGAGCCCAATCACTCCCATCTCCCTGGCCTCCGGCCACGCTCCAAGCTCAACGAGCCTGTGACAGGTTCAAGGTAATCCAGAGCTGAGAGCTCACTCCTCGGCTCTGTCTCCATAGCCTGCTTCCCCGGTCTAATACATGCAAGCTCTGTGACACTCAGGCACCCCCGATCCTTCTGTGACCCTGCGGGACCTAGGGCCACGCTGGCCCTGTGTGGGCTTCACCCCTGTTTAGCCTCTGGAGCTATGTCCCTCAGTGGAGCAGACTTTTAAAAGTCCTGATTTTATGTTCCTTTGCTCAGCCGCTTGCCGGCAGCCGGCCCCTCCCCGCCGCAGTCCATCTTCCCATCACTTTGGATTCACTTCTGTGCTGGTCCTACCTTTCAGAAAGTGGTCCATTTTCTGTTTCTAGAATTGCTGTTCTTCTTCGATCTCCCGTTGGATTGGTGTTTGCAATGGTTTGATAAGCTATCTAGCTGATCTCCTGCTACCTGATGTAGTCTCAGCCTGCTACTTCTCCGCCATCTTGACTCCTCCCCCTCCATCTGCATTCTTATAGTAGGTGGCAGGATAAAGTTTTTATTCATTTATTTATTTATTTATTTATTTATTTATTTATTACTATGTCTGACAAACTTTAAAACTCAAAGCTGGCTTTCTATGAAAGACTTTTTCTTTTTAATTTAAGATTTTGCTTACTAAGAAGTAAATTTTAAACTATATATATTTCAACTTTGATTGAGATAAGTACAGATAGTATTAAATGAAATCATACACCCCAGATTTTAGGTACTTAATATGTAGGGGAGTTTCCCTTATAGTTTAATACTGACTTCACTAAAAATATGTGTCTAATCAGAATATAGCCTTATCCCTTGACTCTCTCCCTTTTATTTTAAAAGACTTTATCTTGAACTTCTTGTGTTTGCTAAAGAAGGTCATAGTAGATATGTTACATTTCATATGTTAGAATACAAATTATCCACTTAGAGTAATATTACTTTACTTCTTTTCTCTAAGTGCTAAAAATCCTATAAGTACTTGAATGATTTGTTTGTTATTGGGTTTGTTTTCATGTGTGTAGAATTAATATAGAAATATCAAACATCATTAAATGTATTTTCCTAAAATGTCTTTTTTTAATAGCTATTACAGAATTTCTGCCGAGTGCTGCACTTTTTTACTAGAAATAAACGATTTTTAACAGTCAGTTTGTTCAGTTTCACAAACCAGCATGTTTCTTTGAGATTGGCCTGGATTTTACAGAACTTGGTTGAGGTAAGGAAAAATTGTGTGGGTATGTATGTGTGTGTGTGGACTATAGGGAAGAAAAAGTAAAGGAATAACAATAGTGATTTGATTATTTGAGGGAAAATTAAGTAATTTGATTATCTGAGGGAAAATTAAGTGTCCGCTACATATTGGGATGGAATACAGGAATCTTTACTCTATTTTTTTTTAAAACCTTTTATTGTAAGTCATAACACATATAGAAAAACAGACAAAACAAAAATTTACCACTCATTGATTGTGGAGCAAACATCTGTGTAACACTACTTGAATCAAGAAATAGAACATTGTGATACTGTGTATCCCATTTTCTTTCAACTTTTACTTTTTTACTTAGGTGTTTTCTTCCTCAACACTGTAGTTTTACCTGAATTTTTAAAAATTTGTATTAATGTGTAAATAAATTTTCTTATATTTTCATTGCTATTTAGTGTTCAATATATGATTTTTATCACTATCCATTTATCCATTCTGTTCGTGTGCATTTGAGTTATCTCTACTTTGGGGCTATTATGAATAATGCTGTCTTTGGGGTATATGTAAAGGCATTTCTGCTGTATTTATATATGGGAATGGGGTTTTTAGGGCATGAATGTGTATGTATATCTCTCTTCACTTTTAGTGGATAATGTCCAAAATTCTCCCACAGTTTTTGATAATTTATTTACCTACCATCAATCAATGAGAGGACTTCATATTTCATGTACCATCATAATTGGTATTATCAGTGGTTTTTTTTTTAAATTTTAGCCACTTTAGTAGTTAAATAGTGATCTCTCCTTGTGATTTTTTAAAATTTATTTTAAGATTTTTTATTTATTTGAGAGAGAGAATAGAGAGCATGAGAGGGTAGTGGGTCAGAGGGAGAAGCAGACTCCCTGCTGAGCAGGGAGTCTCTTGTGGGACTTGATCCTCCAGGATCATGACTGAGCCAAAGGCAGTTGCTTAACCAACTGAGCCACCCAGGTGCCCTGTTTCTTCCATTTTCGAGGCACAAGGATTACTTCAACCCAAGTTAATGATTGAGGTGATTCAAAACAGCTTCATTTCCTGTGAGAGCCTGTCTTTCTGGTTTACCCTTACTTACAGGGTAGAACTATTTGGATTCTTAACCCAAAGCAAGCATGGGAAACCCTAATATGGACTCTGTTTTTGAATGGGCCTACTACCTATCAGAGGACCTGACTCTCAAATGTTTTTTTGAAGGAACAGATGAACTTACTACTTGGCAGGCATTGTTGCTGCTTACTGATTAATCTTTCTCTGATCTGGAACAAATTTTAGAATCACAGTTTCTAAATTTAAAAAGAATTTGAAATAAAGTAATATTACTTTAAGCACTCCATATTTAAGTGGTATAAAACCTGAATGGGATCTTCAAATATTTGTTATAAATAATCTACAAATGACTTCTTTTTTGGAGTTTATGTCATGTGTTTTCATTTTATTGATCCTTTCCGCTGTTGAAATATAATTCACCCTTAAATGGATTCATTTGCTATTCTTTTTATCTCATTTATTTAGGAGACATGTTTTAAGCATATGCTATATACCAGGAACCCTCCTAGGTGTTGGACTTGCAAATGTAGTCCTGCTCTTAAGGAGCTGAGGATCTAACAGGGAAGTAATGATGTGAGATAAGGGTTAGAAGATTTCCGTAGAGTGCTGGCTTGGACAAAGCCAGGAACTGCTAGTCTTGAAGGACAAATAAGAGTTGGCGAGGTGGTGAAGTATGATAAAGGGCATGGTTTCCACTATGTTAGTAATACCTTAGGGCACCTGGCTGGCTCAGTCAGTAGAGCATGCCACTTTTAATCTTGGGTCGTGAGTTTGCACCCCACATTGAGTGTAGAGCCTATTTAAAAAAAAAAAAAAAAAAAAAAGATAGCTCAACAATCGTTTCATTGTCTCTGTTGGCTAATTTAAAGAGGTTGTGATACTTTTGTTTCCTTTGGCATGCTTTATGCTAAGGATTAGCACATTTTTCTTTAACATGCCAGATAGTCATAATTTAGACTTGGATGGCCATAAGGTTTCTGTCACAACTACTCTGCCATTGTAGTGCGAATACAGCCATAAATAACACAGAAACAGGTGAGCATGGCTACATTCTAGTGCCATTTTATCTATGGATCCTGAAATTTGAATTTCATATACTTTTTCATATGTCACAAAGTATTCTTTTTAAAAAACAATTAGAGAACTTAAAAACCATTCTTAACTTGCTGTACAGAAATAGGCAGTGAGTTGGATTTGAACTGTAATCATAGTATACCATCCTGTTTTAGACTTTGTGTAGACATATTCATATGTCTAAGCTAAAAATATGTATATTTACTTTATTTTTCATCACAAAAGTAACATGTTTCTTGTAAAATTAAATCCTCTTTTACCTTATAGTAATTGCTTAGAACTTTTTGGGGTATATTTTTAAAATAATTTCTTTATATATATTCATTCTTATCAAAAAATGGGATTATATTGTATTTACTGATTGGCACTTAATCATACACTTCAAAATTTAGCCTTTAAAAAAAAGGATTTTATTTATTTATTTGACAGAGAGAGAGAGATCATAAATAGAGAGGCAGGCAGAGCAAGAGGGAGAATCAGGCTCCCTGCTGAGCAGAGAGCCCAGTGTGGGGCTCGATCCCAGGACCCTGAGATCATGACCTAAGCTGAAGGAAGAGGCTTAACCCACTGAGCCACCTAGTTACCCCTAATTTAGCCTTTTTGAGTCAGTTTTGTGATGTTGTGTTTTCTAGGTACAAAATGCAATTGAAGAAGATAATTGCTGCTTTGGGACTGTTGATACCTGGTTGTTACATAAGCTCACAAAAGGTAAAGATGATCTGCTAGATCTATTTCAAGTAACTGAAATTTGATTGATAGAAATGATTCACCTAAAAAAGTGGAGTTTACTTTTTTTCCCCTTCCCTTATCCCAGACATATTGCTTCTTGGTACTGGAGTAACTACATATTATAGTAAAGGTAGATAAATTTTAGATTTGTAAGGTGAGGGTGATTTTTAAATTGTGATAAGACCTCAAACACAAGATGGAGGAACAGTTTTAATTTCAAAAGTGGTAAAGACTCGAGTACGATAACAAATTTGTCCTTTGCAGCTGGGAATCTATAGGCAATCATATTACACCTTTGAACCCCTTTCCTTATCCTTAAACTGGGGATCAGAATGCTTTGGTGGCAGTCAGTTAAGCTCTAACTCTTGGTTTTGGCTCAGGTCATGATCTCAGGGTCATGAGATAGAGCCCTGAGGTCAGTCTTTACCTGCGTGGGGAGTCTGCTTGAGATTCTCTCCCTCTGTTCCTGCCCTGACTCGAGTGCTCTCTCTCTCTTTCTTTCAAATAAATAAATCTTTAAAATAAATAACAAAATAAACTGGGGATCACGATGTGACAATGTATATGAAAGAGATTTCGTAAACTATAAAAGTTCAAAAAGATTAAGTGGGAAATTGCTTTGGAGATTTTGCAGTGGAAATATACATTTTGGAATGAATTTGAGGCCAGAGAGAGGTCTAGATTATAAACTAGGGATAGCTGTTGATTGATACTACTTGATAATATAATATCTTCAATGTGAATTCAGGTTCTGAATTTGCCACGGATTTTTCAAATGCCAGTGCAACTGGACTATTTGACCCTTTTAAGGTAAAGTTGTTATTTTTTCCTTTTGAATCACAATTTTTGTATAATTTAGCTTGGATTCTGATGACATATTTTTATGCTCAGATGCACTGGAGCAGGATCCTTACTTCCCTGCTTTCAATACCACTGTCTATCCTGCCTCCTGTGAAGGATACAAGGTAATAATGAACATCAGTTATAGAAACTAGCAAAATTGTCCCTGAATTCATTTTGCCTTAGTGGGGAAAGCATTTTGTTATTTGTTTTTGTTATTTGTTATTTGTTTTTGTTACTTGTTATTTGTCTACAAATCAATTTGCTGAATTTTAGAATTAATATTTCTAGAGCTGTGACTGACTTTTTAATCAATTTTGTTTGAAGCCACAATTTTGGATCAGTGGATGAAGAGATATTTGGTGTGCCTATACCAATAGTGGCCTTGGTAAGTAGAAAACTTGAGGGTTTCTCCATGCATAGTATAAACTAAATAATATATACATGGATAGTTGGGATTATATTTAAGAGGATTAGTGGTCCTTGCAGAATAAAATTAAAGTATTTTTTTCTTTTTAAGTTAATGTGCCCTGGATAGAACCAGGAGTATTTTCTGTATTCTGGTAAGGGGACCCACTGGGCCAGTCTTCTGACATGAAAGCACTTTCTGATCTTTTCTGACTTTTATATATATTTTGTTTTTCAGAAAACTGTAAATTTTTTTAATGTTGTATTCTGAATAATGTGTGGCTTATATTTGATAACTCTGAGACAAAAAACAAAGGATAGGGCCATTGCTTAGTTTCTATTTGATACAGTATAACCAAACAGTGACAAGGCAACTTAAAATAAATAAAATGTTGTATTTATATTTTATAAAATCCTTAGCCAACATAGACGAGTAGAGAAATTATAGAAGAGTGAAAAATTAATTATTTCAGGTTTTTGAAGTTCTTTCTTGATTATACTCTTTCTGTCTGGATGAAAGATCTAGAACTTAGAGAATTTCAAGGATTTGCCCCCTGGTTGAAGGGCTCTGCGGAAGCTCCAACCTTGACTTTGGTTTCCTGTAATAGCTTACGCAGGAAATATAGACCATCTTTCTTAGGTGGATGATTGCCATAGTAGGTGGAGGAATCAGGTGAGAGAAGGGGAATTTATTTCCAAGTTAAAAATTCCTGGTCATTTAGAGAGGGTCAGTCTTAATCAACTTCATGGTAGGCTCAGGTTTAGAGGAACAGTCGAAGTTTAGTGACAAAGTGTTCTTTAGAGGAGTTTTGGCTTTTAAAATATTACTATACATTGTTAAAAAGAGGGGCACCTGGCTGGCTCAGTTGGTGGAGCACGCAGCTCTTGATCTTGGGATTGTAAATTCGAGCCCCATGTTGGGTGTAGAGATTACTTAAAAATGAAATCTTGAAAGAAAGAGCAGGGGTGGGGGGGGGTGGTGGAAGAAAACAATAGGCCTAAAATGGCAGCCTAAACGAAGACTTAATACCTTCCTTAACTGCAGTTTCAATCCCTCAGAAATGTAACCCTTACCTGTCAATGCGGAACTTTTCCATCCGTGCTAGGAAAGTTTCTGATAGGCCCCTTTCTTTCCCCTTAGGGCAGCCTTACCTAAAACAATGGATTTTTTTTTTTTGCTAATAATTTCATTTTTTCCTTTTCTGGGGCACCTGGGTGGTTTGGTTGGTAAAGTGACCAACTCTTAATCTCAGCTCAGGTCTTGATTTCAGGGTCATGAGTTCAAGCCCCACATTGGGCTTTATGATGGGGGTGGAACCTACTTAAAAAAAAAAAAAAAAAAAAAAACTTTCCTTTTCTGTAGCTCTTTGGTGCTCCCCGTAATTGCTAGATGGGATACCATCTAATTCATGAATTGATTAATAAAGCCAGTTAGATCTTTAAAATTTACTCAGTTGGCGGCGTCTGGGTGACTCAGTGAAGTGTCTGCCTTCTGCTCAGGTCATGATCCCAGGGTCCTAGGATCGAGTCCTTCATTGGACTCCCTGCTCAGCAGGAAGTCTGCTTCTTCCTCTGCCTCTCCCCCACCCCGTGTTTATGCTCTCTGGCTCTCTCTGTCATTCTCTCTAAAATAAATAAATAAAATCTTAAAAAAAAGAAAAGAAAAGAAAATTTCCTTTGTTGAATTATTGTTATTTAACAGATTTGGTGGCAGGCAGCAACAGGATCCAAAGCAAACTTCCAGCAGCATCTGGGGACAATGAGAAACACAGGCATGGTACCCCATGAACCCTTTGAATTCATGTGTTTCTTGCTGTTCCTGAGGGCTATGGGCAAGTCCCCTTTTGGGTCAGAGCTCCACTCTTAGTTCATTCAAGCTCCCCCAGTGTAAATGGCCTTCCTTTATAGCCTGAACTGCCAGATGGTTATGCCCAGAGCTGGCAGTTTTGCCTAGAGTCCAGCTGAGCTGGGAAAAATGTCTGCCCAATGGCAAATCCCTAGCCTTTCAGGCCATAATTCCCCCTGGAATTGCTGGAAAACCCCAGCAAGATTCCACAAGAATTGTCTGTGGTGAGCACAGGGCCTTCTCTTGGCTGGGGCACAGTAACATCTCTTGGTTGTCGCTTATACATTAAGGTGCGCATATTTGTCTTGTTTTGTGTAGATAAAGGCTATCACTAACAGGGATCTCAGAGACCAAAAAACTGGAAAATTGGTGGGCACAGGGTGAGCATTTGAAGGCTATTAGAGCACTTACCACCTCAAGAAAATGGGTTAGATTGATACAAGTTCGCCCACCAACCTCAAGAAAACCTCTATATGATGAAGTACTCTGTAAAACATGCAAGATCCCCGGCCCAGTAGCCCATCCCTTTTAGGTGTTAGTTTGGCTCTGAGAACTCAAGCCTTAGCTAATGGAATCCTTAAATTTTAAAGAGTCAAAGCATGCCACCTTCCAGTGCATCTGTTTATTTTATGTCTAAGAACTATAGTTCTAGAAGTTGTAGGTATCTTGCAAAAATGGCAAAATCTTACTAAGCTTGTTCAGTGTCCTGGGGAGCTTGGCTCATTAACTGTCAGGTCAAGGGTCCCCAAATAAGTCCAGACAGAAATATGAGTTGCACACCATTTGTAGCTAGATGCAGCTGGACAGAAATATAGGTTAACTCTGTTTGTGCTGAGAATCCTACCAAACTGCTCCAGCCGTCCAGAGAATTACAACCTAGAAATACAATGGTCATTATGGGGACTGTTCCAATTTGATAAAATCATTTAAGAAGTGCACTTGAAAGGAAGGATTCCCAAATTAAACAGAATGGGATACCTGTTTTCATTGGCAAGCAGAAGCCTCTAAATAAAAGGTTTCAGAATTCCCATATTGTTTCATTAAAAGACTCATTGCAAAAGGCTAGTGAAAAAGAGAGAAGAGGTGCCCAAAACAAAAGACTGTAAGACCAGCGTAGTTCCTGTTGCTCCCCTTTATCCTCCTTGGAGTACTCGTTCTACTAATCCTTTGTCTGAATTTTTTTCCACTCTGAAAAGACTACACAACCATAAACAAAACTCCACCACATTGGCCTTACATACACCCCCGTATTTACTTCATAGGAGGACCCCATATGGGCCCATCCCAGAGTCATTGAAACGGAGGGATTTTCTGGTGAAACTGCTACGTTATTCCCTCAAACAGCAAAGGAGAAAGTCTGGTAGGTACCAGAGCCTACAGAGGGGATCCTAGAAAAACTTACAGCAAAGGGTGAAAATTCTTACCTGAACCAGTTCCTTCCAAATCTCTATCTGTAGTGTGCAGTCTAGAGAGGAAAATAAAATTTCACATTGTCTCTTCCTTTCCAAATCCAGGCCCACTGACTATTGATCCTTTCTCTCCCAGAGATCTGTAGTGCCTTCTCGTTTCTCTAGTTTTATGTGACTGGGCTTGTCTTTCTGCCCGCATGAGACATGCAGATTTTGGTTCTGTGGCTATCATTTGGAGTGACTTTAGATCTTGGGAAGGTAATATCCTTTGCACTCTCTTTGGGGATCTTTCTTACACCCATGGGTTCTTATTCTGTACCACCAGAAATATTTAAAATTAGAACCATGTCCCCAGGAAAAAAGAAGGAAACTGAGAATAACAGAGTTGAGTAGGTAGATCAACCTATAAAGTCATTTAAGTTGCAACCCAGTTCCTGGAGGAAGTGAAGCAATTGTCCTTATCCTGCAATATTTATAAAACTAGAAATATAGCTCTAGAGGCAATTCAGAGTTTACCTATTTCTTTACCAATCCCAAAACTTCCCCTGTTTATCTCAAACAGATTGTAAATTTTTGGCTCTAGGAAAGCAGAGTCCTTCCTGGAGGAACTTGCATTCTTTCCCTGTCCCATGATGTTTATGTCTTATCATGTCTTAGAAATGTAAACAAAGCCCACAATCTCCAGATACTGAGAGAAAAAAGGGAAAGAAGACTTTTTAAAAATACAAACCTGCAAAGGAGCTCTTTTCCCAAACTCTAGCATTACCTCCTTAAGATCAATCCTAGGGACAAATACAAATCTTAAAAAATCTTATCTGCAAATATTAGTAACTATAGGGTCTTTGTGTGCATCTGTCTGTCTCTCTTTCTCTATGTATATATTAAGTGTGAGATAATTTTCTACTTCTGGATGGTATTGCTAAAATTAATTTGTAAAAGAGCTCTGTTTACTTGGTTTAAAGGCAAACACCAGTAAGGATTAGATATCCTAAAACTCTCAGAAAGAAACGAATCCAAATATTTTCTCAAGCTCACAAAATCTGGGTAAATATTTGATATGAAAGCTACTTTAAGGTTGTTGGTTTAATTAACATAGACATATCTTAGGGTACCTGGGTAGCACCATTAAGCAGCCAACTCTTGGTTTCGGCTTAGGTTGTGATCTCTGAGTTGTGGGACTGAGACCCACACTGGGCTCTGTGCTCCATGTGAAGTCTGCTTAAAATTCTCTCTCCCTCTCCCCGTGCCCCTCCCGCTTGTGCACGTGCACATGCACATTCTCTCGCTCTCTCTAAAATAAACAGATCTTTGGGGCGCCGGGGTGGCTCAGTGGGTTAAGCCGCTGCCTTCGGCTCAGGTCATGATCTCAGGGTCCTGGGATCAAGTCCCACATCGGTCTCTCTGCTCAGCAGGGAGCCTGCTTCTCTCTCTCTGCCTGCCTTCTCTGACTACCTGTGATCTCTCTCAGTCAAATAAATAAATAAATAAATCTTAAAAAAATAAAAAATAAAATAAAATAAACAGATCTTTAAAGAATATTAAAGTAGACATGCCTTTAGAGTTATCAGCATTAAAATTAAAACTTTTATTCTGCCTTAATTCACTTAAAGTTGAATAAGGTAATATAATTTCTGTTACAGATAAAAAAAAAAAAATAGCTTGGCAGGGGGCACCTGGGTGGCTCAGTCAGTTAGGCATCCAACTCTTGATCTCAGCTGAGGGGATCTTGGGGTCATGAGATCAAGTCCCACATCAGGCTCTGCACTCAGGAGAGTCTGCTCAAGATTCTCTCTCTCTCTCTCTGCCCCTCCTCTACTCTCTCTGTCAAATAAATAAATTTTTAAAAAATAACTTGGAAGAATGACTGACTTTATCTGATGTCTCGAGAAGTTCTTATGGGTAATACAAGCATATTTATTAAGAACAAGTAAATAGATATAAATAAAATAAAAAATTTAGGTAATCTTTTAAATAGTCTCCCAAATATTTTTGGTAACCTAACACCCTAAAGTTTTTCTTCATTTTAAAAACTTTATTTATTTGACAGAGAGAGGCAGTGAGAGAGGGAACACAAGCAGGGGGCGTGGGAGAGGGAGAAGCAAGCTTCCTGCTGAGCAGGGAGCCCAATGTGGGACTTGATCCATAGGACCCTGGGATTATGACCTGAGCCAAAAGCAGTTGCTTAAGGAATGAGCCACTCAGGTACCCCACCCTAAAGTTTTTCTAAGTTAGATTAAGTAATGAATTAAGTTGAATTCATTAAATATCTATATCATTTGTAAATAAGATGAAATACTAAAATATCAATTACTAAACATAGGTTTGTTTATCTTGTGGTGTCTGGCTGGCGTAGTGGAGCCTGCGACTCTGATCTCAGGTTTGTAAGTTCAAGCCCCACATTGGGTATAGAGATTACTTAAAAATATCTTAAAAAAAAAAAAGAAATATCTACTCATGGCTTCTTGTTACAGAAAAACTGTAATATATTTTGGATATGTTAGTGCTACATTGGAAAATTAAAAACATAATGCTTCTAAAAATTATAAAATGTATTTATAAATTTGCCAGTCTAAAGAATGCTGGTATAACTGATGTTTCCATTTGCTTAACACTACTAGAAATAATAAGGGAAACTTCTCCATATGCAAGGGAAGTAAAATACATGTTTTTTGATTTTAAAAAAAGTATGAGGATGGAGATATATTCTTTGAGGAAAAAACAGTTGTATAAAGAAGGGAATCTCTGACACGGAATTGTGTATGTGGTCAGGACTGACTAAAGATTGGAACAGGTAAGTTTTAGTATCAAAACTAAGCTAGAGCAAAACGAGAATTTGGTTCTCTCTCTGCTTTAAGAGGATGAAGTTTGTTTGTTTGGACTTTTCATTGGCTTAAGTCTCTTTGACCTGGAGCATACCAAAGAATTTGCTAAACTATTTAAGCTTATGTGATATGTTAAATTACATCAGAAGCATTATCAAATAAAAAAGACCTTATTTATGTTGTAAGATTTTGGCATGTGTGCATGAAATCCATTCTGCTTCTGCAAAAAAAAAAAAAAAGCCCCTCATTGCCACACTTTTGCCATCCTGATGTCCTGTAACATGGCAACAGTCTGCTGCTGAATCAGAGGAATAAAGGTGGGTAAATACTGGCTGTCAATTAAATGAATAGTTGGGCTATGGGAAAACCAAGATGGCTGCTTAGTTTTTCCCAGTTCCCTGGTAAACCCTCTTTTTCAGTTTTTACATTCCTTCACTAACCATATGGCATTCAAGATGACCCAAAATTATGAATAGACGTTGGTGGGGAGACTTCTGTAATATTGTAAAAATAATCTACCAGCAATTCCTGACTTGTCAGGTCATCCTGGGAAAACTGATTTTGTTCCCAGAGCCTCAGACCTATCCCTCTGGACCCTTTGAACACCTGCAGCTGGACTTCATTCCAGCTGCTAGTTACTAGGGGTTACCCATATGTTCTTGTTATTCATTGTATGTTTTGTGGATGGGTTGAAGCCTTTCCCTGCTGCAAGACTGTGATGCCCTCACAGTAGCAGGGAAACTATTAGAAAATGTGTTTCCCATTTGGGGCATACTTCCACAGTCTCCATTGATCAAGGCATCCACTTCACTGGGCAAATCATACGAACCTTAATGACAACCTTGCAGAACTTCTTGGAATTCTATCAGAAGCTGTATACTGAGCTGGGATAATTAGGTATTCTGGAAACATTAGCAGAAGAAGATGGCCCTTGAGTCCTAGTGGAAGAGGAATCTTACCAGGTGCTCCTGATCACTGACACTGCTGCAAAACTAGAAGGGACGGAGCCTTGAGTACATATCTCACAGCTTGTGAAGGTTCCACCTCCAACCAGGTCTTCTAGAGATGCTTGGAGACACCTCCAAATCAAATTGATGAGGAAAAGAAGTAGCTGATGTGGGACGGAATGCTTCTCCCCAAGATGATGAATCAAGACTAAACTTTAACTAAATGTACAACCCTTTCTCCTTCTTTTTTTTATTCTGGCATTAGCCCGGAAAGTTAATGCTGTCATCTGTTTCTCCACAGGCCATTGCTTCAGGGTCTTTGGAATTTAGAATGACCTTTTAGTTCAGGCTAGGAAAAAATCTAACTGAGCCCCTAATTTTTCACAAGCCAAATAAGACAATTCTTTGGGTGACTCCCTTGAAGTTACGTTGTTGAGCTAGAAAGGACCTGCCAGGAGGCTTTCATGATTCAGGAATTCACTCCTCTTGGTAGGTCCCTACTTCCCTGGTTAGGGGTAAATGTAAATGAACCTATGATCAGGAAATTCCCCTCAGTTCTTGAAATTACTGCAGAATCTGCTGCTAAAGCAGCAGAGGCCCAACAGCCATCCTTAGATTCTTTAGCCAAGGCTGTTCTTGATAATAGGATAGCCCTCGATTACTTTTTAGCCCAGCAAGGGGGAATCTCTGCTCTGGTCAATACCACCTGCTGTATTTGGACTAACCCTTCTGGGGATTTCAAAACTTAATTACATAAGATCACTGAGCAAGCTGCTTGGCTTAAAAGAGTAATGTCTTCAGTGGAGTCTTTGACTTATTTGATTTTAATTGTTTTGGGTCTTGGGAACCATGGCTTTGAAGTGCACTCCAAATACTGGGAATTATCCTGTTTATAGTTATCGTAATAATCTCCCCGGTACATTGTATTCTCTCAAAAGCTTTACATGCATGTTAGCTGCCAAGCACCAAGCAAATGATCTCCCTAAGACGGGAAAATTAGAAAAGGAATGAAGAGGACAACTGACTTAAAAATTGTAAACCTGAAGTTGTAACCTGTGAATTTCACAGAAATTAAGCAAAAACCCATCATGATCTGTGAATACCACAGAGGATCAGTAACAGCTGTGAGAACTCTGGAGTGGTGTTGGAGAAGGCTGCTAATGCTTTAAATTTTGATCGCATCTCTCAGTTAAACTGAGAGTCTGATCAAAAGGGAGGAAATTGTTAATAAGGAAAACACAGGCCTAAGGTAGCAGCTCCAAGCCAGTAAACCAAGACTTAATAGCTAATCCACCTATAGTTTCAGCTCCCCAGAAATGTAACCCTTACCGGGTCAACATGGGAATTTCTAGGTCAGCGTTAGGAAATTTAATGATAGACCCCTTCTGTCCACCTTAGGAGGGCAACTGTTCCCAAAACAATGGGTTCTTTGCTAATAGTTTCCTTTTTTCTCTGTTCTTTTTCTACTTTTAAAAACTTTCCTTTTCTTTAGCCCTTTTGAGCTCACCTCTGCTAGAATGGATGCATCAATTAATAAAGCCAAATAGAGCTTTAAAATTTACTCTGTTGAACATTGTTACTTGACAATTTACATTTAATTATTTTAACAAAATGTTATAATTTTTTTTTTAACAAAAATGTATAGTTGGGAATGTGTACTTTTGGCCTATATCTCTTTATATTAAGCATACACCTATCACTCTTATTAAAAGAGAAATTTGTGGGGCAGCTGGGTGGCTCAGTGGGTTAAAGCCTCTGCCTTTGGCTCAGGTCATGATCCCAGAGTCCTGGGATCGAGCCCCATATCGGGCTCTCTGCTCAGCGGGGGGGCCTGCTTCCCCCTCTCTCTCTGCCTGCCTCTCTGCCTACTTGTGATTTCTGTCTGACTTGTGATCTCTGTCTGTGAAATAAATAAATAAAATCTTTAAAAAAAGAGAGAGAGAAATTTGTGAGGTCAGTTATTTTGAATGAATGAATGAATGAATGAAACCACTTTTAAGTTGAAAAATCTTTGTTTTTATTCCGGATAATTTTTATTCTGACCTTTATTTCTCAGATTTTTCCTGTGATATTTAAAAGTCATAAAGTAGATTGCCTATTAAAAATTCCTGAGGCATATTGGTTACCACACAATGTTAGTCCTGAAGAGACTTCTAGCTTATTGTTGCTCTTTGTTCTTTCCAGGGCTTTTTTTTTTTTTTCCTTAAGGAAAAGGAGAAAAGAAAATAAGATGTTGACCCATGAGAATACAATATAGAAGACAGTGGGATACAGTGAAATGGGCCACTGCTCATGCCCAGCGATCTTATATTTGAACATTTTTGGCAGGTCGCCGATCAGCAATCAGCCATGTTTGGAGAGTGCTGCTTCCACACAGGAGACGTGAAACTAACCATGGGAACTGGGACATTTTTGGATATTAATACTGGAAATAACCTTCAACATAGTGTTGCAGGTAAATAGTTAGAATTTATCCTTTTTATTGATAAAATATCACTTCATATTTAACTTTTGTGATACTTTTCCTATTTTATATTGAATACTTTCTAACATATTTTTCACTGTTATTTCTTAGAGACAGTTAATTTCCATTTCCCTGTTTTCCTTAAAAGCATAAAAAATGAGACAGATATTATTTTTTTAAAGGTTTTATTTATTTATTTGACAGAGAGAAATCACAAGTAGGCAGAGAGACAGGTGGGGGGAGGGAGCAGGCTTCCTGCTGAGCAGAAAGCCCAATGCGGGGCTCGATCCCAGGACCCAGAGATCACGACCTGAGCTGAAGGCAGAGGCCTAACCCACTGAGCCACCCAGATGCCCAGAGACAGATGTTATTATAGAAAACTCCGTATTAGGGTATTTTGGTCAGTTTACTAAATATTTACCTGTAATACCTGTAATATTTGTCTAAAGCATTCTCCTAGGCCTCTAAATTTTCTCTTATGAGTTAGCAGTTCTTTTTGTGATTTTTTTGGGGGGGGTGGTAATTCTCAATTAATATTCCACACATATTTAATGACTGTTGCCAAGAAATTGGTTTCCGTGATGGAAGATATCCTAGGTTATGTAAACCAAGAAATTTAGATTGTGGAACTATACCCTAGGAGGCCTGTGGGCTCTTACTCTGGGCTGTGGTCTCTTAACATGGTTACAAAGAGGTAGTTTTAAAATCTTTTTCTTACCTTCAATCCCTGCCTTAAGCTCCTCCTTTCCCCCTAACTTGGAAAATGGAAGATAGAAAATTTCATCATGGTATTAGGTTGTTTCTACCTAGGAGCCTTCACAAATAAATAAAAGAGTGTAGTTGGCTCTGTTTGTGTGTTTTTAGAGACATAGATATGCCTACAGCTACTAAAAGCTAATGTTTATTGTTCATATTAAATACCAGGCACACACTAAGTTTTTTATGCTTTAATTCAGTTTATTCTCATAGGAGCTATCTGAGGTAGACCATTTTACAGTTGAGGAGACTGAGGCTATGAGGTTAGAAACTTCTGAAATCACTGACATCAGATCCACTTTGCTATTTTTTAAGATAATCCAATTGTTAGTCAAAATTGTAGATGTCTCTGTAATGATTTATCTGTTTATTACATTTGACTTATATTGTTTTTTTGTTTTTTAAGGGTTTTATCCTCTAATTGGGTGGAAGATTGGCCAAGAAGTTGTATGCTTAGCTGAAAGCAATGCAGGAGACACTGGTACCATCATAAATTGGGCTCAAGAATTAGGTAAGTCATCTTTTAAACATTTCACAGGTCCGACTTAAAGAATTCAAGCACACCGTAGGACTGATGATGAGTAGGGAATGAATGGATTGTTCGGTTGAGACATAAAAGGACCTATGCTAGAAGAAAATATAGGATTTTTTTTTTATGACACTGGGATGGCAAAAGGCTAGGCATTAAGGCCAGATACCATAAAGAAAAAAGCAATAAATTTAAGTGTATAAATTATTAGAATGTGTAAGGAGAGAGGTGCCATGAGCAAAGTTAAAAGACAAGTTGGTAAGAATGATTTGTAGCATACGTCAGAAAAATTAATAAAGATGACTAAAGAATCGGGGTGTCTGGGTGGCTCTGTCAGTTAAGTGTCTGACTTCAGCTCGGGTCATGGTCCTGGTGTCGAGCCCCGCACCCATCGGGTTCCATGCTCAGTGGGGAGTCTGCTTCTTCCTCTCCTTCTGCCCCTCCCCTTGCTCCTGCTTTCTGTTTCTCTCACTCTCTCTTCCAATTAAATAAGTACGATTTTAAAAAAAGGTAACTAAAGAATGAATAAAGGACAGAAGTATAGACAGCTATCATATCAAATGACTATTAAAAATTACTATTCATAATAATTATGGCTCAGTCAGTTAAGCCTCTGCCTTCAGCTCAGGTCATGATCTGGGGGTCCTGGTATCGAACCCCACATTGGGCTCCCTGCTTCTTCCTCTCTGCCTCTCCCCTGGCTCTTGCATGTGCATGCTCTCTTTTTCTCTCAAATTAATAAAATCTTTAAAAAAGTATATACATAAAAATTATGTCACCTGCCGTTGGCAGAGATTAAGTAGTTTGATGATGTTCAGCACTGATGGAAATATAGAGAAAAAAACTGTTCTTGTTTTCCTTTGCAATGAACATTGACTAGTCTGATGTTTCTGGAGGACAAGCAGGCAATATATTTCAATTTATAGAGTGCAGACCCTTTGCCCTCAGTTCTATTCTTTTTTTTTCCTTTTTAATAAAACAGTGATACAGGTATGCAAAGATGTGTACATGCTTAAGTGTTTAATACAGTGATTAGAAATAAGTTCCTGTCTAAAGCATCGAGTAAGTAAACACCAGTATATCCATACAGTGGGACATTTTACAGTCACATATAATGGCACAGTTGTATATCTTACTGATGTAGAACACTGTCTATGAGAAATTAAGGAGGTAGTTGCAGGACAGTCTATATAAATCTTTCTTGCTTGTATTTTACAACTTTATTGAGCTATAATCCACATACCATATAATTTGCCTACTTAAAGTGTAAAATTCAGTGTTCTTTCATATTGTCTTGGAGCTACACAACCATCACCATAATCTCCTTTTAGAACATTTTTATTCCCCCTAAAAGGTACCCCCATAGGCATTGGCATTCTTGTTCTACCCACCAGCCCTAAGCTACCATGGATCTACTTTCTGTCTCTATGGGTTTGCCTATTCTGGACATTTCATATGGATGCAATTAAATAATGCATGGTGTCTTGTAACTGCCTTCTTTCACTCAGCATAGTGTTGCAAGGGTCACCCATGTTGTGGCTTGTGTCAGTGCTTCATTTCTTTTTATTGCTGAATAATAATCCATTATGTGGCTGCACCACAATTTATTTATTCATTCATCAGACAGTGGACATTTGGCTTGTTCCCACTTTTTGGCTTTTGTAAATAATGAATAGCCTGTATATTATATAGCCATATTTCATGCAGAAGGTGTGAAATGTTACATACCAAAGAACTGACAGTGGGTATCTCTGATTAAATTATGGAGCAGGCTGTAATTTTCTACTTTGCTAATTTGAACTAAGCTGAATTGTTTAAAGAAAAAGCCAATTCTGTTGGCAGAAAACATAAAACTCTAGGAAGAAAATGCCAGTCCATCTCCTTTCTTCCTTTCTCTCTCCTTCTCCGTGAGCCTGCACCTGCCTTATAAGCATAAGATGACTTGTTTATAAGTTATTATTATAAGTTTATCACTTAGAAGTCTCTTTTTTTTTTTTAGATTTATTTATTTATTTATTTGAGAGTGTGAGAGAGAGAGAGAGAGCACACATGTGGGGGAGGGGTAGAGGAAGGGGGGTGAGAGAGAATCTCAAGCAGACCTCCACACTGAGCATGAAGCCCAAAAGGGTGCTTGATCTCAGGACCCTGAGATCATGACCTGAGCCTAAATCAAGAGTCGGATGCCCAACCAGCTGAACCACCCAGATGCCCCAGAAGTCTCTTCTTTAAATGTACCTCTTTTAACTTTTTTTGGACATCTATCTTGATTATCAGAAATAGAAAATGGGGATGCCTGGGTGGCTCAGTTGCTAACTGACTGCCTTCAGCTCAGGTCATGGTCCCAGGACTGAGTCCCACATTGGGCTCCTTGCTCAGCAGGAACCAGGCTTCTCTGGCTGCCCCATTCCGTGTTTGTGGTCTCTCTCTCTCTCTCTCTCTGTGACAAATAAATAAATAAAATCTTAAAAAAAAAAAAAGAAATAGAAAGTTACATATTTCTTCTCCTTTAGTTGTACCTTCTATTAATTTTACTCCTTCCCAGAAAATGCAAAGAAAAAGCAGAAAAACTTCACATTCATCAGTTAAAAAAATAATTCTCGAGTTCTGTGTGACATCATGTGCACGTTCTCTGTAGGAATCTTTGCTTTGCTGGCTTGAGTCTCATTCACTGTGATTCTGAAATGATGAAAAATCTTTTCTGGGAGATGGGGCTAAATGGTCCTACCTAGAAAAGCGATGTGATTTCTGGTAGAGGCACAAGGCCTCCTGAAGGCCAGTCCCATCTCTGGCGAGGAAATAGGACTGTTGTTCTGACTGGAGGGAGAGAGAATTCAGAGTTGAATTATTTACTTTAAAATTTTAGTCATTGGTAAAGCTAAACATCTGTATCTGTCTGAAATTCACACAGAAAGTTGACATTTTTTTAATATATTTCTTTCTGTTTTGAGAAATCATTTTAATGGGTGTACTGAAAAAAATTAATCATGTTCAGGAGAAACACAGTGTTTAAGAGCCTAAGTGGCCCTGACATTTCCTTGAATGTGTGAGCTGAACTTTATATCTTTGTGTGGTGTCCTGAGCATCTCCAGTCTGGATGATGACTTTCTTCCACTTCGTTAGTGGATTGAACACCTTAGCTCAGGTGTAAAAGCTGCTTTAAATAAGTTTTGTCTTGATTTTTGGATTTATTTTCCAAGTCTTTTTCACATAGGCCAGTTCTTCCTTTTTTCCCCCTTCGCCTACTGTTAACTGGCACATTTGGGTTCCCACATGATCATCTCTTTTCTTTTTGATTTAGTCCATTTCTCCTCCCCTTCACTCTTTGTTCTATTTTGCTGTCTTAATCTTATAAGAATTTTTCTGTCTTCCAGCTTGTATTGAGTTAACAAGTAATTGAGTGCTCACAGCATGCCTGGAACTAACTGTACATGCTAGGGTAACATGAGTGAATGACACAGAAACCTGCTGCCCTCACAGCAGTTACAGTCTAACAGGAAAGACAGGGTGGGGGGTTCTTTTTTTTTCTCTCTCTCTCTTTTTTTAAAGATTTTATTTATTTGAGAGAGAGACAGAGATAGCTAGAGAGAGCATGGGGTGGGGTGGGTGGGCGAGGAGCAGGAGAAGCAGGCTCCCCTCCAAGCAGAGAGCCAGACACAGGGTTCAATCCCAGGACCCTGAGATCATGACCTGAGCCGAAAGCAGATGCATATCTACTGAGCCACCCAGGAGTCCCAGGAACGACATGTTTTAAAAGGAAAAAATTGAAAAAACATATTAGTGTTAAGTCCCAGGAAAGAGAAGTAGTTGTAGGATCAATGATCCCTTTTAAGAAATATTTATTTATTTATTTATGTAAGCAAAGATAATCGAAATTTATTAAGTGAAAATAGAGAAAAAGCTCTCCAGAGAGAGGGGTCCAGACAGGCCTAGGAGGGCCTTTAGGGTTGGTCTTTTATAGAAAGCCAACCAGGGAACTTAAATCCTTTTAACATCTCTATCGATTTATCACCACTGAGCAAGGATTAGTGATAACACCTTCAATGGCCCACCTCCGCTAGGATTTCATTATTCTTTGTTGGCCACAGGTTATTATCATAAAAGACACCCACCCCCCCACACCTAGGGCAGGATGGTCCAGTTTTCCCTTACCTCTGGTTTCCCCACTTCTCCACATTTCCAGGATTTCTGTGACCTGATCGCAGAGCCCGCTATCTATCTCTCCCTACCTAGTCCTGCCTATCCCTTCCTCATTCCTCTCCCTGGAATAGTAAACTTACCTGCCATTAGAGAATGGGATGGTGGCCATTCTGGCTGCTTCCTGCTGAAATGGGGGTGGTGGGCTGTATGGCAGTTAGAATCTATTCAAGGGTTGCTCCAGGGGATTGTGGTGTGGCTCCAGAGGGTCATGACGGACAGCAAGTGGTACATGCCTCAGCACATGCAAAAGGATGAACATTTATTAGGCCCCAAATTGTGATCACATCCCTTAAGTAAGATCCTCAGTTACCAATTTTGTCAAATAGATCAGTGGATATCTTGATCTTAATTGATCACAAATGTCCCCTATTAATTGGGACACCTTGCAGGAATTAACTGTAATGTTAAAACACATGTCAAGTTTCTCGCATCCCAAGTGGTGTAGCAATAGTGGCACAGTTCTTGGGAAGTGCTTCTTTGACTTCATTTAATTCTTGGCTTGAGTGCATCCAGTGCCTGACCTAGTATCATTTAGAGTCTTGCTGAGCAAGCATCCTGTTTTGCTTATTTTATATTGCAGTCCTAAGTAAATCCTACAAACCCCATGGTGAGCTTTGAGACTCTTTTTACCAGGAGGGCTGCTGTATGCTTGGTTAGAGCCTTTGTTTGCTACTGTATGTCAGTAGAGGTGGCTTCTAGGATAAAAGACTATGAGGGATGAAACTTTCAAGAAGCCCTTTTTGTTTGAGGTCCAGCCTTAACAATATCCTAATTACAAGGAGTCACTGGCAAATGGGAGAAGACTTGTCTCAGGAAATAAGAGCACCCGCAGATGTATCATCCTGTCTAATCATAAAGAAAG
The DNA here is from genome assembly GCF_009829155.1 of Mustela erminea. Lineage (NCBI taxonomy): Eukaryota > Metazoa > Chordata > Mammalia > Carnivora > Mustelidae > Mustela > Mustela erminea. The sequence continues at coordinate 151,870,487 of NC_045614.1, forward strand.
TGGGGCCATCCATTATCCCCGTCTGGTACCCTCTGGCTTTTAAAGAGTGATCTTGTCATCCCAGCCACATAGAATTGGCCAAGGTGATAGGTGAGTTATACACTTACTCGGGAATCTGTCCCATTTCCCAGTTGTTCAAATAACCATATGTCCATGGGGTCCTGTTATTCCACAGAATAACAAGCAAGGAAATTGTCTATACATGAGCTATTGTGGCAGTTTCTCTGGAGTTTACCTCAAGTTGTCTAGCTTAGGCCAACAACAGTCAAAGACAATCAGAACTAAAATTTAACATCAGCAAAGGTGTGTTATTGAAACATAATTTCTCTCTATAATAACCCTCATTCCCAGAGATAGCCAAAGAAGACTAACTTATTTAAAAACAAGTCCAGTTTTAACAAACAGCATAATTATTTACATAAGCTCAGCAAGAATGATCATATAGATCTTTTAGATTCTGCTTTTGTTGGAACTTTTTTTTTTAACATTTTATTTATTTATTTGACAGAGATCACAAGTAGGCAGAGAGGCAGGCAGAGAGAGAGAGGAAGGGAAGCAGGCTCCCTGCTGAGCAGAGAGCCTGATGCGGGGCTCGATCCCAGGACCCTGGGATCATGACCTGAGCTGAAGGCAGAGGCTTTAACCAAGTGAGCTACCCAGGCACCCCTGTTGGAACTTTCATAAGGAATCTCTAGGTTGAACTTTTAGTTGCCTCTCCAGGCCAGATGTCAAGCCCAGTGCTTGCCCTCAGACATGCCTGCAATACTATAGATGTGGGTGGATTCCTCTTCACGAGGTTCCCAAAGTATCCGTGGTTCCTGCACCCTTCAGTGGAAGCGAACCCAGGTTTTGGCACCAAAACATTGCGGGAGAGCTAAGTTCTTGTCTCACAGAGTCAAAAAATGAATCTTACAGACAAAGGAGAGTGAGTAAAGCAATAGAAGTTTATTGAGTGAAAATAATAGAAGTTTATTAAGTGAAGATACAGAAAAAGCTCTCAAGAGTGAGAGGGGTCTGGACAGGGTTGCCCTCAATGATCCCTTTTTAAAGGGAGAGCTTTGTCCAGTCTAGAGAATCAGGAGGCTTCTTTCAAGAATGATGTTAGCTGTTCCTGAAGGGATAATAAGAGTGGTTCCATAGGGAAGCCTGAATGGCTTAGTTGATTAAGCATGGGACTCTTGATTGACTCAGTCCTGATCCCGGGGTTGCGGTATCAAGCCTCACTTCAGGCTCTGTTTGCTGGAGATGCTGTCTCTCTCTTTCTCTCTCTCTCTCCCTCTCTCCCACTCTGCCCCTCTCCCTGCTTGCTCTCTCTCTCTCTCAAATAAATAAAGCTTTAATAAAAAAAAAAAAAAGGATGGTTGCATAGGTGAGATTGGCGGTTTAAGTTAGGGGGCAGTCCCAGCCAGGAGTGTGGGAGGTCCAAGCAGGGAGAAGCATGACCTATTTAAGGGACTTCAGGAATGCCCTGTTTCATCTCTGCAGTTGGGGCAGTTACCATCGCTGCTGTCCTCCAGTAACACAGGTCAGGAGACATTTTTTCCCCTAGCAATATCACTCCTAATTGCTACATGTCACATCTGCTTGTTCCAGGCGATCCCTGTAAGACTTCCCCATGCACATTTAAAATTACCCAGGACTCTTGTTTACTGGAAATATGGAAACTGATTCCTCTCTGGGTATCTTCCCAAGAGAGATAAAATATCCCTCATTAGAAGGGATGAGATAAATATTTTCTCATATATGAACTATTCGTAGGTGATGGTGAACACATACATGTTACTGCTGGTAAATAGGATCTTAGTTCGTGGTCCTGCCTCCCTCCCTTCCTGCTGGGGGAGAGAAGGAGGAGGTAAAATCTAAATAGGATTCCTCAATAAAGAGGAACCCCCAGAATAAAGGGGTTCCTCTTTATTGCTGAAGCTAAAGAGGAGCCCAGCATGAACGACACCCTGAATTCTCAAGGAGACAGTGCAGACCCAGGGTGTGTAGAGGGCATGACCTCACTGTAACTGGTGAAGCTACTTGAGGCTGCTGAAGTCACTCTGAATATTTGGGGCACCTAAATATCCAGATATTTGTGGCTCAGTTGATTTAGCGTTGACTGTTGATTTCAGCTTAGGTCATGATCTCAGGGCAGTGAGATCAAGCCCCACGATGGGCTTCTTGCTGGGTGTGGAGCCTGTTTGAGATTCTTTTTCTCCCTCTTCTCTGCCCTTTCCTGTCCCTCCCCCACACCCACTTGCTTGGTCTCTCTTTAAAGAAAAAGATGCTCTGGATGTTCTCTATGGATCCAGCCTACTGAGCCAGGAGAAAATCCCCACAGCATGTGGAGAAGAAAGCTGGCCTGGCCAATCCCTGGGAAAGTTTGCCCACAGTGGATATTGGTACTGTTTGTCTGATCTACTCCTCTTCCAGCCTGAGGGGGGACGCCTAATCTTTCTCCTCTCTCCAGAAACCTGAGCGCCAAGGTTCATTCCCCTACCTCTCATTGCCTCACAACCCCGTAAGCCTGACCCGAAAGAGACCACGATATAAGAACATATAGCACCCTGAAGGGGGGAGAACAGCCTCAACAGATAAGTCCCGCAAAGTCAGATAAATGGAAGAAACAGGAAGTTAAAATAATACCAACAAAAGTTAAACTTGAGGGATGAAAGAAAATATTACAAAGAAATGTTTGGAAAACAAAAAATTTTGAAGAACAAAACCATGGTATATAAAATGTAAAAACAGACAAACCAATAAGAAAACAAACAAAACCAGCATAAAATAGACAGTGCTAAAGATCCAAATAGGATTCAGGAAGAATTTAAAAACAAAAAAAGAGAGAAATAAAAGGTAAAACTGAGAGGTAAGCTCTCTGCTCAGCAGGGAGCCTGCTTCTTCCTCTCTCTCTCTCTGCCTGCCTCTCTGCCTACTTGTGATCTCTATCTGTCAAGTAAATAAATAAAATCTTTAAAAAAAAATAAGAAAAAGAAAAAGAATAAAATCAGAGGAAATAAAAATCAGAATAAAATCAGAGGAAAAAACATGTGAATAGTAGTCTCTTTTGGTTTATGAAAATGTAATTATGGAAATGGAGTTACAAAAATGTAAAAATTGAAGCAATAAATTGAAAATAAATTTCCTTGAACAGAAGAAAGGCCTTAGTTTTCAGACCGAAATAGCTTACTAGGTCAAAGAAAAAAAAAAGATGCAAAGATAGTCATATGTGTATGAATTATCTGATTCCCAAGAATAAAGAAAAGCTTCCAGATAGGAAGAACAGTTGATGTATGGAGGGAAAAAAAAATCACACTGGCATGGAAGGTAGTTGTAAAATTTGGAAAGTAGAATGACATGTACATAGTATAGAGAAAAAAGAACAATGAGCCAATATTCTGGTGCCTGGCTAAGATATCACTCATATTAAGTGGAAAAGAGACATTCCTCGCCGTGCAGTTTATATTTTCTGAGGAAATTACCCAAGGAGATGCTCCAACCAGAAAGAAATAGATAAAGATCTCAACATGAAGAAAGCAAAGTGTGTAAATAAGATGTTTTTTAAAAAATTTTTTTTAATATTTTTTCCCCCGCTGGTAGCAGCCCAGACTTTGTTCTATCTTTTTTTGAACTGTTCTTATACCAAATTCATAAAATATTTCTTACTGTAATGTAAAATCTTTATTTTTATACATTAAGAACATAGTTTTGAATATTTCTTTAAGAGACTGAAATTATCTTAAAACTAAAAAGCCTAATTAAACTAGGCTTAAATATTTTATGTGCAACGTATGGTTCTATAAAAGAAAGTAATGTGGGGTGCCTGGGTGGCTCAGTCAGTTAAGCATTTGACTCTTGTTTTCTGCTCAGGTAATGTTCTCAGAGTTGTAAGATTAAGCCCTACTTCAAGCCCCAAGTTGGACTCTGAGCTGTGCATGGAGCCTGCTTAAGATACTCTCTCTCCCTCTCCCTCTGCCCCCCACCCCCTAAAAAAAAAAAAAAGAAAGTAATGTTTCTTTTAAAAGTTTCAAAATGGTATTCTTTTTTCCCCCCTCCTTCCCATAAGTGATTTTAATTCCATGATGTGTAATTTATGGGGTTAAGTGCTGGTCAAGAATAGACAACAGAGTGTTTGTTTTTTTCTGTTCTTCATTCTTCTTTCTTTTCATTTATGTTTTCATTTCAAGTTTAATGAAATCCTTTTCCAAACACCACACACACACACACACACACACACACACCATTTTCTCAGTGCCATACTTTGAAAAGCAATAGAGTAGAACATCTCAGTCTATTATATAATATGATTAGAAATAAATAGCAAAAACAGTATTTAAATGCTACTTCACCACATGGAAATTTGAGATGTCTTTTCTTAAGTAGCATAGAGCCAAGGAAAACTTTGAAACATAATTTGATAGTTTCCAAAAAATACAGAAAATGACTATAATTCTGTAGAAACAGTACTTACAGGAGAATGAAGAATGCATATTAATAAGAAAAGAAGAGAAACAGGGGCACCTGGGTGGCTCAGTGAGTTAAAGCCTTTGCCTTTGGCTCAGGTCATGATCTCAGGATCCTGGGATCAAGCCCTACATCGAGCTCTCTGCTCAGCAGGGAGCCTGCTTCTTCCTCTCTCTCTCTCTGCCTGCCTCTCTGCCTACTTGTGATCTCTATCTGTCAAGTAAATAAATAAAATCTTTTAAAAAAAATAAGAAAATAAAAGCATAATAAACTTCCCAGCCAAAACATATAAGGACATACAAATTATAAAACTGAGAAATAATAAAAAATAGAATTGATAAACTAAATCTCTTTTAAACATACCCAAGAATTTTTGAATCTCTCTCTCTCTATACACACACACACACACACACACACACACATATATGTTGTGTGTGTGTGTATCTGTGTGTGTGTGTATATATATATATATAATATAGAATCTATATATGTTTTTTCTTTTTATTTTCAAACAGTTTAAAACTTGTAAAAACAGCACAAAAACTTTTTGTACACCCTTTATCCCAGATTTGCTATTTTTTTAAGATTTTATGTTTTTGAGTAATCTCTACACTCATAATGAGGCTTTAGAGTACAACCCCAAGACGAAAAGTCGCACGCTCTACTGACTGAACCCCCCAAGTTTGCAAATTTTTAACATTTTGTCATGATTGCTTTATCTACCTGTCTACCTACCATCCATACTTACATACCATCTTACATACTGCAGGATATAGATATATATCTACATAATTTTTTGAACTTTTTAAGAACAGATTACATGTATCATGCTCCTTTCCCTGTAGTATTTCACTGTGTATTTCCTAAGAACAAGACTATTCTCTTACTTATCTAAAGTATGGTTATTAACTTGAGAAAAGTTGATGTTGGGCATAATAACTTTTAACAGATTTATAGTCCATATTCCAGTTTTTTCAGATGTCCCAGTAACATCCTTCATGGCAATTCTTCCCCAATATAAGATCTAGTCTGTCATTGTTTATTGTATAATTTTCGTTAATTTGGAGCCACTTTCTCAGCTTGGTTTGTTTTTCATGCCATTGACATTTTTGAAAGACCTAGGCCAGTTATTTTCTAGAGTATCCTTCTGTTTGGGGTCTTGTGATTAGGTCCATGTTATGTAATTTTAGCTGAAGCCATCCATAAATGAGAACTGTATCCTTCTTAGAATATATACCTGGAGATGCAGTGTCCATTAGTTCTATTTTGGTTCTGGTAAATTTTGTTCATGTACATAAGATGTTTTCCAATTTCTCTACTGTAGAATTACTGTTTTTCCTTTTGTAATAAATAATATGTGGGAGATACTTTGAAACTAGCAAGATGTCCCATTTCTCCTCAAAATTCTCCTATCCCCTAAATTTAGAATTCATTGATAATTCTCACCTGTATCACTCTTCACTCTGATGGTTGCAGAACGGTGTTTGCTAACTCCATTATCCCCTCCATGTTAATTAGCGTTTTATTTTATAATGAAGAATTTTACGTTACCCCTTAAACTGTAAACTCATGGTTTCTTATTTCATTCAACTGTTTATAATTTTATAGTTCTTACTTATAGTCATGTTCATTTTGTCCCAGATTTAACCAGTACAAATCTCAAACTGTCTTCTGTGTCTTTTAAATGTCATATCTATCTTTTTCTTTTTTTTTGTTTTTTAACACTTTCTCATTTTCTCACAGAAGATGTTTTAAGTTCATCTTGTGTTTTTCCCACTCCTACCCAGGAATTAGCTACCTTCCCAATGAGCCCTAATTCTATGAATGGTAAATGGTATTTTAAAGTAATGATTGACAGGGGCGCCTGGGTGGCTCAGTGGGGTAAAGCCTCTGCCTTTGACTCGGGTCATGATCCCAGAGTCCTGGGATCGATCCCCACATCAGGCTCTCTGCTCCATGGGGAGCCTGCTTCCTCCTCTCTGCCTGCCTCTCTGCCTACTTGTGATCTCTGTCTGTCAAATAAATAAATAAAATCTTTAAAAAAAAATAATGATTGACATGGTGCCTGACTGGCTCAATTGGTAGAGCATGTGACTTTTCATGTTAGGGTCATGAATTCAAGCCCACATTCCATATGGAGCCTACTTAAAAAATAATGATAAAAATAAATAAAAATAAAAACAGTGATTAGCAGCAGATTTCAGCAGAGCTAGCAGTGTGCATGTGTTTAAAAAAAATTTTTTTTTAAGATTTGATTTATTTATTTGAGAGGACTGGGAGGAGCAGAAGAAGAAGGACTAGCAGACTCCACACTGAGCTAGGAGCCTGACATGGGGCCCAGTCACATAAGCCTGAAATCATGACCTGAGCCAAAATCAAGAGCAAAGGCTTAACTGACTGAACCACCCAGGCACTCCAGGATGTGTTAAAAATTTTTTGAAATTACGGTGTACCTCCAGTTCCAGTTTTACTCCTAAGCATCTTTGCTTGGCCTTTTCTGACGTTTTTACATCCCTTATTCCATATCAAGAACCCTGGCTCCCAACATCATTAATATTATGTATTCATTTGCTCAATCTTAAAATATACACAGAAGAGCTTCAGAATTACTAGTCCCATCCCACTACAACAAAAAATATTTGCTCAGGATCGTTTGCAGGTTTTTTTCTTTATGTAAAGGGTGTATGGTCAAAATACACTATTCAAAAGGTACTTCGATCAGTTCTTTTATCCTTTCAGTGATTTTATTAATTTGAAATAGAATTGGGTTTATTTGTTTTCTGTTATCATTCAGTTTTAGTTTTCCCCCTCTCTTCATCCTTTTTAAAGACACTATCAGGGGCGCCTGGGTGGCTCAGTGGGTTAAAGGCTCTGCCTTTGGCTCAGGTCATGATCCCAGGGTCCTGGGATCGAGCGCCGAATCGGGCTCTCTGCTCGGCAGAGAGCCTGCTTCCTCCTCTCTCTCTGTCTGTCTGCCTCTCTGCCTACTTGTGATCTCTGTCTGTCCAAAAAAAAAAAAAAGACATTATCAAGTTATTTTTAATGTGGAATTTTAGTTTGATTTCCGAAGTCAAAAAAGATATGCTCAGAGAAGTTGACTCTCTCACCTGTCCCTTCATTCTGTCTCCCTATATCTTGTAATCATTTAATTCATTTTTGGTTTATCCTTCTTATTTCTTTTTGCAAAAACACTTGGGATACATGCATGTTTTCTTATATTCCCTAATTTCTTACATAAAAGATAAGCTGTATATGCTTTTTCATAGTTTGCCATTTTCACTTAAAAGTATATCCTGAGAATTATTTCCTCTCAGTTCATGGATATCTTTCTTCTTTTCACAGCTGTCCAGTATTCCACTGTATGTGTATACACAGTTTAGCCAGCCAATCACCTGTATTGGGGCACTTAAGTAATTTCCAATATTTTGCAAATACAAATAGGGCTGCAGTGAATAACTTCCGGCATATGCATTTTCTTATTGTTGGAGGTATGTCTTTATAGTAAGTTCCCAGAAGAGCGATTGCTACATCAAAGGATAAATACATTGTAATTGTTAGACATTGCCAAATTCCTCTCTGTAGGAATTGTGTCATGTTGCATTTCTGCCAGAAGTGTTGATACTGTTTCCCCATAGCTTCTTTCTTCATTGCATCTTTTACATCAACAAATGATCTGGTTGGATGAGTTGCAGAAGTTGGGGGCTGAACTAGAAGTCTTATGTATCATAAAGCTTTTGACCTTTTGCACAGTATCATTCAAATAGCTCTCATATAAATGGAATCCATATAAATGGATATTGGAATCCACAGTATTGTATAAATGGTATCAGTCAAGGTTTCTTTTACTCAACATAATGCCTTTGAGATTCATCCATGTTTTTGTATCTTTTAATAGTTGATTCCATTGCATTACGTAGAAATTTCCTGTGTTACAGATATATCACAGTTTGTTCATTTGTTATCCAACTGAAGGATATGTGGGCTGTTGTATACAGTTGTGGGACATTATAAACAAAGCCACTGTATGAACATTCGTGTACAGGTTTTTGCATGAACATCAGATTTAATTTTAATTTTAATCTTTTTAGAAAGATTGATTGATTGATTGATTGATTGGGGGGGAGGGAAGCAGACTCCCCGCTGAGGGCTCAATCCTGAGACTCCAGGACCATGCATGCTCTGATGACCTGAACCGAAGACAGACACCTAACCAACTGATCCATACCCAGGTGCTCCAGATTTCATTTTTCTAGGATAAATACCAAGAGTGGGATTGCTGGCTCATATAAACAAACAATGTTGTATGTCATGTAAACATACACACAGGGGGCACCTGGGTGGCTCAGTTGGTTAAGCATCTGCCTTCGGCTCAGGTTATGATCCCAGGGTTCTGGAATCAAGTCGCACATTGGGCTCCCTGCTCAGCAAGGAGACTGCCGTCTGCCACTCCCCCTGCTTATGTTCTCTCCCCCTCTGACAGATAAATAAATAAAATCTTTAAAAAAAAATAAGGGGCACCTGGGTGGCTCAGTCAGTTAAGCCTTCAGCTCTGATCGTGATCCCAGGGTCCTGGGATCAAGTCCACATCCGGCTCTCTGCTCAGCCGGGAGCCTACTTCTCCCTCTCCCTCTGCTGCTCACTCTGCTTGTGCTCTCTCTCTCTGTCAAATAAATAAGTAAAATATTTTTTTAAAAAAGTAAACATACACACAAATAAGTATGAGTTTATCTTTGTAAAACATACAAAAACAAAAACCTGCCAAACCATTTTTGAGAGTGGCCATGTCATTTCATGTTCTCACCAACAATGTGTGTGTGTTTATGTTGTTCCAGTTTTAGTATTGTCATTTTTTATTTTTTGTTTGGTTTTTAATTTTAGCCATTAGACTAAGTGTGCAGTGTTATCTTATTCTGTTTTTAATTTGCATTTCTCCAATGGTTAATGATATCAAACACCTTTTCATGTGCTTTTTTGGCCATCTATATATCTTCTTTGGTGAAGTATCTGTTTACATCTTTTGTGCAGTTTTTATTGGGTTTTCTTGCTGTGGAGTTTGAGAGTTCTTTTTTGGTTTTAAATGTAGGTCCTTTTTGGAATATATGATTTGCAAATATTTTCATCTAAATTGTAGCAGTGTTTTCGTTTTTTAGCAATGTCCTTTGCAGAGTAAAAGTTTTTAATTTGTCAAAGTTTAATTTATAATTTTTTGTTCTGTGAATTATACTTTGGATATCATATCTAAGAACTCTTGGTCAAATCAGAGTCATACAGTTTTTCCTCCCATAGTTTCTTCTAAAGGTTTTATAGTTTATGTTTTACATTTAGATATATAACAGTTTTGAATTAATTTTTGTATATGGTGTGAAGTTTAAGTCAAGATCCTTTTTTTGTTTTTCTGCATATAGATTAACATTTCTTTTATAATATGTTAACAACAAATTCTCTTAATTCTCCTTCATCAGAGACTGTCTTTATTTCTGAGGGATATTCTTACTGGGATATAGAATTCTAGGTTGAGGGGCACATGGGTGGCTCAATGGATTGTCTGCCTTCAGCTCAGGTCCTGATCTCGAGTACTGGGATCGAGCCCCAGGTCCCAGGATCAAGCCCTAGGTCAGGCTCCTGGCTCATGGGGAAGTCTGCTTCTCCCTTTCCCTCTGCCCCTCCCCTCTCTGATGTTCTCTTGCACTCTCTCTCCTTTCAAATAAATAAATTAAATAAAAAATAAATTCATTAATAAGATAGAATTCTAGGTTGACATTTTTTTTTTAGTACTTAAAAAGATGTTCCACTGCCTTTAGACCTTTGTAGTTTTGATGAGAAACCTCCAGTCATTTGAATATTTGTTCCCCAATATATAATCTGGTTGCTTTTAAGACGTATTCTTTGCCTTCAGGTTTTAATTTTCAGTTTTATTATTGTATGCCTGGGCATCAGTTTTTTTGTGTTTATCCAGTTGCAATATTCTGAACTTCTTGAACCTATAGATTTTTATCTTTCATCCACTATGGGATGTTTATGGTAACTGTTTTTCTTCAGATGGTTTTTCTGGACTGCATTCTTTGTCTTTTTCTTCTGGGATTCAAATCAAAGAAATGTTTGGACATTTCTTATTGTCTCACAGATCCATGAAGTTCTGTTTTCATTCTCTCTCTCTCTGTCTCTTCACTGCCTTTCCTCTCTTGTTCAGGTAGAATGAAAAAAAATCCAAAAAGCAAAATCCAGAGTATCGGCTCACCTTCTGTCCTATAGAATTCTGTCCTGAATCCTGCTCCTCAGACCAAAAAGAGTGTTCTTCTGAAGAAACTCTTCATATTTGCACCCAGTATACAGATCCAGGTGTTAGGTTTTAGGCTGTCCCTGAGTCTAGGCCAGGAAATACCATAGAAATTAAAAACAGGAAACTCACCATTGGTTTGGTGTTAGAGTTCCCTGACCAGACTTATTCTTCTGAGTCCTCAGATAGCTTTTCTACACATTCTGTCCAAGATCCTTAGCTGTGTTCCATGGGTGAGACAAAGTGCTTACTCTCAAAGATTTTCCATCAGTAAGCTCATTTGAGAACAGTTTAAGTGGAAGATTATTTAGAGAAATTCTTTAAGCAAGTATGGAACAACCAGTGAAAAATGTAAATAAATTAAATTCCTTCCCCCCCATTTCTTTGCCTATTGCCAAAAACTTTTCTCAAACTAGCCGTCTTGTATGTTTTCCAATTTTTGATTTAAAAAAATATATATATATGGACATGATTTTTTAAAACATACAGTTTCAGGGGCGCCTGGGTGGCTCATTGGGTTATGCCACTGCTTTTGGCTCAGGTCATGGTCTCAGGGTCCTGGGATCGAGTTCTGCATTGGGCTCCTGCTCAGTGGAGAGCCTGCTTCCCTCTCTCTCTCTGCCTGCCTCTCTGTCTACTTGTGATCTCTCTCTGTCAAATAAATAAATAAAATCCTTAATAAAACATACAGATTTCAAAACCATAATTTTTTTTAAAGATTTAATTTATTTGAGAGAGAGGAAAAGCATGCAAGTGGGGGGAGAGGGAGAGGCGGAATGAGAGAACCTCAAGCAGATTTTGTGCTGAGTCTGGAGCCCAGAGCCTGATGTCTGCACAACCCTGAGATCATGATCTGAGCTGAAACCAAGGGTCAGACGCTTAACCAACTGAGCCACCCAGGTGCCCCTAAAACTAATGTTATTTTTTTAATATTAGTTTTTGAAGTACTAGATATATTTTAATGTGTTATGTGAACATTTTGACCAAACAAATGTGACTAATGGATCTAAGAATTCATTTTGAATAAAATTTATAGTTATTATTGAACAGTCCTTATTAACTTGCATTTTAATGTAGGTGTTCCTTAACCTTCTTGTCTTTAATCAATTTTCCACTACAAGAATAACAAAACATACAATTAAATTAAGCCATTTTACTTAAGGCTGTACAAAGCCATCAATTTTTATGATGACTGATTTTTGACTTTATCATCTGATCTATGCTGTCTGTCCTACATGCTTATTCGAGTCACTTCACAAAGATATCCAAGTGGTCAATGAAAAGGATTTCAACTTCATTAGTTAATAGAGAACACAAAAATCAAACTGTCATGCAATACCACTAAAATAGCTAAAATGAAAAACATAGACAGTATCAATTATAGGCAATAATGTGGTATAGCTGAAATTTTCTTACTGTTGTCAGGAGCCTTAATTTGGCATAACCACTTTGGAAAATGGTTTCGCAGTATCTTCTAAAACTAGTACTATATGTGTAGACCTTAGGACTAGCAGTTCCATCCTTTCATATATATCACACAGAAACATATACATATGTTCACAAAAAGAATGTCTATGAGTGTTCAAAGATGTATGTTTCTATATGTATATTTCTATATGTATGTTATATACTTCAGTAGAAATAGTATACTAAATTAAGTGGATCTTGATTTTTTTTGTTTCTTCAAGATTGGCTATTAGTATATCTACTTATTGGTCACCCCTGATGGAACGCATTAGATGGAGTAGTTTTTCAGTTGACTCAGTACTCGGATCTCTTTATCAGAGAACTAGAAATGGTGTTATCTTCAGGAGAATAATTGATTTTAATGCCAAAAAACACACATAATTGATTTTTAAATAGCCCATATATTTTTATTTATCTATTTATTTGAGAGAGAGACAGACATAGAGCATGCATGCAGGGGGATGGGTGGTGGGTTGCAGAGGGAGAGGGAGAGAGTATTTTAAGCATTCAATGGACTGAGCCACCCAGCTGTCTTGTAAACAGCCTAAATATTTTTAAAGGAAAAGGTAAGGTGTGCTCCATACAGAGCCCTTCTAAAATCTTCCACAGGTCCCTAAACCTGTGAAATGTTGGAGCCCAGATAGTACTAGAGCAGATTGACCTTTCTGTTGACACTTTCACAGTGTACTCATAATAAATTTTGGATGCAGGTAAATACCAGTCATATAACATAATTCTGTTGTCATTTCCTAGCCCCTCTGTTTTGTTTTATGGGTTTTTAAATTATTTGTTTTTGTTTTTGCAGATCTTTTCACAGATGCTGCTGAGACTGAAAAAATGGCCAAAAGTTTAGAAGATTCTGAAGGAGTCTGTTTTGTTCCATCTTTTAGTGGATTGCAGGTATTTTTAAAAAATTTTTTAAATTTTTTTTTAGTCAGTGACAACAGACATTTCTATCCTCATACCCACACTCAAAATTATGTACCTGCCACTCCCTTACCTGAAAATTTGGGCACTGATCATTGTGAGGGTGAAGGCATGTTCTGGGGCTGAGGAGCTGTGACTTAGCAGGGATAAGAAAATACAGCACATTCAGCCTGGAGCTCCACCCGTGTGGAAATGAGAAGTTGGCAGGTTTAGTATAGAACTTTTACATAAGACTTGGGATTACTTTATCATAACCAAAATTTGCCATTTCCCAGTAGGTAAAGATATACCTGTATATTGGCATTGTTTTACTTAGAGGAAGTATCCCATTGAGAATTAGAAAAATAATGTGAAGATTACATGTGTGCATGCCCCCCCACACACACACACACATACGGGCATATTTTGCAATAACTTATGTTTCATTAACTTTTTTTTTTAGTTTCATTAACTTTTTTAAAAAAATCAAAATTTCTTTTGGTTAACTGTTGTAATAAAGTATTGGTTACTTCGCCTAATCAAAAAGTGAACCCAGTAAAAGACTTGGCTTTGTAATATTTAACTTAGTATTTACTTGAAAGATCTGTGATATTGCCTTTGATTTTAGCATACTGTAATAAGATCTTTAAAAAACTTTTCAGGTATATTATTATGAACAAAATTCAATTTTTTGGAAATCTTAATACTGGCCTTTTAATCCTCTTATAAATATGTTTCCTTTCAGAAAATAAAAATTTCTCTACTTCTAGTCCATCCCATTCTCAGGAAATTAGTTTTTAAAAAAGCCCCAAATTTGAAAGTTTGGACAATATAATGTAGAAACTGGTGAAAAAAGATTAGATCAGGGTGTTTCAAATCTCTAAAAATACCATATTTTGAATCTAAACTTTTAATGGTCATTAGTTTAATATCTGTAACAATTTCCTTCTATATACATTATCCTAAAGGACTGAAAGTTTATAAACTATGCAGTAGAGGTTGCACTGTGTCCTCTTTTAGGGTGATATGAGGAAACTAAATAGCATCCATCCTAGGACAGGGGGTGAAGAATATTTGTTTGGTTGAGGTTTCAGGAGGAAGCTTGAGATGAATAGTTGTCATCAGCCAAGGTAGGATTTAATTAGGCTACTGGGTATTCTTCCCTTTTTGAGAAATATGCTGGGGGACTTAATAGTGGCTTTATCTTGACACCTCTGTTTTTAACTTCTGCCTCAGTCCATCTGCCTCTAAAAATAATTTAAAATATATGATTAAAAAATACTGCTAAAGCCCAGAAGATTAGACAAACCTCTCACAGATAACATTTTTAATTTCGTGTTAATAAAAAGTGTCCTTATTCTGCCATGACTGCCTCCTGGCAATATGTTGGGTTTGAGAGGAGCGGGGGAAGGCTGCAGACCAAGGATTTCCCAAAGTAGCATTGAAACTCCTCAGTAGAAACCAAAAATTAATTCAAGTTAATTCAGACAACAGTAGTGTATTGATACTAAACTATTTGGAAAGTAGGAGAGAGATCACTGACAAGCAGCCTATGTCAACAGCTAAAGAAAATGAGGGATGGGGAAATGGAGGGAAGGGTCAAGTATCTGCCATACTGCCTTTAATTTTAGAATATTGTTATACCATAGATAACAGGGGGTAAGATATTAAAAAATCACCATAGCCTTAATTTCTCCAGGGACTCTGTTGAGAAAGGGGTGTGGGGGACACTTTGAGGAAAGCGGTACGTCCAGGACAACCACTTCTGGGAATGGCAAGGGGTGAGCTAGAGCATGGGGGCCATAACCCTGGGGTGACATCAGTTGGTGCAGCCATTGTGGCTTCACTCTTCAGAGCTTATGGTTTGTCGGGGGAGACACTAATGGAGAGTATCTTTGACAGGCATCAGAGGCAGGAATCAGTGGCTAGCTGCCTAACTTGAAAGTTACTATGGTGGTGGCAGTGGTAGGATGGACAGGACTGTGGACCAAGGGCTGGTCTTCAGAGGCTGAGGAGTCATGCTCCAATGAGGTTTCTTAGGTTTGCAGGGAACCGGCTCGCTCTTCCTACCGTGCGGGGAGCTGGTAGTTCACTGATACTGGAAAGGAGTTAGCAACTGACTTTGCAGTTCTTAATGTTCTTTGTGGTTTCTTCTCTGTGGGTCCCCTTTTCTCATTACCAGCTCTGCTCTGTATTCTTTCTTCCTCCTAACTTCTGCTTAATTGTCATTTTCCCCACACTCTCTGTTTCTCCATTATTTGGAAATACACACAACGTTCTAACACTTTGTGCCTTTTAGCTTCAGTTCCCCCTGTTGATGGTCTTTTTCTGAGATGGTCTTTTCTGGGAAATCTGAGACTCTGACTGAAGCACCTGGTCTTCTCAAGCTTTACACAGATTCTAAGTTAGTCCTGCTCAGTCCCCATAGTTGTGACACTGGCAGTGGAACTAGGGCTTGGAACATGGCTGCTGTAGACAACAAGGTCTGTGGATTCAAGCAGTTCCTTCAGAAAGAGATGTGGCCAGCAAGTACTGGGAATGCCATCTCTGGTCTTGTGAGTGACTGAGATCTCTGCATCATGGAAAGGTGAAGGGAGGTAAAACGTGAAGTTGATGTGGTCCTAAGCAAACATGGGGGAAGGGAAGTGTCTCCTCTAACAGTAGATGCATAGTGGCCTAGGGTGACCATGGGAAGTAGTTGTGTTTTTCTAGGACCCGTGATCTGGAAGCTTGAAGGTCCTCCTGTGGATAGCCACCACTGAAGCTGTTTGCCCAGCACAGAGCTGGTCATGTTATAGCAACCACAGAATGAGTAGAGAGAACTTCTCAGAGTTGGTTACAGGTTAGGAGAATTTATTTACAATAGAAGGAAGGATTGATTCAGAAGGCACAGAAAGGGTTATGAAGAAAGTCAGTAGTGGGAAGGGTTTTAGTAAGAAATAATAGTAATATAAAATTATAGCAAATTCTTTTCAGGCACTGTTCTAAATGTCATGTGTTATCTCATTTAATCCTCAGTAACTCCATAAGGCAGAAGATGCTCTTATCATCCCATTCCAAAGATGGGAAAACTGAAGTAGAGCTGTTAAATCACTTGTATGGTCTCACACAGCTAGTGAGTGGCAGAGCTGGTTTCAGGACCCAGATGTTCTGATTCCAGAGTCTAGGTTCTTAACCACTCTGCTGTACTGGTTCATGATAGAGTATAAAAAGTGACATTGGGAATACATAGTAGGTGCCACAGGAGTTTGTGTTTAAGTTCACAGTTGACAAAGGGCAAGAGGAGTTAACCATCCTGCAAGGCCTCAGCATATTAGGCTAAGATCCTAGTGGTAACAAGAGCCTGTGGTGGCAGGCAGTCTGTTCCTTGGGCAGGAGTCAGCTAGGTTAGCTTTGGCTTCCAAACAAAACTTTACTGAGTCCTGCTGTTCCTGTTTGGTTGATGGTCTGGGAGGCTTACTCAATGGGATTGACAGTGACAGATTAGAAATGTGGCTGGAGGCTCTGTCCTGGCAAGGTGTGACCAGGCCCAAAGGACTTTGCCATGTTTTTCTTACCATATCATCCCAAAGACAGACTCACTTGGACTAACTAATACAGGGGAACTGTAACCGAAAAGGACTTTTTGGGTCTCTATGGAATTTATTACCCCTCAGATTCACCTGTTACTAATTAATTATAAATTTATGTGCTTACCAATTTTACAAAAGTGATTTCAGGCCAGTCATACCAGGACTTTATGTGGTATATTAAAAGAAAATGTTTTTACACAGAAAATACATAGCACACTGCTAGGGACTCATTGAACTAGCTAAATCTGACCTCTCTTTGTTTTACAGTATTGTATCACCTGATAGAAGCCAGCGTGACTGTATAAATAAGCTTTTACTGAGTGAATCACCAAAACACGTTAATAAATTTGAAAAATAATCAGGATAAAATCACAATAGGAGGAAAATCACGGCTACAGGAAGGATAAGATGTAATATGGAATTTCTTCAATTAAGTAATGAGGAAGAGTATTGTTTGTTCATTAATTGAACAAATATGTGAGGATGCCCTGTGGGGGCCAGATGCAGTGCAAGGCCCTGGAAACTTATAGGAATGAGTTTCTGCAGGGAAGACAGACTTTTAACAAATGTTCACACAAGTATACATGATTGTAAATATATGATATGATGTGAAGCTCTAGGGTTCCATAAAAGCGGTGATGGAGGGGGCACCTGAGTGGCTCAGTCAGTTTAGCATCTGCCTTGGGCTCAGGTTGGGCTCAAACTCTACATTGGGCTCCCTGCTCAGCAGGGAGTCTGGGTCTCCCTCTCCCTCTGCTGCTCCCCCTGCTTGTGCTCTCTTTCTCTCTGTGTCAAATAAATAAATACAATCTTGAAAACAAAAATAAAAACGACGATAGAGGCTTGGTCTTGTCTCTGGGATCAGAAGTTTTCCCAGAGGAATCTGAGCCAAGATCTGGAAGGGGAGTAGGATTAACCAGGAAAAGTGGTGGTGGAAAGTTTTCCAGTTATTGAGATGATATCTCAAGGCCCTGAAGCTAGAAGGCATTTTTCTTGGGGATCATCATTTCCTGATAGCACTAATACTTCCCTCTGTTGCGACCCCATATCTTAACATTGAAACCATTCTTCTGTGTCTTTCCATGTGAGATTATAAACTCTGGCAGGGGTCTTTGCTCTTCATCTTTTTGTCCCAGAATTGTTTTGCATTTTGGGGGATGCAAAGATGAAAACAAACTTCATCCTACAGATACAGAATTCCAGCTCAAGACTTCGGCTCTTTTAAAGACAGAAGTTAGGCCGAGTCATTTCTTCTATGAGGCAATAAGATTATAAGCTAAGAAATAAAAGAGTTTAATTTGAATGTCTGACAGCATACTAGGTGTAAGTTATGACACTGGAAAACACATATTCTGCATTAATAGTTTTTTAATCTTAAGACTAATGTATATTTTTTAAAAAACACTCTACAAAAACGGTTCTGGTGTAAAAACTTTACAGATGGAGAAAAGGGGAAATACTAGGATTGCTTTTCATTTCTTCTTATAGAGCTAGATATTCAATAGTTTGTTACTCTGAAAAAAAATGATTAATAATTTGTTACTCTGCCTCAGTCCCTTCACTTCGTATGAGTTCAGACAGAAGGTTTAGCTAAGTCCAGTACCTATGACTCAGCCCTGCTTAGGTCCTATTAAAGAGTTATTGTAATAGTTCACTTACTATGGGGCTGTCATTTATTTTAAAACTTCTTAACTCCAAGCATTCTTTTTTCTACCATGGCTGTGTTTTTATTGCATACTATGTCTTCAAGACTATAGATATAATTTAGAACAATAATAAAAATTCTTCCCAGTGGAGATTCAACATGGTTTGGGAGAGGGTGATGAGGTTATAGACATTGGGGAGGGTATATGCTATGGTGAGTGCTGTGAAGTGTGTAAACCTGGCAATTCACAGACCTGTACCCCTGGGGCTAATAACACATTATATGTCTATAAAAAAAATAAAAAATTAAAAAAAAATTCTTCCTATCTCTTTCTTTAGGCTCCACTAAATGATCCCTGTGCATGTGCCTCTTTTATGGGCTTGAAGCCTTCCACCAATAAATACCATCTCGTACGAGCAATATTGGAGTCCATAGCTTTCAGGTACCAGAACCTGCCCTAAACTCTCCCTTCCTCATATACCAAATGGAAATGGTATTTCCATTTCCTTCTGTTAATTTCTGCTAAACTAAATTATGAAATTTCTTAATTTTAACTTTTTATAAAGTCATACTGCTTATGACATAATCTGCTCCTATTGCTTAATTGCTGTAACATCTCTTTTTTTTTTAGATGCAATAGAACCAGTATCATTTAGATTTGATATGTGAAAATAGAGGATTTTTTAAAATGCAGTTGGCCCTTGAACACCATGGGTTTGAACTGTGCAAATCCACTTAAACATGTGAATTTTTTCAGTAAACACGGTACAGGACTATAAATGTATTTTCTCTTCCTTATGATTTTTTTAATAACATTTTCATTTTTCTAGCTTATTTTATTGAAGAATACAGTATATAACACATATAACATACAAAATATGTATCAATTGACTGTTATCAGTAAGGCTTCCTGCCAAAAGTACGCTATTAGTAAAGTTTTAGGGGAATCAGAATTTACACATGGATTTTTGATTTTGTGGTGGGTTAATATCCCTAATCCCTGTGTTATTCAAGGGTCAACTGTATCTAATTTCTTAAGCATAAAAGATTTAAAATTTGGGCTTTCAGAGAATTAGAATTTAATTAGAATCATTAGAATTCTCCTTTATCAATAAGGATAGAAAGATCTATCCTTATTGATAAAGGATAAAATTACTTTTTTTGTAAGGATAGAAAAATCTATCCTTATTGATAAAGGATAAAATTACTTTTTTTGTATCTTTCCCTGTGGTCTTTTCATTATGACACAGTTGTAGTTTATTAAAGTTAAGAATCTGGCTGTCATAAATATGGAACATTTGGAACATTTAAAATAAAAATGTCTGTGATTACAAAGTGATTATTTTTATAGTTGATGAATTCTATTAGATGTTATATATGTCATATTATCCTAATTGCTGTCTAATAAATGAGTGCTTGCTTTAAATTTTTATTTGTAGTAAGGACAATAGATTAAATTTATTTCTAAATGAAAAATAGGCTCCCTTTTATCAACATGAAAGCACTAGGCCCCGAACCTCTTGCTTGTTTGAGCATTTATTATCAACTTCCAGTTAGCATAATATTTTTGAATATTAATATGTTGGTTTAATGTTTTCTTTTGTATATTTTATAAATGCCACATAAATAAGACCAAAGTTTTTATTTTTCTAGATTAGAAAAAGATAGAGAATTATCATGCTATGAATGTTCCCTAAATAGTTATCTTGATTTTTTTACTAGAAACAAACAGTTGTATGAGCTGATGCAGAAAGAGATCCATATCCCTGTGACAAAAGTCCGGTATGTTAACTTTGTTTTCAATAGATTTAATTAGAAATTGGAAGTGAATAGTAATTGCTATTAGTATTTTCATCATTATGATTATTCAGGATTTCAAAAAAAATTATGCCTAGTTCTTTTGCAACAAAATTCTTGGTCATAGGAATTTGGAAAGAAAAGACTTTGGATTTATAGAGAACATAACACAATATAGAATTTAGGAAGATCCTAATCCACGTATGTATATTATAAACATCTTTAAAATCTCCTTTTTGTATGTGTGGCTATCCTTTTGGCATGGAAACATCAAATTTTCTTTGCTGGTATGTCCAAATGAATGTTTACATTGGCTTAGTTTACTTGGCCTAATTTGAGCTAGTCTTTACAAACAGGGTGGGTGGGAAGATTGATGTTAGGAATAAGGAAAAGTGTTTGAAGATTGCCTAGTGAGAATCTAATGATTCTAATTAAGATTGACTTCAGGTCAATGTGGAATGATACAGTTTTGGAATTAAAAGTTGAACTTACAAAATCAAGAATAAAAAAAAATATATGTGGCCCTTTTAAAAAAAATGAATGTTTTTATGCTTCTATTGGAATAATTTATCTCAAATATCTTGGTCCCCACAGGGCAGATGGAGGAGTTTGTAGGAACAATTTTGTTATGCAGATGACTTCAGACCTGATTAATGCTAATATAGAGAGACCCGTCAACATAGACATGTCCTGCCTTGGTGCAGCTTCTCTGGCTGGCCTTGCTGTTGGTATGTGTGGATTTTATAAAAGCGAGAGCTGTCTTGGACGCTGTTTCTTGCCAATAGCATTTCTCTTCCCAAATCACAGAATTATAGAGAGGCTCTGGAAAACCCTGGTGTTCATTAAGCTCCATACACATATGCACATAACTCACAGAATACTCCTTTGACCTCCTCTGTGGGTAGGTTTTCTTCCCCTCCCTTCCTCCTTCCTTCACTCCTTCAGTCAGAATTATGAGGCAAGGAGAATTAATTTTCAACTGCTCTGTCTTCAGCGGAGGAAAGGTCTCTGGGTAAACTTCCAGAGCAGATAGGCTTTTCTTTGGCATTAGAAACCATTCCATTCTTTTGCTTATTGAAAATATGTTGAGTACCTGCTACATGACAGTCACTGCTGGGAATAGAGTTTAAAAGGCATAGTCCCTGCTATGGGAGTCTCTAGTTACAGTCAGGCAAGTCAACCAGTTATTAGACTTGTGTGATAAACCCGGTGGACAGCCATAGCTTTAAGCAAGTGGTGCAGGCTTCCCAGAGGAGGTTCAGTTTTGAAGGAGTCAGCAGGCAGCCAGAAGAGGCAGTAAGGAGCCACAAGAGATGAGTGGTCCAATAAAGAAAGCAGCCTGTGCAAATGTCCCAGCCCATTACAGTAAGTGCTAATAGAGGAAAAGCAAGAGGAAAGGCTGGAGAGAAACAGAGGTCCAATTGTGGTAGACTCCTCATACAGGAGTTTGAACTTAATTGTGAAGGCACTGGAGAGCCACCGTAGAATTTTAAGCAGGGGAGGGACATGGATAGATCTATATTTGAACAGACCACTTTGGCAATTAGTGTGACGATTATTTGGGAGGGTGAAGAATAGACTCAGGGAAGCCAAGTAGAGGGTTCCCTAGGAAGCAGGATGCTGACTTGGGACACTGGGAATATTTAATACATTCCTGTGTGGAAGGGAAAGAGTGTTTGTTCAAAACAATATTTTGTAGTTAAGAGCTTTAGGCTAATATTTAATATATTAAAGTTACAAATGTAAAAAGTTTGAAATCTTGGTAAGTTCAACTTTAACTTTATTCTAGTGAAAATCTGTTAACTTTGAATAAAATTGAAACAGTCACTTTCATTTGCTCATTGATTAATGTGTGGTTAATTAAAGTTGAAGAAAAGAACTTTCCCTTGAATAATATTTCCATTTACAAATTCAGTTAAATTCTTTTGTATATTTCAACTAATACAAATTTAATACAATTGACTTTCTTTTTAATAATTTTATATGCCTAACTAAGCAAACTTAGAAGTGTAACAAAGAAAATCTTCTAGTGCACTTAAATAAATTTTAAATCTTGCAAAATGAAGAAATTATGCTTATATTTACAGTAAATTAAATGCTCATAAACATTCTGATATTACTTATAAGGTAAATAAAATCTTTCTGTGCCTTTTCACCTCGTAAGACTAAAAATATATCAGATTCTCTTGAACATTTTAATTATTTTAGATAACACTTACAGATTATTCTTTTTTTTATGATTTTATTTATTTATTTGGTAGAGAGAACAAGAAAGCTCAAGCAGGGGGAGCAGCAGAGGAGAAGCAGTCTTCTCATGGAGGAAGGAACCTGATGCTTAATCCCAGGACCCTGCGATCATGACCTGAGCCAAAGGCCGATGCTTAACTGACTGAGCCACTCAGGCGTCCCCACATACAGATTACTCTTTTTTTTTTTTTTTTTTTTTAATTTTGGGCTTTTTTTTTTTTAAAGATGTTATTTATTTATTTGATAGAGATCACAAGTAGGCAGAGAGGCAGGCAGAGAGAGAGGAGGAGGAAGCAGGCTCCCTGCTGAGCAGAGAGCCCGATGTGGGGCTCGATCCCAAGACCCTGAGATCATGACCTGAGCCGAAGGCAGAGGCTTAACCCTCTGAGCCACCCACGTAATCATACAGATTATTCTTAAACATAACGTCGTGGCAGGACATCTGGGTGGATCCGTCGGTTAGGCATCTGCTTCCTGATTGGGTCATGATCCTGATTCTGGGGTCGAGTCCTATGTTGGGCTCCTTGCTTGTTAAGGAGCCTGCTTCTCCCTCTGCCTGCCTCTCCTGCTGCTTGTGCTCTCTTTCTGACAAATAAATAAACAGATAAAAAAAACAAATAAAATCAGCCTTTAAAAAAAATAACATAGTGGTTTGAGCTTTAGCTGTTTCATTGTATCTATACTATACTTAATTTCAAACCCTTCCAGTACAGAGACTTCACTAACTACAGGGAATAGTTTTATTGTCTCAGAAAAGCTGAGATTTCTGGTTGGATTGCTTCTCTTTCAGGAATCTGAGACTTGAAGGCTATGTACATCCTCTCTATTTTCAAAATTCACCCATGAGATGACTCTATTTGATACATACTTAATAAAAGTACTTTAAAAAATATGTATGTCATGGGGCACCTGGGTGGCTCAGTGGATTAAACATTTGACTTTTGATGTCGGTTCACGTCATGATTTCAGGGATGTGAGCGAGCTCTGTATTGGGCTCCATGCTCAGTGCAGAGAGCTTGAGATTTTCTCTCTCCTCCCTCTGTCTCTCCCTCAGATCACACGCTAAAGGAAGGAAGGAAGGAAGGAAATCTTTAAAAAAAATACATATGCCTTGGAGAGTAAATAATTAATTCTGGAAATAAGGATTTTAAGAACATGCTTGTTTTCATGACTAGACTTATCTAATTTTAGTATACTAATAAAAACTATTTTTAGTCTTTTAGTAACTTCTATAAATTAATATCTTTAAATATAGATAAATCTAAAAGGCTGACTTTGTCAGTTAGAAAGAATGTGTCCTGACAGAAAATATGAGAGGAAAGAATTTTGTGTCTGCTTTATTGATAAGAGAAAATATTCCTCAAGAAGACTTGTCAACTCTATTAGTACTTCAGAGTAAGTGAAATACACCAGGTTAATTAATAAGACACCTCAGCCATTTCAGATTACTTACGGTCATAGATATAAAAGTGTGTTCTTGCTGCTTTTTATTATAAATCACATGCTCCTCTTTATGAAGAACAATATATGCCAGGACAATATTATCAGGAAGTGGGAGATAAGTAACTTGTATGAAATAAAATAGTTTGAAAAAGAAACTACGTTCAGTCCCAACTTTGAATTTATGCATATCCCAGAGAGTTGCCTCTTACCTCAAGATATATGACAAAAATCCTAATTTATCTTTTTTTAGTTATTAAAAGGAAAGTATACAATTTCTTACTTGGAAGAAATTACTTTTCTTAGCAAGTCATGAAATTAAATGATGATAGGGTGAGGTTGGTCTGGAAATGGTTTGGTGCCCTGCCATACAGAAATAAAGCTGATAGAAACAAAATGATTTTAAAATCCTGGTGGACTTATTCCCAGGGATAGTCAATCTAACAAAATTCAAAAGCAGCAAAAATATTTTAAATTGTGTTTTAAAACAATAGTTGTTTACCTGTGCACCAGTTTGCATAGGTTTGTGGATAAACTTTATGGACTCCTTATTTGACTTAAAATTTGAGAGTGATTTTTTCTATTCATAGGGTTTTGGGCTGACAAGGAGGAACTGAAGAAACTGAGGCAAAGTGAAGTTGTTTTCAAGCCGCAGAAGAAATGGCAAGAATATGAAATGAGCATGGAAAACTGGGTCAAAGCAGTGAAACGTTCCATGAATTGGTATAACAAGATGTAGCACTAAGTGGAATGACTGAAACCATATACAGCTGTTTGATACGACACGCAGATGAGACACAGCTCAGGGATGATAACCAATACAACAATGACTGAGATTTCAGATGAGCTTTGTAACCTGCTTTTTTGAATACAAAACAAAACAAAAAAATCCCTCATTTAGATTTTTAAATCTAAACCTTGATAAGACTGTAAGGCAACAGTACCTCAAAACTTTCTATCTTCTGTTTTGTAGCAGATTCCAAATGCCGTTAGCCATTTCCAACCATATTTTGACAGCTGCGGATCCTTCTCCTTTTTATACTGGGTCAAGAATACATATGAACATAATTGTTTACTATCTGAGTTGATAGTTCTGGGTCAAGCACCATTCGTATTTTGTTCCAAAATTAAGTGACAAATGTTCCTTTAATTCTTTAAAATTAAATGGGCTATATGAAGTTCCCATAGCGAGGAAGAAAGAATAACTGAGGAAATGGGGGAGTTTTGAAACATTAATATTTTATATTTAAAGTCATAATTGTTCAATACTGTATCCAGATAATGAGCTCAAAATGCCCCTCTCAGATAGGCTTATTTGTTAATCAGTTTTTTCCTTTATTGGGCTTAAAGACACTGCCTTAATTTTTCCTTGTTTAACCAAAATCTAAGCATTCTTTTTGTATTGAAAAAATAACTTTAGTGAATTATACTACAAAGGGTAATGATTCATAAGGGACAAGAAAATATTTTCTTCCTCAAATAGGATTTATATTCAGAAACTTCTGGCTAAAGTGTAACTTTTTTTTTTTTTTTTTTTTTTTTTTTTACAAAATGCAGATAGTGGATATAAATCTTGCTTTTCTCTTTCTATTCTTTATCTTTGTCATTGAGATGCTTGCATAAATGTCTTTTGCTTTTATTAAGTGCCTAAATGACAGAGCTTAATTTGAAGAAAGTGCCCTAACTCATTGGTGATATAAGAATTGCCTCCACTGGGGTATTTTACTTATCCAGGTATCTTTTATTTTTGTTCAATCTGCTCATCTCTGTGAGACAGGAGCAGTGAGTAGCTGACAGAGTTAATGGAGGTGTATTCATGCAAATGATTGCCCGACAGTTCCTGGGCCAGAGCTCCATAGAGAGGATAGTTCCACATTCTCAAGCTTCCTTGATAGAAACAAATGTAAAAGAACCATGAGTTAGTGAGTAGCTTCGGGCCGGTGTAAAATTGTCCTGTGGCAGTTGACTACTGTCCAACTTGTTCTCAGGTTATTTGGCCCTCCCTCCACTGGGGCTAGGTTCCATTTTGATTTGTAGCAATAATGAATATATTTCCCTCTTGGACAGGCTTTATCACATAAAGATCTACTGTTATAGAGCTGGTTGTTAAATACTAATGTAATTTTAAAAGTGTCTATTATAGGGAATTTTGCTGTTGCCATCATATAGGTCCATTTCAGTGACAGATAGAATAGAACTAGAGGTCACACTGCATTCCTGCAAATTCCATTTCAGTGAACTTTGTCTTCTTGTGTTAACATTTTTGATGGAATCATAATAGCCAATACATAGTATGATTAACTCCATTAATTAAGATGTGGAAATATTTTTTGAAGTGGAGGTATTTTGTTTACTGTAACAAGCCAGATTCCATTAATTAGATAATATTCTTCTTTTTATTCTTTTCATTTTTCTTATGTCCCTTTTATAGAGCTTAGTGACCAATTATAGCCCTTTTATCAAAATCAGATCACATACAAGCTGTTCCGTTGTTTGACTACTTCTTACAGATTCTGCTTCTCAGTGGGCATGATTTCATAGGAAAGAATTATCTCTTTGTGTTAGGATATACTGAATTGTAATATTATTAATACTTAAAATTTGGTAGCTCATTTCTTTTTCACATCCTTCTTTCTTATCCACCACAAAATAAAGGATTAATACCTTTTAGATAATGTGAAAAAGTAACTGAACATGTCTTATCAGAATTGAGCAGCTCCTCAAAAATTAGTGGCTAATTTTTTCCTTTGTTAGTCTAGAATTAATTTTTTTTTTCTTTTTTTACTACTTCTGGCTGTTTTTAGTGACACAGTTTAGTAAATCTTTTGCCAGATTTGACCTAAATCAGAAACGTGCCCACATTAGCTTTTGTGGTTGTAGAAACAGTTGATATTCAAAATCAGTTGAGCAAAAAGATTTATCATTTTCATCTCCCAAGTTAATTTTCATTTATATGCTAATATTTGCTGTTTGAAAAAATTTGTGCTAAGATTTCTCAGCATGTTTTATTTTCCCATTATGGATCTATCAGATATTTTTAGGAGGTTTGTAGCTATCTTATCAAGGAGGAAAATGTTTATTAATTGCTTTCGTACCTAGACTTAATGATTTTTAATTTTTTTATATCCCACCATAATAGGGTTTCGCAGTGTTAGCATTATTGACATTTGGGCAGGTAATTCTTCATCTTGGGATGTTGTATTGTGCATTATAAGGTATTTGGCAGCTCTGCCTGCTAACAAGTAGCATCCCCCAGTTGCTGTGGTCAAAAATGTCTCCTAGCACTGCCGAATGACCCCCAGGAGGCAGTATCACCCCCGATGGAGAACCACTAATATAGACTATTAGAAGAAAATTGAAGACTCAGCAAATGGAGTGTGTCTCTCATGCTCCTTTTCTCTCTGCCTCATTTTACTTTAGGAAATGGTTGTTAGCAAAAAGAGCTGGTTGTTATCTTAAATAGGGTTTCTACATTACTGGTTAGTGAGGCAAAAAAAAAAAGAAAAAAAAAAAGAAAAGAAAAATTTTATGTTGTAATTTTCTTCTGCTATTTTTACCCACTCGCCCCCATCCCCATGCCTGCATCCTCTGTGGTTTAATAATTGGGTTTATGACTTCAGTATAGGATTAATACATTCTGCAGAGCATCTTGATTTGATCTGCCTTTTTGCTTCCTTTTCACCTCTGAACAAAAGAGATGATCACTCTCTTATTTGCGTCTGTGCAAGCTTCCTATCAAACTGGAAGTTCCTCAAAAGCAGAAACCATGTCCGTCACCTGGGTGGCTCAGTCAGTTAAGTGATTGCCTTCAGCTCAGGTCATGATCCTGGAGTCCCAGAATTGAGTTCCACATGGGGCTCCCAGCTCAGCATGGGGTCAGCTTCTCTCTCTGACCCTCCCCCATCTCCTGCTCTCTCTCATTCTCTCTCAAATAAATAAAATCTGAAAAAAAAAAAAAAAGAGCAGAAACCATGTCTACTTCCACAGAACCTAACTCTGTTCCTTCCTATTGATGGGGTGAATTTTTATTTTTTAAGTGCAACTTTTTTTGCATATATATTTTATCCTTGGTTCAAATACATTTGTTGATAGGAAGCAGCTTATATTTGTTGCAAGTAAAATATGTTTTGTTGGATTAAGAAGGACAACAGCCGACCCTTGAACAACATGGGTATGAACTGTGCAGGTCCACTTATATGCAGATTTTTTCCATAAATACATGTACTGTATTGTAAATGTATTTTCCTTATGATCTTCTTAATAACATTTCCTTTTCTCTAGCTTAGTTTACTATAAGAATACAGTGAATAATGCATATAACATACAAAACTGTGTGTTAATTGACTTTATATTATCAGTAAGGATTCTGGTCAACAATAGGCTATCAGTAGTTAAAATTTGGGGGAGTAAAAAATTACATATAGATCTTGGACTGCACAGGGGGTCGGCACTCCTAACCCCCATGTTCTTCAAGTGTCAGCCTGTGAGAGCTCAAATCCTCCTATTGTTTATTTTAAAATTCTTCATATGGTTATATATTTGCATATGTATTTATGTAGAGATACACATCTATAAATATACATAGTTACATCAACTTTCTAAGGTACAGTTGAAGCCTCTGCATTCACAGGTTTTGCATTTGAGTACAGACAGCTCAGAAATTGAATCTTAAGAACACCAAACCCTCTGATGTTAGAGGGAAATAACTTCAGAAACATTCCGTTCTTCAGAGGTCTTATACTGAGGACCAGTCTTTAATGAAAAATAATTTAACTCAGGAATTTGGCAAGAATTTTATTATTCTCTGAAGAGAAGACCCTGGAGTTCTTCAACTTGAAGTGATTCTAGAGTCATCCAGATATAGCCTAGAAGGCTTGAATCTACCCCAAAGTACTCTGAATCCTTTTGGGAAACCTAGATCATGTTTCTCGGTTAGAATTAAAATATACTTTGGACCTATGTGGTCCCAGAATCATCTTCTTGCCTCCCCACTACTGGGTCATCTGGTTCAAACCAGTCAAAATGGTAACCCCAAGGAAGTCAAGTAGATGCTCCTTATTTGTTTTTAAGTTTTGGAGCCTCATAGACATAAATATTTTGGGACCAGCACTGGTTCTAAGTTATTGGCTATATTGTCACCATATTCTCATGGGACCCTTACCCTTAGGGTAATGCAGCAATGATCTTGGGAGTGGGAATATTAGAGACAGGAACCTGAAGAATCAGATATTCCTGAAATTCTTTGTATGCTATTTCTACTGCCTTTCCCCCCTTTATTATAAATTTGGTTTATTAAAATGGATATGTCTGTATAAATATCTATGCTATTTAGGAAATAAATAATGTGAGGTTTCCATTTAAATGAGCCATATCTTTACAAGAAACTTTCAAACTGTTCCAGAGTAGCTGTACCATTTTACATTCCAACCAGCAATGTGTGAGTGATCCAGTTTCTCCATATCCTCACCAGCATTTGATGTCACAATTTTTTATTTAGCTACTGTGATAGGTGTGAGGTTTTCTCCTTGTGGTTTTAATTTGCATTTCTCTAATTAATAATGATGTTTAACATCTTTCCATGTGCTTTTTTGCCATCTGTTTGTCCTCTTCAGTGAAATGTCTATTCATGTCTTTTGTCCATTTACTAACTGGGGTGTTTGCTAAATGAGCCATATCTTTACATAAATATCTTTAAAAAAATTTTTTTAAATCAGTACGGTGACTTAAGAAACCATCAAATAGCATTTCTAAATCCTTTAGGCAAAGTGTATACAGCACTTGAATGTGATTTTATAATGTACTGAGCAGAAGAGTTCTCACATTCCTTCTGACTCATTATGTAGTATAGTACTAATAATGTATAACAGCAAAAAGTTTCAAAGATACTTTTACCTAGAATGTTAAGTAGGGTGTACAAATACATATTTTGTCCATAGCTGTCATAATATTTGTAATCTCTTTAATTTAAAATAAGCTGACTTGTGTTTCAGAATGATTTTGTAGAGAATTAATTTGAAATTTTCCTATTTGTGCAAGACAATATATTTTCTAGTTAGTATGTATCAAATTTCATAATCTTATTTCTCTGATGTTCTTTATAAATATCATAGTTTTATTAAATCATCATTTAGAACCTCATAAACCAATGTTGAGATCTGCAAATACAATCTGGGATGCATAGCAATAGAAATGTATATGTGAATTTTTCCCTTATCTTTTTTCTACTTTAATTTTGGATTTGTTTTTGAATTTTACCTGGAAATTCTTATTAATACAATTTCCTGTTTTGGTTTCTGCATATTTGAAGGTTACAGAGAAATTGGGGCACCTGGCTGGCCTAGTTGGTAGAGCATGCAACTCTTGATCTCAGAGTTGTGAGTTTGAGCCCTACACTGGGTATAGAGATTACTTAAAAATAAAATCTTAAAAAAAAAAAAAAAAGAAGAAGAAGGACACAGAAATAAACATAAGTTAACTACAAGATAAATTTGAGCTTAATATGGTTAGAGAAGAAAAGTTTCATGTAACCCTGCCTCTTTAGATCCTGTTAGGGTTATCATTCATATTGTACATTCTTGTACAAGGGAAATTACTAGAGAAGAGGGTTAATTCTTTGTGGTGGGAAAAATGATATAATTTGTTGTGAAAGTGTACTGTATTTTTAAATACCTAGAAAGATTTTAAATAATGAGGGTAAATAATTTCAAATGCTAACATGACAGAATTAACCTAACAGTTGTTAGAAATCCCTTCTGAAAATTAAAGTTATTTGGGAAACTACAATGAAACAGTAAATGATTTTTTCTGTAAATATTATGTTTTAAGGCCATTTTTATTTAGTGTTTTTCTGTTCATTGCTTTGGGTTTGCACACATGCACAGCAACATCTGGATGGTGAAGGATTCAGTAAGTCTGGGTTCCATTCCCTGACTGTAGTGAGGCCCATGGTATCATTCCAAAGAAGGAAATTTGAAGAATGATAAACATTCACTTATTAGAAGGAAGAGAGGGGTTTTCTTTTAATTTTATTTTAGGTCAACGTAGTATGAGTCTAGGGAGGATAAGGGCAGGGCATTATGGAGAAATGTGGAGCTGGCTTTTCTAAAATTTATAGGAATATTTTTAAAGAATCTTGCAATTGTAGGAAAACATGGGGATGGTAAGGAGTAATAATGGATTTTTTTTTTTGCTATTTAGAAAAAGAAACAACCCATGAAGAGGTGGAGATCGTAGGGCGGAAACATTAGATTTGCTAATTTCCCTTCACCCTCACCCACCACTTGGGCAAGAACATTAACTCTTGGGGCCAGGGAATTCTCATATCCTTTAATCCAGTCCATGAGGCTCCGGTCCTGTCTCTCCTAGAAATTCCAGTCTCTGTCAGCATTTCTGCTTCATCAGCAAACACTGTCAAGAACTGAGAAGAGTTTGAAATTTTACTTTACTTGGAAACTAGTAAATTAACCTCCCACAGTTCCATGGATATTGGCAGAAGATAGGAGACTCCGGAGTAAGAGATTAAGGACTTAATCTCTGTCCTTAAGGCATAGCAAACATCACAACCTTCATATTTGCATTGGTTTCCTTTGCTTCTCAACTCTTACAGGGAGCAGTCCAGGTTGATGCTGGGCACACAGTGAGTCTGCAATACAGCTGAGGAATCGCAAGCTTAGGAAACTTGAGTCTTTTGTAATGGGCTTTTGTAATCAGGTGCAAGTATACGTGTCTGATGCTTGCTCCAGAGGAAGTTATTTTATTATATTGGACAGTAAACAAAACTGCCCTCTGCTCTGGAGGGAGACACAATTTTGCAACAAAGTCCTCTGTCTCTGCAAGATAAGCAGAAATGAGAGAGCCACGTAAAACGGACTCTCAACAATAAATTCATTATCTTGATTATGGCAGTGGTTTCATGGATGTATACATATGCCCAAACTCAAAATTTACTGTTTGCCCAGTTTATTGCATGTCAGTTTCACTTCAACACAATGGGAGGAAGAAAAGTCTCAAATATGTTGTTGGGACCAGTAGCCTCAGTGCCACCAAAGTGCTTTTCAGAAAAGCAGAATTTAAGACCTCATTCCAGATCTTCTAAATCAGATTCTGTATTTTAATGAGATCCCCCAGTATTTAGTTTTTTAGCTTTTTATTTTGAAATAATTTTTCGACTTAACAAAAAAGTTGTGGAAATGGCACAGAGTTCCCCTCATCACTCAGCTTCCCCTAATTAACATCTTACATAACCATAATATAATCACCCAAACCAGGGAATTCACATTGATAGAAGAGGATTAATCTACAGACAAGATCCTAGTTGGATCTTGTCAATTTTCCAACTACTGTCCTTTTTCTGGCTCAGGATTTAATCAAGGACCCCACATTGCATTTATTTTCATGTCCCCTTAGTCTCCTCCAATCTGGCAGTTCCTCAGTCTTTTTTACCTTGACATTTTCAGAGAGTACTGGCCGTTACTTTATAGAATGTCCCTCAATTTGGGATGGTCTGATATTTTCTTGTGATTAGGTTAAGGGTCTGAATTTTTGTTATAGTGCTGCAGAAGTGATGTGGCCTTCTCAGTGCATTCTATCATGAAGACATATCTATATGTCTTCTTATTGATGATGTTAACCTTGATCAGGTTGATATATGTGGTATCTGCCAAGGTTTTCCATCATAAGGTTACTGTTTGCCCCTTTATAATTAATAAGCATCTCGTGAGGAGATAGTTTCAGACCAACGTAAATACCCTGTTTCCCATTGCACTTCCACTCACTAGTTTGAGCATCCATGGTTAGTTCTTGCTGGCAACCATCATTCCTGTACTATTTGCCTAATAATGGTGATTTTTTATTTACATTATTTCTTTACATTTATTAATTGAAATTCTATCATAAGGGAGAGGTGTCTCTTCTCTTCCATTTATTATTTATGTGTTTGTTATTTATATCCATATTGGTCATGTTTTGGTCCACTTCACATCCTCTTGGCCCACCTTTTTATTCCAGTTGTTACAGCAGTCACCTGCCCAGGTATAACCTGACATCACCTTGTATCACCCAGCTCCTGTTTTCTGGGCTGGGATTTCTCTGCCTCCCAACTTGGAACTGATTCAAATCTACTCTGTCATTGTCACCCATGGTCAAACCAGGAGATGCTAGAGACCCGACACCCTATGGTACAACTTTTAAACAATGGGGATAAGAACCAGTGTATAAACACGCTCCTCTGGGGCACCTGGGTGGCTTCATTCTGTTAAGTGACTGCCTTCACTCAGGCCATGACCCCAGGGTCCTGGGGTCCAGCCCTGCACCGCATTGCATCAGGTTCCCCCGCTCCGTGGGAAGCCTGGTTCTCCCACTCCCTCTGCTGTTCCCCCTGCTTGTGCTCTATCGATTGCTCTCTGTCAAATAAATTAAAAAAAAATTTTTTTTTAAATGCCCTCTTCCGTTCCTTAAGTGGACAGTTTAAGTGTGTTCTCACAGCTCCTTGCAGTCTCCTGCTCCATCAAGCCTCAGTGGCCTCAAGCAGGTGATATCTCAGAAACATAACTTGGACTGGCTTTTCCTCCTTCATGTTTCAAGCCTCCCAGTGCATACTCCTGTTCCTTGGAATCATTTCCCAATGATTTTGTGCAGAATTTGTCTCGGGGGAGGGGGGGAGTGGGGAAGGACAACAAGCAAAGGGTTGTGTTATCACCAGTCATTAAGTATTTTGACTCTCACCGCAGTACGTAACTAAAACCCTATGGAAAGTTTCACGTCTAAAAAGGAGAGGTGTACAAGAATATTCATTACGGCAGAATAGAAAAAAAAAAACTCCATATGTCTATCAGAGAATGGATTATATAAACTTTGTTACATTTTGCATTCAGTGAAAATAAATGAATTACATCAAGACAGATGACTCAAACTAAATGAGCCAATAATAGTAATTTTCAGATGAGTAATAAAGTTTGACCAGATATATGTAGTTCAAAAACATGCAAAACTAAGCGATATATTGCTTGAAGTTAAATACATATGTGTTAAAATTGTCAAGAAAACCAAGAAGATTGTAATTCAGAATAGGGTTATTATAGGGAGGGTCAGGGAAAGGCTGAGGGTTGCACTGGAGAGGCTCACACAGAGCTCCATTGATGTTAATCTTCTGTTTCTCATGCTGGTACTTAAGGAGTTATCATTATTCCTTATACTTCACACTTATGTTTTTAGAATGAATAAAATATCATAAAAAGATTTTAGGTTTGATATTAAGAAATTAGTTTTACTAAGGGTGACTATGAAATCCTTTCACTGGCCAAACCAAGTAAGTCATTCCAGAAATGAGCTTAGGAGAAGGCAGTGCCCCTGGCGTGAGGAAATTTCAAAGCTTAGAGGACAGTCTCTGGAAGACAAGGCCTTGATTTAACACATTTTCCTTTTAAGTGGTTTTTCTTCTGTCAGTCACTGGATGATTAGGTGTGACAACAGGATGCTTAAAAAAAAAAGTTGAGGGTCGCCTGAGTGGCTCTCTGTTGGTTGAGCAACTAACTGCCTTTAGCTCAGGTTATGATTCCAGAGTCCTGGAATTGAGCCCCACATCAGGCGCCCTCCTCCGCAGGGAGTCTGCTTCTCCCTCTACCTGCTGCTCCCCATGCTTGTGCTCTCTCTGTCAAATAAATAAATAAATAAATAAATAGATAGATAAACAAAACAAAAAAGAACCTGTTACTCAAAAGTGTGGTGTTTGGTGTGGAAGCACCAGCACCAGGTGGGAGCTGATTATAAATGCAGCCTCTACACCCCACCTCAGACCTACTGATTCAGAGTCAGAATTTTAATAAGATCTCAGAGTGGTTCCTGTGCACATGAAAGCTTGAGAGGCACTAGTCCAGAAGTCCTTTGGCTGGGCCTGCAGAAAGCAGGAGAGGAGGAAGCACATGCAAGTTTCTCCGGTTTAACTGTAGCAGATCTGAGTCTTCCATAGCCCTCTCTTTTTTGGCCCATATATTTATAAGTAGAGACTTTATTTATTTAATGCTTCTCTCCTCTTTCCAACTGTGCAGGGCTGTGGCTCATCCATTCAATAAAAACTTACTGAGCTTCTCTTTAGCACTGAGGATACAGTAAGTGAATAGGATGGCATGGCTCAGAATATCAAGAAGTTTACAAGATACAGATACTAAATGAGTAATTAGAATCTGTTTAAAAGACACAGTTTAGGAGCGCCTGGGTGGCTCAGTGGGTTAAGCCGCTGCCTTTGGCTCAGGTCATGATCTCAGGGTCTGGGATCGAGCCCAACATCGGGCTCTCTGCTCAGCGGGGAGCCTGCTTCCCTCTCTCTCTACCTACTTGTGATCTCTCTCTGTCAAATAAATAAATAAAATCTTAAAAAAAAAAGACACAGCTTAATGGGAAAAGAGCTGGAGATGGGGAGGCAGAGGAAGCTTTAGAGAAGAAAGTAATCTCAGAAGGCACATGTAGGTGAGATGTGGGTGCACTGGGGGATTATTCCAAGCACAAGGAATACCCATGAATGGAGTTCTTTGGACATTTATATGTGTATATCCCATGACTTGCACTGTTCTTGGCATACAATAAGTACTTAATAAGTGTTTGCAGAATCAGTGTGTGTTCTGTCATATCTCAGACAAATACTCTCTGGCATGGGAGATACTGGAAGCTTTCCTTTCCTTTCCAAAGGAAATAAGATCCCTTAATGGGGAAATGAGAAGGAAGAGAGCTGAGTGTTGTGCAAATTGCTAAATTGGAACTGTGAGTGGGAACAAAAAATTGATTTACATGAATTTTCCTCCCTGAAGCAACTTGACAATTTATTCTGTTCTGGAGAATTTTCAGTTTTTGGCTTTAAAACCAAGCTGTTCCTTATTCTGAATTTCTTGGCCTGCTGTGAAACTAGCATTTAGTGTCTTTTACAGCATACCCTGATTAGGTCATGGAAATTCACAGCTAGATCAAACCAGTATATGGAAAATTTGAAACTTTCACTGCCCATTTTACTTCACGGTGTTGGAAGGTGTTATGAAACATTGACTTTTAAATCCATTTTTTCAAAAGCAGTATTATCTAATCATAATTGCGATCATTTATTGAACACTTACTATATGTATATTACAGAGCAAAATCCTCATATTAACTCTGCAAGAGAGTAAGTTGAGCCATATGAATATTGCCAAATATTAGCAATTTATATGGTTCAACTTAATTTTGTCTTCAGACTCCCATCTTTGAAACTTGGTAAAGAGGTTAGAGAATCACTGACAGCCATAGCCCTCCTCCAAAATTAAGCATGGAGTTTTTTTTTATAGATAAGGAGATCCTGAGAGAGTTACGGCTACTTAATAACAACTATCCGTCTTACCCAGATTAGTGCAAGTGCTCTATGTGTCTGTCATGGTTGTTTACACATTGTACTGAAGTGGTTTACAATCCATTTCTCCTGTTAGACTTGAGAGTGGAGGTGTTGTTTTTGTCTTTTTTTTTTTTTCTGTCTTGCTCATTTTTGTTTCATTGTGCCTAGAATGAAAATAATTCGTTAATTTGAAACCTTAACAAAATTTCTGTGGAAACTTAATAAATACCATTGATTTGTTACTGGAAAAAGCATGGTAATCACTCCACTGGGGCTTTTGCATTTTAGAATCAGTCCAAAGAATACTGCATTTGGCGTTCTTGAACTCCTAGGAGTTTATCTATGTACAATTATGCAGAAATTGTCTCTCCACCCCACCCTGGAGAAAAGTCCAAAGGTGCTCTCTCACCTCCTTCACTTCCTTTTGATATTTCCTTAAATGGCATCTTTTCTGTCGCCTTCCCTGAGCACCCTATTTAATACAAGCCATCCCTCAAAGATCTTTTCTGCTCATCCCCCTCCCCCCATAGCACCTGTCATGTGATAGTTTGCATTTTGCTTATTTCTTTTGCACATTTTCTTTTCCACTCCCTAGAATGTAAGCTCATACGTGATTTTTCACATAGGCACTGAAGAGACAAAATGTTTTAGTTTTGAACAAAATGGATAGGTATTTGGGGGCGTGGGCCGCAATTTTCTCTTCAGTTCTAAATGACACGGTGACCTGGCCTGGTTTGGATTTTATTTGCCTGAGTATTGAAGAACCACATCTCCAGTGGTCTCTAACCCATTTTCCGGAGAGTTAACTACGGGGTGGCTCACACGTGGCCTCAAAGTCACTTGTCCCCACGTTCCTCCCCGCTGCTCCCCGGGGGCGACCCATCAAAGGCCTGGGGACCCAGATACAACCGCCTTAGTTCCTTTTCTCCCAAGAGAGATGGGGTCTTCCTACTTCGGTTCTGGGGGATGGGGTTGGATGGAAAAGTGAAGATTCGGACCCGAGCCCGGGGTAAGGGATGGGGAATGGGCGTGTCTATAAATTTTAGGCCTCAGGCCTGCAGCCCGCACCGCAGGCAGCTGGAAAGCGGACGGCTCCGGTCACCGCGAGGTACCCACTGAGAAGCTCCCGCAGGCAACTGGAGACCCTGGCTGAGCGCTTCAGGTCCCGCCCCTTCACCTCACCGCCCCCTCCTCTCTTTGGGTGGCCTGGGGGCGGGGTTTGTTTACTCCTCGCACGCACCGCCGACCTGGCCAATCCGTGGGGTGCGGCGCCTTACGTCACGCATACCGAGAGCCAATCGGAGCTCACCGTGCTGCTCCGCCGCCAAAGCTTGCGCGGGGGAAGCGGGGCCGCGGCTGGGTTGGGTGAGGGCGGACGAGGCAGTCTGTGAGACGGCCTGCAGCCGCCGCTGCTTCTCGGCACGCGGGCGCGCTCTGACCCTTCCTTTTTGGGCTGCCTCGCCGGCGCATGCACGGTCGGCGTCCCCGGGCCTCGAACTCCAGGGCCTCGCCGGGCAGGCCGCGGATCGCCCACCCCTTCCCCTAGTGTGAATCCGCCGGGACCCGGCCGCCGCCAAGCGCGGGCGCCACAGGAGCGGCGGCGCCAAAGCCGCGCCCCAGGCTCGGAAGAACCGCCCTGAGTGGCAGCCTCGTCCTCTGCAGCCGAGCGGCGGTAAGGTCCGGGGCTAGGGCGCGGGGCCGCTTGTCGAGGGCCTCTGGACCCGGCCCCTCGTGTTCCCGGGCAGGTTTCCCTCCCTGCGCGTTGGGGCCCCCTCGGTACCGCTAGTCCCATCTGTTTGTTCCCACGCGTTCGCGCAGGCCTGGCCGAGTAACCCCTGAGTGTCGGGGGAGCGGGGGGGAGTCGGAAACCCGAGAGCCCCCCCCCTCCCCAGCACATTGGGAGGAGGCTCGGTCCCCGTGTCACGCCTCGTGGGAGAGAGGGAGTGCTGCTCTCTACTTTCTCGGTCTGTTCAGGTCTTCAGGGCACAGCGATGGCTTCTGAGGCTGGTTTTCTGACTTTTCCGCCGTTCATGACTCACACGCCTCCATCTGTCTTTACCAGGTGTACTTGAGAGTTAACAGAGCGTTCTGCGCTTCCGAGAATCTTATATCCCGCAGAAGGGAACTTTTCCCTAAAGTAGAGGATCGCTTTTAGGGCCCACACTCCCTTGAGAGATTCCAGAGCTAAGATGCCTCTCCACAGAGAAGTGTAAAGGTTTTGTAGGCTCTTTCCGAAACACACTTCAGCTAAGTGGATGAGCGCTCAGCCTCTAGTACCAGCTTGTGTTACCTTGGATTGTGTGGTCTCAGGTCTTAATCTGTAAAATAGTAACTGCCTGTTCCAGGTATTTCGAGGAGCAAATGGACCAGTCTGTGGAACGCGTTTGGAACCTCGCTCACCGCATATTAAGTGCTCTGCATGAGTTAGGCATTTTTATTATAGTCTGCCGTGAATGCCGGTTCAGAAAAGTGCCCTGCATTGTTGTTTCTCTTTTTCTGAAACAGTTAACAGGCTCATCCTTTTTCATATTTACTCTCGATGCTCCCTTTGAGCCTTTGATACGTTTCTCTTCCTCATTCTATCTCAGAGGGCTCAGACTCCCTGTCCCACTTATGTGCTCTCTTTTTAGTAAGTCAGTAGCTCATTCTCTTCCTTCCCCTTTTCCCCTAAATCTTAGTTTTATATATTTTCATTTGACTTCTATAGCCTAATTTTTTTCTGGGCCACTCTTCTTTTCTCGTAATGGTTTGAAATTATCTTCACCTAGTAAATATAAAGTTATTCATCTGTTCTCTTTACACTGTAGTCCTGACCCAATCTGTGTTCAAAATGAAATATAAAATAATTTAGTTGATCTGACATTGCATGTTGCTTTCTCATTTCCTTGGTTAGCCTATAATTTAGCTAAAGCTTTATCTCTATCCTGTTACTATAATCAGTCTTTAATAGTAGTGCCTATTCTCACATAACACCAGGAGAAAAATCAAATGTGTAGACCTGGGATTCTATCACCCTTGTGTACTGGCTCTGAATGCTTTTGTTATTTATTAGAACATCTTGTGCCTGGAACTAGAGTCTAGTCTACTGGCAGACATGGTGTCTCTAGCTCTGTTCTGGCTGTACAGTTGCAGTTTCAGCAGTGTGGCACCTATATTTAATAAAGGCCCAACAATTACCAAACTTTGTTTTGAGTTCTCTTTATTTCTAGTTGTTTAAGAGGGAAAGCAGAATTTTCAAGTGTGTAATACTTCGTATTCTGCGGTCACATAACTTTTTCCCCAACTCTTGTTAAGTGTGTAGTCCGACTGGCACTTTCAGGTTTTCCCCTTGCAGCCAAAAATCTTATCTGTCTGAGCTGAGTTGCTCTCAGTACAACTTGAAATTGGATGTACAGATGTTTATGCTTAATGGGAGAAGAAGCATTTGTGGATGAGAATTATACACTAAAAGATACCCTAAAGGATTCAAATATTGTTTTTTAGAATTAGGTATTGAAATGTGAAAGTACTTTTGCTTTTTAAAAATTTTTTTTTCTTAATGATAGAAAGACTGGGTTTGTTTTCTTGCTGTTGATAATTTATGTTTTATAAAAAATGCATGATCTTCACATTGCACCACAGCATTTTAAAGCCCTTTTAGATATTTGAGAGGTTTAGAACACGGTGAGGAGACAGACTAAGCAAAAATTAAATTCATAGTAAAGGTAGTAAATGAGAACCTAAGTATTCTGACTTCTAGTCTATTGTTTGTCTGTCAATCTTAACAGTTAACCCAGAACAAAGGATAAGAAGGGAGAGTTTAAAATGAAGTTTTAAAAGCAGAGCAGGGAAATTCTTAATATGGGTATTATACTAGATGTTGAGTAGTACAGTACATCAGCATCTCATTTTTAAACTTGAGTATGTTTCTTTTCAAGGTTAAATAATAAGCCATACTATCTAGGAACTTACAGTTTACGTCAATTGGCAAATTTTACTTCACTTTTTTTCTTTATCATCATATTTTAGACTTACTGCAAAATGTATCATAATGGATCTCAGGAGAAACTAGAAAGCATAGAGTTGAGTTTTTTAAGTCATAGAATTATAAGTTGTAATAAATTTAAAAGATTAGTATATATACTTGCCTTTTCATATTTGAATCCTTTCCATTTTGATCTGAGACATCTTACTGTAGGGGTGGGGCATGAATGGATTTAAAAGTAGATTTCTGAATTCTTGGAACAGGATGCAAAATTATATGCATTTGTGTATTTTTTTCTGGAGAGAAGATTCGGAGTTATCTAGTTTTTGAGGCATAGGTATTTGGACATACGGTGTTTGGGTATGTGATTTCCTTTGCTGAACCAGAAATTCCATCGTCACTAGTTCTTGTTCTGTCTTTTCCATAAGCAGGTTTTCAGATTTTTTAAGATACTTATTGTATTCCATTAATTCTTATCTAGACAAAATATTCTCCATCTTTAACCTCTTCTGATGATTTTATTGTTTTGCTTTGAGGGTCTTGCCATTACTGATGGCTTATATGTGCATTTTTTTCAGTTCATCCATACTTTTCTTAAAATGTGGTACCCACAGATATTAACCAGTAGAGAAGACCATAAGTAACCTCTCTGATTTTAAAACATGTACTTTAAGAAAAGATTTGCTTCTTTGGCAACCATATTGCCCTGTTAATTCATAATAATGTCCTGGCTAAGAAGACAGACTCTGGAGCTAGCCTGCCTGGGTTTAAATCCTAGCTCTATAGCTTATCAGCTGGGTGACCTTGGGTAAATTATGTAAACATTTTTTTGGCTGCACTTTTCTCATCTGTAAATTTTTTTTTAAATTTACTGCATTTAAAAAAAAGGTTTTATTTATTTATTTGGCAGAGAGAGAGCATA
Organism: Mustela erminea; assembly: GCF_009829155.1. NCBI lineage: Eukaryota > Metazoa > Chordata > Mammalia > Carnivora > Mustelidae > Mustela > Mustela erminea. The sequence continues at coordinate 151,911,525 of NC_045614.1, forward strand.
GCAGGGGGAGTTGCAGGGAGAGGGAGAAGCAGGCTCACAGAGCAGGGAGCCCAGGGCGCCACTCGATCCCAGGATCCCAAGATCATGACCTGAGCTGAAGGCAGACACTTAACAACTGAACCACCCGGGGCCCCTCCTAAAACGGGGTTTATAGTAGTACCTGTCTTATAGGATTGTAATTGAACATATTATGTAAAGCATTTAGAATGGTCCCTGGCATTTAAGTGCTGCATACATTACCCATTACTACTGATTTTGTAGTCAACTAAAATTCTTGAGTTGTTTGTCTGTGTTCTCCCAGTTCTTTAATAGGATTTTTTGGGGGGGTAGAACTTTATATTTATCCATGTTAAATTTTATCTTGTCAGATTGGTTCCATTCTGTTGAGTTTTTTAAAAAAAACCTGATTTGGTCATATGATAAATATGGGCTTATTTTTTTAACCATAGATTTGATAAACTATACGTTTGATAATGCTGACATTGCCTTCATGCATATCTTACTAAAATGTTGACTAGGCAGGGCTAAGAACAGAGGTTGGCTCTGCTAGAGACCTCTTTTAAGGTTGATTAGAAAAACTCAATTCTTTGGCTCATATTGTTCAGACAGTTAGAAATCCCGCTAAGTTAGCATTATTCACCTCAAATATTTCCAATTTTTCACAAGAAATATACAAGAAATTTTAACAATTGCCTTCCTAAAAGTTGGGTAACTTTATATACTTCATTTAAAAAAAAAATCCTACCAGATGATTTTATATACTACTAAAAAATCCTATCAGTTCAGTAACTGTCAGGAAAAGAGCCAGTTCTCTATCATTATATGTCCCTAATTAACACTACATTGGACAGTATAAATATACAGTAATGTGTGTTGGTACCTTTTCTATGTTCACAGACTTAAAACTCAGTAATGATTCTAGAATCCTGGCTAGAGTTACATTAAACTTCAAGAAGGTTGACAGGAGGGGCACCTGGGTGGCTCAGGGGGTTAAGCCTCTGTCTTCGGCTTAGGTCATGATCTCAGGATCCTGGGGTAGGGCTCTGTGTTCAGCAGGGAGCCTGCTTCCCCCCCTCTCTCTGCCTCCTTGTGATCCCTCTCTCTCTGTCAAATAAATAAATAAAATCTAAAGAAAAAAGGTTGACAGAATCTTCTGTCTCTTTTTTTTTCTTACATATATCCTGTCTTTAGCCTTATGGCAACCTCTCCTGCCTGCCATAGTTTCTGAACAGTTGCCAGCAGCTATGTGGAAATTCCATCTGGAGCTGCATACCTTGTTGAAGGTTTGCCTGGAACAGTTAGGAATTCTCTCTAATCTTTTCATTTATGTTGAGCTTTGGTTTTCATTAATTCATTGATTAAATTTATTAAATGCCCTTTTACACAGAATACCAGTGTTTGTTTCACCCCATGTGATCTGAGAGAATTTTCTTAATAGAGATGCCTAAAGCAAAAAGGTAATCCTCATCTGTGTCTCTCTGTTCCTACTGTTCCCATAGTCTGGGCCTGCCTCCATTCTTCTCTCCCCTGCAGTAATGGCTTCCCGTTGACCTACCCTCTAATCTTTTTCTGTTTTTAATGCTTAAGCATTACAGCCAGAGTCATCTTTGCTTTTAAAATCTATGGATTTCTTTAAAATCTTTTCTTCCCCATTGGAATAATCTGTAATGATTTAATTAGATTTTTAATTTTCAGTACTTTCCATCTCCCTTAGTTTTTCTGTTTATTGTCCTTTTAAATTCAAACCCCTTACCACCTCACCCCTTTAACCTTCCTCATTCTTAGGGATAATGGGAACCATCAGTCAGATAAGCATGGAGAGACGGTGCCTCCCACCAGCTGGTCTTCGACTGAGTCACTCTGTAGATGGATAATGGAGTGCTTACTATGTTATAGGCACTCTGTGAGGCACAGAGTTGACAAAGGAACATTACATAACTTTAGCCCTTCAAAAATTCGAAGTGCAGGGACGGGTGCCTGGGTGGCTCAGTCAGTTAAGCGTCCCATTCTTGATTTTGACTCAGGTCGTGATCTCAGGGTTGTAATATCCAACCCCTGCCGAGTTCAGTCTGTGCTCCACTCTCTCTCTCTGCTGGGCATGGAGCCTGTTTAAGATTTTCTCTCTCCCTCGGCCCCTCCCCCCACCCCAACCCTGCTTAAGCTTTCTTTTGCTCTGGGGGTTGGGGGGGAAGCTAGTGCAGGGAAAGATAGAATAGAGGAAACGATTTGGAGAATGAAAAATCTTTTTTTTTTTTAAACACTCAAAAACATAATAATTTTTAACAGATTTTGTGTTACTTAAAAAAAGAGCTAAGTATGTTATTACTGAAGAATGAGTTTGTTAAGGGGACCACTTCAGTCCTAGTTAAGTTAAATCAAATTTTAAAATAGCAAACCTATAAATGTGGGAAAATAGTACATATTTCAAAACTGCCAACATAAAATGTTTAATCGAAACTAGTTGCCGAAGGGGGCTGGGAGCCTGGGCAGAAAGCTGTGAAACTGGGGGTAGGAGATACAGGCTTCTAGTTAAGGAATGAGTTAAATCATGGGGATGAAGGTACAGCAGAGACATTATGGTCAGTGGAAGTGTAATAGTGTCGTATGGTGACAGATGGTAGCTGCACTTGTGGTGAGCATAGCATAACGTATAGAGATGTTGAGTCACGATGTTGTATACCTGAAACTAATCTAGCATTGTGTCAACTATACTTCAATAAAAAGGTAAATAAAAGTGAAAATTAACAATAAATAAAAGCATAAAAGTAGGTATGTAAACCTATTCCCACTTTCTCAAAGGCTCCATCGTTGGAAGCATACAATGAGGTGCTGCCTTCAGAAAAACCAAAAAACCAAAATACCGGAGGCACTAACTTCTCTTTTACAGTTCACACGAGAGTGGACACTTAAAAATCAATTTGTTAAGTTTTTCTTCACAGCATCCTTGAAATTGTGATGGTAATATAAAACTACCTATAAAAGAAAAGGATTTATTAAATGCTGTTCAAAGGAGAGAAAGGTGGTGGTGATAAGCAGTTTCGCTCAGAACACATACAACTAAGAAATGGTGGTCAATAAAGTGACTTTTAGGTTAGTAAGTATTTGGAAAACCTGTCAGATAAGTAATTCTGCACTAATTAAAATTTTTAAGCTATAATATCTTGATAAGTAGAAAATTTTGTGAGCATAATGATTATGTATTTTTAAGTTGGACAAATCACTATTTACAGGCAACAGAATGTATTACCTGTGCAGTAATTGCAAGAAATATAAACTGAAAATCAGCATGAAAAATATGATCATTATGTATGAAAAGCAGTAAAATATTTACTAATGTTAACATTCTGACTAAACTTGCCATTAAATTCATACTATTCCAGACATACTATATCACAGTTATTGTAAAAATAGCTACTAAAGTATTCTCTCTTCCTGAATCGAATTATTTTCTTTTATTGTTATTGTATCAGATCCAGTGGTAACCTTGGGATAATCAGGACTGTTAGATACTACAATTCTAAGGAAGATCTGTTTTGAGTTACTAGTTTTGTAGATGAGTAGAAGTTGGGAAAGAGTTCAAAACAATTGAATTTCCTCTTTTGACATTAAGTGACAAGTTTCAAGAAACTGAAATGCTAAGCAAAGACATATGAAATTAATATTAAGTAAATGACTTTTTAGGAAGGGGTCACTACAACAAAACACTTCTTTCTCATAACAAAGAAATTCCAAGAGAGATGTAAGAGAGAACTAGTAAAGAAAATAAGAGATCTTATTGATATAAGTAGCTCATTGAAAAAATGGAATCCTGTTTATAAGACCATTCCTCCATAATCTGCAAAATGTAAAAGATCACAATATATTTTCTAGGATTAAGTAAGAAGATAAAGATCCACGGTCTGAATATTTTGTATTCATTATGAATTTATAATGGCTTACTTTACCCAGCACCTACTATGTGATAAGGATCTCACTTAATTCTCCCCCAAAGTGTAGGACGTATGTTTAATGCCTTTTATTTTACAGATGAGGACACAAGTTACTTTACTGGGATCAGAAAGGCAGTAATGGCAGAGCTAGGGCTGAAACATGTATCTATATGACTCTAGTGCTAGTCAGTTCACTATAGTGCCTTACTAAAATACTGTCCTAGGACTTGAACATTCATCTTAGAACCCAACGGTCTTTATAGCTTCTTCCTTATTGATCTTTCCAGTAGAGTTTCTGTTTTTCTGGAATGTTGTGAATTCATCCAAATATAAGTGAGTGAGTAATTTGAAAATTAGCCATTGTTTTTGACTGATAATCCTTTCACTGCATCACTGTTTACTAATTTAAAAAATAGTTTCTGTGTAATGTATGTGCTATCTTACATTCAGCTGTATTTCAGTTAATTGGTTAATCATGATTATGAACTGTGTGAATCTATTATACTGATGGGTTTGCTGCAAATAAAAATGAGTACATACTTAGATAAGGCATTAACCTAACTTCTTTGTTACATGAATAATTTTATGTTATTTTAAGGTCTATATTATGTGTCACATGTCCTTTTGAATTGTTCAAAAATTAAATACATGTAGCCTAAAAGAAAAATGAATTTAATGAAATGATGTAAAGTCTTGATGTTGGGATGAGAGAAGAGAAAAAGGCTAAAAGTGTTTCCAGAAAGTAAGAAGAATAAAAATATAATTGCGGATAACAGTGGCAGTGTTTATTGTTAGTCACAGAGCAGGAGTACGATGTATTTCACAGTCACAGATGCAGTGGCCAGTTCAGTTTATGTGTGGGAAATTGAATAGGTAACAAGAAAGTAAGTGTATTTATTTATTTATTTATTTAATTTTATTTTTTTAAAGATTTTTTATTTATTTATTTGACAGAGAGAGATCACAAGTAGGTAGAGAGGCAGGCAGAGAGAGAGAGAGAGGAGGAAGCAGGCTCCCTGCCGAGCAGAGAGCCCGATGCAGGACTCGATCCCAGGACCCTGAGATCATGACCTGAGCCGAAGGCAGCGGCTTAACCTACTGAGCCACCCAGGCATCCCAGTAAGTGTATTTAAAAGTAAGATTGCATATCTTCATCAAAGTAGAATATTTAGCACAGAATGATTTTTTTTTCCCTCTTCGCCTTTAACTCTAGGCATATAATGAAGCATTCGATCAAACTGCTGAAGGGAACTCAGACTGGCTATCTGTGTTATCTTAATATTGAAACTCTCTGACTTATTTAGTACTTATTCCTGTTTCTGTAAAACTCACTCCAGTATTTCACTCTGGAAAGAATCAGTTTGACTCAGATTGGCCTTCAAAGAAAACAGAAAACTATTACATCAATTTGATTTACTTTTACGTAAAACTTCTCTGATTATTTTTTTATCATCTTAACTACTTCAAGGGTAGAATAATAATTCTCAGCCTATCATCTAGATATTTATTAAGCTTCCTAGAACAATAGGCAGAATATGAAGCAGTTTTTTGTGTTGTGGCTAAAGCAGTTTTGATGAATTTTACATAGTTAATCTACATCTATTTTAACCAGTCTGTGTTTGGTATTATTTCTATGTCCAGGATTGGAAGTTCTCACAGTTTATGTTTTCTAGTGGTTCCTGTGTGTGAATCTTACTGTATCCAATATTCCTTATTAAGACACTTCCTATTTTATCTATTCTTTGTCTTAAGAGTGTGCTCCAGGAGATCAGGTAGGTAAGGATAAGGAAATAAAGTAGGCCAGTTGTGCTTTCTGGATTCTTCTGGGCTTAGGGTCGCAGGTTTGTCTTTTTGGCTTCTTGTATTAATATTTGGCTGTTATCAATTTAAAATTTTTCTTTTCTTTTTTTTTTTAAAGATTTTATTTATTTATGTGACAGAGAGAGAGAGACAGCAAGAGAGGGAACACAAGCAGGGGGAGTGAGAGAGGGTGAAGCAGGCTTGCAGCAGAGTAGGGAGGGAGTCCAGTGGGGGGCTCAATCCCAGGACCTTGGGACAATGATTGGAGCTGAAGGCAGCTGCCTAATGACTGAACCACCCAGGTGCCCCAATTTTAAAATTTTTTAAGAGAAAGATTCTTTTCATATTTTTAGTCCCATTCTCCAGAGTTAAACTCTTGGTTTTGTTTTTTTTTTTTTTAACTGCACTTTTTATTGAAAAGTGGTAGATTTTTAAAATTGCACAGATTTTCACTAACGAAATAACAGCTGTGTAACCAGCACCCTAGATCCAGAAATAGACCATTACCAGTACCATAGAATCCGTTTGCAGTCGTGAATGCTACTAGAGAACTACCCTAACTTCTAAGAGCACGGATTGGTAAATAACCATAACCACATCTACTTTTAGTCCTTTTGATTGTTATCACTTTTTTATTTTATTTTATTTATTTATTTGATAGAGATCATAAGTAGGCAGAGAGGCAGGCAGAGAGAGAGGAGGAAGCAGGCTCCCTCCTGAGCAGAGAGCCTGATGCGCGGCTCCATCTCAGGACCCTGGGATCATGACCTGAGCCAAAGGCAGAGGCTTTAACCCACTGAGCCACCCAGGCGCCCCTGATGGTTATCACTCTTAATGGTATAATTATTGCTCTGTTTCTTTAAAAAAAAAAACACTTTTTATTTTGAACTAATTTTAGAACTATAGGAAAGTTGTAAAAGTTGTAGAGAGAGTTTAATTATGTCCCTCAGCCCATTTCCCCTAATGTTAACATTTTATATAATTGTAGTATAATTATTAAGAGTAAGAAACTAACATTGGTATGATATTGTTATCCAAACTACAGACCATATTTGAATTTCATCAGTTTTTTCACTAATGACATTTCCTGGTCCAAGATCCTGTGCAGGTTCCCATATTGCATTTTTTTTATTTTTTATTTTTTATTGAGCCACAGTACAAAGTTTATTGAGTGATAGTACAAAGCTCCCGAAGATGGAGGGGACCCAAGAGAGTTGCCCCCCACATTGCATTTAGTTGTTACTTCTATTTAGTTTTCTCTTTTGCCTAACAGTCTTCAGTTTTTCTTTGTTGCATGACTTTGACACTTTTGAAGAGTACTGATTATGTGTTTTTCAGAATGTCCTCTATTAGGGTTTGTCCATTGTTATCTCATAGAAGTGCAGTTATGCATTTTTGATAAAAATACCACAAAGAATAATGTGTCTTTCTTTCACAGAACATCATATCAAAGGGTTAATCATGTCAATATATTTTATCATTAGTGATGTTTACTTGGCCACTTGGTTAAGTTGATGGATGCCTGGCTTCATTTTTTTACATCCAGATCTTTAATCCTTAGGAATTTATTCTGGCATATGGAGTGAGATATGGCTCTAATTTTATCTTTTTCAAAATGGCTACCTAGCACTTTTTATTAAAAAGTTCATCTTTTTAACTGGTACAGAAAAGCATTTGAGGGAATCCAGCACTCTTTTTTGACAAAAACACTCGACAAACTAAGAACAGAACAAAGCTATCTCGACATAATAAAGGCCATATATGGAAAGCCCACAGCTAACATCATACTCTGTGGTGAAAGACTAAAAGCTTTTCTTCTAGAGGCACCTGGTGTCTCAGTCAGTTGGACGTCAGACTCTTGATTTCGGCTTGGGTTGTGATCTCGGGGTCATGGAATTGAGCCCTACGTGGGGCTCTGTGCTAGGCAGGGAGTCTGCCTGGGATTCTTTCCCTCTGCCCCTCTGCCTGTGCAGTGTATGTGCCCTCTGTCTGTTTCTCTCTCTCTTTCAAATAAATCTTAAATACAAGTTTTTCTTTTAAGTTCAGAAATAAGACAGGGATGTCTGCATTTACCACTTCTGTTTAACATAGTACTGGAATTTCTAGCTAGAGCAATTAGGCAAGAGAAAGAAATAAAAGACATCTAAATTGGAAAAAAGAAGCAAAATGGCCTCTAATTAGACAATAAGATCTTATATGTAGAAAATCCTAAAGATTTTGTATACAAAAACCTGTTAAAACTGGTAAGTTCAGCAGAGTTGCAGGATAAAAAATCAACACACAAAAATCAGTTGCATTTCTGTACACTTACACAGTGAACAATTTTAAAGGAAATTAAGAAAATTCCATTTAGGATAGCTTGAAAAAGAACGAGATACTTGGTACACTACTACACTGAAAGGTACAAAACATTGCTGAAAGAAATTAAAGAAGACACAAATGGACAACCTGGTCATGGATTGGAAAACTTAATATTGTTAAAAGACACAAAATGATGTACAGATTCAATGTAATCCTTATCAAAATCCCAGTGATGTTTTTTATGGAAATACAAAAATCCATCCTCAAATTCATATAGAATCTCAAGGGAACCTAAGTAGCCAAAACAATTTTGAAAGAGAACAGAGCTATAGGACTCACCCTTCTCAGTTTCAGTACTTATTGCAAAGCTTCAGTAATCAGACAGTTAATCAATGGAATATAATGGTCCAGAGTAAACCCTTGCATATATGGGCAGTTGATTTTCAACAAGGGTGTCAAGACCCTTTAATGGGGAAGTGGCAGCCTTTTCAACAAATGATGTTGGGGAAACTGGATATTCACATGAAAACGAATGAATATGGACCTTTCTTTATACCATACATAAAAATTAACTCAAGATGAATCAGTTTAAGAGTAAAACTACACAACTCTTAGAAGAAAAAGTAAGGAAGAAACTTCATGACATTGAATTTGATAAAGATTTCTTGGACCGGGGCACCAAGGCGGTACTGTACTTGTTCAAGCGTCGATTCTTGATTTTGGTTCAGGTCATGATCTCAGGGTTTTGAGATTGAGTCCCACATGGGGCTCTGCACTCAGTGTGGAGTCAGCTTGAGATTTCTTTCTCCCTCTCTCTGCCCCTCCTGCTCTCTCTCTCTTAAATAAATAGATAAATAAATATTTTTTAAAAAGATTTCTTGAACCTGATATCAAAAGCATAAGTGCCAAAAGTAAAAATAGGTAAATTGGACTACATCAGAATTTAAAACTTCTCTGCATCAAAAGACACCATCAACAGAGTGAAAAGACAACCTGTGGAATGGGAGATTTGTAAATCATATATCTCTTAAGGAGTTAATTCTAGAGTATATAAAGAAATTCTTCCAAAAAACAACTAACCAACCTGATTGAAAAATGAAAAAGGACTCAAGTAGACATTTCTCCAAAGAAGATATACAAATGGCAAACCAGCATATGAAAACATGCTCAAAAGCACTAATTACTAGGAAAATGCAAATCAAAATCACAAGAGATAATCACCTCACATTTTTTAGGATGGCACCTATAAAAAAAATGAGAGAAAAAAATAGTGTTGGCAAGAATGTGGAGAAATTGGAACACTGTGTTGGTGGGAACATGAAATGGAACAGCAGCTACCATGGAGAACAGTTTGGAAGTTCCTCAGAAAATTAAGAATGGAATTACCGTATGTTTCAGCAATTCCATTTCTGGGTATATACTTTAAAAAATTGGAGTTTTGGGGTGCCTGGGTGGCTTAGTTAAGCATCTGACCTTTGGTTTTGGTTCAGGTTATGATCTTAGGGTCATGAGATTGAGCCCTCCCTGCATCACGCTCTGCACTCAACACAGAGTCTGCTTGAGATTTTTTCTCTCTCTCGTCCCTCCCTCCGCTCATATACATGTACACACAGACTCTTTCTCTCAAATAAAATCTTTTAAAAGAAGTAGAATCTTGAGATATTTGTGTACCCATGTTTACAGAAGGTGGAAGCAACCCATGTGACCATCAACAGAAGAATGGATAAGCAAAGTGTGACTTACACATACAAAGAAATATTATTCAGACTTAAAAAAGGAAGAAAGTTCTGACACATACCATAACAATGATGAATCCTGAGGACATTATACTAAGTGAAATAAGCCAGTTTCAAACAGATAAATACTGTATGATTCTACTTATATTCTACTTAAAGTAGTCAGAATCGTAGAGACAGTAGAATGGTGGTTGTCAGGAGCTGGGGGATGGGAATACGTGGAGTAACTGTTTAATGGTTATGGAATTTGTTTTTCAAGATGACAAGAGTTCTGGAGATAAGTTACATGAAATGTGAATATACTTGATGCTGCTCAACTTTACACTAAAAAATGGTTAAGATACTAAGTTTTAGGGTTACCTTACTAGCTCAATTTATAGAGCATGCAACTTTTTAAGTAGTCTTAACTTTTTAAGTAGTCTTTAAGTAGTCTTCACCTGGAGTGAAGCCTAGCTTCACTTGAAGGCTTGAATGCACAACCCTGAGATCAAGACGTGCACCAGGATGGGATGAGCCCAGGTTGGGTGTGGAGCCTACTTAAAAAAAAGAAAACAAAAAGATAGTAAATTTTATGTTGTATTTTTTTTTTAAGATTTTATTTATTTATTTGACAGAGAGGGATCACAAGTAGGCAGAGAGGCAGGCAGAGAGAGAGAGGAGGAAGCAGGCTCCCCGCCGAGCAGAGAGCCCGATGTGGGACTCGATCCCAGGACCCTGGGATCATGACCTGAGCCGAAGGCAGCGGCTTAACCCACTGAGCCACCCAGGCGCCCATGTTGTATGTTTTTTACCTCAATTTTAAAAGTCATCTGGGAAAAAAGTCCACCTTTACTCAGTGATTAGAGATGCCACCTTTGTCAGATACAAAATTTTCATATATATTTGGGTCTAATTCTGGACTTCTGTATTGTGTCACTGACCTGTTAGTCTATTCATGCATCTGTACCACAATATTTTAATTACAGAAACTATATAGTATTTTTAATGTCTGGTAAGGCTGTTTCCATATTTTTTTGGTACTTTCTTGGTTATTCTTGAATGTTTTCCATATCAACTTTATTTTGTGTAGTTTTTATTTAAAAGATTTTATTTATTTATTTGACACACAGAGATTACAAATAGGCAGAAAGGCAGGTAGAAGGAGAGGGAGAAGCAGGTTCCCTGCTGAGCAGAGAGCCCGATGTGGGACTCGATCCCGGAACCCTGGGATCATGACCTGAGCCAAAGGCAGAGTCTCAACCCACTGAACCACCCAGGTGCCCCAGTTTGTTTTTTTGTTGTTGTTTTTGGTTTTTTTGTTTGTTTGTTTGTTTGTTTTTTAAGCAGGCTCCATATCCACTGGGGAGCTTGAACGTGAGACCCTGAGGTCAAAAGTCACGTACTCTACTGAGTGAGTCAGCCAGGCGCCCCTTTATACCAACTTTAATATCAGCTTGTCTCACCTCATAAAATGGCTTGTTAGTATTTTTGGGGGGATTACATTGAATGTGTAAAATTAGGGAGAATTTACATCTTTATAATGTGCAGTTGTCTTACCCAAGAATAGGATATATCTTTCCATTGTTCACGTCTTTACTGTCTTTTAGGAGTTTTAAAAAAATTTTCTCAAATAGGTTTTTTTTAAAGAGCTTTATTGAGAGAGATAATTCACATTAAAAAATTTACCTTTTAAACTGTACAATTCAGCCATCTTTCATGTATTCCAGATATGTGCAACAGTCACCACTACCTAATTCCAAAACAGTTTCATCACCCCAGGAAAAAATGATGTTTCCATTAATAGTACTCCCCATCCCCTTCTCTCTCCTGCCCTTGACAACATATCTACTTTATGTTTCTATAGATTTTCCTACTCTGAATATTTCCTATAGATTGAATCATACAACATGTGACCTTTTGTGACTGGCTTCTTTTTTTTTTTTTTTTTTAAAGATTTTGTTTATTTATTTGACAGAGAGAAATCACAAGTACATGGAGAGGCAGGCAGAGAGAGAGAGGGAAGCAGGCTCCCTGCTGAGCAGAGAGCCCGATACGGGCCTCGATCCCAGGACCCTGAGATCATGACCTGAGCCGAAGGCAGTGGCTTAACCCACTGAGCCACCCAGGCGCCCTTGTGACTGGCTTCTTATAGCTAGCATAGTATTTTGTAGGTTTTTACTTCTGTAACATGTATTAGTACTCCATCGCCATAATACTCTGTTGTGTGACTGTACCACATTGTGTTTATCCATTCATCAGTTGTTGGACATTTGGGTTTATTCACACTTTCTGTGTGAATAATTAAAATTATTCATTTACATTCATTTACAGGCTTTGTGTAAACAGATGTTTTCAGTTCATACCTAAAACTTGTGTAAGTTTTTTACATTTCTTGTAATCTGTTCTTAGGTATTTCATCTTTGCTATTGAGTTGTTTCTACCATTATAATCCTACTACTTACTGATTTTTGTTTTTGTATTTTTGTTGTTGTTGTTGTTGCTGCTGCTGCTATACATAAGTTAAATTCAACTGTAACTTAACATTAGTTCTGTTTTTGCCTGGTTTTGGTGTGGAGGTTATAGCTGACCTCATCAAACAACGTGTTGTTTAGAAGAGAGTACTTTGGAAGAGATGTGTATTCTTTTATTTGGGGGACAGGTTTCCATATATGTATCTTAGATCAAACTTACTAATTTGTTGATGAAATTTTATATACCTTTACTGACTTTTCTTTTTTGTCTATTTGGCTCATCATTACTAAGAGATATGTGTTAAAATCTTCTTGTATAATGGTAGGTTTCTCAGCTTCTACTTGTACGTTTGTAATTTTTTGCCTTAACATTTGTAGACTACGTTATAAAATACTTTCAAATTTAGAATATTTGTCTTCCTGCTGAAAAGAACCTTTAATCATATCCTCTTTATCCTCTGTAATGCTCTTATACAGACCATTTGTCTATTTATAGAGTCACACTGTCTTTCTGATTTTGTTCTGTTACTTTCTCTGAAGGTATGTTTTTGATACGTTTCTTGCAAAGAACAGTTGGATTTTGTTGTTTATTTTAAGCCTGATGTGTCAAGTCTTTTAACTAATGAGTTTATTTATGAATTTGTATTTATTTTTACTATCTATGTATACTGCTTTTTCAGTGCTGCTTGTTTTTAGATGTATTTTTAGAGGTGGGGGAAGAGCAGAGGGAGAAGGAGAATCTCAAGCAGACTCTCTGCAGAACTTTGAGAACCATGCAGGGCTCAACCCCACAACCTCAAGAACATGACCTTAGCTGAAACAAAGAGTTGGGACACCCATCTGACAGAGCCACCCAGGTGCCCCTCATTCTGTGCTGCTTCTGTTCTTTCCTGTGTGCTTTTGATGATTGTTTTATACTTTCAGTGGTTGTCTTTATATTTTTAGGGATTATATTTAATTTAACCCAATATTTCCTAAATAACACCAGGCCCATAGAATTCTTTAATTCTGATCAAGCTTCTCCCTTCTCACAGTATTTTTGTCCAGGCTATATTTCCTCCTGTTTTCTGTCCCCCATTTTTCATTTTCTAAAATTATTCAGTATAGCTACTGTACAGATGATGTTCATTTATATATACTCATTTCTTTTTTATTCTTTTCCTCTTTCTTTTGCATTTTCAGTTTAGTTTCCATTTTCCTGAATTATATTTTTTGAATGTCTCTTTATTGAATGTCTATAAAGGTAAACCAATTGAAGATGTGTTTATTTCACCCTTATTTTGAAAAATAGTTTAAAATTCTAGCTTGCTATTATTTTCCCTTACTTGGCACCTTAAAAATTTACTTCACAGTGTTTTTGCTTTTAATGTTGTCTAGAAGTCCTCTGCAGTCTAGTTGTCTTTCCTTTGTTTTTCTCTCTGATTTTTCTCCAGTTTTTTTTTTTTTTTAAATTGTGGTCAGGTACATATAACATAAAGTTTATGATCTTAGCCATTTTTAAAAAGATTTTATTTATTCATTTGACAGACGGAGATCACAAGTAGGCAGAGAGGCAGGCCTGCCAAGCAGAGAGCCTGACACAGCACTCAATCCCAGGACCCTGAGATCATGACATGAGCTGAAGGCAGAGGCTTTAACCCACTGAGCCACCCAGGTGCCCCTGATCTTAGCCATTTTTAAGTGTACAGTTAGTTCAGTGTTAAGTATATTCATACTGTTGTGCTACAATCACCACCATCTCCAGAACTCTGTTCATTTTGAAAAACTGAAACTCTTTTCTCATTAAACAGTATCTCCCCCTTCTCCCCTCCCCTTCGCCCCCAACAACCTCTATTCTACTTTTATGATTTTGACTGCTTTGAATAGTCATGTAAGTCCTGTAAGTAGAATCATACAGTGTATGTCTTTTGTGACTGGCTTATTTCACTTGGTGTAGTTTTCAAGGTTCATACATGTTGTAGCACGTGACATAATTTCCTTCTTTTTAAAGGCTGAATAATATTCCATCATAGCAATCTGCCACAATTTGCTTGACCATTTATCTTTTGATGGACACTTGGGTTACTTCCAAATTTTAGCTACTTTGAATGCTGCTGTGAGCATGGGTATGCAAATATCTTTGTGAGACCCTCCTTTCAGTTTTTTTGAGTATATACCCAGAAGTGGAATTGCTGGATCATATAATCTTACTTCTCTTTTTTTGAGGAACTTCCATACCGTTTTCCAGAGACCACTTTGTATTCCTACCAGTAGTGCAGAAGAGTTCCAGTTTTGTTTTTTGGTTTTTTTTTTTTTTTACATCCTCACAATACTTTCTGTGTTGTTTCCTTTTTTTTTTTTTTTAAGTGGTCACCCTAATGGGTGGAGGGTGGTACCTCACCATGGTTTTATTTTGCATTTCTTTAATGATTAGTGATGTTGAGTGTCCTTTCATGTGCTTGACAATTTGTATATCTTCTTTGGAGGGCTATACAAGTCCTTTGTTCATTTTTGAATCAGATTGTTTTTTAATTGTTGCGTTTTAGATGTTCTCCATATATTTTGGGTTTTGATCATACATTTATATGATTTACAGATATTTTCTCCCATTCTGGGGATGGCCATTTTACTTTGCAGATAATGTTTTTTGATGTATGAAATTAAAATTTTTTCCTTAAACCTTATTGCTTTTTTCTTTTTTTTTTTTTGCTTATACTTTTGATATGATTATCTGCCTGCTCTTAAGATCTCTTTCTTTTTAATGTTTTGTGGAGTCTAGGTGAATGGTTTTTGTTTTGTTTTGTTTTTAATTGGAGGTCATTGTGATATCTGAATCTGAGTCTTTTTAAATCTTTTTATTCTCCTGATTCCTATAATCCAGAGCTAGAGGGAGACATTTTCTTGTCTTTTCTTAAATGTTGGTTGATTTTCCCCTCTCCCTAGTCCATCCTTTCATTGAGAATGTATGGAAGCGGGTGGGAAGCCTCAATTCCAACTCTTAACTTCATGTAGTTTTCAAGGCCTTGTCTGTTGTCACTGTAGAGCCATTAAAAGCTGAGTTTTGATTAATGTTGAAAAATTCCTCCATGGCGGCTGAAAGCTTTGGTTTTTTGTGAGCTCAGTGTTTGAGAGAATATTTAATTTCTCCATTTCTAGATATTTTGTTAAGATAAAGTTTACAGATCATTTATTTCACTGTGTTGCTAGAAACAGAAATGTCATACTTTTGTATAGTTTCCTTCCTTTTTTCCTCTTTTCCTTTTCTGTAATTCTTTTGTAGTTGGGCATTCTGGATTGGTGATCTAATTTTTAACTTTTTGCTCTACTTTGTGTTGTGGAAGGTTTCCAACCTATCTTAAAAAAAAAAAAAAGAGGGGTTCTGGGTGGCTCTGTCGGTTAATTGTCTGCCTTCTGCTCAGGTCATGATCTCAGGGTTCTGGAATTGAGCCCCAGGTTGGGGTGGGGGTGGGTCCTTGTTCAGTGGGGAGCCTGCTTCTCTCTGTCCTCTGCCTAACACTCCCCCTGCTTGTCCTTGTGCCTGCTCTTTCTGTCAAATAAATAAAATATTTTTTAAAAGCTTTAAAAAATAAAAATTAAAAATATTTGACTTATTTATTGGTGAAGAGTGAGCAAGCATGAAGGAACACACAGAGGGAGAGGGAGACGGAGACTTCTGCTGAGGAGCTGCATGCAGGAGGGCTCCTAAGACCCTGAGATCATGACCTGAGGCAAAGACGGGCACTTCACTGAGCCACCCAGGCACTGCTCTACCTATCTTTATTTTGCTTTTTTTCTCTCTCCCTCTCTGCCCTTCCTTCTTTTCCTTTTTTCCCCTTTTTTCTTTTACACTTTTTATTAATTTGTTCTACTGTTGTTTTGTTAATTTGGTCTTTCATTGCACATTCAAGGCTTTTCTCAATTGTTCAGTAAACTTTGGCCATCTGTTCAGATTAAAGAGTGAGGCAGTAAAAAAAGCTGAGTAAAAAACTCTATGGCGAGTTGTTTACTGCAAATCTTACACAGTGTGATTGAATGATTGCAGGTCTTTTCTCTTGGGTCAGATTCCCCATGGAGGAGTGTGCTTGATTGGCCTCTGTTCTGAAGCTGATTTGGAGGATAGAGCTGGGTCCACTGTTCAGTATATAAATCTTCATTTAGCCTCTTTGTGTTAGGATATGACACACAACCTTGTGTGGACCTGCTTTCTACATCCTGTCTGATTTAGTATTAAGAATATAAACACTTATCTCTTGCTAGGGGGCAGGAGAAGAAGTTTCTTGGCTACATGGTAGGATTTCTGAGTATTTCTTATTCAAACTTTTGACCAGTATTCCTGTTTTCAGCCCCAAGCCAGACTCTTACCTTCAGATGTCTCCAATTCTTGAGCATTTCTGTTGTTTCTTACTGGTTTTACACCTCCACCAACCCTCACACACACAGGTTTGGCTTGTCTGTTTTACCAAGCCAGTTACTATTCATTCAGTGGTCCTCTAGCTAGCTTCAAAAAGCTTTATGTCTTTCATCAGCTATGGTCTCCTTTCATTATATATATATAAATAAAGGTTTTTTGGATGGGCTTGTCCTTTTTTAGTCTTTTAGCGTCATTTTAGTGTAGTTTCAGAAGAAAACTCGAAAATAATCCTGTGTTCATAATTAACCATAAAAACCTTATAATAGGGGCACCTGGTGGTTCAGTGAGTTAAGTCTGCCTTTGGCTTGGGTTATGATCTCAGAGTCCTGGGATCCAGCCCCGCATCGGGCTCTCTGCGTGGCAGGGAGCCTGCTTTTCCCTCTCTCTCTGCTTGCTGCTCTGCCTACTTGTGATGTCTCTCTGTCAAATAAATAAATAAAATCTTAAAAAAAAAAGACAAAAACCTTATAATATATTTCAGTTCTGTTATATGCACTTAAAAATAGTGTTGTTATAAATTCAGGAATTTCTTTATCTTTCTTTTCCACTGTTTATTTCAGTTTCATATCATGGGTGAAGAGTAGAAGCATAGGTAAATAGAGGAGGGAATGCAGGAAGGCAAGGAGAGACCTAAGGAGGAAAATCAGGTTTGTTAAGAAGTAAGGTCAGAGACAGATACCTTGCCGAGTGAGACTTTAATGAGGTAATATCGCCATCTTCTGGCTTTTAAGAAACTGTTCTCTAATTTTGTCTAGGAATCCCAGATTTAGCTAGCTAACTTGGATTGAGTGTCATCAAATTTAGTGAACTTGGTCTTGTTTAGTTGTTCTCTGTCCTGTTGTAAAAAAAAAGACTTTTCTTTATATAGGATTTGATTACAATATAATAATTATGTCTTTTCAAGCTCCCTAACGGAGGATTCTATCTAAAATAGTATGAAAACCATACTCTGTTTCTCTATGGTGCAGATGATTATTTCTACTTACGAAAATGGAAGCATTGTTTCTTTGAAGGTAAATACAGAGTTTTTAAAAGTTAGTATATTACATAGGTAGTTTGTGTTCAAGGTGTAAAATACAAAATGTGTAAAGGGTGTAAGTAGTCATCCTACTATTACTTAACACTGTAATCAAAGGAATGTGTTCTTTCCATTCATCTGTATAGCCTGCCAGTCCAATTGCCTCAGAGATTGTCTTTTTCCAAAAATGGTAGTATACCACACATACTTCTCTATAACTTGGCCCTTTTCACTGTGAATACTTTACACTGGAGGTCATTCCATATCACAACCCCATGCGCTCCCTCATTCCTTTTTTTAGGCCATGATTTCTTCAACCCATCTACTATTGGTAAACGGTTGGGGTTTGTCTTCTTTTTTTGCTATAGAAATGATACCATAGTGAGTATCCGTGTGTGTGTGTGTGTGTGTGTATATACATATATTTTTTTTTATGTTACTCTATAGAAAAAAACTCAGGATATTTGCATTTACGATTTTCATTTATATGGTGAAATTACCTGCCAGAAAAATTGTACCTGTTTATTCTTGCACCAGCAAAGTATGAAAAAGTTTTTCTCCATTCTTTTCAATATACTCAGTATAATCTATATATATATTTCAGTATAATAAATGATATATAATATCGATATAATATTTTTGATCCTGTATATTACAACTTTATTTGTATTTCTCTTATGAGAGAGGTTGAACTGTTTTTTAATGTTTTTTGTTTGTATTTTGTTTATTTTATTTTATTTTTAAAAAATATTTATTTATTTGACAAACAGATATCACAAGTAGGCAGAGAGGCAGGCGGAGAGAGAGGAGGAAGCAGGCTCCCTGCCGAGCAGAGAGCCCGATGTGGGGCTCCATCCCAGGACCCTGAGATCATGACCTGAGCTGAAGGCAGAGACTTTAACCCACTGAGCCACCCAGGCGTCCCTGTTTTTTATGTTTAAAAGCCATTTGTGTTTTTTGTTTTATACCCTTTGGCCATTTTTTTTTTTTTAAGTCTCTTGGTGTTCTGTTTATTTACAGGAGCTTTCATAATATAGAAATTAACTTTTTTTCTGTAATGTGAATTTCAGATACTTTTTGCCAGTTGACTTTTCCTATGACTTGCATTGTGGTGTTGTAAGTGATGTTATAAAATGATACATATACATATGTTGCAATCATATCAGTTTTTTTCTTTAATGACTTCTGGGTTTGGGTTCATAGTTAGAAAAGTTCTGCACACATGGAGATTATAACACCCAACGCCCCTGGAATTTATTTTTAATAAGGTGAACATTATAGTTCCGATTTTTTTCAGATGATTACTCAATTATTTCTTATCTCAACACTATTCAATAATCCACCTAAACTACTTATACCCCACTGATTTGAAGTGTCAATTTTGATACACACGCGGTTTCTATAAAGAAATAAAGGGGCACATGGGTGGCTCAGTTTGTTAAGCGTGGGACTCTTGGTTTCAGCTCAGGTCAGGATCTCAGAGTTGTGACATCAAGCTCTGCATTGGGTTCCACGCTCAGCACTGGATCTGCTTGAGATTCTTTCCCAGTTCCTCTCCCTGCCATTCTAACTCCTCCTACTCCCCCTTAGACTTGTTCACATGTACATGCATGCTCTTTCTCTTTAAAAAAATAAATCTTTAAGAAAAGGAAGAGAGAGAAATAGGGGCACCTGGGTGGCTCAGTCAGTTAAGTGGCTGCCTTCCGCTCAGGTCATGATCTCATGGTCCTGGGATTGAGCTCTGTATGGGGCTCTCGGCTCAACTGGGAGTCCGCTTGTCCCTCTCCCTCTGCCCTAATTGTGTGCGTGCACGCTTGTGCTCTCTCTCTCAAATAAATAAATAGATAAATGAATAAAATCTTTAAAAAAAGAAATCCATAAGGATTTGAATCTATCCTTAGACTTCTTTTTCTCTGTCAAACTATGCCTTTTCATTTATAGTGTATAATATTTTAATAATTTAACACTTTTAAGCCACCTGGGATCCCATAATTATAACTTTATAACTTTTTTTTAATAATTGAGTGAGGCCATTCCTTACTTTATGTTTCCAGAATTTGTATGGATATTCTTGCTCATTTTTTCATATAACTTTTTTTTTTGGCTCATCCCCTGCTTTATTAAATTTTGTCATGTTAAAATACACACAGAAGTTAAAATTTTAACCATTTTTAAATATATACTTTAGTGGTATTAAGTACATCTATAATGTTGTGCAACCACCACCACCCATATTCATAACTCTTTTTCATCTTATAAAACTGAAACTCAGTACGTGTTAATAATTCCTCATTCCCGTCCCCTACCTTCACCCCAGCCCCTGGCAATAACCACTCTACTTTCTTTCTCTGTGATTTTGACTACTCTAAGTACTTTACATAAAGTATAATCACACAGTACTTGTCTGTATACACATATATGTACTTCTGAAAATTATGTTTTTTGTTTTAATTCCAATATTGGTAGCATACAGTGTTCTTTTAGTTTCAGGTGCACAATATTGTGATGGAACAATTCTATACATTACTTAGTATTCATCGTGTTAAGTGTAGTCTTTAATCCCCATCACTTATATCATCCTCCCCTCCCTCCTGTTAACTATAAGTTTGTTTTCTGCAGTTAAGAGTCTGTTTCTTTACAAATCAAAACCACAGTGAAATACCACCTCACACCAGTCAGAATGGCTAAAATTAACCAGTCAGGAAACAGCAGGTGTTGGTGAGGGTGTGGAGAAAGGGAAACCCTCCTGTATTCTTAGTGGGAATACAAGCTGGTGCAGCCACTCTAGAAAACAGATGGAGCTTCCTCAAAGAGTTGAAAATAGAGCTACCCTGTGACCCAGCAATTACACTACTGGGTATATACCCTAAAGATACAAATGTAGTGATCCAAAGGGGCACATGCACCCAAATGGTTATAGCAGCGATGTCCACAAAAGCCAAACTAAGGAAAGAGCCTACATGTCCATCAACAGATGAATGGATAAAGATGTGTATATATACAATGAAATACTATGCAGCCATAAAAAACCCCAAATCTTGCCATTTGTAATGATGTGGATAGAACTAGAGAGTATTATGCTAAGCAAAATAAGTCAATCTGAGAAGGACAATTATATGATCTCTCTGATATGAGGATTTGAGAGGCAGGGCAGGGGTTCATGGGGGAAGGGAGGGAAAAATGAAACAAGATGGGACTGGGGAGGGAAACAAACCATAAGAGACTCTTAATCTCAGGAAACAAACTGAGGGCTGCTGAGGGGTGGGAAGGAATATGGTGGCTGGGTGATGGACATTGGGGAGGGTATGTGCTATGGTGAGTGCTGTGAAATGTGTAAGACTGATGATTCACAGACCTGTACCCTTGATACAAATTCATTATATGTTAATTTTTTTAAAAAGTCTGTTTCTTGTTTTGTGTCTCTCCCTTTTTTTTTTTAACCTTTGCTCATTAGCTTTGTTTCTTAAATTCCTGATGTAAGTGAAATTGTATGGTATTTATGTTTCTCTGATTTATTTTGCTTAGGATTATACTCTCTAGCTCCATCCATGTTGTTGCAAATGGGAAGACTTCATTATTTTTCATGGCTGAATAACACTCCACTGTATGTATGTGTGTGTGTGTGTGTGTGTGTGTGTGTAGTGTATATATATATTTATCTTACATGTTTATATTTATCTGTTGATGGATACTTGAGCTCCTTCCATAATTTCGTGATTGGAAATAATGCAGTAAACATAAGGGTACATGTATCCTTTGAATTCGTGTTTTTGTATTATGGTAAATATTCAGTATTCCGATTCCTGGATAGTCAGGTAGTTATATTTTTAACTTTTTGAGGAACCTCCATACTGTTTTCCACAGTGGTTGTACAGTTTGTGTTCCCACCAACAGGGTTCCTTTCTCCACATCCTTTTTTTTTTTTTTTTAAAGATTTTATTTATTTGACAGAGAGAGAGAGAGAGAGAGATCACAAGTAGACAGAGAGGCAGGCAGAGAAAGAAGGGGAAGCAGATTCCTGCCTAGCAGAGAGCGCAATGCGGGGCTCAAGCCCAGGACCCTGAGATCATGACCTGAGCTTAAGGCAGAGGCTTAACCCACTGAGCCACCCAGGTGTCTCCTTTCTCTACATCCTTGCCATCATTTGTTCTTTCTTGTGTTTTTATTTTAGTCATTCTGACAGATGTGAGGTGATAATCTCACTGTAGGTTTGTGGGGTTTTTTAGTTTTTTGTTTTTTTTTTTTAATTGTAGTTTTGATTTGCATTTCCCTGGTGATGTATGATGTTGAGCATCTTTTCATGTGTCAGTTTCCCATCTGTATGTCTTCTTTGGAGAAATGTCTATTCATTTCTTCTACTCATTTTTTAATTGGATTATTTGTTTTGGGGATGTTGAGTAATGTCAGTTCTTTATATACTTTGGATACTAACCCTTTATTGGATATGTTGTGTAAATATCTTCTTATTCAGTCTTCTCAAATAGATTGCCATTTAGTTTTGTTGATTGTTTCCTTTGCTGTGCAGAAGCTTTTTATTTTGTAGTACCAATAGTTTATTTTTGCTTTTATTTCCCTTGTCTGAGGAGACATGTCTAGAAAAATGTTGCTATGACCATTGTCAAAGAAATTACTTCCTGTGTTCTCTTCTAGGATTTTTATGGTTTCAGTTCTCCATTTATGTCTTTAATCCATTTTGAATTTATTTTTGTGTGTGATGTAAGAAAGTGATCTAGTTTCATTGTTTTGCATGTAACTGTCCAGTTTTCCCAATACTACTTGTTGAAGAGACTGTCTTTTTCCCATTGCATATTCCTTCCTCCTTTGTCAAAGATTAATTGTGCCAGTACCATATTGTTTTCATTTCTCACAACTTTGTAATATAACTTGAAGTCTGGAGTTGTGACACCTCAAGTTTTGTTTTGTTTTGTTTTTTCAAAATTGCTTTGGCTGGGGCGCCTGGGTGGCTCAGTGGGTTAAGCCGCTGCCTTCGGCTCGGGTCATGATCTCAGGGTCCTGGGATCGAGTCCCGCATCGGGCTCTCTGCTCAGCGGGGAGCCTGCTTCCCTCTCTCTCTGCCTGCCTCTCCATCTACTTGTGATTTCTCTCTGTCAAATAAATAAATAAAATCTTTAAAAAAAAATTGCTTTGGCTATTCAGGATCTTTTGTGGTTCCATACAAATTTTAGGATTATTTGTTCTAGCTCTGCGAAAGATGTTGTTGGTATTTTGATAGGGATTACATTAAATGTGTAGATTTCTTTGGGTAGTGTGGACATTTTAACAGTATTTGTTATTGTTATTTAACAATATTTTTCTTCCAATCCATGAAGCATGGAATGTCTTTCCACTTCTTAGTGTTGTCTTCAATTCCTTTCATCAGTGTTTTATAATTTTCAGAGTACAGGTCTTTCACTTCCATGGTTAAGTTTATTACTAGGTGTTTTATTATTTTTGGTGCAATTGTAAATGAGATTGTTTTCTTAATTTCTCCTTCTGCTGCCTCTTTGTTAGTGCATAGAAAAGCAACATATTTCTGTACATTGATTTTGTATTCTGAGACTTTACCGAATTCATTTATCAAGTTCTCATAGTTTTTTGGTGGTCTTTAGGATTTTCTATATATAGTATCATGTCATTTGCAAATAGTGAAAGTTTTCATCTTCATTACCAATTTAGATGCCTTTTATATCTTTTTGTTGTCTGATTGCTGTGGCTAGGACTTCCAGTGTTATGTTGAGTAACAGTTGTGAGAGTGGACATCATTGTCTTATTCCTGACCTTAGGGGAAAAGCTATCAGTTTTTCCCCATTGAATATGATGATTGTTACAGGTTTTTCATATAGGCCTTTATTATGTTGAGGTATTTTTCCTCTAAACCTACTTTGTTGAGGATTTTTATTATGAATGAATATTATACTTTGTCAATTTTTTTGCATCTATTGAGATGACCATATGGTTTTATCTTTTCTTTTATTGATGTATCTCATTGAATGATTTGCAGATATTGGACCACCCTTGCATCCAGGGAATAAATCTCACAGGATTGTGGTGAACGATTTTTTTAATGTGTTGTTGAATTTGGTTTATTAGAATATTGTTGAGGGTTTTTTGCATCTGTTCATCAGAGATATTGGCCTATAGTCTTCTTTTTTTTGTGGTGTTTTTATCTTGTTTGGTATCAGGATTATGCTGGCCCCATAGAATGATATTGGAAGATTCCCATCCTCTTATTTTTGGGGGCATAGTTTGAGAGTAAGTTTGGTTTTTTGGGGGGGGGGTGGGTAGAGGGAGAGAGAATCTTAAGCAGGCTCTACGCCAAGCATGGAGCCCAATTCAGGGCTCGATCTCACAACCTGAGATCATGACCCCAGCTGAAATCAAGAGCTGGACGCTTAACTGACTGTGCCACTCAGGTGTTCCAAGAAGAATAAGTATTAACTCTTCTTTAAATGTTTGCCAGAATTCGCCTGTGAAGCTGTCTGGTGCTTCTGTTTGTTTGGAGTTTTTTGATTACTGACTCAGTTTACTGCTGGTAATTAGTCTGTTCAAATTTTCTGTTTCTTCCTGCTTCAGTTTTGGTAGGTTGTGTGTTTCTAGGAATTTATCCATTTCTTTTAGGTTGTCCAATTTGTTGGCATATGATTTTTCATGATATTCTCTTAGAACTGTTTTTATTTCTGTGGTGTTAGTTATTTCTTCTTTTTCATTTGTGAATTTTTGAGCTCTCTCTCTTTTTTATGACTCTAGCTAGAGGTCAATCAATTTTGTCGATATTTTAAGAGAACCAGCTCCTGGTTTCAGTGATCTGTCTATTGTTTTTTTAGTTTCTATATCATTTATTTTTGCTCTGATCTTTTTTATTTCCTTCTTTTGGCTAGTTTTGGGTTTTGCTTGTTCTTTTTCTTGCTTTTTTAGGTGTAAGATTACTTGATTGTTTATTTGAGTCTTTTCTGGCTTCTTGAAGTAGGCCTGTATTGCTATAAACTTACCTTTTAGAACTGCTTTTGCTGCATCCCACAGATTTTGGACCATTGTGTTTTCATTTTCATTTGTTTCCATGTAATTTTGATTTCTTGGTTGACCCACTCGTCGTTTAGTAGCATGTATCTTATGTTTGTTTGTTTTAAGTAAGCTCTCTACTCAGTGTGAGCCTTGAACTCATGACCCTGAGATCAAGAGTTGTATGCTGTATTGACTGAACTAACCAGGCGCCCCAGTAGTACGTTATTTAACCTTCATGTACTTTTGCTCTTTGCAGATTTTTTTTTTTGAGGTTAATTTCTAATTTCACAGCATTGAGGTAAAAAAAGATGCATTTATCACTTAAATCTTTCTAAATTTGTTGAGACTTGTTTTGTGGCCTAATATGTGATCTATTCTGGAGAATGCTGTATGTGCACTTGAAAAGAATGTGTGTTCTGCTGTATTAGGATGGAGTGTTCTGAATATATCTGTTAAATCCATCTGGTTCAATGTGTCATTCAAAGCCACTGTTTCCTTATTGATTTTCTATTTGGATGGTTGCTCTGTTGATGTAAGTGGAGTATTCAGGTCCCTTCTATTATTCTATTCTTATGATAGTTTTGTTAATGTTTGTTGTTAATGGTTTTGTGTATTTTGGTACTCTCATTTTGGGTGCATAAATATTTATAATTATTACATCTTTTTGTTGGATTGTTTCCTTTATTATATTGTGTCTTTCTTTGTCTCTTGTTACGGTCTTTGTTTTAAAGTCTATGTTGTCCAGTATAAGTATTGCTATCTTGGCTTTGTTTTGATATCATTTGCATAATAAATGTTTCTCCATCCCTTCACATTTTTAAAAAATAATTTAAAAAAATTTTTATAAACATATAATATATTATTAGCCCCAGGGATACAGGTCTGTGAATCACCAGGTTTACACACTTCACAGCACTCACCATAGCACATACCCTCCCCAGTGTCTATAACCCCACCACCCTCTCACTCCCCCCTCCCCCCAGTAACCCTCAGTTTGTTTTGGGAGATTAAGAGTCTTATGGTTTGGGGCACTTGGGTGGCTCAGTGGGTTAAAGCCTCTGCCTTCGGCTCAGGTCATGATCCTGGGGTCCTGAGATCGAGCCCCACATCGGGCTCTCTGCTCAGCGGGGAGCCTGCTTCCTCCTCTCTCTCTGCTTGCCTCTCTGCCTACCTGTGATCTCTGTCTGTCAAATAAATAAATAAAATCTTTAAAAAAAAAAAAAAGAGTCTTATGGTTTGTCTCCCTCCTGATCCCATCTTGTTTCATTTATTCTTTTCCTACCCCCCAAACCTCCCACATTGCTTCGCCACTTCCTCATATCAGGGAGATCATATGATAGCTGTCTTTCTCTGATTGACTTATTTCGCTAAGCATAATACCCTCTAGTTCCATCCATGTTGTTGCAGATGGCAAGTTTTCATTTCTTTTGATGGCTGCATAGTATTCCATTGTATATATATACCACATCTTCTTTATCCATTTATCTGTTGATGGACATCTAGGTTCTTTCCATAGTTTAGCTATTGTGTACATTGCTGCTATCAACATTCAGGTGCACGTGCCCTTTGGATCACTACATTTGTATCTTTAGGGTGAAAACCCATAGTGCAATTGCTGGGTTGTAGGGTAGCTCTATTTTCAACTTTTTGAGGAACCTCCATGCTGTTTTCCAGAGTGGTTGCACCAGCTTGCATTCCCACCAACAGTATAGGAGGGTTCCCTTTCTCCACATCCTCGCCAGCATCTGTCATTTCCTGACTTGTTAATTTTAGCTATTCTGACTGGTGTGAGGTGATATCTCATTGTGGTTTTGATTTGTATTTCTCTGATGCCGAGTGATGCAGTGCACTTTTTCATGTGTCTGTTGGCCATCTGTCATCCCCTCACTTTTAATCTTCAGGTGTCTCTAGGACTGAAAAGAGTATCTTGTGGGCAGCAATTTTTTTCTTAATCCACTCTGTCACTCTGACTTTTGATTAGAATATTTAGTCCATTCATATTCAAAGTAATTATAAGCATTTTTGACATTTTGTTACTTGTTTTGTGGTTGTTTTTATGGTTTTTCTCTGTTCCTTCTCTTGCTCTTTCATGGTGTCCTGACTATCTTTAGTGATATAATTGGATTCCTTTCTCTTTATTCTTTGTGTATCTATTAGTTTTTGATTTATGGTTATCATTAGGTTTGTATAGAATATATTTTGCATATAACAGTCTGTATTTTTTTTAATTTATTTTTATTTATTTATTTTTATTTATTTATTTTTTTAAAAGATTTTATTTATTTATTTGACAGAGAGAAATCACAAGTAGATGGAGAGACAGGCAGAGAGAGAGAGAGGGAAGCAGGCTCTCTGCCGAGCAGAGAGCCCGATGCGGGACCCGATCCCACGACCCTGAGATCATGACCTGAGCCGAAGGCAGCGGCTTAAACCACTGAGCCACCCAGGCGCCCCTGTATTTTTTTTTTTTTAAGATTTTATTTATTTATTTGACAGAGAGAGATCACAAGTAGATGGAGAGGCAGGCAGAGACAGAGAGAGAGAGGGAAGCAGGCTCCCTGCCAAGCAGAGAGCCCGATGCAGGACTCGACCCCAGGACCCCGAGATCATGACCCGAGTCGAAGGCAGCGGCTCAACCCCCTGAGCCACCCAAGCGCCCTATAGCAGTCTGTATTAAGTTGATGGTCATTCAAGTTTGAACTCATTCTTTACTCCTGTCTCCCCCATGTTTTTCAAATATGGTATCATATTTGACATCCTTTTATTTTGTGAATCCCTTGATTGATTTTTACAGGTATACTTTTTTTTTTTTAAACTTCTTTTGTGATCCCTACTTTCCATACTCTCACTTAACGGTCTTTCCTTTCCACTTAAAGAGCCCCCTTTAATTTCTTGTAGGGCTGGTCTAGTGATCATAAATTCTTTTAGTTTTTGTTTGGGAAACTCATTGTCTATCCTTCTATTCTGAATGGTAGTCTTGCTGGACAGAATATTCTTGGCTGCACATTTTTCCTTTTCAGCCCCTTGAATATATCATGCCACTCTCTTCTGGTCTGCAGAGTTTTTGCTAAAAAATCTTCTGATAGCCTTATCATGCTGCCATTGTATGTAACTGTTCTTTTCTCTTACTGCTTTTAATATTTCATCTTTATCATTAATTTTTGCATTTTAATAACTATATATGTTGGTGTGGACCTCCTAGGGTTGATTTTGCTGGGGGCATTGTTGTGCCTCCTGGATCTAGATACCTGTTTGCTTCCTCATATTAGGGAAGTTTTCAGCTATTATTTCTTCAAATAAATGTTCTGCCCCCTTTTCTTTCTCTTCTTGTTCTGGGCTCCCTATAATGTGAATGTTACTGCACTTGATGGAGTCATTGAGTTCCTTGAGACTATTCTCAGTTTGTGTTTTTTTTTTTTCCCACTCACTCACTCAACTTGATTGCTTTTCATTACTTAGTCTTCCAGGTCATTAATTTGTTCCTCTGCTTTCATCAGGTATTTTTAATTTCATTTGTTGTGTTCTTCATCTCTTACTGGTTCTTTTTTATCTCCTTGTTAAGGGTCTCACTGATGTTTTCCACCCTTTTCTCAAGTCTGGTGAGTATTTTTATAATCATTACTTTCAGTTCTCTATCAGGCATATTACCTCTTCATGTTTTGTTTAGGTCTTTTGCTGTGGTTTTTGTCCTGTTCTTTCATTTGGAACATATTCCTCTGTTTCCTCATTTTGCCTCTCTCTGTTTGTCTGTTTCTCTGTTAGGAAAGTGAGCTGTATCTCCTGCACTTGGAGGTTATATTCACATGAAGAAGACATCCTGTAATGCCCTGCTGTACAGTTTTTCTGTTCCCCAGGACCTGGTGCTTCAGGGAGCATCTCGTATGTTTATTGCTTATGACCTGCTAGTGTGCCCTGGCTTCTTTTTCCTTCAGTCCAGTCATCTTCAGAGGTTCCTTTTGCCTGTTGTGGGCAATGTTTGGTCTTGACCAGGGTAGGATGTGTTCTAGTAAGGTGTGCTCTGGTCTGCTTGCAAAATGAAACCTGCTGTTGCTGCCACTAATACTGAGGCCCTGTAAAATGCTCAGTTTGGAGACATGGTGTTGGCAGGCTTTGCAACGGTCTTATGGCAGAGGAGACCCGCAGTGCCAGGACTGAGGCAAGCATGACTGGGAAGGGCAGATCATCCAAGCACATGGGAGTGAGGCTTGGTGTAAGCAAATTAGATAGTGAGTGTTAGCAATGAGCTGGTTCCTGCCTATGGCCATTGTGTTTATACTGGGAGACGGGGGAGAGAAATGGAGCCTGCTGGTTCCTTTGTTCTTGGAGAGGTCTCCCTGCATCCTGCCTCTCCTGGACTTGGTCTGAGATGAGTAAATAACTCCTTCCTGTCTGCCTCAGGAATTTTTCAAACTGTTGCTTCTATGCTGTATTTCTGCAAGCTGTTTGTCACTGTCTCTTTAAGCATAGGGACTTAACTTCTTTAGCTCTTAGAGCTCTCCCAGAACTGAGCCCACTGATTTTTCAAGTTCCAGACTTTAAGTCCCACTGGTTTAAGAACTCATGAAATTTGGCCCCTCTCACTTTCAAAGCCAAATGTTGTGGCTCAGCGGGTTAAAGCCTCTACCTTCGGCTCAGGTCATGATCTCAGGGTCCTGGGATGGAGCCCAGCATTGGGCTCTCTGCTCAATGGGGAGCCTGTCTCCCTCCCCACCCCTCCTCTCTGCCTATTTGTGATCTCTGTCAAATAAATAAATAAATAAATATGTAATCTTAAAAAAAAAAACTGCACCAAATGTTACGGGGAATCATCTTCCTTGTGTAGGCTCCCTTGTGTGACAGTCTTTTTTTTTTTGCCCTTCTTTGTACTGCCAGCTCTTTCCCTACTGCACATAGCTGTGGTCTTTTCTCCCAAATTGCGTCTCCATTCTTCCTCCCTTCTTTGATGTGGCCTCTACTCTACTTTTAGTTTGTAGTTTGTTCTGCCAGTCTTTGGGTTATTTTCTGGGTTATTTATGTTGATGTGAGCGTTAATCTAGTTCTGTCTGTGGGATGAGGCAAGCTTTGGGTCCTCCTCCTCCACTATCTTCCCAGCCTCCAGTAGTAGTCTTTTTTTGACTGGCTTATTTTGCTTAGCATAATACCCTCAAGACTCATCCATGTTGTAGCACATGTCAGAAATTTCTTTCCTTTTAAAGGTTGAATATTATTCCATTGTATGGAATTTTTCTTAATCATTCATCTATTGATGGATACGAATTGCTTCCATGTTTTAGCTACTGTGGATAATGCTGCTGTGAACCTGGGTGTGCAAATACCTCTTCAAAACCCTGCTTTCAGTTCTTCTGGGTATACGTAGCAGTGGAATTTCTGGATCATATGGAAATTCTATTTTTAATTTTTAACTTTTTGAGGGGCATCCATACTGCTTTTTATAGTGGCTGTACCATTTTATATTCCTATCAGTAGGGCACAGGTTCCATTTTCTTCATATCCTTGTCAGTACTTATTTTCTGTTTTCCTGGTAGTAGTCATCCTAATGGGTATGAAGTGGTATCTTAGGTAGTTTTGGTTTACATTTCTCTAATGGTTAATGATATTGACCATATATCACTTGCTTATTGGGCATTTGTATATCTTCTGGAGAAATGTCCATTCAAGTCCTTTGCCCATTTTTTAATAGAATTGGTTTTTGTTGTTGCTATTGTTGTTGAGTTTCAGGAGTTCTCTGTGTTTTTTGGATATTAGTTTCCTGTCAGACATATGATTTCCAAATATTTTCTCCCAACCTATGGGATGTTTTTTTTCTCTGTGGATAGTGTGTTTTGATGCACAAATTTGAAAACTTATGCATACAGATTCCATGTTTTTTTCTTTTTGCCTATACCTTTGGTGTCATATCCAAGAAGTCTATGCCAGATCAATTCCATGCATCTTTTGCCCTATATTTTCTTCTGAGTTTTATGGTTTTAAGTCTTACATTTCATATTAACTGTTTGAATGAATTGATCTAATTAAAAAGAAAAAATAATTTTATTGTTATTCATTGTATTTGTCAGTTTGGGGGCAGTTGATACTGGTATGATTGCATTTGTTGTTCAAGATCTTGGCATTTTTTTTTTACATTTTTAAAAAGAAATCTCTGTATATTTCTTGCTGAGTTTCTTACCTTTTTTGGTCATTGCTACTGTAAATAGGGGTAATTTTTTCCCATTTACTCCTCTTAAATAGTTGTTATCAGAAGACATAGTTTTACGTATCAGAAAATTGCTGAATTCTGAGTATGAATTTTGTAATCAGCCTTGTCTGGAAGTACTTTCCTGGTTTGAAAGAGCTTGATTCTCTTGGGGCTTCTCTGTAAACAGTCATATCTAAATATGATAATATTACCTCATCAGTTCTATTTTACATACTTCTATCATTCTTTTGCATAATTGCATTGGCTGGTATCTGCCTGTAGAACAATGTTATGTAATAATGGTGAGTAGTGATAATTGACATTCTTTCTTATTTTTTTCTTTAACTGGACTGTTTCTTGAATGACACTTAATGAAAAATACATCCATAGATGCTGAAAGGGCATTTGATAAAATTCTATGTGCATTCTTCGTAAAATATAATTTCAAATTAAGTAATTGTAATTTTCCTTTTTTTTTTTTTTTTTAAAGATTTATTTATTTGACCGAGAGAGAGGGGGAAGCAGGCTCCCTGCTGAGCAGAGCCCTGATGTGGGTCTTGACCTGAGCTGAAGGCAGAGCCTTAACCCACTGAGCCACCCAGGTGCCCCTCGTCATTTGCTTTTTATTAAGTATTTATAACAAGGATTTAGGAAGACTATTTTTTTTTTAAAGATTTTATTTATTTATTTGACAGAGAGAGATGACAAGCAGGCAGAGAGGCAGGCAGAGAGAGAGGGAGGAAGCAGGGCTCCCTGCTGAGCAGAGGAGCACGATGCAGGGCTCGATCCCAGGACCCTGAGACCACGACCCAAGCTGAAGGCAGCGGCCTAACGCACTGAGCCACCCAGGCACCCCTAGGAAGACTATTTTATAATGAATATATAATATATTTTAACATCTTTAAAAGCCTATCTTAGCTTTTGGTTAAAAAGCACTACTATTTAAATAATTATTAATAAATAAGTAAAAATATAATTTTTCTTTTTGTTAAAACTTATCTATAAAAGAGTATGGGCCCCATTGCCAGTTAGATGGGCAACACTTTGACAATTTTAATTTTTTTCTATGGTAATTAGTCCACTTAGATCATCTCATTCTTCTGGAGGCAAATTTGGTAACTTATATCTTATTGGAAAATCATCCATTTTTTTCAGGTTCTCATTTATTTGCTCCAGGCTGAACAAAATAGCTCTTAAAATTTTTAAATTCCTTCTGCTTCTGTGGTACTTTTTCTCTTTAATCCTTTCGTACGCTGCATATTTGTGTTTTCTCTCTTTTTTTCTTGATTAAGTTTGTAAGTGTTTATGGTTTATTGTTTGAAAAGACACAGATGTGGTTACTATTTTTCTTTTCTTTCTCTTTTTGACTTAAATGTTTGAGATATACAAGTAAATAAGTATATGGAATGATAAAATTAATCCCCTTTATAACCTATTAACTCTCCTTATACAGTCCAACATAATGTTGAAGGTTCTCTATTCCCCAACCTAAAAAGAACCTTTGTTCTTTTGCATGGAGAGGCGAAATTTGGTATCTTGTAATTCTTGTGTGCTTCTTATATTTTTATTTTTATTTTTAAGTTTTATTTATTCACTTGAGAGAACACGCAAGAGTCCGCAGGAGGTTGGGGGTGGTGTGTGGAAAAGCAGATTCCCTGCAGAGCAGAGAGCCTGTTTGCAGGGCTTGATCCCAGGACCCTGGGATCATGACTCTGGAGCCAAAGAACAGACACTTAACTCACTGAGCCACCCAGGCAGCCCTTATATTTTTATTCTATAAGTGTACATTTTTAAGTGATATTAGTGACTTATATATGTCACTTTGAAAGGTATATAAATACATTACATTTATAAGGTTTAACTGTTGTGGCATGTGTTTAATTAATTTTCACTGCTGTAGAATTATAGTGGATACTCTAGTACTCTGCCCAGATCTGCTCTTCATAACTGAGTACTGGCACTTTCTTACCTGAGGTTAGGCTTGCTCTCAGAGGAATCCTGTGAGAACTGACTGGGTGCTGCAGGGATATGAGAAGCGACCCAGGGGCTTCTGGGTGGCTCAGTTGGTTAAGCGTCTGCCTTCAGCTGAGGTCATGATCCCAGGACTCCTGGGATCGAGACCTATGTCAGGCTCCTTGCTCAGTGGGGAGCCTGCTCCCTCTCCCTCTGCAGGGTTCCCCCTACCCCCACCTTGGGCGCTCTCATCCTCTCTCGTGCTCTCTGTCTCTGTCACATAAATAAATAAAATCTAGAAAATAAAAAAATTTTTTAAGCAAAGATTAAAAACAAAGAAGAAGCAGCAGTAACCCAACTTGCCTCCATTTGGGACAGCTCTGAAGGGCATCCCATGCCCAAGTTCCATGTAATATCAGCTAAGGCCCCAGGTGTACCCTCACTGAGGTCAGTTTCTCCTCATTCCTTTTTTCATGTCTTTTTTCATCCTTATACTTGTGTCTCATATGAGCACTCCCTGGGAGCTTCCTGAATGCTAGACTCCCTCTCTCTTTCTCAAAAAAAAATGAATATAAGATAGTTGGAATTTTCTGCATTTTCTTTTTGGTGGATATTCAGTTGTATAAATACCATTTATTAAATCAATCCTGATAAAGCACAAATACAGTATATTATGGGGGCGCCTGGGTGGCTCAGTGGGTTAAAGCCTCTGCCTTCAGCTCAGGTCATGATCCCGGGGTTCTGGGATCGAGCTCCGCATCGGGCTCTCTGCTCTGCAGAGAGCCTGCTTTCTCCTCTCTCTCTGCCTGCCTCTCTGCCTACTTGTGATCTGTGAAATAAATAAATAAAATCTAAAAAAAAAAAATACAGTATATTATGTATCTTATAATGCCACATACTATTTATCATTACTATGTGCATTCTGTTGTATTTACTGTGGTTCGCTATATGTTCTCTTTGCGTGTTTTTTTTTTTTTAAAGATTTTATTTATTTAT
This sequence comes from Mustela erminea, assembly GCF_009829155.1. Lineage (NCBI taxonomy): Eukaryota > Metazoa > Chordata > Mammalia > Carnivora > Mustelidae > Mustela > Mustela erminea. The sequence goes on from NC_045614.1 coordinate 151,945,275, forward strand.
TTGACATAGACACAGCGAGAGAGGGAACACAAACAGGGGGAGTTGGAGAGGGAGAAGCAGGCTTCCTGCTGAGCAGGGAGCCTGATGTGTGCAGGACTTGATCCCAGGACCCTGGGATCATGACCTGAGCTGAAGCAGACTCTTTTTTTTTTTAAGATTTTATTTATTTATTTGACAGACAGATCACAAGTAGGCAGAGAGGCAGGCACAGAGAGAGAGTAGGGGAAGCAGGCTTTCTGCAGAGAGCCTGATGTGGGGCTCCATCCCAGGACCCTGAGATCATGACCTGAGCCAAAAGCAAGGGCTTTAACCCACTGAGCCATCCAGCGCCCCTGAAGGCAGACTCTTAACGACTGAGCCATCCAGGCGCTCCCCTCTTTGCTTTTTTTAAGCATCTCTTTTGGTATTTAGGAAGGTTTATATATTTTTTTTTCCAGGGGACGATACAGATATTTTTTTTCAGGCGGTCTGTATTTTTATTCTACTAGTACCATTAATACTTTTTATAGTGACTTTTATCTCTTTTTTTTAAACTTAACTTTTTACAATCAGTTTTAAATGATATTCTTTGATGTGTACGTATTAACTATATATAACAATCAATAATCCTTATTTTCCTCCTTTTCTCTCGTGGCTTGTTCCACCTTTTAGTTGTATTCTCTTTATACTTTGTCAAAGCAGGTACTTTTACATGTTGTTCTTCACTCTATGATCCCAGTCTTGTTTTAGTGTTACCTCTACAATTGAATATATAAAATGCTCACTGGTAGTCCTCTTGAAAAATTTTCTAGGCATGTTTTGGCTAGATGAAGCTCATCCTTTAATAGATTGCCCAGAAAGGACACACATCTATAGTATTCCCTGGGTTCCACCATATTCAGACTTTTTCTCCTGAGTTATTAATAGAATTGGCATATAACATTACATGAGTTTAAAGTGTACAACTTAATGATTTGATACATGTATATATTGCAAAATAATGACCACAATAGGTTTAATTAATATTTATCACCTCGTGTAGTTAATACAAATTTTTTTCTTATTATTAGAACTTTTATTTTTATTTTTATTTTTATTTTTTAAGATTTTATTTATTTGACAGACTGAGATCACAAGTAGGCAGTGAGGCAGGCAGAGAGAGAGGGAAGCAGGCTCCTTGCTGAGCAGAGGGCCCGATGCGGGGCTCGATCCCAGGACCCTGAGTTCATGACCTGAGCCGAAGGCAGAGGCTTAACCCACTGAGCCACCCAGGTGCCCCTTCTTATTAGAACTTCTAAAAATTTACTCTTTTCGCAACTTTAAGATATGCAATACTGCATTGTTAACTATGGTCACTATGCTATACATTACATCCCCATAACTTATAACGGAAAGTTTGTACCTTTTGACACAGCTTCTCTCAGTTCACCCCCAACCCCACCCCCTGCCTCTGGCAAACCACCAATACTTTTTCTGTCTCTGTGGCGTTGAGGTTTTTTAGATTCCACACAGAAGTGAGGTTATATAGTATTTGTTTTCTCTCTGATTTATTTCTCTTAACTAGTAATGCCCTCAAGGTCATCCATGGTTGTTACGATGGCTAGGATTTCCTTCTTTGTCTAAGTCTGAATAATTATCCCCACCACCTCTCCAGTATCTACCTCATTTTCTTTATCCATTCATCTGTTGATAGAACATTTAGATTGTTTCTGACCATGTCTTGGTTATTGTGAATAATGTCATGTAGTGACAATCAGGCTGCAGATACCTGTTTGAGGTAATGATTTTAGTGATTTAATTCCTTGGATATATATCCAGAAGTGAGATTGCTAGATCATATGGTAGTTCTAATTTAATTTTTTGAGGAACTGCCATACTGTTTTCCATAGTGGGCTGCACCAATTTACATTCCCACCAACAGTGCACAAGCGTTCTTTTCTCCACATTCATGCCAACCACTCATCTCTTGTGTCTTTGATGACAGTCTTTCTGAATATTGTGAGGTGATCTCTCGAGGTTTTGATTTGCATTTCCCTGCTGATTAGTGATGTTGAGCAGCTTTTCATGTGTCTGTTGACCATCTGTATGTCTTCTTTGGGAAAGTGTCTATTAGTTCCTCTTCCCATTTTAAAATCAGAGAGTTTTTTGCTTTTGAGCTATATGATTTTTTTAATATATTTTGGATATTAACCCTTTATCATACGTATAGTTTTCAAATATTTTCTCCCACTTAGTAGGTTGGCTTTTACATTTTGTTGATGGCTGCTTTTGCTGTGCAGAGCTTTTTAGTTTGATATAGTCCCACTTGTTTGTGTTTGCTTTTGTTGCCTTTGCCTTTGGTGTCAAGTTAAAAAAAAAAAATCATTCCCAAGACCATCGTCAAGGAGCATACCCCCAAAACAGTTTTTTTGATGTCCTGGAAACTTGAAGTACACAGCTTAGCAGGATATAATATCCTTGGTTTATATTTTCTTTCCTGAAGTTTTCTTGAAAATACTATTCTACTATTATCTTGCTCTATATGTTGTTTTTGAGAAATCTTTTGCTAGTCTAAATTCCTTACCTTTACCCTTTACCTTTGTAAATTGTTTTTTCTGTTTGCCTGGAAGCCCTGAAGTTTTGTTTTTTGTTTTTGTTTTTTTGTCTTTATACAGTTTTACTGGGCTATGTGTCACAGTCAATCATTCTGGGTCAGTTTTCTTAAGTATCTGGTAGGCCTTTTTAACATGTAGATTCAGCCCTTTTATTTCCGGGAAGTTTCCTTATGTTATAATTTTAATATTAGTGCTGTTCCATTGTTTTGATTTTCTTCATCAGGGGCACCAATAATACTAATGTTCCTTTCCTGTTACCCATTTCATTTAGCCAGTTTCTCTCTGACCCTTTTGCTTCTTTCTTTATGTCATTTTCATTCTCTTTATCATTTTCCTCCTTTTCTTCACCATCCTTTATTGTGTTTTCATTAAAATCTATTCTTTCTCAGGGTGCCTGGGTGACTCAGTCAGTTAAATGTCCAACTTTTGGTTTTGGCTTAGGTCATGGTCTCAGGGTCCTGAGATCAAGCCCCACGTCCAGCTCTGCAGTCAGCACTAACTCAGCTTCAGAGTCTCTCTCCTGCCCCTCCTGCTCCTGCCAGGAGCGTGCAGGCACTCCGTCTCTCTCTCTCTCTCTCTCTCTCTCTCTCAAGTAAATAAATAAATAAATAAATCTTTAAAAAAAAGTTATGGAGAGGGTGATTGGGTTATGGACATTGGGGGAAGGTATGTGCTGTGGTGAGTGCTGTGAAGTGTGTAAGCCTGTACCCCTGGGGCAAATAATACATTATATGTTAATAAAAAAAAAAAAGTTCTCATGTGCCTTATCTCATTTAGTTTTTCATTTCTTAAATGATTTGGTCTTTTATTCTGTTTCTTTTTTTTTTTTTTTTTAAGATATGCTTATTTTAGGGAAAGAGAGCACAAGCAGGGGGAGGGACAGAGGAAGGAGGGAAAGGATCTCAAGCAGACTACCCGCTGAGCATGGAGCCCAACATGGGGCTCGATCTCATGACCTGAGATCACAACCTGAGCCAAAACCAAGAGTCAGACACCTAACCAACTGAGCTGAGCCACCTAGGTGACTGTTTATTCCATTTCTTTATGGCATTCCATCAACTCTGTTTAAATTTCTTTCTCTTTTTTTGGTCCATTTTTATTCTTTGTTTTTGTCTTTCTGACTTAAAGTTTTTTTCTGCACATTTTTGTTTGAGGGTATTTAAATCAATATGAAGTGAGTGTTAGTTTTCCCCGGCTCCATGGTTCATTTTGGGAGAGAAAACTATCAATAGCAAACATTCCATTTGTATTTTTCTGATTTTTGCAGTACTTTTGTATGCATATAGTTTGCTTTTGTTGTTGTGTCTCTGCATTCTGTGGACAAAGTTTTAGAGTTTTAGAGAGTTCTTCTGTCACTCTGGGGTAGTCCTTTCTATGCTTCCTCTCTGAGTTCCTTATACCCCTGTGCCCTTTTTCATGGAGTCTTTTTGGCCTCCCTCCTTTCCCTCTCTGCATCCCTAGGCTTACAGTATGCAGGCAATGGGATTTCGGTGGGAATTATTTGTTTTCCTTTACTTACAGGTAATTTGAAAATTGCTGTAATCTCTGTCTCCTAGGAATGATAGTGTTGAAGTCGTGGGTCCTGTGTGGTTTTATTTATTCTCCTTGTTTATTTTATATCTGTTTTGGGAAGTTGAAAGAGAGATTTGTAATCAGGCTACTACATTCATTGTTCTATGAACTTGAAAGATCCAACAATCCCTATTTTCATATAATTTTATACCTGAAAAATACAAGAGTCAACTGAAAAACTACAGATGGTAAAAACTCAGTTCTGTGGTGAGATTATAAAATTAGCAAATGGAAATCTGTAACTTTATTACGTATAAACAGGTTGGAAGCTACGATGGAGAATTCCATGTATGACAGGAGAAGAACCTGTTAAGCTAAAACAACACCAAAACCTGGGAATATAACAAGACATGTATAAAACCTAGTGTGTGAGTTTCCTACAGCTGCCATAAAAAAGTGTCACACAGTAGGTGGCTTAAAACAACAGGAAGTTATTCTCTCACTGTTCTAAGCTTGAAGTCCAAAATCAAAGAGTTGGCAGGACCATCCTTCTTGTGAAGCTATGAGAGAGGATCTTGCGTCGCTTCTTTCAGCTTCTGGTAGCTCCTTGTGTTTCTTGATTTGTGGCAATGTAACTCCAGTCTCTGCCTTCATCTCTGCATAGCTAACTTCTCTTTGTCATTTCTCCTGTTCGGAAGAACACCAGTCATATTGGGTTAGGGCTTATCCTAATTTCAGTATGATCTCATCCTAACTTGTTTCCATTTGCGGAGACTGTATTTCTAAATAAGGTCACACTCATAGGTATCAGGGGTTAGAACTTGAATTATCTTTTGGGGAGACACAGTTCAACCCATAACACCTATGTAAGGAATAATTTAGATATCTCTCAAGGGCATAAAGCAGATTTGATTAATGGAAGTATATACAATATTCTTAGGTAAGATGATTCAACATTTTTAAGATGTGAAACTTATAAATTAAAGTAATTTAAGGAAGATTGACATGACCCAGTAAAAACAGTGCTCCTTTTTTAAAAAAAAAAATTTTTTTTTCAGTGTTCCAAGATTCATTGTTTATCTTCCACACCCAGTGCTCCATGCAATATGTGCCCTCCTTAATATCTACCGACAGGCTCACCTAACCCCCCACCCCACTCCCCTCCAAAACCCTCAGTTTGTTTCTCAGAGTCCACAGTCTCTCATGGTTTGTCTCCCCCTCTGATTTCCCCCAATTCATCTTTCCTTTCCTTCCCCTAATATCCTCCATGTTATTCCTTATGCTCCACAAGTAAGTGAAACCATATGATAATTGACTTTCTCTGCTTGACTTATTTCACTCAATATAATCTCCTCCAGTCCGGTCCATGTTGATACAGAAGTTGGGTATTCATCCTTTCTGATGGAGGCATAATATTCCATTGTATATATGGACCATATCTTCTTTATCCGTTCTTCTGTTGAAGGGCATCTTGGCTTTTTCCACAGTTTGGCAATTGTGGCTGTTGCTCCTATGAACACTGGGGTACATATGGCTCTTCTTTTCACCACATCTGTATCTTTGGGGTAAATACCCAGTAGTGCAGTTGCAGGGTCTGAGGGTAGCTCTATTTCTAATTTCTTAAGGAATCTCCACACTGTTCTCCAAAGTGGCTGCACCAACTTGCATTCCCACAACAACACACTGCTTCTTTTTGATTGCTTCCCATGTTGTCTTCTTAGACTCTTGGGTAAATTGAACATTTGATGCTTGTGAGTTCTTTATATAGTACTTTATCTAAATTTATATTACTACCCATATGATATTTTAAGAACTCATCTTGTCTGTTGTGATGGGTCAAGTTGGGATAAGTCTTAACATTTTTATTACTAATGTAAAGCTGCGTTGATCTGGAAATGCAACTTTGCTAAAGAGCACATGTGCAACAACTGATTTAATCCATGCAATTTAATGGTTTAAAATTTGGCTTCTGCTGCTTCGTGTAAAAGAAACTTTCTGTTAGGTCTTGGCAGGATTTGAAATGTGATTTTGTCTTAAATTTATGTGATATCTTCAAATATTGTTTCTTTGGTCAGGACAGAAATATGTTTTCTCTTAGATTTTTGTTTTCAATAAGTAAGAAAACTAGTCAAGAATGTTACAATCTATGAAATGTTTGAAACAAAAAATATTGCTTAGGTTTTATTATAGAAGCACTTGTAAGGAACATGTTATTAACTGGATTTTGTCAGGAGCCATTCTACTTCAGTGAATTTAGGTGGTGACGAGTAATTGTATGTCTAATCTTCCTTTAGTATTAAGCTGTCAGTTGTGAATTATTTTGCTAATGTTTCCATCTATAACACGTTCTAACCAATTTGTTTCTTATTACCACATCTTTTCTACTAGGTATAATTGGCTTGAAGCCTAAAAATCAAGATAGGCAAATTTACCAAGAATTTTATGTTTATTAAAATTAATAACATGAAGGAAGGCCTGAAGACTTCCTTATTAATTATTAATAATTAATTATTATTTATTAATTAATAATTCCTTATTAATTACTGACTAGTGCAGGGATTTTGTCAAAGCTAATTAGAGAGCTGGGGACCCAGAAATGCTTTGAGTTTTGTTTCGATGGGTAAGGTTGTTTGTTAGATAAATGGATTACAGATGATGAATATAAATTTACCTGATGTATCCAAGAAATGAGTGAACATTGCAGTTACTAAAGAACTCTAGAATATAGCTGATATTGCTGGTTTTAAATAATTAGGATGCAGATAGTTTTTACTTAAACTTTGGTGGACATAATTTAGTATCTCCTTTGATTCAGAGGTTTGGTTCCCTACTTAAAATCTTTCTGAGGCTTCCCACTAATCTAATTTTTGAAAAAAATCCAGTGATGACATTTCACCGTGTACCTTCTCTTCTCTCTGCTCTCATCTCATCTCCTAGCAGTCCTCCCTTTTGCCCTGTTTTCAGGTCTCTAGATCTTTCTTCAGTTTCTGGAACTTCACATATGCTTTTCTTCCTATGAGCTTTCCTCTACGCTGGTTGTTCCTTCTGGCTTTGATGAGCCCTCTCTCTTTGCCAGTGGTTTACTGAGTTTTTTGAGCTCAGCACAAATTTCACTTCCTGAAAGTAATCTTCTCTAAATCCACTGGAGTCCCATCCCTTATTTTACATGCTTTCTTTTCATCTTTTTCATCTACTGTAGTAGCCCTTAACAGTAATCGTCATGAAGTAATTATGAAATTCATGTATACTGGATACCCTCATAGTGAAAATGTAGGCTCCACCAGGGCAGGGACTGTCGTCGTTTCTCATAATATCTTTAATGCTCAGCCTGATGTTTGACATTCAGCAGGCAGTAAGTATTTATTGAATATGTAAGTGAATGAGTAGTGCTGAAACATTATTCATTATTCACTACACATCTGTAGAAGACTATTAAAAGTTGTTATTGATTGCTTATAGTATTAATCAGTTTTATCATTGTTGAGAGTCCTGGGTAAAGGCTTATGTAACTCTGGAAAAAAATTTTTCAACTTAAGTAAATCTGGAAAAATTTTTCAACTTAAAAAAGTGAGCAGTAGGGGCGCCTGGGTGGCTCAGCGGGTTAAAGCCTCTGCCTTCGGCTGGGGTCATGATCCCTGGGTCCTGGGATCGAGCCCCTACATTGGGCTCGCTGCTTGGCAGGGAGCCTGCTTCCTCCTCTCTCTCTGCCTGCCTCTCTGTGTACTTGTGATCTCTGTCTGTCAAATAAATAAATAAAATCTTTAAAAAAGTGAGCAGTAGACATAAAAGCACTTTTCTTTTCCTTTTTTTTTTAAGTGTAAAATGTTGCTGGTTCTGTGGGAGAGCAGCTTTTAGTAAAGGTGTTTTTCAGAATTTACTCTTGCCCACTCTTTTTTTTTTTTTTTAATCAGAGAGAGAGGGAGGGAGCACAGGCAGCCAGAGTGGCAGGCAAGGCAGAGGGAGAAAGAAGCAGGCTAGCCCTGCTGAGAAAGGAGCCTGATGTGGGACTCAATCCCAGGACATTGGGATTATGACCTGAACCGAGGGCAGCTGCTTAACTGACTGAGCCAGCCAGATGTCCCATACTCTTGCCCACTCTTGTTTTACCCTTCAAAATGAAATGAAAGAAATCAAAGAAGTATACCCTATTATAAATATTTCAACTATAATTTTTTAAAAAATTAAACACAAATACAATGCTGGCTCCAAAAGACTTTTTGTTCGTGGTAGGAAATTGTCACACTTCTGCTATATAGCTTAATGACATTTCAAATGCATGAATGTGTTATGTGTTTATGTGTCTTTTCATTTACTGCTCTCATTATTCAAAGAGATTATCATATTATTAAAAGATGAAAATAAAATATTGAGTCTATAATTCATTAAGTAAATATTGCCTTAAAAACAAACAAGTTTTCACTTGAGTTCCAAACATGTGCCAGACACTGGTATATAATAGTAAACAGATGGGGTCACTGCCCTTATGAAACTTAATACTTTAGTTGGCAGAGATAGACCACATTCTGATAATCACACAAATAAATAGATAATGACAACCTGGTGTGTGCAGTTAAAGGAGAAGGTAGGAGAGAATTAGTAGAGGAAGACCCCTGACCTAGTCTTGGTATCAGGAGAGAGATAGTTTTCCCTGAGAAGTGACACTGAGAAGAGATCTGAAGGAAGAGGAATTAACCTGTGGTGAATATTCCAGGCTGAGGGAATAGCACGTGCAGAGGCCCTAAGTCAGGAAGAGGATGTTTTTGAGTAACTGACAGCAGAGGACAGGGAACTAGATTAGGGAAGGGTATGGGGAAGTGAATCAACACGGAGGTGGAAAGGTAGTCAGGAGACCAGGTCAAACATTAAGGATTGAGTCATTAAAATATGGTTACTGTCACCAGTTTGGAAACTTAGGTAATCTAAATGTCCATCAGCAGGGGACTAGTAAAGTAAATTGTGGTATTATAATGTAAAGGAATATTATGTAACTGTAAAAAGAAAAATAAAATTTATCATATACTTAAAAGTAAAGAAATTTTGATTTAGTATTATAATTTTTAAAATACAGAACCAAAGAGGATTAAAATCTGACCCAAAGGTATGTATGTGACCCGTGACACATGAAATTTTGAAGGATTTTTTGGATATAGTAAATTATCCTCTTATGGATATATTGTAATAGTAATTACAAATTTTGTTCTGTTTTGAGAATCTATGTATTGTACCTCTCTCAAGTCTGATATTTTATGTAAATAAGCATTGGTGCTTAAGAACATGTCTACTGGTCTGAGATCCCAGGTTGATACTCTGGCATTACCGTTTACACAGTTGGTTAACTGGGCTAATTACTTCAACTCTCTAAAGCTCAGTTTTGTAAACTGTAAATTGTGACCAGTAATATTTACCTGATAGAGTTGTAGTGTGAATGATGTGAGATCATGCATGTGAAGCATTTAGGAGGGTGCCTAGATATCTTCTTCCCCTAAGAGTTACTTATTATCACTTACTATGAAAAATATCTTCTCATTAATACCAGTTATCTGAAGTTAGAGTGCAGAAAGAGAACACTGAAGGAAGGTATGTCAGAAACTTATTGTAGTTGCCTCTGAGAGCTGGGACCATGGCTGATATTTTTTTCTTATTTTATTGTTTTGTGTATTTTCCAGACCTTGAAACATGGGTATGTTTTTAAAATTAGTAATGTTTTCATTTAAATATGCTGCCTTTGCTGAAATGTAATTTTTTATAGCCTCTTTTTTCAGCAGTGATAGAAAGTCTACATACCCTAATTCAGGTGATGTGAATTCTACAAATTTATCCATAATTATTTCTTCTCTGTGTTTTGATTACCGTTGTACCATTTTTTTACCAATTTAAAAGGCTTTGTGGCCAGAGATGCTAAATTGTGATTGGAAAGGAAAAGGGCTTCTTGCATTTTGAGACCATCTGTGGGAGTTGCATTGTCTGAAACTGACAAGAGATATGGCAGATGGCGAGGTCACAAAGATTGACTTTTTGAGCTTGACATAATGTGTTCATGAAACTGGAAGAAGAAATCCGACTTATTTTTTAACTAACTGAAGAACTTGGTCACAGGAAAAAGTGTACGATTGTTGAGCCTGGATAAAACATAATGCATCAGTGCACATGACTGGTTTATCATTGAGAATCACCAGTGCCAGCAAAGATGGCAATTTCTTGAAACATCCAGTGCCATGTTTATTTACTTTCTGGACACTTGGGTTTTAAGTCATATGTTACAAATAATTTTTAGATTAAAAATAATGTTTTAAAAAAAGCAAAAGCTTTAAAAATACTTAGAAATGTGTATTTCTAAACTAAAGGCTATAAACTCTCACTCAAAACCAGTACAGCATACTTCATTTTTAATTGAATGAGGCAGATCTCTGTCATAATCCCATTTCTTTTTATAACATTTATCTTAATGTATTTTTACATAATTTTTTAAAAAAGATTTTTATTTATTTGAGAGAGAGAGGAACCAGTAACAGGGTAGGGGCAGAGGAAGAAACAGACTCCTTTTTTTTTTTTTTTTTAAGATTTTATTTATTTATTTGTCAGGGATAGGGGGAGAAAGAGCGAGCAAGCACAGACAGATAGAGAGGCAGGCAGAGGCAGAGGGAGAAGCAGGCTCCCTGCCGAGCAAGGAGCCCAATGTGGGACTCTATCCCAGGGCGATGGGATCATGACCTAAGCGGAAGGCAGCTGCTTAACCAACTGAGCCACCCAGGCGTCCCAAGAAGCAGACTCCTTGTTGAGCAGGGAGTCTGACGAAGTGGGGCTCAATCCCGGGTCTCCAGATCATGACCTTGGGCCTAAGGCAGGCACTTAACCAACTGAGCTATCCAGGTGCCCCAGTATTTTACATAATTTAAATTATCTTTGAAAGTTTATGCTTGCTGTTTCTCTGATCTACTAGGATGTCTTCAGTGCCTAGATGAATGCCTTGCACATAGTGGGTGTTCAGTGCTTGCTGGATAAATAAATTAATGACTAAAGTTATTGCTTACTTCTGTTAATTTTAGAAAAGTTTTTCTAACCATAATTAAACATTTTATTTCCTTTTAAAACTAGATTTATGGTGTGGTTATTTTTTTACTTCTACTACACGTGAGTTATGTATTACTTATTTTGGAAGAAGGAACCTTAATTTGTCATGAAAAACAGCAAACTGCTTTTTTAAACCCTAACACTGTGGGCTTATACTCTGCTAGGCAGTGTCCTAATAATTTTTTATGTATTGACTCAAGTAGATGTACTATTTGTTACTATTTTTGCAGATGGGAGAAATTGAGGCACAGAGATGTTCCAGTAAAATTTACTCTAGAAAAAAAAAAGAAATCCATGCCAAACATTTTATCATTTCAAGCATTTATCATTTAGGTAGCATTTAGAGATTCTTAATTTGTACTTAGCTCTGGTGAAAGGATACAAAGAATACTAAGAAAAATTAAGTTTGTTAATGTGGCTCATTAACGTGCCTAAGCAGTATTTTATTGGTCACCACTTGCTATTGTGTGCTGAAATAGTAACAAGTCTGTTAAATTTTTTTTTTTTTAATTTGGGTAAATATCACAGTGTCACCCAGAAGCTCAGCCGTTAGGAGATAGAATACTGTATTGAATACTGAATATTGTAATGAAGCAGAGGTATGGAGACAAGCCACTTTAAGCATAACAATTATATTTTGGAGTGAAGAAATGGGGAGAAGGGAAAAAGGGCATTTACTAGCTGAATCTGGTACACCAGCCCAATGATGTCTGCTTATATTTCATTGACTAGAATTATGTCCTATGTTCAGTACATCTGAAAGGGAGACTGAGAATGTAGTACTCTTTTTTTTAAGTTGGGCACATTGCCACCTTCAACTTCTCCTAAGGAAGAAGAGGATAAGATACTGGGTAGGCAAACCATATCTGCCTTAGATACAGTAGGTTTCTAAAATTTGACGGGGACTTTGATGGAAAACACTTCATTGTTTTTTGTTATAACTATATTTTCATAGGTCAGAAGGTACTCTTAGAAATATGTAAAATTGGGGGCGCCTGGGTGGCTCAGTGGGTTAAGCCGCTGCCTTCGGCTCAGATCATGATCTCAGGGTCCTGGGATCGAGTCCCACATCGGGCTCTCTGCTCGGCAGGGAGCCTGCTTCCCTCTCTCTCTCTCTGCCTGCCTCTCCATCTACTTGTGATTTCTCTCTGTCAAATAAATAAATAAAATCTTTAAAAAAAAAAATTAAAAAAAAATAAAAATAAAAAAAAGAAATATGTAAAATTGATTTTTTTTTGTGTTTAGGAGTATTTGGTGTTTATGTATGAACTGTAGGGCTTTTGTCACACTGACTTGGATCTAAAGATTTTCATTTAGGCAGATTGTATGTAATTTACTGCTAACAAGGTTGAAAAACTCAGTATACCTTTTTTTCAGATGAGGACACTGAAACTCTAAGTGGTTGAGTCACTTGTTCAGGGTCACACAGCTAGTAAGTGTCAAAGCTGAGATTGAGCCTAACTTTAAAAATCCATGCTTTTTTCACTCTGCTAACACTGTTGCTTTATTTATTAGATGCCTGCTTCAATCAGGACACTTAGAACCAACTGTTATTTTAGTTTTTTTCTATTTAAATAATCAATTCTTGTTCCTCTCTTGTATCTTGGAGTTCCCACTGATCTTTTTTAAGCTTTTAAGTTGATTGCCTCATGAATGAAGAGAAATACAAATTTACTTCTAAGTACTAATTCACCTGAACTTTTTTTCTTTCCTTTTTTAAAGTTTATCTGTTACTTATTTTTGAGTAATCTGTACACCCAACATTGGACTCAAAATCATAGCCCCCGCGATCAAGCGTTGTGCATTGTCTTCCGACTAAGCCAGCCAGTTTTATTATTTTCACTATCATTCCGTTCTTAATATTCTGTTATTCTTTACTGCTATTTTCATTGTCATTCAGTTCTAAATATTTCAGATTTCTTCAACTCATGGGTTGTTTGAGCAATAATATAGTTTTATTTTTTTAAATATATGATTTTTAACTCTTTATTTAAAATGGCTGATTCCTTACTTAGTTGTGTTGTGGTCAGAGACCATAATCTTTGTAATACTGCCTCTGTTAGGTAGTTTAGTGAGTGGGATGTCAGGAACTTGTGCTTTATTATTTATCTGATATTTTTAATACTGAAGAAAAAATAACAAATAGTTGGTGAATGTGAAACATTTCTAGCATAGGAACTTAATTTTCATATTAGATCGTGACAGACATTGTGAACAAATCTACAGCTATCATGGGACAGTGAAAATCATAGTGGTACTCCAGGTCTTACTTGGGATTTTTTCATTTATGTTTTATCATTGAAATATTGTAAGTTTATTGGGTTTGGTTTTTTTTTTTTTTTAAGATTTATTTGTTTTTGAGAGAGAGAGAGAGAGCACACTTGCCTACATGAGCTTTGTGGGGTGGGCAGAGGGAGAGGGGCAGACTCCCTGTTGAGGGGGGAGCCCAACTCAGGGCTCTGTCACATGACCTCGAGATCATGATCTGAGCTGAAGTCCGATGTTTAACTGACTGAGCCACCCAGGCACCCTGAAAATTTGTAAATTTGGTGTCTTATTAAAAAGTAAAAATGCCTTTTATTCCATCCACAAAGTTTTACTTGTAGATTCGGTTTCTAGTATATGAGGCAGACAGTTGGAGCCTCCATTTCTTGAAACCATATTGTTTATGATCTTTTCAAAATTAAGTTTTATTTTTTCCTTCCCCTTAAATGTCTTATTAAATTTTTAATTTTGAAACAATGTAAAATAAGAAAAAAGTTGCAAAAATAGGACACAACTCCTGAATACCCTTTACCCAGATTATCCAGTTGTTGACATTTTGCCATACTTGGTTTATCATTCCCACTTTCTTCTTCTTCTTCCTCTTCTTCTTCTTCTTCTTCTTCTTTTAAAGATTTTGTTTATTTACTTGACAGAGATTACAAGTAGACAGACAGAGGCAGGCAGAGAGAGAGGAGGGGAAGCAGGCTCCCTGCTGAGCAGAGACCCCCCCCCCCCCCCCCCCCCGATGCGGGGCTCAATTCCAGGACTCTGCGATCATGACCCAAGCTGAAGGCAGAGGCTTTGACGCATTAAGCCACCCAGGCGCCCCTCATTCCCACTTTCTTTATACAGATTATATATTTTTTTCATCATTCGAAAGTACATTGCTATTATTATACCTCTTCACTTCTAAATATTTTGGTGTACTTTTTCTAAAAACAGGAACACTCACTTAAAAAACCCACAACTGATCAACGCAGGAAATGAAACGCTGAAGCAATACTATTATCTAGTCTGTGGACCATATTTCAGTTTTTCCATTTGCCATGATAATGGTCTTCACAAGAGTTATTTTCTCTGGTCCAGAGTCCAGTTGAAGATCCTGTGTTGAATTTAAATTTTATGTGACTTTAGTCTTTTTAAACCTGGAATGGTTGTTAGGTTCTTTTTTCTCATGACACAAAAATTTTTAAGAAGTTCAGTCCTTTATTTTATAGAATGCCCCTCAATTTAAATATCTCTGCTATTTCCTCATGAATTAGATTATGCTTTGGGTAGAAGTATCTCAGAAGTGGTATTCTGTCCATCTCAGTGCACTTGTGGAGATGCATGTTATTTTGTGTCATTGTTAGTGGTCATTAGGTAGGTTTGATCACTTTAGCTACGTGGTGCCAGGTTTCTTCACTGTAAAATTTGAATGAATAGGTATTTTGTGGGGTGATATTTCAAGACTATGTAAATATCCTGTTTCTTACCAACTTTTCACCCACTAAAGTTTTAGTATCTATGATAATCCTTGTCTAATCAGGTATTATTATGATGTTTACAAATTGGTGGTTTTCTCATTGCATCATTCATTTATATTTACTATTTGGTGTAATATTGCAGAGAAGAGCTTTCCCTTCTTCCTCATTATTTGTTTCTATCAGTATGAAGTCCTGGATTGTTATTTTATTCAAAGAGTTCATAGTCTATTACAATCTGTTATTATCAGTGTATACTTTGGTGCCCACTTGTTACAAATTGTGCAGTTGTAGGCCCTTTAAGCTGACTCCTGTATACTTTTAATATGTCTCCATCGTTTTTTGAGCTCTTCCTTACTGTAGATACAATAAAATGTTCTAGTCTTATCTTGGACATCTCTTGCCCCAACCCTGGAACTGGCTATTTCTTCAAGAAGACCTAGTGTTTCTTTTAGTGTGTTATCTAAAGGAACATAGTATGATATTTCAGAGTCCAGGTTTTATCACTTGTTAACTGAGTTGATTTGGTGGGCTATTTAAACTCTGCAAGCCCCAATTTTTATTTGGAAAATGAGGATTAAAATGGTACATATCTCAGAGTGTTTTTGCGAGGATTAATTTAAATAATCCACTTAAACAGTGAATGTCACATGGTTAATATCACATAAACATTGTCCATTATTATTATTACATTACTATTCCCTCTTTTTTCCCCCTTTAACAGGATGTTCTTTTAAAGAATTATTGAAGACGAAGTTTTTTTTTTTTAATGGCTTTACAGAATTTTAAATCGAATACAATTTGACATGACGGCAAAAAATGTAAGTATTATAAATTTTTAAATGTAAGTATTTTTTAAATGAGTTGTACTTTTTCCTATGCACATTTTTCTTCACTATTCTAATTACTCAAGTTCAATTTACTGGCATTAGTTTATAATTGTCTTTGTTTATGTAAAAAATGATAGCGACTTCAGTGCTATTGAATATAGCACTTGAGTGGGCACAATAGCATTCTTATAAATTGCTGCCAAGTTGTACCTTCTCAACAGCTGCAAGATTGCTATCTCTAGAAAGTTCCCCACCTCTCTCCTTTTTTGGTACTGTATAAGTCTTTGTTTTGTTACTTGCTGGAGATTTACTTGCCTTATTGAGAAAATCAGTTTTCTTTGGCCCAATTTTTTTTTTTTTTTTTTTGTGGACTTACTCAAGGAAGTATGTACACTGAGATATGGTTTAGCTGTCCTCCATGAAATGATTCCTGAGGAGACATTAGATTTTCAATGTTTTGGAGAAGCTATTCAGTTTCTTTCCTCTGCTCAAGGCTTCTATTTCTGAATCAGCTTCCTTTCAGGTTATTTTCTTATTGTCTGACTGTGTCAATAGATTTTGTTCCAGTTCTGTGATGGATATGCCAGAAAATAAATATTGCAACATATAGGGAAATAACTTATAATTGCTTTACTGTTCCCACATTATGATGTCGGAATCTTTGATTGTACATAATAGAAATCAGCTTTGCTACTTTAAAAAGGGAATTTATCATAAAGATACAGGACTATCTCAGAGACTTTAAGAGTAAGAATTTAGTGGGCCTTCAGAAAGACCTGGGTGCAAAAATTTGAAATGTACCAGAAATTGAAGCAATGTTTAGTCTCCATATATTATCTCTGCTTGTCTTTGTGCAGCTGCTTTATACTCTGTCTCTCTCTGCGAATCGTGCTCCTTAGTTCTCTAGGCAGCCTCTCAATATATGTGTCACAGAACCAGCCTTTTCAGAGGGGTGCCAAGGAAAGGATGAAGACAACTTGACAGACTTGTCTGCCCATGTCAGCTCCAATTTCAGACTCCTTGGGGTGGACGTCTGCTACTACTCATGTGCGGTTTAACCTGATTATGACTAGGAGAAGCCAGCTTCTATTGTGTGAAAAGGTCTCCTTGTCAGCCAGACAGATAGTTCCAAATACTGCCCATTATACATCTAAAGAATAACATGAAAAACAAAATCCTTCATGACTAATCTCTATTTCCCTATTATTAACCTTGCTTTTGACATGCTCTAAGCAGCTAAAAGCAGATACAGATTGTTTCATTATCACTTAATTAATTTTGTTAGGATAAATTATCAGGAGTACTCTGCCTTAATCTAAGGTTGTTATATGTATATTTGTTAATGTGTTGTTTGGGGAAAAGAAGCAGCAAAGTTTTAGTCTGTGTATTGGGAATTTTCTTGCAGAATATTATCTTGATTTTTTTCTCCTTAGGAAGAAAGGGAAGTAAAAATTATCTTGAACCACAGCTGGTTAACATTCAAATAGCAAGCATATTTTGGATTAAAATCTACCTTGAATCAAATATCATCTTTCTAGTCATATGTACAATTTGCTATATAAAAAGTATTTTCCCTAAAGTAACATAAAGCATTTGAACAAGTGGTAATTATACTCCGATTATTTTGTTTGTATATTTGGAAGAAATCACACAGTGAGCAACATGTTTCTCTTTCTGCTATGGCAACCTAGGGGGAGAGGGATAAGTGAGGTGATCTCTTTTGATATCTTAGAATTAGGGACATGAAGAGGTCAAGCCTCAGATTGGGCTGAGCTGACGCATGTGGGAAAGAATTGAAATAGGCTGTCTGAAAATAACCAGTCAAGTTCACTAGCCATTCTGCAACAGAGAAGAACATTTTAGTGGCTTTTAATATGTTTTATCAAGATACCTACTGAAAGGATTATACTATTTCACAGTGCCATAAGTAATTCATTCTCCTCCCCACCCCCTGTATATGTACCTGATACTGTTCTAGGCTCCTGCCTTCCTGTGGCTTATAGTGTCTGTAGTGAGAGAAGACAATAAATACATACCTAATGTCAGATAATGATAAATGTTATGAAAAGTAAAGCCGGGGAAGGAGAGAGAGAATGATGGCAGTGAGAGAGAGTTTTTCAACTTAAGTTTTCAGAAGAATTCTCTTTAAGGAAATGATGTTTAGATAGAAGTGCTCTTGAGTCTCAATCCAAGAAGAGGAAGCCAGCCTTATGAGTACCTGGGAAAAGAACATTCCAGGTAGAGGCAGGAAAATGTACAGTTGTTCAAGGAACAGCCAGATGACCATTTTATAAGTGGAACAGAGTAAGCAAGGAAAAGTGGTAGATGAAGTCAGACAGAAAGCAGGAGCCAGATTGTGTGGAGCCTCAAATTCTGGGTGATAGATGTGTATTTAAAACGTCAGTAAGAAGCCATTGGAAATTTGCTGGTCAGCTGTGACTGGACTTAACTATTTTAGAAAGTTTGTCCTGATTGCTGAGTGAATAGATGGAAGAGAGGCATAGTAGAAGCAAGAGACTCATTTGGCACTTATCTCAGTAGTTCAGACAACAAACTATTGTGATTTGGCCTGGGGTAGTGATATTGGAGATGGGGAAATGTGGCTGGATCTAGGATGTATTTGAAGGGACAGCCGTTAGGAGTTATTGAGTAATAAGGATATGAGGGCAGAGAAAATTAAAAAAAAAAACTCTCAGTATTTGACTTGTGTAACTGGATAAATGGTTATGCTGTTTAATGAGAAGAAAAACTCTTGGGGGAACTGTGGGATTTTTGTGGCAAACTCAACAGTCATTTCGAACTTATTAAAGTTGACAGACCTAAAAATGACCAGGTAGAGATATTGGCTAGGTAGCTTGATAAATGACTCTGAAGCTCAGAGAAATTGTTGGGATTGGATACAGAAATTTGGAGTCATTTCATATTAAATTATTTTCAAGTAGTGGTACTACATGAGATTATATAGAATGTGAATGGATAGAGTATACCTGAGGACCCAAGGTCTGAGCACAGGGATTCTCCAGCATCTGGGGAGGAGGAGAAGCAGCAAAGGAGACTCAAAGAATGACCAGAAAGGAAGGAAGTAGTGTTATCCTGATGATCTGGAACCCAAGTGAAGAAAGTGTTTTAAGGAGGAGGAAATGATCCACTGTGTCTCATGCCACTGAGAAGTAAGTAACTCTTAGACATGGAAGAGATTGCCCAGGTCTTACAGAGCCATCATTAAACACATATTCAGATATTTACATCCTTATTTTCTGCTTCTCATTTTACATATCTCTTATGAGAACAGTTTTTTGTGAGGAGTTATTTTTGTCTAATCCATGCCATAGTAGGTCTCATGGTTGCAAATGATAGAAACCCTACTTAAAACAGCTTAAGGCAAAATGCGGAATGTATTGATTCACACAACTGGAAAGTCTGTGGTACTCTGGCTTCAAACACATCTGGTTACAGGGGAACCAAATGATGGTGTCAGGGATTTGTCTCCCTTTTTCCGTCTCTTGGCTCTATATGATGGCAGAATACCATATGTTGTCTTTATAATTCTTACTTCAGAAAAGAAGAAACTTTGCCCTTTTAGCACTTACATTTCAAATTCTTTTGGTTGACCCTGCTTGATCCAGATGCTTAGACAAGCCGATGTGGAGAAAGAAGTGGGCCAGATCTGAGTCATGGGTCTACTTCTGCAACAGTTGAGGCTCAAAGATTAACAGTCATACTGGAACTGCGTGGATTGTGGGATGGATCATTTTGCAAAAAGGAAAGTCTGTAGAGCTGGCAATATATTCATTGTTTCTGGGATAAAATTGTTGTCAAATCGTATCTAATATTCACTGATATTCTTCATGACCACAAATGCAGGTGTGTCCTGACTCAAGCTTATACAGTATACAATAAAGGATTTGAAAGGTAATATGATGTGTATTTTTTGCCTCATCAAAGAATCTTTTAAATAATATGTAAGCCATGATACTCATTACAGAAAAATTAGAGAATACAGGTAAAGAAACTAGCCTAGAGACTATCAGCAGAATTTTGCCTAGGAAGACATTTGACATATATACAAATGTGTGTGTGTGTGTGTGTATAATAAAATGTGTATAAATATTTTGAATAAAAATGAGGTCATACTGTTTTATAACCAATATTTAGCTTAATCTTGTTGATGAATGTCTTTTCTTAATATCTCTGTAACATCATTTTAAATGACTGTTTTATGTTATCTGCTGTATGGACTTACATCAGTTTCCTGATATTGGCCATTAAGTAAATTCTACTTTTTTCTTTTTTTACTTTTCTTTTTAGCTTTTTGTTTATTTTTACTTACTCATTGGATTATTTCCATAAAACAAAGTCTTAGGAAATTGCTAAGCTGAAGGGTGTGTGCTTTGGGGGGCTTTTGTTTCATGTTGCTAAATTGCATTTCAGGAAGGTTGCACTCATTTATATATTCATCAGTGGTATATGAGAGTGCCATTTCCCTTTATTTTCTTTTTAGTCTTGCCAATGTAATCAGCAAAAAAATGGTATGGAGTTTATTCATTTCTCTAGTTGCTAGTTAATTTTTTTTTAAAGATTTTATTTATTTATTGGAGAGGGAGAGAGAGAGAGAGTGCAAGGAGAGAGATCAGCAGGAGAAGCATCAGCAGACCCGGCTGAGCAGTGAGCCAGATGCAGGACTCGATCCCAGGTCTCCAGGATCATGACCTGAGCCGAAGGCAGTCGCCCAACCCACTGAGCGACCCAGGCACCCTCTAGTTGCTGGTTGGGTCACATTGGTGTTCTGTATGTTCAGTTGCATCTCTCTTTTGTGAATTGTCTGTGTCAGTGTTGAAGAGTTAAAGTCATTACTGTCTGAATAACAACCTGCACGTGGGTATTGCTTTGTCACTAAATCATATTCACGTAATTATTTAATTTGATCTAAGCTCTCTGAGTTTGTCATGCCCATAGGAGTTGCCATCTCCATCTGCAGTGACTGCTAAGATCACCTTGCTCGTGGATGGCAGAGCTGAACTCCGTGTACAGATCATCTCACACTGAATCTTCTTTTCTTTCAGTTTCACCAATTTAAAATGTTGAATGTTAGTGAAATTATAATGTTATTAATGGAAAATAAGTTTGAACCCTGAAAATTGGGCTTGGATATTTTTTATTCTACAGACATTTAGTGACTGTTTATAGTATGCAGCACAGTGTTTGAATATCCAGATAGAAAACTTTTCTCAGGACCTTATTAGGTGAAAAATTTTACATAAAATGAGTTCAGCTTTTACTTTTGTTCTGTGAACCATTATTATATTATATTCTTCTTAAATAGAGTAAGGAAAGGAAAGTTAT
Organism: Mustela erminea; assembly: GCF_009829155.1. NCBI lineage: Eukaryota > Metazoa > Chordata > Mammalia > Carnivora > Mustelidae > Mustela > Mustela erminea. The sequence continues at coordinate 151,966,332 of NC_045614.1, forward strand.
TTTTAAATGCCTTTCCTAGCCAGCTTTTTCTGCTCTCAAATAATCTTCTTTGAGTCTTTATAGTGTTTATGAAAAAGCAGAGATTAATAAATTTTCGAAATTTTAATTTTAGTAGTATTTATATAATCTCTAAATACAAATACCTCCCCTTGTCTATTAGACCAAAATTAGCATGGAATATTGATTGACTCACAATTGACCTTTATCTTTTTAGGGTATAATTTGTTAGTTTTTAAGATGCAGATGTACTGCTGCTTAAAAAGTTTCCACATTCATTCTCTGCTTCACTCTGCAGAAGTTGACCATTAAGAGCAGGTGTTTAAACGTAACAGTAACCCAGTTACTGTGAACTCTCTGCTGTGACTATGTGGTTTCAGTTGAGGTTTTTGCCGTTATCTTTGTATAATAACAAAAAGATGTAAACTGATGCTTTTGAAATTATTGTAATATGTGTATTAAATGATCACATTATATTAAGCATGGACTATTAAAGGCTGTCTTTGCCTTCTTTGCTTTCTTTTTACAGTAGAACACTAATGAAAGTTCTGTCTTTTTTAGCAGAAAAGTTTTTTGGTTTTTTTGCTTTTTTTTTTTCAAGAGAGGCATGTTAGTGATGCCATAGTAAACTCTTGGCATTTACAAATTGAACACTTTTTTAAAGAAATATTTATTTATTTGATAGAGAGAGGGAGAGAAAGCACAAGCAGAGGGAGCAGCAGGCAGAGGTGGTGGGAGAAGCAGGCTCCCCACTGAGCAGGGAGCCTGATGTGGGAGTTGATTCCAGGATTCTGAGATCATGATCTGAGCCAAAGGCAGGCGCTTAACCAACTGAGTCACCCAGGCGCCCTACAAATCGAACACTTAACATTAATATTTGTGAGCATTTCTGGAGATTCATGTAGTAGTAATTTGTTACAAATTTTATTGCAAAAGGTTTATTTCTAATAGCATACTTATAAGAAGCTAGATAGAATTAAGTATCTGCACCATTAACTACATAGAATTAAGAAGGTGTATTTTAGATGTCTTCCACTCAACTGCTATCATAAAAATTTAGTATTAGGTGCTAGAGATAGGTTTGCATCAGAATTATTTTTCCATGATGTGAATGATATGTAGAAATATTTCTGGTAATATATCTCTTGACAGAAAGAAACAGCTATTACTAGTGCATATGAATTACTAAATAATGAAATAATTAGTTCTTACATTATGAAATTTTAAAGTATCAAATGAGTGCCCTTGAACAATATATGTTGCTAATGCAGTGGGTAGTTTAAAAATAACATTAAGTGCACAGATACAAAGTTATAAAGCTTTGTGTTCTTTAAAATATTTTTAATGTGCTAGTACTTTGAAAGGATGTTTGAGGTACCAGGTTAGCACTGATATTTGAAAATGACAAATCTATATGGATTAAAACAATAACATAATAGTAATAGTAGAATCAGTTATTGGAATCTTGTTTATGTCAAGTTTTCAAAAATGGAGAGTTTTTTTCCTCCTAGCTCTGTAATAAGTTTTTAAAATTCTGATGATACTACAGTATTTAGTTCTGTGATTCCAAGAAGTCCAGTGGCTGTCACATTAAATGAAATAAGTTGTCTAAAGGTAAATTTATAAACACACTTGCTATAGATAATCCTCAGGTATCATATTAATAGTTACGAAGGTTACTATGATTGAGCACTGTGTGCCATTCACTGTGCTAGATGCTTTACATGAACTATCTCAATCTTTCTAATAACCTAAACTGTTAAGCACCTAAACTGGTAAGCACTTCTAGCATCCTTCAGTTTACAGTTGAAGGGACTGAGAAGTAGAGAACATGTGTGACTTCACCATCACCACACACATAGTGGTCTTGATGAGCTAGAGTATGAGCCCAGGCAGCTGGATTTGAGACCAGTAGATCTCACCCTTACTGTGTGGTATTAATGGTCTTTATCTGATCCATTACATATCATAATGTTGAAAAGCATTATAGGTAGTGATTATGAACAGTAAAAATTCAGGGCAGCATGAAGGTGGAATTGTGTTGTATCTGTTGGCAACTTCAGGACTGCCACATTACTTGCTTTCAAAAAAACCATTAGTAAAATCTGTAGATTTCATTTCTGTTCACTAGTGACATTATTTCATTAATTTTCATCTTAATCTGGACAGTTTCTGTTTTTCCCATTTTAAGCAACATTTTCTTTTTAATTCTGGTATCAGTGGTATGGTTAATTCATTTTTATATGGCTGTCTATATTATTTGACATGGTTCTTCAGTAGAAAGTGTAAAATAGGTTATTAAATGACCACTTAAAACATAAGATCCTGTTTTTAATTTTTAAAACTGTTTTATTCAGGTTGGTTTGACTTCTACAAATGCAGAACTGAGAGGATTTATTGACCAGAATCTCAGTCCAACAAAAGGTAAGGACAGATGACTAGAAATTTTCCGCATTGAGTTAGTTTTATGAAATACGCAGTTACGTGTATTACTTTATGTATAATAATTATATAATATGACCGTGTTATGTTATCATATACTAAATAACTTGTATCATATGAAAGGTGGGGGGAGAGAGGGAGAGAATGAGGGGAGAGAGATTGTGTGTGGTACTTTTTTTTTCTTTTTTAAGATTTTGTTTGAGAGAGAGCATGAGCAGGGGAAGGGGCAGAGAGGGAGGAAGAAGCAGGCTTCCCACTGAGCCTGGAGCCCTGTGTGGGGCTTAATCTCAGGACCTTGTGATGATGGCCTGGGCCGAAGGCAGACACTTGACCAACTGAGCCACCCAGGTACCTCTGAGAGTGTATGTGGTATTTGTGTCACTTTTCTCCATCTCTTTCCTAAGAGGTCTCTAAGACCACTTTTTTTTTTTTTTTTTTAAGAGAGAGAGCCCATGTGAAAGAGAGGGAGGCTTGGGAGGGTAAAGGGAGAGCCCAACTCAGGGCTTGATCTCACAACCCTGAGATCATAACCTAACCTGAAATCAAGAGTTAGATGCTTAAACAACTGAGCCACTCAGGTGCCCTTAAGACCACCTTTGATTAATGACCCTCTTATGATTGAAACTAACTGTTCAAGCCACTTTTTCTTGATTTTCTTGCTTGATAGCCTTACTTCCTAGTGGTTTAATTTGTAATGGAGTATGAATGAATGAATATATACAAAATTCCTATATGTAATATATGGTTTACTGAAGGATTGCTCATATCCGAAATCTGACCTAACAGCACAATAATTTATGCAGGACTCTGTCTGTATCTTGCTGTATGTCTCTTTTAACAGTATCTTTTAGTATGTAGAGATAACATACAGAAATGTTTGTGGTTGAAATGATACGATGTTTGGGATTGGCTTCAAAATAATCCACTGGGGGAAGAAGAGTAAAGTAGATGGAATTAGAGATAAAACTATCTGTGGTGTGATAGCTATATGGAGTTTCATTTTCCTTTCTCTCTTCCCTTGTATAAGTTTGAAATTTTTCATTATTAAAGGTAGGAACAAAATACATGTCATTATAATACAGGTAACTGTGAGAGATACATATACCCTCAAAGGGTATATGCCCTGGAGAGAAGGCTAGAGAAGTCTGTATTTCAGTATAAAAAAGTCTAGCTTAGTAATAATGTCTGTAGAATTATTCTGAGAATTTAAATCTGTGTAATGAAACAGTAAATGTGATACTACAAGCCTTAATGCTTCTCACTTTTTCCAATTTTTTCACTGTAGTAAAATACACATAACATAAAATTTACAGCTTTAATCATTTTTAAGTGTACAGTTCAGTGATATTAGGTATATTCATGTTGTGTAGCCATTAGTCCCATCCACATCCTTAACTTTTTATCTTGTGAAACTCAAATTTTGTACTCATTAAACAATAACTCCCCATTTTCCCCTCCCCCTAGTCTCAGGCACCCACCATTCTACTTTCTGTCTCTATGATTTTGACTGCTTTAGGTACCTCATGTAAGTGGAATCTTAATAGTAATTGTCTTTTTGTTGACTGGCTTATTTCATTTAGCATAATGTCCTCAAGGTTCGTCTATGTTGTAGTATGTGTCAGAATTTCCTTCCCTTTAAGGCTGAATACTGTTCTGTTATGTATATATATACACCAGTTTTGCTTATCACTCATCCATCAGTGGACACATGGGTTGCTTCCATGTTTAGCAATGTGAATAATGTTTCTGTGAACATGGGAGTACAAATATCTCTTTGGGACCCTCTTTGGGTGTGTACCTAGAAGTGGAATTTCTGGGTCATATGGTAATTCTGTTTTTAATTTTTCAGAGGAATTGCCGTTTTTTTTTTTTTTTAAGATTTTATTTATTTATTTGACAGAGAGAGATCACAAGTAGGCAGAGAGGCAGGCAGAGGGAGAGAGAGAGAGTGGGTAGCAGGCTCCCCGCTAAACAGAGAGCCCAATGTGGGGCTCGATCCCAGGACCTTGAGATCATGACCTGAGCTGAAGGCAGAGGCTTAACCCACTGAGCCACCCATGTGCCCCTGAGGAAATGCCATTCTGATTTACAGGAGCTCTAACATTTTATATTCCTACCAATAGCGCACAAGGGTTCCAATTTCTCTACATCCGTGCAGCGTTGGTGGTATAGTGGTGAGCATAGCTGCCTTCCAATTTCTCCACATCCTTGCCAGCACTTATTTTATTTTTTGTTTTATTATAGCCATCTTAGTAGATGTGAAATGGTGTCTTACTATAATTTTGATTTGTATTTCCCTAATGACTAGTCATGTTGAGCATCTTTTTATGTGCTTATTGGCCAATTTGTATATCTTTGAAAGGTCTGCTCAAGTCCTATGCCCATTTTTGAATTGGATTAATTATTTTTGGAGTTGAGTTTTAGGAATTGTTATGTATATGGAATATTAATCCTTTATAAGATAAAAGATTTGCAGATATTTTCTTCTGTTCAGTTGGTTGTCTTTTCACTGTCTTTATAGTTCACTTGGATGTGCAAAAGTGCTTTATTTTGCTAAAGTCCAGTTTGTCTATTCTTTCTTCATACCCGTGACATGGTTGCCAAATCTAGCATTCTGAAGATTTTCCCCAAAGCTTTCTTCTAAGAATTTTATAGTTTTAGTTCTTTAGTTTAGGTCTTTGATCGATTTTGAGTTAATTTTTGTATATGGTTTAAGAGTCAAACTGGAGTAAGGATATCCAGTTTTAATAATACCATTTGTTGAAAGACTGTCCTTTGACCATTGAATGGTCTTAGCACTCTTGTCAAAAATCAATTGACCACATATGTGAACGCTTATTTCTGGGCTTTTCATTCATTCATTCATTCATTTTCATTTCATTCATTCAAGAGTTAGATGCTTGATAGCCTTACTTCCTAGTGGTTTACCTTGTAATGAAGTGGAGTGTGAATGAATGAATATATACAAAATTCCTATATCTAATATATGGTTTACTGAAGGATTGCTTATATCCGAAATCTGGATCTGTATGTCTGTATGTATCATTATTTTAATTACTGTAGTTTTGTAATAAGTTTCAAAGTTGAGAATTGTGAACCCTTTTTCAGGATTGTTCTGGCTATTTAGGATTCCTTGCAATTACACATCAATTTGAGGATCAGGTTTTCCATTTCTGTGAAAAAGGCTGTTAGACTTTGATAGACCTTGTATTGAATCTGTAAATTACTTCGGTTTTATTGACATCTTAACAATGTGAAGTTTTCTTATTCATGAACATATTTCATATATTTAGGTCTTCTTTGATTATACCATTTCTTCTTGAAGTAGTGAAAATATTCTGGAAGTACATAGTGGTAATGGTTATGTAATTTTTTTGAACATACTGGAAACCACTGAATTGTACACTTTAAAAGGTGAATTTTTGGTATGTGAATTATACCTTTATTTAAAAAAACAACAAAACAAAACAACAGCTACTTTCTTTAACTTGATATCTACTTCTGGCTCTGATTTGATCTTCCCCTCCTTGTCAGACTTTTTGGAAAAAGCCATACCTTACAATCCCATTCTCAGCTTTAGTTCACTCCTCTGCCTGATGTAATCTGTCTTTGACTCTATTAATCCACTGAAACTGCTCTCGGTTGTCTTTTTCTTTTTTAATTATCAGCATTTGACACAGTTAATTTCCCCCTTTGTTTTTTTATTACTTATTTATTTTTAAAAGTATTTATGTGTGAGAGAGAGTGAGAGAGAGCAGGAGAAGGGGGTGAGGGGCAGAGGGAAAAGCAGACCCCACAGAGCACTGGAGCATGCAGGGCTCCATCTGGAACTCCCATCTGGACTCTGGGATCATGACCTGAGCTGAAGGAGGCACTTAATGACTGAGCCACCAGGCGCCCTGCCCCGTTTGTTTTTTAAATAACATTTTAAATTTAGAATAGTTTTAGATTTGCAGAGAAATTATAAAGATAGCATACAGAGAGTTCTCATAAACTCCTTAGTCGGTTTTCCCAACTGTTAACATCCTACATTGGTCTAGTATAGTTTTTACAATTAATGAACCAAAATTAATATATGTTGATTAACAGAAGTCCATACTTCTTCCCGTTTCCTTAGTTTTTAGCTAATGTTTGTTTTGGGTTCCAAGAGAGCTATCGGGATACCATATTAACATTTCATGACCATCATCCTTCCTCTTTTTGACTGTGACAGTATCTCAGACTTTTCATGTTTTTATTTTATTTTTTTTTTTTAAGATTTTATTTATTTATTTGACAGAGAGAGAGATCACAAGTAGGCAGAGAGGCAGGCAGAGAGAGAGAGGAGGAAGCAGGCTCCCCGCTGAGCAGAGAGCCTGATGCGGGGCTTGATCCCAGGACCCTGAGATCATGACCTGAGCCGAAGGCAGAGGCTTTAACCCACTGAGCCACCCAGGTGCCCCTATTTTATGTTTTGAGATATAATTTTCAGGTATTTTGTAGAAGTCCCTCAGTGGGATTTTTCTGATGAGTTTCTCATGATGAAATTAGGGTTACCGAGTTTTTGAGAGAAAAACTGCAGAGATATAAAGTGCCATTTTCATCACAGCATATCAAAGGCCATACTATTAACATGACTTATCATTGTTGATGTGAACCTTGATCACTTGGCTGAGGTAGTGTTTGTCATGTTTTAGTACTGTAAAGTAACTATCTACCCTCTCCCTCTTTCCATACTGTAGTCTTTGAAAGGAAGTCATTACGTGGAGCCCATATTTGAGGAGTGGAGAGGTTGTGCTACCTCTGTAAGGGGAAATATCTACATCATTTATTTGGAATTCTTTTGCACCCTAGATTTGTCTCTCCTCTCTTATTTATTTACTTAATGGTTTATTTATATTAGTATGGACTCATGAATTTAGTTCATACTCTGGATTATATAGTCTAATACTACTTAATTTTCTGCTTAAGTTCTTACAACTGTGTCCATTGTGAGCTGTCAGTTGGTTTTCTGTGTCCCTTTGACATGCCCCTTATTGTGGGTTTGTTTTTGTTGTTGTTTATTTTTGTTTTGAGCACTTATTTTTTTAGGACTGCAAGATGCTCCAGGCTCATTTTAAATATTTCTTTCCTACTCCTCAGATCAGTCATTTTTCTAAGGAGTCCTGATTACTTTTAATGGAGAATATTATTAGAAACAAGATCTTGGTGCTACTGGGTGAGCTCCTTGCTACTTGGATGGTATCTTTCTTTTTGAATCACTGATTTGTTGTGTATTGTGATATCATACTTTTTCTGACATAGAAAGCAGTATAGTGTAATAGTTAAGAAAAAGGCCTCCAGAGGATTGGGTTGATTTTGGTTGCACTTCTCACACCCAACCAAATGTATAAACCTGAGCAAGTTGATCTCTCTACGCTAAAGTAGCCATATCTCTAATAATGCAGAATATAATAAGTTGCTCATAGAGTGTCTAAGGATTAAATGAGGTAGTGCCCATAAATCATTTAGCATGACACATAGCATTCATTAAGCACTTACTCCTTTTCCTCATATTAATATTTTCATCTTCCTTTTTGGTTGTTCTCTTTCAGTCTACTCTCCTAGCTCTTCATTTTCTAAATGTTTGCCTTCTATGGGGTTTTGTCTTGGGTTTTCTTCTCATTTCGTTCATTCTCCTTGCGCAATTTTATCTGTTCTCACTGCTTTAGTTATCATTTGCTTTGTATATGTACTATTCTCAAATCTATACCTCTGACCCAAACTTTGTCTTGAGTTGTTACATATCCAGCTGCTTATTGATAGCTTCATTTGAGCAACTTCTCTGTATCTCATACTCTCTCTGTCCAGAATTAAGTGATTATTTCACCCACTCAAAACTTTTTCTCCCCTTTTCCTTATCTGACTGAAAAGTAGTACCATTCACCCTTTGCCCAAACCAGGCACGGAGGCCTCATCTTTGATTCCTTTTTCTTTCTACTTCCAGTCAGATCATTTATAAGGCTTGTTCATTCTGCATCCTCAGTCTCTCAGCCCTCCCCATGCATTTTCTCCATCTCTGTTGCTACTATCTTAGTTCAGACTACTAGAAACTCTTTCCTGGATTACTGTAACTGCTGTATTACTTCCAGATTTATTTCTTTCTGTTTCATTTACTGTAGTATAGCTCTCACAAACACAAATCTGAACAGTCTTTCCATGATAAAAAACCTAGTTTAGTAGTTCCTTATTGCCCTCAAGATAAAGTCCAAGTGATGATTTGAAAGAGCCTTGGGGCGCCTAGCTGGCTCCATCAGTAGAGCACATGACTCTTGATCTCAGGGTTGTAAGTTTGAGTCCCACATTGGGTGTATAGATTGGTTAAAAATAAAATTAAAAAAAAAAATTAAAAACCCTTCATGATATGGTTGTTGGTTTCAACTTTAGCCTTATCTTAGATGCTTCTTCTTCTGCCATATTGAACTACATTCTCTGTCTTCACTTTCTGTCTCTGTCCTTGCTCTTCTTTAGACCCTTCTCTATGCCTGGAATGCCATGATTCCTGACATGGTCCTCCATTCCACTCCTGATACATATTTCACTGGGCTAATTTCTGTTTATTACTCACATTGAAGTTTAGGCCCGTAAGCCTTTAATACTCTTTCCTTATCCCTACTGTAGCATTTATCACACTGTACTTTAACTGGTTTACTCTCCCCTGACTCTGTAAGGCCAAAGACTTCATCTTAATTAATCATTGTGTCTCTGGGTGCTCGCTTCGGCAGCACATATACTAAAATCATTGTGTCTCTGGGACAGGTATTTCAAAGTATCTGTCCCAAACTAGGAGCGTTATTGAAGGAATGTATGTCCTTACTGTCTGTCTGTAATTCCTTTAGCCACTGGGCAAATTCCTTTTTGCTCTTTAAAAATCTAGCTGACCACAAATTCCTCTGTAGCTCTTTGTTACTGTGCCTCCTTTGCATTAACCTTTGGAGCCTGTACATACTTTATTATTGTCCTTATCACATTATATTTTATTTCTTTATAGCTTGCCCTTTTCTTTTGCTAAACTCTGAGATTCTTGAGGATAGGGTGCTTTTTCCTGTTTTTGTCTTCATAGTCTAGCTTGGTGTGTAGCACAGTTATATTCAGTAGATATTGAAGTACAGGAGTTTGTTTTGCCATATGTTTCCAGACTTTTAATATAACTATTTATCTAATCTTTGAAAAGTGTATAAAGAAGGAACTTAAATCTTTTTGAAAAAAATGTTAAGGACTTTAGTGAATAAGGTTTCTGAGCTTTTTTTCTTTGGACACATGTTTAAGAGTTGGAGGTTTAAAAGTTACATGATTAAAATAAGAACAGACCTGAAGATAATTATATTCAGTTATAACCAGGGGAGTAGTAGAGGAATCAATAGTAGTTGAGTATTTGTATGTCCTTGTTATAAATCATGTCATTGTGCATTACTTAGAAAAATGGAAGGTAAAATACTATAACATAGAGCTTCATAATGTCTGGTGTTGAAAGTCGTCATTATCTTTGGTGAAGATCAAGGATCTCTCTGTTATCTGAGATGCACATGCTAGTGGGTATTCTGTACGTTTGGATATTTCTGGCATGTGGAAAGAGGCCATACTTGCCTACAAGCTATATAGAGTCCTCTGGGAAGCTGCCTGATGAGCAGCTGTCAGGGGGGTTGTGCTTGTGGGATGAATTGCTCACGTCTGTGCAGGTGAGTGAGGTCTGCCATATATCCTCAGCAGAGCAGTTCCACTTTGCCAGCTCCTTCATTTGCTTGCACATCAAATTTAAAAGATGGGTATCATATATATGACTGTCAGTTCTGCACCATCCAAGAGATTGCAGTAATCCATGGCTATTAATATTATAACCTATTAAAATCAATTCAGCAACTCCAAAGAGGGAATCACTGAATAACCAAACAGATTCCTCCTGTGGAAGCAGACATAATGGAAAAGATTAGAGAAAGCTGTGATAGAAAAGGGAATGAAAACTCTCAAGAGAAAGCAGTTGCAACATAGAAAAAGTTGCTTTGGAACTAAAAACATATTCAGAATTCTTAAATCTAAGAGAGATTAAAAATAAGAAATGACCAAAGATGTACAGTGAGCAGAACAGTATTGATATCAAATAAAATATACTAAGAGCCTCAAGGCTTTAAAGGGACAAAGAGGACTACTGTGTAGTGATATAAGGGAACAATCAAACCAACACTCCAATTTTTAGAGAATAGGCAAAACTTAGGAATAAACAGCCCCAGAACAAGAAACACTAATGGAAATTATACAAATGAAAAGGTACTCCACCTCATTCCTAAAACTTATAATTTAAAAGTACACTGAGTACCACTTTCCACTCTGTAAGATTGGCAAGTATTAAGACATTTGATAAAACACTGTTGTCAAGGGTGTAGGGTAATATATGCACTCTTATACTGCTGGTAGGAGCTTAAATTAGTGCAGCCATTATGGGAAGCAATTTTACAATAATCATTTACATTTCTTATAACCCAGCAGTCCTAATTTTAGGAACTGGTTGTACTGATGTGCTGTCAGATTTGGAAAGTGAAGCTTAATCTTTGCAGTATTATATGTAATAGCAAAATATTTGAAACAGTTCACCAGTAAGATTTGATTAGTGTTCGATACATACAATGGAATAGCATGTAGATATAAAATTGCAAATAAGAATGCTATGTATAAGTATTAATGATCTGAAAGACACATTAAGGTAACAAAAGTGCAGATGAACTTCCTATGTATATAATCATTTGTTTAAAAAGATGCCACGTACAGGGGCGCCTGAATGGCTCAATAGGTTAAGCCTCTGCCTTTGGCTCAGGTCATGATCTCGGGGTCCTGGGATCGAGCCCCGCATCGGCTCTCTGCTCAGCCGGGAGCCTTCTTCCCCCTCTCTCTCTGCCTGCTTGTGATCTCTCTCTTGGTCAAATAAATAAATGAAATCTTAAAAAAAAAAAAAAGATGCAACCTACAAACACATAATGTTTCTTGTAGGGATACACAAAGACTTGATGTTCCCTATCTGGTGGTAGAGAAACCATAACTGTCACAAAGAAGTTTTTAATTTTAATGAAGTCCGGCTTACCAGTTTCTTCTTTCAGGGTTCATACTTTTTGGTGTGTGTCTAAGAAGTCTTTACCAGAGGTGCCTGGCTGGCTCAGTTGGTAGAGCATGTGACTCTTGATCTCAGAGTAGTGGGTTCAAGCCCCTCATTGGGTGTAGAGATTACTTTAAAAAAAGTCATTACCAAATCCAAGGCACTTAGACTTTCTTCTATTTTTTTTTTAAAATTTTTTTTTTTTAATTTATTTGACAGGCAGAGATCACAAGTAGGCAGAGAGGCAGGCAGAGAGAGAGGAAGGAAAGCAGACTCCCTGCTGAGCAGAGAGCCTGATGCGGGGCTCGATCCCAGGACCCTGGGATCATGACCTGAGCCGAAAGCAGAGGCTTTAACCCACTGAGCCACCCAGGCGCCCCACTTTCTCCTATTTTTTTAAAAAGATTTTTTATTTATTAATTTATTTGACAAGGAGAGCGATAGTGAGAGAGGGAACACAAGCAGGGGGTGTGGAAGAGGGAGAAGCAGGCTTCCTGCCGAGCAGAGATCCTGATGTGGGACTCAGTCTCAGCACCCAGGGATCGCCACCTGAGCTGAAGGCAGACTCCTAACCATCTGAGCCACCCAGGTGCCCCTCTCCTATTTTTCTTCTAGGAGTTTTGCTGTTTACATTTGGGTCAGTGATCCATTTTGAGTTGTTTTTGATACAGGTATAAGATTTATGTCTAGTTTTTGTTTTTGTTTTTGCATGTAGATTTCTAGTTGTTCTAGTCTCATTTGTTGAAAAGCCTGTCCTTTCTCCACTGAATTGCCTTTGTACATGAGCTGAATATTTTTGTGTAGGTCTGTTTCTGTGCTCTTCATTCTGTTGTATTGATCTATTTTCCTCTTCTTTTGCTGATACCACATTGTCTTCATTACTGTGGATTTATAGTGGTCTTAAAATTGGGTAGGGTTGGTTCTCCATTTTTTTTTTTTTTTAATGATTTTATTTATTTGACACAGAGAGAGAGACAGCCAGAGAGGGAACACAAGCAGGAGGAGTGGGAGAGGGAGAAGCAGGCTTCCTGCCGAGCAGGGAACCCTGATTCGGGGCTCCATCCCAGGACTCTGGGACCATGACCTGAGCCAAAGGCAGACACTTAACTACTGAGCCACCCAGGTGCCCCTCCATCTTCTCTTCTTTGATATTGTATTGGCTGTTCTGAGTCTTTTGCCTTTTCATGTAAGTTTTCTTTTTTTTTTTTTTATTTTTAAGATTTTATTTATTTATTAGAAAGAGCATGTAGGAGCAGGGGAGAGGGGCAGCGGAAGAGAGAGAGGCTGCTCAGGGAGCATATGACACAGGGCTCGATCCCAGGACCCCAAGATCATTACCTGCCTGAGCTGAAGGCAGGCACTTAATTGACTGAGCCACCCAGACACCCACATGTAATTTTTTTTTTTTTTAAGATTTTATTTATCTGACAGAGAGAAAGATCACAAGTAGGCAGAGAGGCAGACAGAGAGAGAAAGCACAGGAAGCAGGCTCCCTGCAGAGTAGAGAGCCTGAAGTGGGGCTTGATCCCAGGATGCTGAGATCATGACCTGAGCCAAAGGCAGAGGCTTAACACATTGAGCTACCCAGGTACACCACCCCATGTCAATTTTATTATTTTTTTAATTTTTTCCCCCATTGTAAATTTTAAAATTAGTTTGTTGATAATCCACAAAATAACTTATTGGGATTTTGACTGAGTATGTACTGAATCTGTACATAGAATAACTGACATCTTAACAGTATTGATTTTTCCTATCCCTGAAAATGTACTGTCTCTCCATTAATTAGATCTTTAATTTCTTTCATCAGAGTTGTGTGGTTTCCACTTACAGCTCTTACACATATTTATTGGCTATATACTTAAGTATTTCATTTTTTGGTGCTAATATAAATGGCCTTGTGTTTTTACTTTCAAATTCCAATGATTCATTGCTGTTATATAAGAAAGCAGTTGAATTTTATATATTAACCTTGTATCCTACAACTTTGCCATAATCACTTACTAGTTTGAGGGGTTTTTTTAATTGCAAATGGTATTTTTAATTTCAGTTTTCAGTTCTCTGCTAGTCTGTAGACATACAGTTGGTTTTTGTATTTTGATCTTACAGCCTGCTGCCTTGTGTGACTCAATTCTAGTAAGTCTTTTTTAAATTCCTTAGGAATTTCTCTTTTTTGGTAAGTTTTTATTGCAATTCCAATTAGTTAACATACAGTGTAATATTAGTGTCAAGGTGTACAGTATTGTGACTCAGCACTTCTAGGCAACACCAGTGCTCATCACAAGTGCCCTCCTCAATCCCCATCCACTGTTCAACGCCCCCCTCCTTTCCCTCTGGTAACCAGCGGTTTGTTCTCTGTAGTTCATTTTGTGGTTTGCTTCTCTCTTCTTTTTTCCCTTTGCTCATTTGTTTTGTATTTTAAATTCCACATATGAGTGAAATCATATGGTATTGGTCTTTCTCTGACTGATTTATTTCATTTAGCATAATACTTTCTAGCTCCCTCCGTGTCATTGTAAATGGCAAGATTTCATTCTTTTTATGACTAATATTCCATTGTATATATGTGTATTACATCTTCTTATCCATTCATCAGTTGATGGACACTTGGGCTGTTTTCATAATTTGGCTATTGTAGATAATGCTGCTATAAACATCAGCCTGTATCCCCTTGATTTAGTATTTTTTGCTTCTTTGGGCAAATACCTAGTAGTGCTATTGGTGGACTGTAGAATAGTTCTGTTTTTTTTTTTTTTTAAGAATAGTTCTATTTTTAACCTTTTTGAGGACCCTCCATACTGTTTTCCACAGTGGCTGCACTAGTTTGCAGTCTCACCAACAGTGCAGGAAGATTTCCCCGAATCTTCACCAACACCTTGTTTCTTGTGTTGTGGATTTGGGCCCTTCTGAAAGGTGTGAAGTGATATCTTGTGGTTTTGATTTGCATTTCCCTGATGATAAGTGATAATGAGCATCTTTTCATGTATCTGTTGGTCATCTGTATGTCTTCTTAGGAGAAATGTCTGTTCATGTGTTCTGCCCGTTTTTTAATTGGGTTATTCATTTGGGGGGTGTTGAATTTTATAGGTTCTTTATATATTTTGTATACTAACCTTTTTATCGAATATATCATTTGCAAATATCTTCTCCCATTCTGTAGGTTGCCTTTTAGTTTTGTTGTTTACTTTATTGTGCAGAACCTTTTTATTTTGATGTAGTCCCAGTAGTTTATTTTTGCTTTTGCTTCCCTTGCTCAGGAGACATCTAGAAAGAAGTTACTTTGGACAGTGTCAAAGAAGTTACTGCCTGTGCTGTCTTCTGGGATTTTTATGGCTTCAGGTCTCCCATTTTAGGTTTTTTATGGTTTCAGGTCTCCCGTTTTAGGTTTTTAATCTAAATTTTGAGAGTTTTTAAATTTTTTTTTTTAATTTAAATTCAAGTAGTTAACATGTGTTACTGGTTTCAGAGTTAGAGGTCAGTGTAAATTTTGAGTTTATTTTTGTGTACGGTGTAGGAAAGTGGTCCAGTTTCATTCTTTTGCATGTTGCTGTCCAGTTTTCCCAACACAATTGGAGACATTCTTTTTCCCATTGTATATTCTCGCTTTGTCGATGTGTCTCTTTTTGTGCCAGTACCATTCTGTTTTGATTACTACAACTCTATAATCTAACTTGAAGTCTGGATAAATTCCTTAGAATTTTCTGCATATACTGTCATGTCATCTGCGATTAAAGACAGTTTTATTTTTCCTTTCCAGTTTGAATTTCTTTTTCTTTCCTGATACCACTGATTAGGGCTTCCAGTTCAAAGTTGAATAGAAATGGTGAGAGCAGAAATCCTTGCCTTGTTTCTGATCTTAGGAGGAAAGAAAGCATCAAGTCTGTGTTAATAGCTATGATGTTAGCTATAGAATTTTCATAGCTGCTTTCTATCTGGTTGAGTAAGTTTCCCTTCTAATCTTAGTTTTCTGAGTGTTCTGATCATGAACAGTTGTTGAAGCTTGTTAATTGTTTTTTTTCTGTACCAGCACAATGATTAAATGGTGGAGTATTTTTAGCCTATGAGTATGGTGAATTATATTGATTGATGTTTACATTTCACAAAAACTTGGAATTTCCTGGATGAATACCACTTAATTATGAGAGAAACTTATAAATTCTCCATTTGGAGAGTATTGTTGCTTAGAACCTGTTCTATACTATTTTTAATCCTTTCTAAGCTAGAGATGATTCTGGGATCCCTGCGTAGCAGCAGGGAACCAGCTAAGGTTAGAGTACATACATTTATAGTGAAACTAATTGTTTTAGGCTTTGTAACTTTTTTTTTTAAGATTTTTATTTATTTATTTGACAAAGAAAGATCACAAGTAGGCAGAGAGGCAGGCAGAGAGAGAGAGAGGGAAGAAGGCTCCCTGCCGAGCGGAGAGCCCGATGCGGGACTCGATCCCAGTACCCTGAGATCATGACCTGAGCCGAAGGCAGCAGCTTAACCCACTGAGCCACCCAGGGGCCCCGGCTTTGTAACATTTTTGAACAGATCTTTACAACCTGGAAACAGCAATAAAGGCATTTGTGGGCTAAGCAGTAGGAACAGAAGGAATTCACAGTTCTATCAAGAGTGCTGCTGGAATGGCTCCCTGTAGGGACCATAATAGAGCATTTCTGCCAAGAAGAGAACCTTAACTTTTTTTTTTTTTTTTTTAATTTTAATTCAATTAGCCAACATAGAGTACATTATTAATTTCAGATATAGAGTTGAACTGTTACTTTCTCAATGAGAAAATATTTAAAAGGAGTTGGAAAGGTGAAAAAGGTAGGGAATTAGTGTTAAAGATTCAGTGTTCAAAATCTTAAAAATAAATTAGCTCCTATAATTTAAACTTGTATGTTTAATTTAAAAGGCTGCTATTATTTTCCCATATTCTCTTTGTCAGATTTTACTTCACTATTTAAGTCCTAAAATAACTAGTAAGCTTTTGTTTTATTTTATATTACTTGAAACAGTAGGTATAAGCAACATTTAGTTGCTATTTCTATACAGATTCTTTGGCAGGCTTCTGAATCTAAGGTCATGTTAGGGTGAGTTTGGCCTCTCTTACTGTGCAAGACTTAATAAGAGATTGTATTTTAATAAACACAGTGAATGGTTCTGGCTTTGCCTTTAGAATCTAGATTTGGTTTCAGGATATTTAAAAATATCTTAATGATCTGAAAATAGAAGCTATTCCATTCTACAAATAGTTTTATTGACCTGCTCATTCTAGTAGCTTGCTTTTCTGGAAGGACCTGTGCCGTTTCTCTCTCGTATTTTTTTCCTGTGTTTGTCTACAAGATATGTTTTAGTAAATAAAACCTAAATAGTAGTGTTAGGTTACCATAATAAATAACTAAATGCTAGAAATAATAAGAATTATCTTTTAGAAAAAAATATAAAGAGTTCCTGATTTAAAACAACAAAAAAAGAAAAAATTAAAGTATTTTTAAATAGGCTGTGGTTACCACATCTTTTATTTTCCTGTTAACTGCTTTCACAATGTATATTGTGGTTAGGTAGAATTACATCACTTTGCTCTGTTTTTTTTTATTGCATGTTGTAGATTTATAAATAGCTTTAATAATGCAATATGTTATTCCTGAGTCACAATAAAGTGACTTTTTTCATTTTTAATATAAATTTTTATTTTTTAATCTCTATTCTGATAGTTCATATAAATTACTTTATTATATATATTTTAAAGATTTTATTTATTTACTTGAGGGAGAAAGAGAGGTGAGCAGAGGGAGAGGGAGAAGCAGGCATCCCCTCTGAGCAGGGAGCCTGATGAGAGGCTTGATCCCAGGACCCTAAGATCATGACCTGAGCCAAAGGCAGACACTTAACCGACTAAACCACCCAGGGCCCACTAAATTGCTTTATTTGAAAAGTATAATGGTGATACCTAATTTTATAGTTCTTGAAATAATTGTTTTTTGTGAAAGGATGATAAACTTAAATTCTTCTTTTTGGAGGAAAGGATATCTGCAAACTTGTTTCTTTATTTTAATACTCCCTTTCAGTGAATCGCCGTATAACTCAATTGGCAGAGTACTGTTGAAATTAAAAGGTCTTTATGTGATTTCTTATTTAATTAGTGTTTTGAAAAATGGAGTTGATCTGATTGTTTTGTTTCCTTTTCCCATATGGTCCATTGTTATTTTCACAGAAGAAAACCTTTCCACATATTTAACTTCAGCTAACCATCTTGCTTACTTTTAGTAACAACTAAACTGGCAGGACTCAATCCAACGACCCTGGGATCATGATCCAAGCCGAAAGCAGATGCTTAACCAACTGAGCCACCCAGGCGCCCCCCAACATAGTGTTTTTAAATTAAATCTAGCAATTTAAGTACCACATGTAGGGGCACCTGGATGGCTCTGTTGGTTAAGAATCTACTTTTGGCTCAGGGCATGATCTCAGGGTCCTGGGATCAAGCCCTGCATTAGGCTCCCTGCTCCGCAGGAAACTTGCTTCTCCTTCTCCCACTACCCCTGCTTATGTTCCCTCTCTTGTTCTCTGTCAAAAAATGAGTAAAATCTATTTTTAAAAATTTAAAGATCAAATGTTTATTGTTCAGGAAAATATTAAATTACCTTATTCTGACATTTAACCTGGTTTCTCCTCCTCTTATTTTTTTTTTTACCCACTCCCTCCCTCTCTTCTTTTTTATAAATTACATAGTGAATAAAAATGTTCGCTGAAATATATTTTTTTTAAGTTGTATCTGTCTTGGCTTTTAATAGCATAGATTTATTCTTGTCTATTTTTATGCTTTATATATAGAATCCTATGGTATTTTTTCTTTTGTGACTGAACGTTATGTTTGTGAGATTCATCCATATTGTATGTAGTTGTAGTTGATAATTTTCTCATTATTTTATAATATTACACTGTGTGAATAAATCATAATTTATTCATTCTAATGTTATTGGGTATTTGGATAGTTTTCTGTTTGGGGATATTACAGTTAATGATCTTATGAACGTTCTAGTCCATGTCCTTTGGTGAACATATACACACATTTCTCTAGGGGATATACCTAGGATTGGAATTATTTGGTTAGACTATACATTTGCTCAACTTTAGTAGATACTTCCAGATTACTTTTTCCGAAGTGATAATACCAATTTACACTGCTACTAGCAGTATATAAGGATTCCCTATTGCTCATATTCTTGCTAATACTTGGTATTTTTTAATCTTTTTCCTTATACTCATTCTGGTGGGTATATAGTGGTAATGTAGTTTTAATTTACATTTCCCTGATGATTAATGCGGTAAAGAATCTTTTCCATAGTTGGGTTATGAGTTATAATAAAACATTGTTGTAGTATACAGTTCTGTATCAGATACATTTTGTTTCATTCCAGGAAGCTGAGTACTTTACAAGCATTGCATGCATTTAAAGGATATTATAACAAGTCAAGTCCATGGATGTGGATTTTAAAATAGCATACATTTAATACTTAAAGTAAGACTGAAATACTAATATAATATCCTGTAATATAACATCTAATGAAATTTGGTTTGAATTTGTCAAGTATATTTTTATAATTGAATTTTATTTCTGTATGACTTTAGTTATAAAATTGAAGATAATGTTTTTTGGCAAAAAGAAATAAGTAGGTTGATAGACTTTGTTGGCTATTGTAATAAGAAACATCACTAGATTCAAATAAAATATAAAGTACTACACAGATTTTTATATTACTTTAGAGCTTTGATAACTTTGAAATATTCTGTGTGGTTTTTTTTTTTTTAAGATTTTATTTATTTTTATTTGACAGAGAGATTACAAGTAGGCAGAGAGGCAGGCAGAGAGAGAGAGGAGGAAGCAGGCTCCCCGCCGAGCAGAGAGCCCGATGCGGGACTCGATCCCAGGACCCTGAGATCATGACCTGAGCCGAAGGCAGCGGCCCAACCCACTGAGCCACCCAGGCGCCCCTGTGTGTTGTTTTTTTAAAACAATTATTTGTTTATTTATTTGCGAGGACATGAGAGAGAGAGTATGAGCAGGTTAGAGGGCAGAGGGAGAGGGAGAAGCAGACTCCTTGTGGAGCCAGGATTCTGATGCAGGACTTGATCCCAGGACTCTGGGCTCATGACCTGAGCTGAAGGCAGATGCTTAATCGTCTAAGCCACCTGGGAGTCCGAAATGTTTTTTTTTTTTTTCTTTAAATCTTAACATCTTTATTTTCTTTCCATTTTATCTACAAATACCCTCTTCGTAACTCTGTGTGTGTAATTCTTGGAAGTGATTTCTTTCTTCCTGTTGTCAGAATCCTTAGCATAAGGTGGAAAGCACAAAACAATTCAGAACCTCTCCACCAAAACAGTTATGTGTGTGTGTATATAATTTTATTTACATCTTTATCTAATTTATTTTTAAGGTATACTGTAATTAATGTAACTTGATATAAATATAATTTTATTAACCTCATTGGTTTTTAAGATTATATTGTAATGGCAGGCTCTTGAGAACAAAGTAGGACTTGGCCCTAGCATAGTACCTTACTTATAGGGGCTTAATATTTGTTTGTTGAATGGATGAAACAACGACAAAATTCTACTGTCAAACTTTTCTTTTTTCAGGTTTTCTGGGAGTTTCCACTTGTCTCCTCCCCTCCAATTTTGCCTCCCTAGTTTGTAAAGGAGCATTTGAAGGGGAATAAGAGAAAGTTGTTCTCTCACAAAGTTGTGAAATTTTTCAAAGTGGAGCTTTCTCTTAAGATAATCAGTGAAATAAGAAATTCTACAATATATATTGATTATTTACAAACAAAGAGAACTAGAAAAAAATGGTGTTTTATGAGGAAGAAAATAAAAGAATCTCCAAATATGAGGAAAGAGAACTGTAAGCAGAGAGCTTAGAAACAATGAAACTGTGTCTGGGTTGCATCTGTTATCCTGGATGATATTAATGAATTTTATGTTGGATGTTTTTTTCTCAGCTTTTTCCTTTTCTGGGTCACAAAATTTTATAGCGTACTGTTGAGTTAAAAAGGCAGCTAATCCTCTAGAAATTGTTGATTGTTTTGCTGGCCAGTTTTTAAAGCTTTCCTTGATTAATGGTTCCAGATCTTTAGACCTCACTATGAACCAACAACAAGTCTTAGGAATCATGGATACAGTCATTGGAAAATCTTAACCGTATGTGTTAGCATGGCTATAGAGAAAATGCATGGGACTTAGGCCTGATACTTCAGGGTTTTGTTTAATATGTGTATCAATTTTATATAATCAAAGCAAATATAGAAAATTGCTACTGAATTTGGAGAAAAATAGCTGAATAACCATTGTTTTATTCTATAATACCAGATACTTGAATTCAGAGATAGTCTAGATTTTATTTTCTTTCATTACTGTGTTCTCTGTTTTAATATCTAGATTGTATACCAAGGCAAATTTTAAATGAATTGGATATTTAAAAAATAGAATACTTAAAAATGTTAACTGACACAGAAATTCCTAGAAAACACAGGTTAGATCAGGCTTTACTTAAATCAGTGAATTAACTATCCTGAAGATGTAAGTCCTTTAAGGCAATATCCTTATTTCAGTTTCTATGAAAATTGAATTGGGGATCTTGTAAAATGATTGTGAATGTTTTGTAGGCCATGAGGAGAGAAGAGTGATATCTGATATATCTGGAACACAAACCTTAAGGATTCTAACATAAGCTCATACTAAGCTTGTTGATATTGAAGTGGCCTGGGGGAAAATATGTCATACTAGCATGAACTCTGAGATGATTTGGATAGGAAACCCTAATTATAAAGCCAAGGGCTGAGTCTAGGGGCTGTGATCAAAGAAAACTTCCAGCATCTATCTCCCTGCAGTCATATTTAGTTCTATACTATTACCCACTCCCTTTTAACTCATCCTGTATTTTGAAGAAAAAAAAGAAATGTTTTTCTCTGACATATTTCTGTTCACTTTAGATGGTTGGAATGAAATCACTTAAACTTAATCTATTGAAATAAAATAATTTATGGAATTTATGACACTAAAATTGTTTCATCAAAGTACTCTTACAAATTCTGGATTATTTGTTTTTTAACCACAGTTCACAGCTCTTCACTTGTACACTATCCTTGAGTTTCAGAAATTCCCTTCTGGATGGGAGAGTCAAAGCAACCCACCCAGGAACAGATTATTTTCCTGATTGGGAGAGCAGTATTAATTCTTAACACACACGAAATCAAGCTGAGAACCACAGCTAATCCGAGACTTGGAGTTTTTCTTAGCTTTGTTAATTTACTGTATTATTTTACTTATCTTTCTGTTTTTATGCAATTTTCTCAAGTGACTGAGCTGAACTCAGAGAAATATTCTTGTTTTGTTTTGTTCTTTTAGAAAGATCTTATTTTGTTCCAGAAAGGCTATGCTGTCCTTAATGAACTTTTGTTATGCTGGGGTGGCTATGGAAATACACCAAATGGTGTATTTTCCTGCTGGTGGGAGGTGTGAGTGAGTGACAGCCACAGCTGTGGTGCCTCTGGTCCACCACCTCATCCTTGCTGAAGCTACCCATTCTAACTGTGGCTGTTCTCAGCAGTGGGTGGGCATGATGCTGTACCAGTGCAGGCCCATTATTTCGGGGTGCAGAACTCCTCTGCTGGGCACAACATTACTTACCTATCGCCACATAACAAGTTATCCTAAAACCTGACAGTTTAAAACAACAAACATTTTGCATCTCACACAGTTTCTGAGGGTCAGAAGTGGCTTACATAGGTGATTCCGCCTCAGGGTCTCTCATGTATTGTATCCAAGCTGTTGAGCGGGGCTGTAGTCTTCTGAGGGCTGGACTATGGAGTGGAGAAGGGTATTGAGTGTGAAAAGTTTTTCACATAAACATCCTGAAAATCTCCACTTATCTTAAACCTCATTTCCAGATCATTGTGCAAATTTCCTTTCTTGGTGTACACACACTGCCACGTAAGTACATTTCACAGTCTGGCTCCCAAGCACCTCCAGTACTCAGTCAAGCAAAATCACCTGGAGGCATTTTAAAAGTCAGTGTATGTCTGGAAGATGTACTTCTTCTTTTTTTTTTTTTTTAAGGTTTTATTTATTTATTTGACAGAGAGAGAGATCAGAAGTAGGCAGAGAGGCAAGCAGAGAGAGAAAGAAGGAAGCAGGCTCTCCGCCGAGCAGAGAGCCCAATGTGGGGCTTGATCCCAGGACCCTGAGATCATGACTCACGCTGAAGGCAGAGGCTTTATCCACTGAGTCATTCAGGTGCCCCTGGAAGAGATACTTGTAAAAGGTGTCTTACTACATGGCTCTTCGTAAGAGCCTCCATGCTTCCTTGGCTCCTGTTAGGAGGTTTCAGATCCTTGCCATACGGTGTCTTTATAGGCCAGCAATGGATAAACATCTTCTGAGTCCAAATTTGTTGGGACAAGTAATAATTAAGTTTTGGTCTTAAATATCTCCTGTGAGGCACTTTTCCTACTATCATCCCCACCTAGGGCTTCCAGATGTAGCAAATGAAAATATAGGACAATATTTGGGACATACTTACATGGCAACAGTATTCATTGTTTATTTGAAATTCAAGTTTAACTGGATGTCCTGTCATCCTGCTTCATCTTCTCTGGGTTTAGTTGTCATATGTCTGCCCCTGTGGCCCCCTGTGCTATCCAAGTAATGTTTCTGCATTACTTGTGCTATATTGAAATTGTCCATTTAGGTGTCAATGTCTTCCCATTAGGGTAAATCTTCCCAACAGGTAGGAACTGTGTCTTACTTATTTTATGCACTGTTGAATCCCCAGTGCCAAGCACTGGCTTGACCTTTATAGGTACTCAATAAATATGTGTGGGCTATTCAGAGAATGAAAACACCTGGTCTTACGATTGCAGGCGCTTTTCTCCTTCATCTTTTCTTCCTCTTCATTATCATCTTTATCAAGATGAATATCAGGGAATGCTGATACAGTGAAAGGGCTAGGAATACCAAGATTTAGAAACTTGCTTTATCACTTTTAGTCTCTTCAGGAGATTTCTTTCCTTACTACAGCCTCACATTCACTGGGATTGCTGATTGTACCATCCACTGTCCCTAACACTCTTTCTGCACTTTACCCCAGTGCTTTTCAGTTTAACAAATAAGAATAAGGAATTTCATGTAGATTAAATGACTTAACACAGGTTACCCCAGGGAGTCAGCTGGGATTTGAACCCAGGTATCCTGAATCTCTTGTGATATGTATGCTGCATTCTATTTGTTTTATTGAATGAGAATTACACAGTCTGTGCATTGATCTACAAAGGTGTGGTTGTATTGTGAACTGCTCTGCAGAGATATACAATAACCCTTATGGGAGAAGGGTTTGTAGTTGTTTTAGGGATATGAGAGGAGATACCTAAAGAACAAAAGGTAGTTAAAAGTCAGTTAATTAAATAACCACAAAAAAGCTACTGAAAATCAGAATTATTTTTAGCTTATCAAATAATCGGGATACTTCATTAATATCCTTTGTACCTGCATGCCTGTACTTAGGATAATGCTTTTGAGATTTATTCATGTTGTGTGTATTAGTAATTCTTTGTTGTTGTTGTTGTTCTTTTTTATTACTGAGTAGCATTCCCTTATATGGGTTTACTGCAGTTCATTTATCCATTCATTAGTTGATGAACATTGGTGTTATTTCCACTTTTGGACTATTATGAATAAAGCTGCTATGAACATCCAAATACAAGCTTATGTGTTGACATAAGTTTTTATTTTTCTAAGGTAAATACCTAGGAATGGAATTGCTGGGTCATCTGGTAAGTGTATGCTTAACTTTTAAAAAATTGCCAAACATGTTTCCTAAAATGCTTATACAAATTGGTATTCCCATCAGCAACTTAAAGGAGCCCTAGTTCCCTGTGTCCTTGTCAGCATTTGGTATGGTTGGTCTTTTTTCATTTTAGCTATTCACGTGGGCTTATGTGGTATGATAGAGTGGCTTTAATAAGCATTTCCTTAATGATTAAAGATGTTGTACATCTTTTCATGTGCTTTTTTGCCATCACCATATCTTCTTTGGTAAGGCAGCTGTTTAAACTTTTTTTTTAAACTGTTTAAACTCTTTGTCCATTGTCCTTTATTTGGTTGTTTGCAATATTATTGTCTTACTCTGGATACAAGTCCTTTATCAGATATTTACTTTACAAATATTTTCTCCCAGTCTGTAGCTTGCCTTTTCATCTTCTTAACAGAAGATAAAGGCACAAACATGTTTTATATTGTAATCTGCAGTTTATCAATTTAAAAAGTTTGTGCTTCTTTACGTTCTAAGGTATCTTTGTCTAAGCCAGAATTACTAAGCTTTCTCCTATATTTTTTCTTGGAGTTTTATAGTTTTTGCTCTTAAATTTATTGGTGATAAGTTTTGAGTTAAATTTTCATGTATGGAGTGAGGTGAGGGGTGAGGTTTATTCTTCTTCCATATGAATAACTAGTCACTATAGCATCATTTACTGATAAGATTGTCTTTTCCTATAGAATTGCATTGTATCTTTGCCAAATAGCAGTTGACTTCTAAGTTGAGGGTCTGTTTCTAGATTCTGTTCAGTTCCATTGATTTAAACGTCTATCTTCATATCAGTAACACACTTCTTACTATAGCTTAATAGTTCTCAACAAAGGGTAATTTTGCCCCCCGTTCGACATGTGGCTGTTTCTGGAAATGTTTTTGATTGTTAACAATTGGCAGGTGAAAGATTTGCCTTTGATGGGGTAGAGGTTGGGATGCTGCTGAACACCCTAAAGTGTACTGGCCAGTTCCCCATCACAGAGAATTAGCCAGTCCATAATATCAGTAGTACCAACATTGAGACACTCTGTGTACCTGTATAGTAAGTCTTAAAATCAGGAGTGTAAGTCCTCCAACTTTGTTCTGTTTCAAAACTTTGTTCTGTTTCTGTTTTGGCTATACTAGGTCTTCCGCATTTTTGTATAAATTTTAGAATCGATATTTGTAAATTTCTATAAAAGTGCCTGTTGGGATTTCGATTGGAATTGAGTTGAATCTGTAGGTGAATTTGGAAAGAAATGACATCTTAATATTGAATCTTCCAATTTATAAGCATGGTTTATCTGTCCATTATTTATATTTCTGTAGTTTGTCTCACCAAAATGTAATTTCCATTGTATAGACTTTGCACATATTTTGTTAAATTTATTGCTATTTTATATTTTTATGTTACTATAAATTACATCTTTTTATTTCAATCTCTGATTTTTAATTGCTGGAACGTGGAAGTATAATTGATTTTTGTATATTGATCTTGTTGCCTGTGACATTGCCAGTAAACTCACTATAAGTAAAATGTTATAGATTCCATAGATTTCCACATAGCCCAAACTTTTGTCTGTTTAACTTACTCCTTCCTTATTTTTATGTCTCTTTTCCTTTTTCTCTACTTAATGCCCTAAGAATATTTCAGTGTTGAAGCAGTGAAAATAGATATCATTGTCTTGTTCCTAATCTTAAGGAGAAAGCAGTCAAATTTTTAACCATTGAAATGTGTGATTTTTAGCTATAGGTTCTCAGTAGTTGCCTTGTAGCACATTGAGGAGGTTCCCATCTGTTCCTTGGCTACTGACAGTTGTTACCACCAGTGGTTGTTGAATTTTGTCAAATACCTCATCTGTATTAATTAAGATGATAGTGTAGTTTTTCTTTTTTATTCTGTTTGATACATAGTGAATAACACTGTCTTTCTTTCTTTCTTCTTTTTTTTTTTAAATTTTACTGATATTAAGCCAACATTGGATTCCTGGTATAAACTCCAGTTAGGCATTATATATTCTTCTCTTTGTATATTCTTGAATTCAGTTTGCTAAAATTTTGTTTAAATTTTTTGGGAGATATTGGTCTGTAATTTATGTTTGGTTTTTTTGTTTGTTTGTTTGTTTCTTTATGTTTTTACTTTTTGTCTGAAGTACCATTTGACCTTAGTTAGCACCTTATTTTATCTCAGCACTTTCAAGGGATTAACACCCTGAAAGAAGAGGTCAGTTTACTTTTTATAAAAAGTCTGTTGTGTTTTGAAGTGCTATTTGCCAGGAATTGTGCTAAGCTCCTTTTTTTTTTTTTTTTTTTAAGTAATCTCTACACCCAACATAGGGCAGGAACCCACAACCCTAAGATCATGAGTTGCACACTCTACAGACTGAGCCAGCCCGGTGCCCCTGTGCTAATAGCTAAGCTCTTTATGTTCATTATTTCATATAATCCTCACAACCTCCTTGCAAGAATAGCACTATTATTGTACCCATTTTAGAGATGAGAAGACTGAAGCTCAGAGCCACTGACTTTCCCAATTGGTAGAGATAGTTCAGATCACATTTTTCAGATTGGAGGTCCGTCTTCTTCTTCTTCTTTTTTTTTTTAATAGCTTTTTAAAAAAAAGGTTCTTATTTATGTATTTCGCAGACAGATCACAAGTGGGCAGAAAGGCAGGCAGCGGGGGGTGGAGGAGCAGGCCCCCCGCCGCTGAGCAGAGAGCCTGATGCGGGGCTCGATCCCAGGATCCCGAGATCGTGACCCAAGCCGAAGGCAGAGGCCCAACCTACTGAGCCACCCAGGCACCCCTGGAGGTCACTCTTCTAAACACATTGCTCTATGTTCCAGTCTTTTTCAAGAAATCTTTGATTAACATAGAGCATTATTGACAAGACCAGAAGGAATTTAAAGAACCATATCCCTAAGTAATCTCAATCTACCTCATTATGCTAATTGTTTTTAATATTATTTGTTCACTAACTTGTTTTTTACTTTATTTTGAGAGTGTCTCTGATAATTGGCATATTAGCTCACCAATTTCTAAGTTTTATCATGTGCACTTTATTGTAGGTGAATTTAAGTATTTCTGATTGGTTGCTACAATGCTTCTGTTTAAACCTTACATCTTTTGGCAGTTTCTAGCTGTTGTTAATTTGGGCTAGAGCTTCCTTGAGAGAAAATAATACTTTTTTTTCCCCTATACTCTATATGCTCACTGATATCAGTATATATACTTCTGTATATGTAAAATTATAGTATGAGAGTTAAGGAAAGCAAGAATAGATCACAAGCTATCTCTTCCACCTATCTGTTGTTCCCAGGTTGCACATGTGCCAGATTATTGTAGGACCTTTTAACCTTAAGAATTCAGCCGTGGTAAGTCTGGGCTTAGTAGGCAGTCAGCTCGTGGGACCCTGCTTAATCTCCTCTGTTATGCTATGATCAAATAGACGAAAATACACAGAGAAGCAGAGTTATAAATGGAATGAGAAACTAGATATACAAATTAAAATATGCCAGACATTAGGAGGATTTACTGTCAGTAAAAGTAAAGACAGATTCCTAAGACAGAATAGCAAGGACAAACAGGAAAAAGGTAGATTTTTCTACCAATTTGTATTGCATACCTACAGCTTAAGGAAATAGGATCTTTGCCAGCTAGAAACTTGGCAGCTACCCTCTGGGTGTTGCAACTGTTATCTGCAGCACCAGGGTTCTTTTTCTCCCTCCCATCTCTCTTATCATTACCTCTCTACTTCCCTTGGTGACCACAGTTCTGTAAAGGAAGAAGTGGACTGGTTTGGGTGCATTTTCAAATGTAAAGGGAATTGTAGTAGGAAGGGGCAGAGAGGAGAAAATCCATGGGGTTGGTATGCATTTTTTCAGGTCCTACTTCAAATAAATACAAACAAAGTGTCTTATTTTGGAGAATTTCAAATATGTACAAGAGTGAAAGAGAACAGTTTAATGAACTCTCTTGTACCAGCCACAGGCTTAAACAACGCTTGGTCAGACCCTGCTTTTGATTAGGGAAGAATATGTTCTGTTTCAGAGTATCCAGGATTAAATTGCTAATCCTATACATCACATAACAAGGCAACAGGATCAGAGTCTTCCTTAGTTCTTCAGAGCAAATGGTAAATCAGGGGATCCTTAACCAAGGATCCACAATTGACTTCAAGACATGACCAATTGAATTGGTAAACAAAATTCTGTGTGCTGGAGGAAAAGTTTATAATTCGAATGGATTCCCAGAGAGATCTTAATCTCCATACTAGATGAGAATCAAGATTCTCTCTCCTGCTCAACACAGATATTTGGCTAGAGTTATATGAATTAATTTTTTCTCCAGATAAAGAACTGAGAGTTAAAAGTCAAATAATAACTAGGTGGACAGTAACAGAGAGAAACCAACTAGAATTTATATAACTTTTCTCTTAGCAAACATCAAACCTGGTTGGTTTTGTCAACTTTCATATAATTGATAACATTTTTTTTAAAGAATTTGATAACATTTTAAAAAAACCATCATGGGCCTGTTAAGAAACTACAAAATAAAATAAAGGAACCTTATACTTAAGTCCTAGAGGAAAATCGTACTTGGAAGAAACAAGATATTAGATGATATTTGCTTTATTCTCAAAGTTATTTAATGAATGTGAAATTATATGTTAAAGACAGCAGATTGACATAGAAGGTAACCAGCCAAGATATCAGCAAAGGTTATACTAATAATAGCTAAATATTTTTGAGTAACAGATAATGTATAAAACCACTCACAGGGTGCCTGGGTGGCTCAGTTCCTTGACTTCAGCTCAGGTCATGAGCTCAGGGTTGTGAGGTTGATCGTAAGTCAGGCTCCATGCTGGACATGGAGTCTACTTAAGATTCTCTCTCCCTCTCCCTCTCCCTCTGCCCCATCCCCACTCATCCTCTCTCTCACCCTCTCAAATAAATAAACATCCACTCATGAATTAGCTAGTTAAATCTAATTAAATGATTATTCTCAAAGAAATTGAAATAAATAGTTTAAATTACTTCCCCAACATCACACAACTAAGAGGGAACTCTCATATTTGAATCCATATAGACTGACTCCAGAGCCTGGTGCTAGATGAAGTAAGAATGATTACAAGGGATCTTGAATCATTCTTTGTACTTTTCTGCATTTTGAAATTCTTTAAGATTGGGGTGCCTGGGTGGCTTAGTCGTTAAGCGTCTGCCTTTGGCTTGGGTCATAATCCCAGGGTCCTGGGATGGAGCCCTGCATCAGGCTCCCTGCTCTGCGGGAAGCCTGCTTCTCCCTCTCTTTCTCCCACTCCCCCAGTTTGTACTCCCTCTCTCACTGTCTCTCCTCTGTGGGGAGTCTGCTTGAGATTTGCTCTCCCTCTCCCTCTCCCTCTCCTCCTGCACATGCACGCACCCTCTCTCTCTCAAATAAATCTTTTTTAAAAAAGATTTTAGTTTATTTATTTGGCAGACAGATCACAAGTAGGCAGAGAGGCAGGCAGAGAGAGAGGAGGAAGCAGGCTCCCCGATGAGCAGAGAGCCCAATGCGGGGCTCGATCCCAGGACTCTGGGATCATGACTTGAGCCAAAGGCAGAGGCTTTAACCCACTGAGCCACTCAGGCACCCCTCAAATAAATGAATCTTTAAAAAAAAAAAAACTCATAGAGATGTTGAAATTAAGTATTGCTATTAAAATTCACAGTGAAGGGGTGAAAAGGTAGTGTTGAAAATCTAGTCAGTGATGTGGAAGAGAGGTTAGAGGATGTCTTCTGAAATGCAGCAGTAGAAAAGGATCAAAAGGATGAAAATGACAGGTACAAAGAATAAAGATTCAATGTACAAATAAAATAAGTAGTATTCATAAAGAAAAGAATAATAAATAGAAGAGAAGCAGTAATCAAAGGTGAAATAGAAGACAATATCCTTAAACTTAAGAAAACCAAAGTTTATAGTTTAAAGGCTTTCAGTGATACATGAGTACTAGATGTATTAGGTTGAAAGTTTGAGGAGAAATGAAAGGTACACTGTAAACATCCAGACAAGATTTGAAAAGGAGAGTGCTACTAAGGCTGTAAATAAAACTAATCAAAGAGTTTCTGGAACAGTAATTATGTCGTTAGGAAAAAGAAAATGTCTACAGTGTTATTAGCAAAGGATAGAATTAAAGGAGATGATATTAAAGAGCAGCAAGAATAATAAAGAGAACGTAATACTGCCTTATCAGTATTTAGAATAAAAATGAATATAATAACATTTACATTTAAAAGACAGAGGCTCAGGTTGGGTCAAAAAGCAATATCCAAGACCTACATTACCTGCTTTTTGATGCTAACTGTAAAGGTACAGTAATCAAGATAGTGTAGTGCTTGAGAAAGAATAGATACATAGACCAATGGAGCAGTATATAAGGCCCAGAAATACAGTCAATTGATCTTTGACAAAGGTGGAAAAGCAATTCAACGGAGAAAGGTGAGTCTTTTCAGTATATGAAGCTGGAGCAATTAAAGTTTATATGCAAAAAAATGAGCCTCTACACAGACCTTACACCTTTCACAAAGATTAACTCAAAATGATTCATAGACTTAAATACAAAACATAAAAAAGAGAACATTTAGAAGAAAAATAGAAAATCCTAGGTGACGTTGGGTTTAATAATGCCTTTTTAGATAGGACAGCAAAACACAAATCTGATAAAATTAGTTAGCCAATTGCAAAGTTAGAGAGCAGTGTACAAAAGGCTACCCGTAGCTACATCTGACATCAGTTCCAAGTTCAGGGTTCTCCACAATTATCTTAGGTCTTATACATGGAGAAGGACTCAGAGAATTCATTGAAAGCTGTTATACTCATGGTTATGGTTTATTACAGCTAAAGAATACAGATTAAAATCAGTCAAGTGAAAAGATGCATAGGCTGGAGTCAAGAAAAGTACCAAATGTGGAGTTTCCACTTCCCACGGAGACATAGACAGTGTTACTTTCCCAGTATTGATGTTTATTTAACAGCTTGCACAGAGTATTGACAGCCAGAGAAGCTCACATTGTCTTTGGTATCTGGAGTCTTTATTGGGGTTTAGTCACATAAATCTGACTAGCAGCTCCTGTGGCTGGCTGATGAAGTCTCCAGTCCCTCAGTAGGTCTGCTGATGTGACCCAAATGCCCCCACCCTAAATCTCATTGTGCCTTGAAGCCTCTGCCCCAAATTATATTGTTCAAGACACTTTCATCAGGTAAGACATTCCCAGGACTTAGAGATTACCTCTCAGAAGCTAAGGGCAAAAGCCAGACTTCGCTTTGGGTAAAAAATTCTTTACTACCTAGACTAGTAACCAAAATATAAAAAGAATAATAACAACGGTTGTCTTCAACAACAGTAAGAAAACAGCTGAGTTAAAAAGTGAACAGACACCTCACCAAAGGATGTATACAGAAGGCAAGTAAGAGGTGCCTGGTTGACTTAGTCAATTAAGCATCTGCCTTTGGCTCAGGTCATGATCTTGGGGTCCTGGGATCAAGCCCCACATCGGGCTCCCTGCTTAGGGTGAGTCTGCTCCTCCCTCTCCCTCTGCCCCTCCCCACTGCTTGTGCTCACTTGCATGCATGCCTGGGCTTACTCTCTCCTCTTAAAATCTTAATAAAGGCAAATAATTTGTCATTAAGAAATTACAAGTTAAAACAACAGTGAGGGGCGCCTGGGTGGCTCAGTGGATTAAAGCCTCTGCCTTCAGCTCCGGTGGTGATCCCAGGGTCCTGGGATCGAGCCACACATTAGGCCCAATGTGGAGCTTTAACTCACAACTCCATGATCAAGAATCACATGGTCTTTTCACTGAGCCAGGCAGGTGCCCCCAAAATTGATTATTTTAAAAAGTAGAAAACTTGAAGTCTAGTATGTTGAAAGAAATGGAAATACTGTTCCCCAAAATTATTTTGAACAGACTCTTCTTTGGGTTCATGGGTGGCCTAGTCAGTTGAGCATACAGCTTTAGCTCAGGTCATGTTCTCAGGGCTCCAGAATTGAGCCCTGGCGTTGGGCTCAGCAGGAGTCTGCTTGTCCCTCTTCCTCTGCCCCTCTGTCATGCTCTCCCTCTCTCTCAAATAAATAATCTTTAGGGGACTGGTGAAGACTCTTCTCTTCATAGTTTTATGGGCAAGCTTTTTTCCTGTTTCTGTGAATAGATAATCAGGCAGGGTAACATACAGAGTATAAAACCAAAGGCTCTCAGGTGTGCCTGGGTGACTCAGTGGGTTAAAGCCTTTGCCTTTGGCTCAGGTCATGATCCCAGGGTCCTGGGATCGAGCCCCACATCAGGCTCTCTGCTTGTGATCTCTGTCAAATAAATGAAATCTTTTTTAAAAAAGTTTAAAAAAAGAAAAAATATGAATAAATAAAACCAAAGGCTTTCAGTACATGAAACAAAACTAATTTAACTCATATAATAAAATTTAACGGTACAGAAAGTTATAAACCAATCTAAAAGCAAAAAACCAAATTATTAGCAAATAAAATTGACATTATTATAAGAGAACTGTGTACCATGAACCATGTAGAGTTTGTCTCAAGAAAGTAAAGATGCTTGGTTTAATAATAAGAAATTATCAATAATACATTTATATAGGTAGATCAAGAGGAACCATATTTTTGTTTGAAATACTTTATGGGCTGCATTTTTTTTTTCATTTTTTTTTCTTTTGTCAGAGAGAGGGAGCACAGGCAGACAGAGTGGCAGGCAGAGGCAGAAGCAGGCTTCCTGCTGAGCAAGGAGCCCGATGTGGGACTCGATCCCAGGACGCTAGGATCATGACCTGAGTCAAAGGCAGTATGGGCTGCATTTTTAAAGATTCGGTCACTTTCTAAAAATCTCCCTATGAAGTAGGAATTAAAAGATATTTCAAAATATATTTTCTAAAAGTCTGTCTTTAACTTATTAGCCAGTATCATATTTAAAACATTTCCATTAGAAACACATTCCCATTTTTTTTTTTTAAGATTTTATTTATTTATTTGAAAAGAAATGACAAGCAGGCAGAGAGGCAGGCGGGGGGGGGGGGAAGCAGGCTCCCCACTGAGCAGAGAGCCCAATGTGGGGCTCGATCCCAGGACCCTGGGATAATGACCTGAGCTGAAGGCAGAGGCTTTAACCCACTGAGCCACACAGGTACCCCAACACATTCCCATTTAAAACAGGAACAAGAGGGGGTGCCTCTATGGCTCAGTGGGTTATGTGTCTGCCTTCAGCTCAGGCCATGATCCCAGGGTCCTGGAATTGAGCCCCGTATCTGGCTCCTTGCTTAGCAGAGAGCCGGCTTCTCCCTCTCCCTCTGCCTCCTGCTCCCCTTGATTGTGCTCTCTCTCTCTGTGTCAAATAAAATCTTAAAAATAAATAAATAAAACAGGAACAAGATAAGAAGGTCCACTGGCGGGGCACCTGGGTGGCTCAGTGGGTTGAAGCCTCTGCCTTCAGCTCAGGTCAGGACCCCAGGGTCCTGGGATTGACCCCCCACATTGGGTTCTCTGCTCAGCAGGGAGCCTGCTTCCCCCCTGCCCGGCCGCACCCCACCCCCCTCCCGTTTGCCTCTTTGCCTACTTGTGATCTCTGTCAAATAAATAAATAAAATCTTAAAAAAAAAAAAAAAGAAGAGGAGGAGGTCCACTGGCACCATTATTATATATTCAGTTTTTTGATGCTCTGTTTTTTAAAGTCAGGTTTACTTTTTCTTATATTTTTATATGTTGTATATTTTGAGCCCTGCAACCTTGTTAAACTGATAAGTTTACTAAAATTCATTGCTTTTGCTCGTTTTTTTTATAGATTCTTTTGGATTATCTGTGCCAGTGAGCATTCTTTGGATAGATACCATTTGGTTATAATGTAATATCCTTTTTTATCTATTGCTGTATCAACTTTGCTGACATTTTGTTTAGGATCTTTTTTATAGTGGTAACGTATTCATAACATAAAATTTACTATCTTAACCATTTTCAAGTGTGTAATTTGGTGGTTTTGAGTACATTCACATTGTTGTGCAACCATCACCATTATCCATCTCCAATTTTTTCTTCCTCCCAAACAGAAACTCTGTACCCATTAAATAATAAATCCATATTCCCCCTTCTCTGGCTACTGGTAACCATTATTCTAATTTTTTGTCTTTATGAATTTGATTATTCTAGGTGACTTCCTTATGTAAGTGGAGACATACATTATTGATCGTTTTGTCTGGCCTATTGCACTTAACATAGTATTTTCAAGATTTACCCATATTGTAGCATTTATCAGAATTTCATTTTTTTAAAAATTATTAACATACAGTGTATTATTTGCCCCAGGGTCACAGGTCTGTGAGTCATCAGGCTTACATATTTCATAGCACTCACCATAGCACATACCCTCCCCAGAATTTCAGTCTTTTTTTAGGCTAGTTAATTAATAGGTTTTTTGCAACTGTGTTCAAGCAGGATATTGGTTTGGAATTATCTTGTGATTTCTTTGTTTGGTTTTCTCTCAGGTTAGTGCCAGCTTTATCAAATGAGTTGGAAAATGTTTTGTACTCTTCTGTTTTCTGGAAGAGTTTGTATAGTGTTAGATGAGTTATTCCATAAATATTTGGTAGAAATTGCCTTTGAAGACATTTGGGCCTGGAGTCTTCTTTTGTGAGGAGACTCTAAACTGGAAATTCAATTTCTGTAGTAGGTATAGGGCTATTCAGGTTGTCTATTTTTTCTTGCGTGAGCTCTGGTAATTTGTACCTTTCAGTGATTTTGGAAATGTGTTGTTTAATATTTGGGAATTTTCCAGAAATCTTTCTGTTAATTGATTTCTAGTTTAATTCCACTGTGATCAGAGACCATCCTTTGGGGATTATTTAAATTGTTTTGCAATTTGAAGTTTGTTTCAAGATCTGTTGTATGGCCTTAGTTGAAGTGCACTAAAAAGACTGTGGATTTTGCTGATGTTGAATGGAGTGTTCTACAAATATTAATGACTCAAGTTGATTGGTAGTGTTGTTCAGATTTTCTATATCCTCACTATGTGTCTACTTGTTCTATTGATTACTGAGAGAGGAATGTTGGTCTCCAATTATAATGGTGTCTTTTCTGTTTCTCCTTTGAGTTGTCACTTTTTCTTACATATATTTTGAAACTCTGTTGTTGGGTACATGCACAGTTAGGATTGTTATGTGTTATTTTATTGTTGTTTGCAATATTTTCTTTTATCATTATGTAATACTTGTGTTTATCCCTGGTAACAGTCCTTGTTCTAGGAGTCTCTGAATTTTAATTAGGGTCTCTAGATAATTTACAATTACTGTAATTACTGAGATGTTGAATTTGAATCTGCCATATTGCTACTTTATTCTTCCTGTATGCCCCATCTGTTCTCCATTCCTTTCTTTTTCTTGATTTTTTGGGCTAAATTAGGTATTTTTCTTGTGATTCCATCTTATGTCCCATTTTATCTTTGCTAATTTACCTCTTTTTAAGCCATTTTTATTTAGCATTTGCTCTAGGGTTTACAGAGTATATCTTTAAATTATCACAGTCTACTTTCAAGGAATGTTATACCATACATTTATACTTCATTTTCTGCCCTATTTTATGCACTGTTAGCATACATTTTTGTTTTTACGTAATTGTAAACCCTATAATACATTGTAAGTGTTTTGGTTTAGATTCTTAGTTACCTTTTCAATTAGCAATAATCGCATCTCGGATAAACCTCATTGGCCACAATACTGCCACTGTGCAAAGCTCTTAGTTACCTTTTTTTTTTTTTTTAAAGATTTTATTTATTTATTTGACAGAGAGAAATCACAAGTAGATGGAGAGGCAGGCAGAGAGAGAGAGAGAGAGGGAAGCAGGCTCCCTGCCGAGCAGAGAGCCCGATGCGGGACTCGATCCCAGGACCCTGAGATCATGACCTGAGCCGAAGGCAGCGGCTTAACCCACTGAGCCACCCAGGCACCCCTCTTAGTTACCTTTTAAAGAGACTAAGCGTTAAAGATAGGAAGAAATTTTCCTCCAGTCTAATAATGAAAAAGTTGGAATAGTTTTTAAAGCCCCTATCTGGTATTTCCAAAATCTGAGTCATCTGTCACTCTTGTTTCTGTTGATTAATTTAGCTCTTGCAGTAAGGTTTTTTTTTTTGCCCTCTTTTGTATGTGTGTTATAATTTTAATGCCAGACATTTTGTATAAAAGAATAGTAGAGATTGAAGTAAATAGTTTTTATACCTGAAAACGGGCACATTTCTTTTTGATGGGCCATTTGTCTATGGGATTGAGTTTGTCAGGAGCTGAGCTGGGTTTGAGTTCTAATGTTGCAATGATTATGTTCATTGTATCTCAGGGGAAGAAAGATACTGAACCTTTAAGAAAAATCTTGGGCTTTAGAAAGGGGAAATGATTCTTAATATTGCATGATGGTAATAGGGTTTGTCTTATGGCCAGACCTATTTGAGTCATGTGTGAATCCTATGAGAATAGGGTAGGTGTAAGTTTTTATGAAAACAATGAAACAGTTGTCTTTTAAAGTCTAATTTAATTAGAATCTTGTTAAGTCATTAGCAGTGCTGCCTATGCATATCTCTTATAGGGTATATGTCATAGTAAGGGAGCAAAATATTTTTCCTTGTTTCAGAAAAGGCAAAATTTGAAGCTTTGGCATCTCATGGAGTGTTAGTGTTTCCACAGAGGAAGGGGGAGGTGATCTGTTCCTAGTGGAGGCAGCATTACTCAGCAGTACTTACTGGGAATGAGCTTCTTTTGAAGCCATGTAAAAGAGTAAAGTGGTGTTTCTTTACTTACATATGTACTGGAATCACCTGGTATCCTTAGAACAATACCTGTGCCTTGGTCTTGCCCTCAGTGATTCAGATGGAGCTGGTTTGAAATGTGTCTTGGATATAAGTCTGTCATTTGATTCTGATGTGCAGCCAAGGCTGAGGATCACTCCCCTGAAGGCTTGTGGAAATCCTTGTAGGCTGTTGGAGACTTTGTAAGGTCTGGAAGATTTGTATTAGCAGATGGAGGAAATATCAAGTGATATTTAAATTATTATTATTGCTGTGATATACAGTAAAAGCAATTACTTTATTATGTACTAAGAAACATAAAGGATAACTCAATAATTAAAAGTGATTCTGTATTCCTGAAGAGAAAAATAAGTACTTTAAAGTTGACAGTTCTTTCCAAATCAAATAAAAATTACATAATGCCATTTCAGTTGAATCTTATTAGAGATTTTAAAAACCAGTAGTGTCACCCACCACCCAGATGTTGATTTCTGAAACTATTCTCCAGTAAAAGGATCCAAGCAAGCCTCTTTAGAAGCATAGATAATGTAGGTTTGGGGCAGGAAATACACAAGATGAAGCTGGAGTACTTCATAATACCAGAAAGTAAGGAAGTATTTAAAAAAAAAAAAAAAAAGTGGATCATGCCAACGCAGCACAGGAGCCAACCTGGAAAAAAGATCCCTGGCCAAAACTGGAGCCATTTGAGAAAGTAAATTCTGTGTTGGATTTTAACTTTAAGTATAAAATAAAAGTACATGAGTATATACTCATATAAATACTCATATAAATAGTGATTGAATAAATAAGTGAGGGAGAAGAGACACGTCTCCATACAGAATTCCAAGTAATTTATTTAGACACCATTTTAGACACTTTTTCCTCAGAGAGGTAGAGCTTACACCCCCAACCCCACCGTGAGTGTGGGCTGCACTTAGTGTGGTGCTTCCAAATTGCAGCTTATAGAAACACAGGCTGGAGGTGTAAGAGTAACTTTACAGTGAGGAAACCTTAAAAAATAGCCCACCAGTTGATCCTCAAGGTTAACTTTATCAGTCATAAGTCATGTTGATATCTGGTACCCTTGGTACGAAGTAATGAGATCTTCCTCCCAGTAACTCACAACTAAGAGAAAAAAAATCAGACAAACCCATAATGAGTTGCATTCTGCAAAATACCTGATCAATACTTCTCAAAACTGCCAAGGTCATCAAACACAAGGCAGATCTGAGAAACTTCACATACTAGAGGAGGATTAGTAAACATAACTAAATGTGATACAAATAAATATTGGCATTGCAAGAAAAACTGTAGCATGGAAAATTCACAAAAGAAATGCAAATGGTAATAAAAATACAAATATGTATTCAACTTAGGCAGTAATCAAAATGCAAATTTAAATAACAAAAGCCAATGTTTGCCAGTCAATAGAGTGAAGATTTTTGTTCTTTTGTTGTTAGTGTTGTTGTTAATACCTAATTTGGGGTTGGGGTTGGTAGAGGCCGGTCTGGGAACTCAAGAGTGATACAAACTCTGGAGGACAGTTTGCTCAGTGCTTATCAAAAATCTTTTAAAATGTGCAAACTCTGACTCAGCATTTTCTCTTCTGAGGATTTATCCTGATTAAAGGAAGATCTGTGGGAAATTAGCAAAGAATGTTCACGGCATTATTGATGAGAACGAACAATTGGAAGCGGTGTGATAAATAACTGAGTATTGTGACACTGATGTAGGATGGTATTCTAAAAATGTTATAAACTAAATTTATTAAGTTCAAAAAGTTAACCAGCATATACAGCATGATCCCTCCCCCTGCTTTTTTTGGAAAAGGAAGAATATGTGGCATAGAAGAAGACTTGATATATGTATGTAAAGCATTCATTATGATCATTTCTGGGTATTTGAATTGTGGATGATTTTTATTTTTTCCTATATACATTTATTTGTTCTTCTTATCTACTTCTCATTCTTTAAATCTATTTCGCTTTGAAGTGTGAGTCAGTGTAAGTCCTCTGGGAAACAAATTGGTAATATTAATCAAACTCCTTAAAACAGGTGATGTTCTTTCACCCACTAAAAACCCTTCTTGGACTTTGTCATTAGAAAAGAAGAAGAGAGGGGCATCTGGGTGGCATTATCGGTTAAGCATCTGACTCTTGATTTCAGCCTAGGTCATGATCTCAGTCATGGGATTGAGCCCCACATTGGGCTCTGCACTCAGACAGAGTCTGCTTGTCCCTCTGCCTCTTCCCCTTCCCTCTGCTCTCTTTCTCTCTCAAATAAATAAATCAATAAAATCTTTTTTTTTTTTAAGTACGATTTGAGTGTAGATTTGTTTACTACATAATTTTTTTACATAATCATTTATAATGGCAAAATATGGAGACTTGCAAATATCCATTTATAGGAAATAAAATATGGCACATGTACAGTGAGATATTGTACATTCCTGATTGTGTTTAGAGAGTATTTGTTGAGGTCTGATATCCAGTGTTCCTTTTTAGACTTCTGCTCAGAATGGCATCCATGATCCTGATTCACTCCCCAGGTTCTTTGTGGTAGCCTCAAATAAGAAAATAAGAAATGAGTTCCTTCTACTATTTTATGTTAATAAAAAAAGTTAGTAAATTACTTTTTTTTCCCCTAAAGCCATTCTCTCATGTATATTTTATTTGACTTCCTCAGTTTCTTTTTTTTTTGCTTTACTTTTAAGGTTATGAGTGTTAGGTGAGCCTTTTCACAGTTCTGTGCTGACCAAAATGTTCTCCTTGCTTTTACCTTGCTGACACATCCCTGTCTTCCAGGTTACAGCTTGAATATCACTCCCTTCAGAGAGATCTTCCTAGAGCACCTTGTATAAAGGGCTCACATGGAATACCTCTTCCCAGCTCTTTGAGCCACTAGTTTCTTTCCTGGCAGTGGACACAGTTGGTATTTTTGTATTTGTTTGCTTGTTTGTAGTGTTTCCTCCATTAGACTATAACTTCTGAGGCTAGGGATTATATTTATTTCTTCCCCTACTTAAGGTTGACATATTGTAAATAGTTAGTAAATATGTGTAGATGGAGTGAACTAGCTTAATTTTGCAGCTTTGATAGATCTCATTAAGAATTTATCATGTAATTGTTGTTATAATTTAGATTGTCCAAAATTATTCATTGATCTTAGCTATACTGGTCTTGAGATTTTAATGTATTTTATGTAAGAATATACAGGTAAGAGGTTATGTTAGACTCAAGAAGTAAGAGGAGCTCTTACTATAGAAATGGAGCTACTAATGGATGCAGAGGAGTTGGGTGGATTAAGGAGGTAAAGAAGAGGGGTGTCTGGGTGGTTCAGTGCGCTAAAGCCTCTGCCTTTGGCTAGGGTCATGATCCCAGGGTCCTGGGATTGAGCCCTGCATTGGGCTCGCAGCTCAGCAGGGAGCCTGCTTCCCTTCCTCTCTCTGCCTGCCTCTCTGTCTATTTGTAATCTCTGTCTGTCAAATAAATAAATAAAATCTAAAAAAAAAAAAAAAGGTAAAGAAGAAAAAAGGCATTTTGGACAAACTGTTAAATGTGCTTTTTTAAAAAGTTGACTATTTTGTCAGCAGTTTTAAGTTCATAGTAAAATTAAGTGGAAAGTACAGATTTCCCACATACCCTCTGTTCCTACTCACATATGAGTTTTTGTTTTGCTTTTTCAGGTTTTTTTTTTTATTGTGGTAAAATATACATGACATAAAACATCATCCTAGTCATTTTTAAGTATACCATTCATTGATACAGAACACATTCATAGTGCTGTACAATCATCATACCATCCATCTCTATAATTTTTCATCTTGTAAAACTGGAGCTCTGTATCTATTAAATAGTAATTCCTATTCTCCCCTCCCAGCCCCTGACAACCACCATTCTTCTTTATGTCTCTGTGATTTTGGCTACTCTCAGTAGTCATATAAGTAAAATCATACAGTATTTGTCTCTTTGTGATGTAGCAGACTGTCTTTAAGTTTCATCTATATTATAGCATTTCTCAGAATTTTCTTCCTTTTTAAGGTTGAGTAATATTCCATTGTATGTATTTACTACATTTTGCTTGTCATTTACCGTTAGTGGTCACATGGGTTGCTTCTGTTTAGCTGTTGCCAATAATGCTGCTATGAATATGTAAGGACAAATATCTCTCCCCATAAGACCCTGCTTTCAGTTCTTTTGGCTACTTATCTTGAAGTGGAGCTTATCCAGCAGAATCATATGGCAGTTGTGTTTTTAATTTTCTGAGGAGTCAGCATTCTGATTTCCATAGTACCTCTGCCATTTTACATTGCATCAACAGTTCACAAAGATGACAGTTTCTCTACATTTTCATCAACACTTTTTTTCTGTTGTTTTGGTATCAGCCATCTTAATGGTTATGAGGTGATATCATTATAATTTTAATTTGCATTTCCCTAAAGATTAGTGATGTTGAAATCCTTTCCTGTGCATATTGGCCATTTATATATTTTCTTTGGACAAATGTCTGTTCAAGTCCTTTGCCCATTTTTAAATCATACTGTTTAGATTTTTGTTGCGGTTGACTTGTAGGTAGAAAATAAGGTTTGATACTTTCTAAGGTAGAGGGTGAGGGGCCAGATTGAGGAAAATTTAGACTACTGTTTTAAGTAGTTTGCTGTTATTATCTAGACCAGAGAATATATATATATTTTTTTAAAGATTTTATTTGAGGAAGAGAAACACCGAGAGCAGGAGGGAGGGGCAGAGGGTGAGAGAGGAGCAGACTCCCCACTGAGCAGGGAGCCCTATGCAGGACTCCATCCCAGGACCTGGGATCACGACCTGAGCTGAAGGCAGAGGCTTAACTACTAAGCCATTCAGGCGGCTGAGCCACCTAGACCAGAAATGTTTAATACAACTTTCTCTGATGATGGAAATGTTTTGTATCTGTAAGCCATTAGCCATATGTGGCTGTTGCAGACTTAACGTGTGTCTAACACAACTGGAAAATCAAGTTTTTAGTTTCATTTAACTTGAATCAATTTAAACTTAAATAGCCATATGTGGCTTAAGGCTACCACTATTTTTGATAGGGTAGTCAGGAGATCATCAGAAGTTGTATTTCTTTTTTTTTTTTAAGATTTTATTTATTTATCTGAGAGAGAGAACATGAGCAGGGAGAGGGACAGAGGGAGAAGCAGACTCCCCACTGAGTAGGGAGCCCAGTGCGGGACTGATCCCAGGACCCCAGGATCACAAACTGAGCCAAAGGCAGATGCTTAACCGACTGAGCCACCCAGGTGCTCCAGAAGTTGTTTTTCTTACTTATTTTGTTTTTATAGTAGGGTAATGATGCATATTTTAGGGGAGGAAAAAAACTGGAAACAATGTGGGCATTTGGATGGTAAAGAAGCAGTGAGAATAGAAAGTCACTTTCTATTCTGGATGAATATGCCTTTAACAAGAATGGGAAACATAGGAGGATGAGTTGGTTTGGGAAGGTAGACATGGAGCTCAGTACTGCAGAAATTGACTTGAGATTTTGGAACTTAGAGGCAGAAATGTCCAGTGGGCAATTGTAAATTAGAGTGCAGTGCAGAACAGAGAAGACAAGGGCTAGAAGTATAAATTTTCATAGTCACCTATATAGTGGTGATAAAGCCATGGAAATAGGTAATACCCCTCAAAGAGGAAATGTAAGTCTTGAATAAAGGAGCATCAAGGATAGATCCTTGAAAAATTTCTGTATTTAAAGGTGGGAAGAAGAACAGGAGCAATGAAAGTGAGGTTACTTTTTACTGCATGATATATTTAAGAAATTATCACTTATCCATGCAAGTGGTAGCAGGGACCTTTTGCTTTAGATGTAGTTTTCATCAGGATGATTAGACATTTTATTTCAAAATGTGAGTAAGTATAGGAAACCAGCATGGGTAATTTCCATTCCCTCACAACATGGATCTGGCAGATACTGACTTTAGCAGAATGGGCAAGTAAAAAGTATGGTTATGCTATCATAATACCATTTCTGCCTGTAGATTCAGAAAGGTACCTGTAAGATGTGGTTACCAATAACCATCACAAACTCCAGTCTGAATAATTTAGCTTATAAACCTGGGGGAATGAATGCCTAGCCCCCTTTGGCGTTTTCTAGATAACCAAGTAAGA
The DNA here is from genome assembly GCF_009829155.1 of Mustela erminea. NCBI lineage: Eukaryota > Metazoa > Chordata > Mammalia > Carnivora > Mustelidae > Mustela > Mustela erminea. Next base: position 152,009,653 of record NC_045614.1, read on the forward strand.
TTAAGGAGAAATTGTTTGAGAGGACATACACAAGATGTATTTTGTTATGCCAGTAGGAACACTCATAATTTCCTCAAAGTGTGTGATGCAGTTGGAAAGGAACACAGAAGCTAGGGATTATGCTGCTTGGCCAGAATGGCTTGAAAGTAGATAGAAAGGCTGTGTAAGTGAAGAATTTGGGACTGGAGAAGGGGCACTGGCAAGGAGGGCAGACATGGAGAAAGAAACATGGAAGAATAGGGATAGGCTTAAAGTCAGATCTATGGAGTAGACAGTACTGAGGTCTGTGGAGCAGGTCAGTTTCCTCCCTAGCTCAGTGCCTGGTAAGTGCTCAATGAGTATTTGTTGAAGAAAGAATGAGTAATGGTTAGGGAAAAGAAATATTGCTCCTGTAGGAACCATTCCTGATGAAATCTTGCTTTGGTCCCACCTTTTCTTACCCATTACTTGATCTCAGCCATCACATGTTTTCTGACCTTGGGTTGCTGTTACATTTTTTTCTTAGAACAGATATTGAATATGTGAATATTGCAGGTAATTTATATTTGAAGTTTGTTTTTTTTTTTTAATTTTTTTTTAATTTTTTTTTTAAAAGATTTTATTTATTTGACAGAGATCACAAGTAGGCAGAGAGGCGGGCAGAGAGAGGGAAGCAGGCTCCATGCTTAGCAGAGAGCCAGATGCAGGGATTGATCCCAGGACCCTGCCATCGTGACCTGAGCCGAAGGCAGAGGTTTAACCCACTGAGCCACCCAGTCGCCCTATATTTGAACTTTTAATCATTGTCCAGCTCTGGCAGTGGGACAGGGGGAGGGACTGATACTCCGCTGTTTATAAGTATATGAGTATATCCGAGTACTGAGAAGTTTATTTTCCTTTTGTTTTAAGACTATACCAGAGGGGCGCCTGGGTGGCTCAGTTGGTTGAGTGGTTGATTGTCTGCCTTCTGCTCAGGTCATGATCCCTTGTGGGAGGAGTCCCACATTGGTCTCCCTGCTGAATGGGGAGCCTGCTTCTCCCCCTGACTTTGCCCCTCTCCCATCTTGTGTTCATGCTCTCTCTCTGTCAAATAAAAAAAAAATAAAATCTTTAAAAATGAAAAAAGAAAAGGCTACACTAGAATAGTTGTGACCATATCTATCTAGTCTCTGAATATTCTGGCCTTGGGTGACATATGCAGCCACTTCTGGCTGTTGAGACAGGTTAGAGGTGTGCACGTATTTTCTGTGTGTGATTTATGGTAAGGTGACAAGAGTGGTGAGAAGCAGAGGAATTTAAAGTTATTTCTACATGTATAAAACTGATGGGATGCCGTATGATTTCTAAAATTCATTTTTTATTTGAAAGCCTTGAAATCTGATAGTCCACAAAAACTTAGTGTATAGAATTTTAAGTCAAATACAGTCACATCTGATAGTGAAAACAGATTTTAGAATCTGAAAAGATAGAATCTGAAAAATACAGTCATATAGGTTGTTTTTCAATTTTAAGCTATTATATAATTATAACCCAAGTTAATTAAATCCTTATGCATGTAAATGAAATAGGTAGTACGTAGTCTGTTTGCAAAGGAAAGTTTGACTATGAAAAAGCTCTCATCTGTTTTGCTCACATATACATACTTGAATATTTAATAGGCGTTGTTTTAGACATGAGGATACAACACTGAAGAAAGCACAAAATCTTTGCCCTTCTGAAGCTTTTGTCAAGACATACTTTCAGAGGAGACTATTTCAGATTAGGTGGTAACTAATCAAAAAAGGAAAGTCTGTCTGTCTAGGAGAGTTGTACGTTCAGGGAACTGAAATATAAACGAATTAATTCACTGAAGACAAGGATTTTTTTTTGGCTTTTATCTGATGTGTTCACTACTATATCCTCAGAGCCCCAAATAGTGCTTGGCTCATAATAGGCATTCAGTAAATATATGTCACTGATCAAAGTGTTTATTGTTTTGAATTTGTATATCATACTCATGTACTTTAGTAAATGATTTCTACATCTAGCTAGTTGACAGTTTTATCTCAGTTACCTTATTTTTATGTTTGTTACCTACTTTTGGTTTTTCCTTGTATCCACATGTCAGGATGTAGGAAAAGCTTATTAATATTAATAGTCATATGGTGATCTGAGATTACAAAAGATAGATTTGGAAAGGAACTTTAGAGGTCATCTTTTGTTTAGCTTCCTGCCTAGGAAAAACTGAGTAAGATGATTAGGTATGTATTTTTAATTAATCATTTAAAAAACTAGGACAACATGATGGGGTTCTCTTGAGAAAATGGAGAAAGGTACTTAACCCTAGATATAAAGATACTAACCTGAAAAACTTAGAACTTCTAACCGTGTGGGAAAGTGAAAAAAATTGAGCCCAACTAAGCTGCTCTTTGTTGATATCAGAAACGGGCCTGTCATTCATGTTGGCATTGAAACATAGCCTCCTATCTCAGGGGGCAGGACTTTTTTTTTTTTTTTTTCCCCTCCCAGAGGAGCTAGACAGTTACTACAGGTTGAAAAGCCCCGACCAGTTTTTCAAGAGTTTCTCCCCTTTTTTATTTTTTTCTTTTCCTTTTTTTTTTTTTTTTTTCCCCTGAAACTTATGGAGCTTTTGCTCCGCTTTCAAGATGCATTAAGTCTCCTGCTTTGTGACTGCTTTGGAGCCAGCAAATACCCTGACATGTACAATTCGAATTATGCAGATTTCATGAGTAAGTTTAATCTTATTTTTTTAGCTAGTTAAAATTCAAGTGATGTTTAGAATGTTAATTTGGAGTTAGCCATTTTATCTTTTTACCACTTTTATCTTAAGCATATTTTTAAAACCTTTAATTTAATAAGAAAGTAAGATTCTACACATTAAAAAGCCCCTTTGTCTCTTAAGACTTACACTTCTAGTTTCTTTTGAATGATCTTTGTTGCATTAGACAGAATTCGTATGTCTTTTGAAAGCCAGTTACTTAAACAGTTTTCTTGAGCATCTTTTTAGTTTTATTGAGAAGTATTTTAAATTGAGCTTTTCTGAGCTCGATTACTTATGTCTGACACAGTCTCAAGTTTCCACTGAATGGTAACAAAGACTGTAGAGTGTTGTTGGTACTGCAGTGAGAGGCATGCTTCTTTAGACCAGGTAAGAGAGATCATTTTGTTTCTTACTGCTGGGTGAGTTTTTACCGTGTTTATTTTATATTCTTACAGCAGCAGCAATATTAAGTTGATAAATAGCCAAGAGCGCGCTGAATTCAAGACGTCCTTGCTTATTGCAGACAAGCAAGGAAAACTACAGGGTATGGGGGTTGGGTTGGGCGAGGGGGGAGGGGTAGAGTAAGCTTACTTTTATCACTCAGTAACTTATATAAATCAATTAAAATGTGAAAGTAATTCTAGAGCTCAGCTTTCCTCTTTCAAGAACTAGGTAAGCAGTTGAGGAAATGAATAATTTTGAAGATACTTCATAGTTATTACTTGTGAATGCAATTCAAATGATAGTTTTTACTTTCATTTCTTTCCAGTAGTTAATAAAATAAGCTTTGCCCTTAACTATACATTTTTTTTATTTGTGAAAACTTTCAAATTGTCAACAGCAAAATATGCTTCCTCAGGATCTTTGAAGTAAACCTGACACTTAAAAAGATATTTCAGCTTTTATAGCTGTTTCATTCCTTTTTTTCCTAGTACATTTTTCTTAAAAGTATTTGGGCTTTGAAAATGTCAGCTGTATTCTAATGAAGCTCGGGCATTGTTTGCTCATAAAGGGGCCAGTGCATTCCACTGCTTTATGGTTTATTATGAGGCACAGTGTGAGAGTGTGGGTGGCACCATTTGGTGTCTGCCTCTTGGGGTAGTGACTGCCATTATGTTAGTGTTGGATTGGCAAAGAAAATATACCATGCAAGATCCTATATGAATCTGGAACCTATGAAGAAAATCTTAACCCTAAATAATAGTGAGTGAGCCTGGAATGTGTGACAACTTGATGAGTTGATCACTTCAAATATACTCTGGAAAGTCTGCATTTCAGTTACAATTAATATTCTAGCAGGCACAGCTCTTGTTTTTGGATGTATTTAAGAGTTACCCATTCTTTGAATTTTAATAAGGAAGTGAATATTTCTACAATGTTATGACATTTTAAGTAGATACAGTAACATTTTAAATAATACATTTACTTAAAAAGGAGTTTTAAGGAACTTAGTGTGGGTGGGGAGGGGGAGTGAGGGAGGAGTCAGGCAGAGAGCCTTTCTTTCAGTTAGGAAAGCCCTGATGAAGAAAAAAGCAACAGATGTTTCTTCTGTTACAATTGAGGTTGTTTTATTCGAAATTCACAGTAGCTGGAATGGGTAGGGGAGGTCATAAATCTGACTTAATCCGGGAATAAATAAAACTTAGTCATTTAAAATTTTTTCTCTTATACTTAGAATTTGAGAATCAGTAGAGTAACATACCTTTTGGAAAGACTTTTTTTAAAAAATCTTAAAAAATTAATATAATTATGGAAATGTGAGAAAGTTAATTTTAGTGCATGTAAGTTATGGAAAAAATGATCATTAAATCCTACAGAATACTTGGAAAAAAGCCTACCCATTATAAAATATATAAGGAATACTTAGGTTGCAAAAGTTTGTAATTGCACAATAGATACTAAGGCTCAAAATGAAATTGCATTATGAAACATTATTTGCGTATAGTGTGAGAGATCCTTTTATCTTCAGTGAGAAGCATAGGACTTCTTCCAAAAAGATCTTTGAGTAAGAAATGGGAGAGAAATATTTTTAGTTTAATTGAAATGAACCTCTTAAAAGAAAGATAGTAAACTTGGGTTGATTGCTAATGGACAGAGAAGAATGTTTATTTGCGGGAAAAAAGTAGCAAAGGAAGAGCTTGGAGGCAATACACATGTTAATGAAAGCAGTCAAATTTTGAAAAATAGTTTTTAAATTCGTGGAATTCATAATAAGTAAAAACCTTTCCTTTTACAAGTAACAAAGAGAAGTTCTATGCTGTTGAATAGTGTGCGTTTATAAACATTACAACTTTGTGCATTTCTTAGTTTGATCTTGAAAAACCAGTGCTAGCACCGGATCTTTCACGTATAAGGCACATAGTAAAAATTCACGATACCCTACACTGTAATATTAGTAAGAATAGATGACAGCCAAAAAAATTCTGTAAACCATAGTTCAAAATTTGTGTAAGGAGCGAATATTAAATGGTTTTCTAAATGTTTAATTGGTCTAAAAAGATACCAACATTCAAGGAGATTATCAAAAATTTCTCTTGCTCTTAACTGGGATCTGGGGGCTTCCCAGAAAATTTTCTTTGCTTCACATAATGACAGAATTTAGAGATTTTGAGGCTTTTCAGATCACTGTTTTACTTAAGATTACATTAAGATTCTAAAATTGATCTTCATGCATTTTTCTTTTTTAAGGAATAGCAATAGGTAGCAGTTGAAGGGTTTTTTTTCTTTCTAAGGTAAGTAAAGTAACTTACATGGAGTTTAAAATGGATTTATAGGAGTACCTGGGTGGCTCAGTTGGTTAACTGTCTGACTCTTGATTTTGGCTCAGATCATGATCTCAGGGTTGTGTGAGATGGAGCCCAGCATCAGGCACAGAGCTTGCTAAAGATTTTCTCCTTCTCTCCCCACCTTCTCAAAAAAAAATGGATTTACAAACTATGGTCTGACTAAAGTAAAAATATTTATAATTTTTATCAAAGTATATGTAAGTTTGATGAAATAAACAGCCCTTAAAAAAAAGTTGATGGCCCCACGTGTGATATATAACTATGACATCATCCTAGATTGTAGTTACCAAAAATATGTGTCACCATTATAAATGTAGGCATGACAGTTGGGTATATAATAGCATCAGCAACAACAATAAAGCAACAAGAAAGATAGTAAACTTGGATTACTATTAACCCTTCAAATTAAGAGTAATACACTGAAAGACTTTCAGAGTAGGGTACCTATAGTTCTCCCATTGTATATATGAGACTGTTAACCCTTCAAATTAAGAGTAATACACTGAAAGACTTTCAGAGTAGGGTACCTATAGTTCTCCCATTGTATATATGAACTCAAAACTGAGGTCTGTGGGCATCTAAGCTTTGCCTATTCATTGTTTTCCAAGTTAGAATACCCAGAGAGTGACTAATGTAGACATTCTCTTTGCCTTATGTATATATGTGTACAACTAGAAACAACAGCAACCTAAAAATCTCTCATTTCTTAGGTGGAGGTCAGAGGGAAGATTGCCTGATGTCTATATTTTTCTGAAAAGAAAATCTTTTACATTGTTTAGGAGCAGATAAAATAATGAGAATATTGGGCTTTAAGTATATTGAGTTAACTCTTGCTAAAGGATCCTGTCATGTAATAACAAAATGTTCTTTCTACCAAGTTTCAAGCAACCAATTTATAAATGAACTTTTGGATCTTGACTCTAAAGCTGGAGACCATCCATAGGAGCTTGGTTTTTGGCACTTTGCTCACTTATGGTACAAAGTTTGTCAATCTCTTGGCAATTTCTCTGACAAAAATGAAGAGACCTACTTACTATGTGCCAAGTAGACCCAGGGAACTTAGGTATAAAAGTTTGCAAAATCTTATCTTTTTTTTTTTGAAAAATCTTCTAATGGATTAGGTTTTTTTGTTTTGTTTTGTTTTGTTCTTTTATAAACATATAATGTATTTTTATCCCCAGGGGTACAGGTCTGTGAATTGCCAGGTTTACACACTTAACAGCACTCACCGTAGCACATACCCTCCCCAATGTCCATAACCCCACCCCCCTCTCCCAAACCCCCTCTCCCCAGCAACCCTCAGTTTGTTTTGTGAGATTAAGAGTCATTTATGGTTTATCTCCCTCTCAGTCCCATCTTGTTTCATTCATTTTAATCCTACCCCCTTAATCCCCCATGTTGCATCTCCACTTCTTAATGGATTAGGTTTTAATTCAAAGATTTTTGTTGCTGTTGATGTCTAACTTTAAGATTTCTTGCTCTTCAAAATATGATTTCGATGTAGCTTCAATAATAGCTTTCAAATGGAACATATTGTTGAGATAAGAATATTGATCATTACAATTTTGAGTATGGTATTATGGAATTCAGTGATCCCCTTTCTAATTTTCTAGGGGAAAGAAGTGCTTTGAAACTCTAATTCATGGGTAGTTTTTGGTCTTTTTGGGTTTAAGTGTCGTAAAGTTTTAAATTTAAGAATGCAACTTTTATTTATTTATTTATTTATTTATTTTTTTAAATAAGTTTGGTTCTTTTTTTTTTTTTTTAAGATTTTTATTTATTTATTTGACAGAGAGAGATGACAAGCAGGCAGAGAGGCAGGTAGAGAGAGAGGCAGGCAGAGGCAGGCAGAGAGAGGGAGAAGCAGACTCCCCGCTGAGCAGAGAGCCCGATGCGGGGCTCGATCCCAGGACCCTGAGATCATGACCTGAGCCGAAGGCAGCGGCTTAACCCACTGAGCCACCCAGGCGCCCCAAGAATGCAACTTTTAAATTGTAGGTCTATCTGTAAGTCATTTGCCATCTTTTATAAATATTGGAAAAATATTTCTCCTGACTAAATTTTTTCTTAAAGAGTTTATTTACTTATTAGAGAGAGCCCACATATGAGAGAACACAAGCAGGGGGAGCAGCGAAGGGAGAAGGAGAAGCAGGCTCCCTGCTGATCAGAGAGCCCAATGTGGGACTCAGTCCCAGGACCTTGGGATCATGACCTGAGCCAAAGGCAGACACTTAACTGTCTGAGCCATCCAGGCACTCCTTCACTATAAATTTTAAATGAATTATTTACTAACACAGCCAGGAACAGATTACCATGTTAGAGAGGTCGTGGGCTTCTTCATGAGGATGATTTCCAATTAAGTGCACTTGGATATTCTAATACTCATAAATTCTGATCTTTCTGGTTGCACCCAGCTGCCTTGATCTACTCTAGCCATTCAGCGGCTGTTGGTACAAGATAAAATTTGCTCCCATCCACTCACTCTTTTACTAGGCGTGCACACGGTGTCTGTGTGCCATCTGGTGGGTATACTGGCTGTGGTGATGGTGCTGGAAGTAGGGGTTGAATGGAGGCTAAATACTGAAAAGATGTAACATGTAAAAACAAGAGGCTGAAGAAATAAGGGTCACTCGGTCCATTCTTTTTAAAATTTTTTGGAAAGAGATTAAGTGTAATGGAAAGAGTCTACTTTACTCCATTACTTCCTTAACTTGAACCAAGAGAAAAAGGGACCCTGAAGCAATCTTTCCCAGCCTTGACTGATCATAAGAATCATCTGAGGCATTTGTTAAAAATAAGCATTCCCACCTAGTTTTTGAGTCTTTGGATGTTGAGTGGAGCCAAGGAATGTGCATTTTGAATTAGAGTGACACTACATCCCTGCCCCACCCCCACCTCTTTACAGCTTAAAACCAGGCGCATTTGGGAAAAATTACTCTGAAGGATTGGAAGAGCCAAGTTGTCTGAGGCCATATGGTAAACTAATTCAAGTATTAATCAGAAGATATATTGTCCAAAAAATGGGAAATTCTAATTAAACAGGTAGAAGAGAAATGAGAAATTTATTTACAGGTTTCCTTTACTGAGCAAGATAATAGAAAAAGGACAAAATGACATGTTTTAACTAAAGATGAAGAAGCCAGTGTAAAAGTGATAGAATCAAACCTGTAGGTGAGACTTGTTTTTGGACAGACATTTTAAAAATATTGAAAGGAAAGGTCCTATAAAGAAAACCTAGTGAGAATGGATTAAATGATTTCTAAGATCTTTTAGCTTTGAGGTTTGATGAACTAAATGAAAACAACTATAATATCCCAGATGCCAGACCTTGAATTAAGGAGTTCATTTAAGAAATTAAGAGACACTGTTTAAATTCTGGCATACAGGAAGATGAAGAAAGAAAATTTTTTTCTCCTTTCAAAGTGAAGAATCCAGGGCATTTATGGTTTTAGATACCAAAGAAACAAGGAGCTAGTTAATTGCTTTAAAAGGTGTCCTCCATGTAAAAATGCTTATCAAAGCCAAGAGAACAGATTTGATCCTTCAGGGAAAGTATGTAGGAAAAACTGACAGGACAGATTTATTGACCCTTAGGGCTAAGAGCTTGTTTCTTGTGGCCATTTCAAGGTTCTTGATTTGGTTCATGGAAAGCCTTTCTTTGGTTCTTGGAAAGATCCTGGTTAGGTGGTCCATTTGGGGGATCCTAGAAGTCCTGTGTTCTGACAGCTGCAAAAACAGCTAAGCTTTTCTTCCATGCCTATGATACATAGGTATTTGCATTTCAGATCTTCTGTCCTTACCTATGTACTACAGACTGCTTGAATTCCCTTGTAGAAGCAAATATGGAGGGGGAGGTTCTAGAGGCCACTTGAACCATTAAACTTAGGAGATATTAGAAACTTTTTTAAAAAAGATTTCATTTATTCATTTGAGAGAAAGAGAGCAAGACAGCACAAGTGAGGGGTGGGTGCAGTGGGCAGAGGGAGAAGGAGAAGCAGGCTCCTCTCTGAGCAGGGAGCCTGACTCAGGGCTCCATCCCAGCACCTGGAATCATGACCTGAGCCAAAGGCAGACCCTTAACCAACTGAGCCACCCAGGCACCCAATATTAGGAACTTTTATCTTCTGTTTCTCACATCTCCCATTTGTAGTGATGCTGCGGTTATGGTTATGAAGATATACTCGGTTTTACATATCTTGGCATTTCCAGTTGGATATGTTGCCGTTTTTCAAATTATGTGTTATTAATGTGTTTTACTTATAAAGATAGTGCATTGAATTATTGGGCCTGACTTATTTGTCAGATAAAGGTGATAAATACTGTTTATGTTCTAGTCCACTCTTCAGTGACATACATTGCTTTCTAGATGACTGGCTGAAATTAGAAATATAGTTTTAAGATGTAGAATCTTTTTTCCTTGCAAAATGAATTGACCTGTCCTAGAATTGACCTGTGACTTGACCTCATTGGTAGTTTATGTGAAACCAGTTGATAATCTTTTACAGCACTTATTAACAAATAGTTAAAAGGGTAATACAGAAAGAAAAAATGCGTGACACTCCTGTTCTGACTCTGCTTATTCTCTGGTGGAAATGTTAATCAGGAATAAAATAAAAGCATGTGATACTGTCACATAAATAGGCAGATGTATGGAGCAGAATAGAACATCAGTAGTAAATTGACCCAAATAAGTAAATGATCAAGGTAACATTACAGGGCAGCATGGCGGAAAGGGAGCAGATTATTTATTAAAAATAGCCATCTGAGGGGCTAGGTGGCTCAGTCAGTTAAGCATCTGCCTTCAGCTGAGGTCATGATCCCAGGGTTCTGCGATTGAGCCCTGCATTGGGAACCCTGGTCAGTGGGGAGACTGCTTCTCCCTCTCCCACTCCCCCTGCTTGTGTTCAGTCTTTCTCTGTGTCCCTCTCTGTCAAATAAATAATATCCTAAAAATAGCTATCGGGAGTGGGGGCGGGGGGGAACCTGGATGGCTCAATCAGTTAAGCCTCTGCCTTTAACTCACCTCCTGATCTCAGGGTCCTGGGATGGAGCCCCATGTTCAGGAGTCTGCTTGCCCCCTTCCTCTGCCCCTTCCTGTGTGCTTGTACATATGCTCACTCTCTCTTTTTCAAATAAATAAGATATATTTTTTAAAGATTTCATTCATTTAAAAAAAAAGATTTCATTCATTTATTTGACAGAGAGTGAGCACAAGCAGGGGGAGCAGCACAGGGAGAGGGAGAAGCAGACTCTCCACAGAGTGTGGAGCCCATGTGGCGCTTTATCCTAGGACCCTGGTATTGTGACCTGAGCTGGAGGCAGATGCATAACTGACTGAGCCACCTAGGTACCCCAATAAATAAAACATACTTTTTAAAAAGGAGCCATCTGAGGGAAAAATATTGTATGTTTTATTTCTCACATCAAATAAATTCCAGATGTCAAGGATGTTACATTTTAAATGAAGGCATTAATGTATTATAAGAAAACATGGGGGATGTTTAATACAATCTTAGTATATAAATAAGTTTTTAAAGAACAGTATAGCCAACTGGAAATACCAAACCCTTAAGGTAAGTAAAATGTAACATGTCTGTATATAACATACACCTCTAAGGAGGGAAATAAAGATAAATAAACTTTGTAGTTACTCAGACCTTCATTTTTATTTTTAAACATACTTACAGACCTTCTTGTATATGACACAAAAATCACACAGAAAAGGAATTAGTATAAAATTGACTACATTTTTGGGACATTTGGGTGGCTAAGTCAGTTAAGCATCTGACTCTTGATGTCGGTTGTGGTCAGGGTCTCAGGGTTGTGGAATTGAGCCCTGCCCTCGACTCTGTGCTGGGTGTGGAGCCTACTTAGGATTTTCTCTCTCCCTCTGCTCCTGTCCTCCCCACTCTCTCACTCTCTCTCTAAAAAAAAGAACAAAAAACAACCCCACTACATTCTTTAAAAATACACAAAGAAAATCATATATAAAAGTAAAAGGCAGATGTCAAATTGGGAAAAATATTTGCATCAGGCATAACAAAGAATATACTTATTTTTTCAATATTTAAAGAGAGTCTACTAGTTAAAAAAAAATCACCAGCAGTCAACAGAAAGGTGGGTATATTTTCAGGAAAAATTTAGATGATTTTTAAATAAAACATGTCAGCCTTATTCATTATAATAAATTAGAACCAAAATGAAACAAGAACCGTTTTTAACCTAAAAGTTGACAAAATTTGATTAACACACTGAATGGTAAGGATACGTAGAAATGGACATTTTTATACATTTTTTAAAAAATTTTTATACATTTCTCTATGAAGGGTGAATTGGTGCAGTCATTTGGTACAACCAGTATGTGTAAAAGACATGAATAATCATTATAGTAGTACTTGTAGTAATAAAGGATTTTATTATTATTTGTAATATTAAAAGCTTTTCCATTACTAAGGGATTGATAAATAAACATGTAGATCCATAAAAAGTAATACTGTGTGGTTAACAAAGTAATATTGAGGCAAAACTACATATACAGGTATGGAAAGACAACTAAGATAGATACAGTATTAAGTGGGAAAAAAGCAACATGCAAACTGATATAGTATTCCAGCTATATGTGAAGGAAAAAAGGACATTTGTGCATATATGTTTGTTTATGTTAGAATCTTTCCGGAAGTTTATATACAACCTGGCACCAGTAGACATCAGTAGGGAAGGGAATAATTAGGTGGTGGCTGGAGATAGAAGGAGACGTAGTTTTCACAATATACTTGTGTTTCATGTGTCTCATGAATTTGTATCATATGCTTCCATCCAGCCATTCATGTATTCATTCATGTATTCATTTTCATGCAACAGTATTTGTTTTTGTCTCAGGCAGGGTGTGCTAGGTGCTGGAGATACAACAGTGGATGAGATAATGAAGTGCCCCTGTCCTTATGGAACTTAAATTCTGGGAGTGGGTGGGCTGAGGACAGATAATAATCACCCCAAAGATACAGATGTAGTGAAAAGAAGGGCCATATGCACCCCAGTGTTCATAGCAGCAATGTCCACAATTGCTAAACTGTAGAAGGAGCTGAGATGCCCTTCAGCAGACAAATGGATAAAGAAGATGTGGTCCCTATACACAGTGGAATATTACTCAGCCATCAGAAAGGAGGAATACTCAACTTTTGCATCAACATGGACAGGACTGGAGGAGATTGTGCTGAGTGAAATAAGTCAAGCAGAGAAAGTCAATCATCATATGCTTTCACTTATTTGTGGAGCATAAGGAATAGCATGGAGGACATTAGGAGAAGGAAAGGAAAAACGAATTGGGGGAAATCAGAGGGGAGACAAACCATGAGAGACTGGACTCTGGGAAACAAACTGAGGGTTTTAGAGGGGAGAGGATGGGAGGTTAAAAGAGCCTGGTGGTGGGTATTAAGGAGGGCACGTATTGCATGGAGCACTGGGTATTATACCCAAACAATGAATCTTGGAACACTGCGTCAAAAGCTAATGATGTGTACTGTATGGTGACTAACATAACATCATAAAAAATTAAAAATTAAGAAAAAAACTATATTCGCACGAGGACTTAAGGCATTTGAAGGTTCCAAACAGTGAATGTCTGAGTGTGTGTGTGTGTGTGTGTGTGCGTGTGTGTAGGCTTGGTCAGAGCATTTTAGATGGTGCTGGCCTCATTTCTTGGGTAGGGGAAGAAATTAGACATCTCGTTACAGATTTAGTCCATTCCCATTTTAAATGTAGATGATTGGCCCTTCGTGTATACACTCCTGTAGTCTTGGCTGATTTTCTATCTAGCTCTTGGTTCACATTCAGCCTGGAAGATGCTTTTACTCACCGCCAACACCTAGGGATTACTGGTGAGTTCCCCCTCTTGTCCTTTGTGAGAGAAGTGAGAGGTTTAGTGTCTGGTATGTGATTAAAACACGGTTGGTCCTTTTGTCCCTGAGTCTATGTGGCTGCCTTGGATAAATGTGTGGATGGGTAGTCAGGGCAACTCTCTCCCCTGGTTGGTTGAGAAGCCTTCATTCTGGAGGACCTAGTTTGGAAGCACATCAAAGGAATGGAAATGGACACAGAGGAAATGAGGACTTTTTTAGTGTTGAAAATAAAATAATGTTGAGAATAAAGTATTTAGCAAGATCTTTTCGCAAGTTGGCAGTCTCAGGACTTAGAAAGGCCTTTTGGCTTGGGTAGTGGGAAACCTCCATTGGGGGAAACCTACATCTGGGGGCCAAATAAGCAAGAGGCTTTCATTCTTCCTTCTAGATTTGGATTTCTCTTGCCTTTTCTGTCATGGGAGAAACACACACACACACACACACACACACACACACACATGATTTAGGGTTAGCAGATTGGTTCTCCCAGCTGATGATGTATTTGCAAATGGTCATTGGAGCAGTATTCCTTGAAAGAGCTCTTTCTACACTGACCAGGTCCTAGAGCTTAGTGCATGTGTGTGACCTGTCTGCTCTTTAGCATGAAGACATCTCTGTCACCCAGGGGAGGGGGCAAGTCGGCTACCAGTCATGGCATTTAAAACAGCAGGACAAGAACCAAGCACTTAGAAGCAGGAGGGGAAATCAGAATAAAGAAAATAAGTCATCATCATCACCTAAGCAAGGAAATATTAATAGGCCATATATCATCACATAGAGATAAGAGCTCTGGTAAAGAATCATAGTAAATTAGAAGTGCTTATATAGAATGGTCAGGCATCTGATGTGATGACCAACCAGAGACTAGAAGGAAGCTAGGGAATAAGGCAAGTAAATATCTGAGGGAAGAAAGCAAAAGGATTGTATAATCTGTAATTAGTCTCTTGATAGTAAGTATGAAATTGCGTAGGTCACTCCCCCCCCTTTTTATTAAGGTATAATTTGCATGTAGTGGAGCCTAACCCCTTTAGCCTAGCATGATATGACTTTGACGAACACCTACACCAGCACAAACTAGGTCATTCTCTTAACTGTTTAGGGCTGAAGGTTAGCTTTTCCTTTGAAGTGGGACCCTGTGTGTGTATGGGATATACCACTATTTCTGATTTGAGATTATATAAACCCATTAAATAGGTGTACACTTTCTTAGAGTAAGTTATTAATTTGATTCTTCTAGGAGGATATGACAATAGGCTTGGGTGAAGGTTTTTCCAAAAACTAATTCAGGCCAAAAAAAAATTTTTTGTCCCAGAAAGTCAGTACTGTGAAAAAATAACTTACATTGGCATCATGTAGACAAACCACAATTATTTCACTGAATTTTTTATTTTAATTGGACATATTGAAGGTGACTAACTGGAACAGGAACCCCTTTAAGAATGATGAGTGAAAGAAATCTTTGGTGTCTAGACAGTTCTAATGGAAAACAGAAAGATTCTAATTACTCAGAAAATCGAAATAAAATTGTGAGCCAAAATAGTGTGCCTGTGCCAAGATTTGGCTAAGTTTTTAACTCTTTTTCCAAGCCACTTCCCCAGGTGATTGATCTCATTTAGTTAATGCAGAGAATTGCCAAAACCCAAATTCAGGCAGGTCTTTAAATTTTTGTTTTTAATAAATACACCAACTGCCAGGAATTGGCTTCTGGATAGTATCAAGCCCCTGTTGCCAAGGAGCTATGAATTAAGGCCAGGTACTTGGGAAAAATTCTTTACACTTGGTTTGGTTTACTTCTCTTAACCTACCTGAAATGTTGGGATACTGGATGTTTATAACCAATTTAAATATGTCCTTTTGAGTCAAAAAAGTTCTGTTTCTGCTTGAACCTAGTTGATTTGATGAAAGTAAACAGTTGTCTAAATGCATGGCTTTTATTTCTGGGTATTATAATTATTGAAATCCAAGAAACCTTGGATTTCAATTTCTCATCTTACACAAAATTATTGCTTCCAAAGCAGATTTCATTTTTACTAATTATAAAACACAAATACCTCATTTATAGATTTTTACCTTGTTTAAATAGCTGTGACTGAATCTCATGCTATTTCCCTTCCCTCCCTCTCTCTCTCTTTTCCCTCCAGAATGGCAGTAACTTTTTAAATTATAAAATATGCATGTTCTTAAGATGTTTTTTCAAGTAATGAATAAGTATGAAACAATTAAAACATTTCCCCCAAACTCTTACCAGAGCTAACCTCTCTTACATTTGTTGTTTATCTTGCCATACTTTTTATGCTTTATATAACTTATGAGTATGTAGTTTTCAGGTAAAGGGAGTCATACTAATCATAGCCTCGTAAAATGGGAACATTTTTCCATGGCTAATAATGTCCTTAAAATTCTGTTTTAGGGGGGCACCTGGATGGCTCAGTGGGTTAAACCTCTGCCTTCGGCGCAGGTCATGATCTCAGGGTCCTGGGATCAAGCCCCGCATCGGGCTCTCTGCTCAGTGGGGAGCCTGCTTCCTCCTCCTCTCTTTCTCTCTGCCTGCCTCTCCACCTACTTGAGATTGAAATAAATAATATCTTTAAAAAAAAAAATTCTGTTTTAGGAACTATGTAATATTCCATCATACACATGTACCAAAAGATGTTTATACATTTAATTGTTTATAGGTTTTTGCCTTTATCTATAATGTTGCAGTTCTAGGACGTGTATAACTGTTCTTATCTGCTTAGTTTATTAGGATACATATCCAGCAGAGGAATTGCTGCTGAGAGGGTCTTCCCATTATTGGGAATTAATTGTGATGCTGACGCAGAGGCCAGGGATCAGCTTGCCACTTAGACAATGGAGAGCAGTTGAAAGGACATTTGTTGAAGTGGAAAGAGACTTTAAAATGTGTATAATTGTTTTTAAAGCACTTATTTAAAATGATGTCCTCTAAGAGACCAGACCCATTACTCCTCTTTAGTTACATTGTCAGACTGCCCTCCAAAAAGACTGTCCAATATCCCTCCCACCAACAACGTGTTAGCTGCTTGAGTGCAGGGGATAGTGTCCCTTGCACCAAGTACGCATAAGTGTTTAGAATTAGTACTTAACATCTAGTAGGTGCCAAGTAAGTATTTTGTAAATGCACCCATTATGCCGCATTTTTACCAACTCAGGATGTTATCAGACTTCTTAATCTTTATCAGCCTGGTACATGAAATTTTTTCTTTTTTTTTAAAGTGTAATTTTTTTAAAAATTAAAATCAAGCATCTTTTCATGTGATTATTGACATTTGGGTTTCTTCATGGCCTCAGCTTATTTTTGTATTGAGGTATTTTTACTGTTATTGACTCAGAAGTGGGAAATTAAGTAAATAAAAGTTTTTCAGGATAGTAATCTAATGACATATGTATTGCAAATTTGTTTACCAAGTCTGAGGTTTGTCTCAAGTATATTAGGTCTTTTGCTATTTAGGAAACATTTTTTTTTTTTAAGATTTTATTTATTTATTTGACAGAGATGACAAGTAGGCAGAGAGAGGAGGAAGCAGGCTCCCCGCTGAGCAGAGAGTCTGATGCGGGGCTCGATCCCAGGACCCTGGAATCATGACCTGAGCTGAAGGCAGAGGCTTTACCCACTGAGCCACCCAGGCGCCCCGGAAACATTTATTTTTTGATAGTCCCATCTGTCAGTCTCTTTTCACTTAAGATTTCTAAATTCTATAACATGCTCAGAAGGGCTTCTTCATCCCCAAATTACAAAAACTATTATTACCTTCTTTTAATACTTTAATGGCTTTAATTTTTTTAAAGATTTTATTAATGTGACAGAGAGCGTGTGCATGCACATCAGCATGGGGGAGGGGCATAGGGAGAAGGAGAGGGTGAGAAGCAGGCTTCCCTGTGAGCAGAGAGCTCTATGCAGAACTCTCTCCTAAGAATCTTGAGATCATGACCTGAGCCGAAGGCAGATGCTTAACCCACTGAGCCACCCAGGCATTATGTCTTTAATTTTTATGTGTAAATATTTGATCTTTCGGGAATTGATTTTTGTACAAGATGAGGAATTGAAATCCAAGGTTTCTTTTACCCAAGTGGACAGTTTCTTATCTCAAAAACATTTCTTCTGGTATGCCTTTTTTTTTTTTTTTGAAGTGCAGCTGCTGTACAGTGTTTTATTTTTCAGATACACAACCAAGAACATTTTTTTAAGTAATCCACCCTTTCCCATATTGATTTGAAATGCTGCCTTTACCATATATAACATTTTTGTATATACAAGAAGTAATTTCTGGACTTTAATTTCTGTTTTGTCACTTTTTTTATTTGCTTCTTAGCAATATCACATTATTTCTGACACTTCAGCTGTGTAATAATTTTGAAACCTAGGTAGGCTAAAGTTCCTCTCTTCCCTGTTACTCCTTTTTTTAAAAAATTTCTTGGCTGTTCTCTGCCTTTACTCTTCCAGATGCACTTTAGAACAATTTGTCAAATTTATTAAGTTCCCTCTAAATTCTTTTGGTATTAACTGGCATGGCAGATCTGGGTTTAATGATGTTTTTCATTTTGTTTTGACCTGAGTTTTATATTCCTAATTTTCCTCTAGTGTCAGGTTTAAAATCAAAGTCAGTCTGTTCCCTAACCTTAATTTGTCTTTTTTGTGTTTCTTGTTCACTGCTTTTTGCTGGTTTTTGATTTTTGCTTTAACAGTTTATCAGAAGTGATCTCATCTTAAACATTCAGCATCACTAAAGTCATTTTTTAAAACCGTCTGAGAAGACAAATACCACATGGTTTAACTTACATGTGGAATGTTAAAAACTAAATGAACAAAGAAAAACAGAAACAGATTCATAAGTATAGAGAACAAACCAGTGGTTTCCAGAAGGGAGGGGGGTCTGGGGATAGATGAAATAGGTGAAAGGTACTAAGAAGTATAATTTCTAGTTATAAAATAAGTCACAGGGTTGTAACATACAGCATGGAGAATATTAAGTCAATAATACTGTAATAATGTTGTGTGGTGACAGATAGTAACTGCACTTACCATGATAAGCATTTTGTAATATATGTAACTATCAAATCCCTATGTTGTACTCCTGAAACTAATATAATACTATATGTCAGCTATACTTCAATTAAAAAAAAAAAATCTGAGAGCCAGACTTTTGTAGGGCTGTGCTCTTCCTCACATGCCTGTCCTGCCTGGGGCTAGGTTGATGGCACGTGTTTTATCAATTACATAGCTGTTCTCCTTCACCCTAGAATCATAGATAATTATTCTCTAGTTAGGGTGAATTCTTAAATAGGTGAATAACCATATTTGGGAAGTTTGATAATAACTTTTATCTTTAGCACTTGGTAAGGTATGTGTATTATATAAAAACAAAAATCAGCTTCATAGTTACAAAGGAAGGAAACTTTATTTGATATCCTGGTTGTTCAAAATAATAAAAGACCTAGCATTTAAATTTATTTCAGAATCAGTGTAAGTTATGGTACCAGTTAAAATGTAACAAAAAAATACAGTTTACACCACATTACAGGAAATACGGCATCCAGATTAGAAAAGGTAATAGCTCCAATCTATGCTAAGCAGTTTTATATTTCTGTGTGCCTATTCTGTGCCAGGAACTAAACCAGGCGCTAGGATACAAAGCTGAGAGACATAGCCCACTTAAAACTATGTAAATGATAGCTAGAACAGGCAAATGATCATAGGTTTTATGAAAAAGTCAGAAGAAGGGCATTCAGGAACTAGACCACAGAGACTGGGAACAGCTTGTAAGAGGAGGTGGCACCACACAGAGCAGAGGCTTGGGAGGTAGGGCTGTGGCCCTCTCTATCTCTGGCATGTTGTACACATTCTTTAACTTCATTCTGTCTCAGTTTCTAAATGTGTAAAATGGAGACAGTAATAATACATTTTATTCTGTTCTCCTAAGCACTAGCAAGATGATGTATATATGGGAAGCCTCTAGAACAGACTCTGGCACACAGTAATGACTTAGAAAATGGTATGGAATGCCATTTTAAATGCTAGGCAGTAAAAGTAGCCCCAGGAGAGAGAGACTGCCAGCAGAAGGAAAGGTGTGTGCCAGAACTAGAGTGGTTGAGCTGGGGCCTTTCTGGAATTGCAAAGTATTTAACCTGATTGGAGTGGAGGGAGTAGCTGAAGATGAAGCTGGGAAGGGAGGCAGGGGTGAGATCTCTAGATAGAAGGTGTTGTGCCATGTTGAGGAATCTGAGGGAGGCATTGAAAGTGTTGTAGAATCTTTGAAGCCCTAAAGTAGGGGAGTGTCCAGAACAGTTTTCCCTAGTTGAAAGACTGGTTTGTTACAGATTTGTGGAGGGGCTAGCAAAACTGTTTGAAGTAGCATTTCCAGTTAGAGTGGTGGTGCTCAGCCCTGCCTGCACGCTGGAACCTTCTGGACAACTTTCAGCAGTCTGATGCCCAGGTTTGCTCCCAACCAGTTTTATCAGCAGTTCTGGGGGTGGGACTGAGGCATTGGTATTTTTTATTGAGTCCCAGATAATTCCATTGCACAGCCACAATAGTGAATCACTGAGTTAGACGGTAAGTGTGTTAGAATCAGATTTGATAATGTTTCAAATTAAACCAGTGTCAGCAACATAAAGGAGCCAGAGTAAGGAGATAAATAGGATATGGTGGTCAGTTGAATGAGGAGGGGGTTGATTATTTCTGGACTGGGTCACTGGGATGGTAATGACCATCTACCAAGACTCAATCATATACCAAGAACATGAAGGAGAAACAGATTAGGCTATTAGACCTTGTTAAGTGTGGGTATTGAGGAAAAATGATACAGGGCAAATGGGCAGAAAGAAACCGAAGGGGAGGAGCTGATGGTGCAGTTGAAAACCTAGGAGACAGTAGATAATTGATAAGTGAGACCCCTGAGAAGATAGGACGTGCAGAGACATGAAAGAAATCATTTATATGAGAATTTCCACTCAGAGAGAAAAAAGTAAAAATAGGTGAGGGTGCAGACAGGTTCACAGGTCAGGGAAGAGAAGCTGTAGTATAGCCTGATGGCCTGATTTCCTCACTGAAGGAAATAGGAGTATTTGCTGAGAATCAGGTGAGAAGAGGGGATTAAGGAGTCTGGGCAAGTGCTTGGAGATACAGGGGGCCATCTGAGAAGGAGGGGTCTTGTCCTGCTCTTAAATGTCTTTCCCCCTAGAGTTTCAGTATTGAATCTCTTTCACATACTTTCTGGGTAATCTCCTTTGTTACATTAGATTATTAAGAAAAACATTGATAAACTCAAGTTTGTCCAGAGTGGTTAAGTAGTTGACACAGTTCAGAAAGTTATCAGTTAACGTTTCATTTCGGGGTAGCACTTAGCTACCTTAATTTCAAATTTAAAGTGTTGATATCACTTGAAAACACTGTGCACATCTCACTGTTTTCAGTGTCATTAGGTAGCATCATATTTTTTTCTAAATACCAACTCATTTGCAAGCATGTTAATTCTTAGTGTAAATATTTTCTATTATACTATAAATTCTAATCGATATTTTAGTTCCTGTCTACTTAATACTTTTTTTGGTTCTATGATGTCTGATAAAGATCTAACTAGATTTCTCAACTCTGACATAAACTATGATTTGCATTATGTATTCTCTAAATATTTTTTCCTCTAAAAACCCATTAAAAGTTTAGTAATTGTCAGGCAGAGTGAACCATTTATTTTACAGCTTTCCTATTTAGCAGAACTAATTGTATTCCCTACAAAAAAGCAATCATTAGAATGGTTTTCCCATAAGTCTTCTTGTTTTAACTTAATTATTAAAATAATTATAGGGGCGCCGGGGTGGCTCAGTGGGTTAAGCCTCTGCCTTCAACTCAGGTCATGATCTCAGGGTCCTGGGATCGAGCCCCGCGTTGGGCTCTCTGCTCAGCAGGGAGTCTGCTTCCCCCTCCACCCTCTGCTTGCCTCTCTGCCTACTTGTGATCTCTGTCTGTCAAATGAATAAATAAAATCTTTTAAAAAAATAATAATAATTATATATTACTGAAACAAAACTGGGATTAGGACCATGAATGTATAGATAGAAGGGGACCCTGATATTGCAGGACATTAACCTAGTATTTTGATATCATTTCAGGTAACATTTCATTTGTTGCATTTCCAGTTTCCAGCACCAACTCACCAACAAAGATTTTACCAAAAACCTTAGGACCAATAAATGTGAATGTTGGACCCCAAATGGTAAGAAAACCATAAAATCTTAGAATTTGACATTTTGCTCAGGCAAGACTAATTTAAAAGATAATGGTACTGGGGCGCCTGGGTGGCTCAGTGGGTTAAGCCTCTGCCTTCAGCTCAGGTCATGATCCCAGGGTCCTGGGATCGAGCCCCGCATCGGGCTCTCTGCTCAGCAGGGAGCCTGCTTCCTCCTCTCTCTCTGCCTGCCTCTCTGCCTACTTGTGATCTCTGCCTGTCAAATAAATAAATAAATAAAATCTTTAAAAAAAAAAAAAAAAAAAAAGATAATGGTACTAAAGATGCTGAACAAAAATTCCAGTTCACTTCTTAACTTATGCACTTTTTTAAGAAGTTTTGTTTTTGTCAGAATGTATCTGATTAAGTCTTGAGAAAAAGAAAGGCGGTTGTGCTCTTCATTGTTTAATTTTAATTTAATTGAGTCTGGATTCTGGATATGTAATATCAAGGTTTTTGCTTGCTCCCTATGGTAGGCTTCTCTTGTTTTTAGTTTGATTAAATTGATTAGAAATCTGTTGTGTTTTATGTTCTCCTTTTTTTTTCCTTATAAAATAACCTTTACTGCCCTAAGCTTTGTACTCTCATATAAATTGAATATGACCCAGCAGTTAATCTATATCCAGAGCTATCAATCTTTAGCAGTAGAAATAATGAATGAAAAGTGGAAAATATTTAACTGTTTCTCTGGAGGCATTCCATTAATTATGCTAGAGCTTGGGGCGCCTGGGTCGCTCAGCAGGTTAAAGCCTCTGCCTTTGGCTCAGGTCATGATCCCTGGGTCCTGGGATCGAGCCCCGCGTTGGGCTCTCTGCTCAGCAGGGAGCCTGCTTTCTCCTCTCTCTCTCTCTCTCTCTCTCTCTCTCTCTCTCTCTGCCTGCCTCTCCGCCTTCTAATGATCTCTGTCTGTCAAATAAATAAATAAAATCTTTTTTAAAAAAAATTATGGTAGAGCTTGAAGTATATAACACTTTCAGAAAAGCCTTACTTTTAAACAAAGTGACATGTAATTACCCTGAAAACTATACTTAATTTAATGGTCTCAGCCACCTTTAACAAAAGTTTGTAAACGCTTGAACAGTAACTCTTCACTGTTAGTGCTCATGTGGTCTCATCTATAGAGCAGGAAGGATAAATTTTGCCCATGATACTCAGTATTGTGGACTCTGCTAAATGCAGAATTATTTAAGCAAAAAATGTATCTTAACATACTTAGTTGCTTCAGCAAATCTTCAGGAGTTTAAGACATTCAAGACATGACATTTTTCTTGATCACTTGAGGACTGTTAATTACCTACAGAATTCAAACTAAAGATACCTCACAATTTACTATAACTATGTGAAGAATGTAGTCTAGCTCCAAACCTCAGGGGACTTAAGTTCAGGTAAGTGTCCCCATTTCAAGGTAGTTCAGGGTATATTTCAAACATTTACTAAGCTTTTGCTTCTCACCAGCCACTGAAAAGTAGGTGTAAATGAGATAAGGCACCTGACTTTAAAGTCTGTATTTTGAAATGTGATTATATAAATACCAAAATTAAATAAACATCCCTAAACTCTTAGAGTTTCTCCCTCACAGTCCTCTGTTTCGAGAGATTATTTCCTGTCAGTATTTTAGGGATACAGCTGTGGCTCAAATTCTTTTGGAAACAGTTTTTCTTTTTGTTGTCAATTTGAGCTACCGTGCATGCAATTACTGTTATACCTCAGTTCTGACAATGATAAAGTAGTCTTGTATACTACTTACCTCATCACTACAAACCTCAGAAACAGCAAAAGAAAGGTCAGAAGAAGGAAGGGAGATTTGGGGTTCCTCTTTAAACCAGATCTTAATTTGTGTCCTTAATACTGAGGTGCTTTTTCTAGTTCTCAGTTCTTAGACAGAAATGAGAGCTTTTTTTTTTTTCTTCCTAATTGTTGTAGAATCCCAGTTAGAGCCATTTCTCTTCTTCTTTTGTTTATTTCTTTTGAATAGTGTCCCCTCACCTTCACTCTCTCAACCATGATTTAAAAGCATTTTTTTAAAGTTGGAAAACCCTTGAATAAAACCTTTTTTTCTTTTTTAAAACCTGCTTCTCTCTGTTGTCTTTCTCTGTGTGTGCTAAAAATTTCACATCTCTAGCCAGATCTTAATGGTAGATAGAAATTTCAAAAAGTCTTAAGAAAAAGGTTGTTTTCTGTGTTTATAGAAACTAGTTTAATGTAACTGTTTTAGTTTGGAATACTTGCTCTTTACTTAAAGGTATCTTGTCATATAATCAAAAAAAAGTACATGTTTCTTACAGTAAAACTAAAATTTTGTGAAATAATAAAGTCTTTTAATGTAATACTTTATAATTACATAGAGTCTTTTTCCCTTTAGAATACAGAAGCTCTTGGGGCGCCTCGGTGGCTCAGTGGGTTAAAGCCTCTGCCTTCAGCTCAGGTCATGATCCCAGGGTCCTGGGATCGAGCCCCACATCGAGCCCCACATCGAGTTCTCTGCTCGGCAGGGAGCCTGCTTCCCTTCCTCTCTCTGCCTGCCTCTCTGCCTGCTTGTGATAAAAAAAAAAAAAAAGAATACAGAAGCTCTCTTGGCTTTGCTTGCTTGCTTGCTTGCTTTCTAATTGAAGTATCATTGACACAGAATGTTACATTAGTTTGGACAACTCTGTACTTCATGCTGTTCACCACCAGTGTAGCTACCATACAAGGCTGTAACAATTTCTTGGCTATTCTTACTGTAGATGGCAGTAGTATGTAAGATATATTGATTGAAGGGAGAAAACCTTCAGAATGAGGTTCAATTACTATATGATTTTCATAGCCCAGCTGTAATCCGTTGTCCAAAAAACTGCATGATTACATTGAAATTAAGGATTTCTTTGGGGTGGGGGAAGGTAAGTGCCAGAATTTAAAATAAATGTTCACTTTCTTTATCTGATGAACTGAATATAGTAATTACCTCTAATTTACCTCTAATTTCAATTTGGAATTTCAAAATTAAGGTTCAGTTTTATAAAACACATCTGACTCATCACCTATATAATTTTCCTGTATTCAGTAGTTGATCAAGTTTTGTTGGCTTTTCTTTGATTTTGTTTAAGGTTCACTGTCATTGTCCTAATTTAGGAACTCATTGCATCTCACATGAACTTCTAACTTGTCTTTGTAGTTGAAGTATATCATCCCTCCAGTTTGTTCATTCAGGAAATGTTTATTGAGGATTTCTGCTATTGAGGGCATAGCAGGCACTAGACTAAGGGAAAAGAACAGAATATTGCTAATCATCGTCAGATCAGCAAAGAATGTAGCTGACATTCTGACATTGAGGAAGAAAAAATAAACCAGAACATAGCAGTTCATTTCCAAAGCCTTTCTCAGAAATAATAACCAGTTTTTTCCTATATCCTATTTCCCTTCCTCTCTACATCTTTTTTTTTTTTCCTACAAAGCCCTTTAAATCAGGTAAAATGAGCCTGTAGGCTACTAATAACAGATACAGAAAAAGAACTTAGTAATAATACTGCTCAAATAATGCAGTCTATCTCAAGGGTAAGTTTGGATGATTAGAATTGTGGAGGGGCACCTGGGTGGCTCAGTGGGTTGAGCCACTGCCTTCGGCTCAGGTCATGATCTCAGGGCCCTGGGATCAAGTCCCGCATCTCAGCAGGGAGCCTGCTTCCCTCTCTCTCTCTCTGCCTGCCTCTCTGTCTACTTGTGATCTCTCTCTGTCAAATAAATAAATAAAATCTTTAAAAAAAAAAAAAAGAATTGCTTTGTGGAGACTCCTGTTCTAGAAATAGAGTAGACCAGAGACTGATCAAATACTCAGATTTTCCTTCTTAAGCTTCACCCTCAAGGTCAGCATGTTATAGGACATACGAACATGTGATGTAGTGATTGGTAAGAACTATGTCCTTTATTTTTTTTTTTTAAAGATTTTATTTATTTATTTGACATGGATCACAAGTAGGCAGAGAGGCAGGCAGAGAAAGAAGAAGCAGGCTCCCTGCTGAGCAGAGAGCCTGATGCGGGGCTCCATCCCAGGATCCTGGGATCATGACCTGAGCCGAAGGCAGAGGCTTTAACCCACTGAGCCACCCAGGCGCCCCTATATTGCATTTTCTTTTTTCTTTTTTTTTTTCCATCCATTTTAATTTTTTTAATCTATTTTCAGCATAACAGTATTCATTGTTTTTGCACCACACCCAGTGCTCCATGCAATCCGTGCCCTCTCCAATACCCACCACCTGATTCCCCCAACCTCCCACCCCCTGCCCCTTCAAAACCCTCAGATTGTTTTTCAGAGTCCATAGTGTATCATGGTTCACCTCCCCTTCCAATTTCCCCCAACTCCCTTCATTGCATTTTCTTACTGGATTTTATGTAGTCCTACTGGCATATTAATGAACAGAGAAGCTACTTTTTTCATTTTAAGAGCTGGGTCTTCTGTCTCAGTTCATCAAATATTTCTTGTGCCTTTCCTGTGAATATCTCCTAGCACTGCGCTAGGCTCTGCAAACATTTGGTCTACCGTAAAGATTTTCACTGAAATGGAGGTGCAGAAGTAGAGTGGGTGTGTAGAAGGGTAGGACAGGCAGACCTATTATCTAGTATTCATATTTCCTCATGAGGTAAGCTTCTAAATTCCTCATTTAATAGTCCCTGGAATATTGTGGAGAGTCAGAATTCTCCAGATATCTATCAGTGTTTATTGTCTCTTTTTTTAACTATAGAAATAACTTACTAAAATTATTTCCTAGGCATTTGTATATAGTAATATCTCCCTAGCTCCAAATTGGCAAAATGCCATACACAAACGGAGGTAACTAATGTTCTTAAGTATTTGGTAAATGAATAAATGTTGACGCAACTTTGATAATGAAGGCTGAACTAAGCTTGAAATGGAAATGAATCCTTCCCATTGTTCCTTATGGAGCAAATTAGCAACTAACTTAATGACTGGAATTAGACCTGTCTGCAGAAACAGGTTTCATTTGATCAGGGCTACAAAAATTAGTATTTTGACCTATATCAGACAGTAGAAATAGAACTTCCTTTGAAGATCGGTCATTTAAAAATTGTGTGTAGCTCACATAGATGCTTTTCTCTCTTAATTGGTACTTAAATAAAACCTTGCTGTTATGGAAATTTTCAAAAGTATACGAAAATAGAATCTCTTCCCTTTAGGAGATCTGAAGCTCTGGGTTTGCTCAGTTGAGGGCAGTCCTATGCCTCGGGGTTGGAAAGAAAAAAAAAGAGAGAGGGAGAATCCCTGTGTTCTCAGCAGCTCATTCTTCAACAGTTACCAACGTGGGGCCAATGCTGTTGCATTGGCCTACTCACTGGAGCCTGCCCTTATTTTTCTGGCAAAAGTATTTATAAAGATATTAGTAGAATGCTAAGTTGTCTTTTGTACTGATTATTATAAACATTTTTGGAAAAAACATGGTCTATTTATTAGTGAAGTCCTGGACAGCAATTTGGTAGCACCTGTCAAGAAGCTTTTTGAAAAGTCTGTATCCTTAGTTCCGTTACCTTTCTAGAGTCTGTCCTTAGGAAATAGATACTAAGGCCAAAATCGTTGTCCAAAAATGTTCATCACAGCATTGCTTATAATATTGGATAATTAAATATCCATATGTAGCTAACAGGAGGGGATAACAAATCCACATGATGAAATGTTTCACTATCTTCAAAATGTCTGTGAAGAATATTTATTGACATGAGGAAATGCTCTTGAAAAAAGAAGATAAAATCGCATTTGTTACAATAATCCAAATTGTATGATGCCTTTGTGTATATTTTGGACATGAAGATCTGATTTACTCTTGCCCTAGTACCTCAAGTTCAACTGCAGTTAGGTTCTGTAATTTCAAAGACAGCTTTCTGGGTTTTTTTAATTTTTAAAACATTGTTAGTTGCCACCTTAATCCTTCCAAATTGCTGTTCATTTGCTGAAACCTGTATTGTGACCTCATGGCAGTATTCAATTACTAATGCTTTAAGATCATAGAATATAAGTGAGTGAAATCTTATGTTTTAGATGATTGCTATTAAGTGCGTTTTTGGCAGTGAGTTTTCCTCCTTATATGTAGCTTAGCAGTCAACATTATTTTCTGCCTATATGCATTTCTTAATAACTAAGAATGTTATTTTCTGTGTCCTAACTTTATAGATTATAAGCACACCACAGAGACTAACCAGTTCAGGAAGTGTTCTGATTGGGAGTCCATATACCCCTGCACCAGCAATGGTTACTCAGACACACATAGCAGAAGCTACCGGCTGGGTCCCAGGGTAAGAGTGTTGTTGCAAGTTACCATTTTTAAAACTTTTTCTGAAGCTATGATCTTTTTCTCTCACTGTGTTGTCTTCCATTCTTGTTTTATGTTAGCCTAGTCCTTAGAAACTAATGTATTGCCTTTAAAACTACCTATTTTAATTTCACTTTATGTCTTAGATATAAATCATTTATGGAGCAACAATTTTTAGGTAGAGAAAAACAATACAGTAATTTGTACCAGAATCTTCTGATCTTTCAGCTCTGAAAAAGGACTACTTTTTTGTGATTATGACATTTAACTGCTTTGGAGATGCAAATTCTATATTTTATATTGTTTTAACAAACTTAATAAAAGAGTTACATATTGAATGTTGGCTCAGAATTTCCCCCTGTGAATTTTTGTTTCCTTAAACATCAGAAAAGGAACTAGGAAAAAGAGGCCAAAAATATTAAAAATTTTACTGAGTTTTTTTCTTGATCCTTTTCAAACACTGGACAATTAAATCAGTATCCCTTGTGCTCCTCATTTACCACTTTTAGTATCAAACTTTCAGATGTTTCATTTCTGCCTGTAAAATACCCTTACCCAGCCTTTCTCTGCTCCTTATCATTTGAGCCTTTCATCTTTCCATAAGAGAAAATGCGTAAGATAAAGGTTTTAAACCTTATTTGTTTACTTGAGAAGTCATTTCTGTGGTGGCATACTATACTGGTAGTTCTGTCTTTGACTTATGATTGTGAGTTCTAGCAAGCAGACAGTAAATCTTAGTTGTGTAAGAGCTTTCTTATTTCCAAGATGTTAAATGAATTGATGAAATAATCCTGGCAAAGTGTTTCAAGCCATATTCATGTTCATGTGTGTGCATACATGCACACGCACACACACATTAGAGACAGAAGAGTTTCATATGTATACATATTTTTTCACTATCAAAGGAGATGAAATGACACAGTCACCTGTAATTCCATGGCCTTTATTCAGTCCTTATCCCACATAGGATCTGAAAGTTACCTTGGATTTCTGCATAGCCTTGAGAGAGTATAACATGAAAGCCAAACCCATGCCAGGTGTGTTGGCCCACTTAGGAGATGACCGGGTTTGGATATTTTCAGCCCCAGCAGTGCTTTATAATGGAGGTGGAAAGATTGCTCAGTCATTCCATAGTGACTAATACTCTTCTGTGCCTTTTCTAAGTCTGCAATATTTTTCTCCTGTTTTCATTGAGCTCATTTCAGACTGTGTTGTTATATTGTGATCTTTTTGGTCCTGTGGTAAAATTTATTATGTTGTGATTTCTCGGTCCTGTGATAAAACTTATCTTTTCTATTTGTTAGATTTTGTGTTTGGATGTATTTGCTGTGGAATTAGACAGGTTACAATAAATTATTCGTGAAATAAAATTGTGTTTAAATATCTGTTCTTTTTATGCTATCTTTTTTTTTCTTTTTAGTGATAGAAAACGAGCTAGAGAATTTATAGATTCTGATTTTTCAGAAAGGTGAGTATAAGTGTTAAGTATTTTGTTTGGGAGATGCTACTGTGTAGAGAGGAGTTTTCTGTCCAGATTGTTGTAGTTTAATTAGAGCTGTTTCTCTTTGCGTATCTTTAACTTCATTTAGTTTCTGCCTTTATTTCATGCCTTACTGAGTGTTCTACTTCACTTATCATTACATATATTCATTATATTTGCATGGTTCCAAAATTGGCTGTTGGTAGTGTGTCCTTTAGCCCTCCCTCTCCTCTTGGAAGATGAATGTACCACATTACTTCAACATGTCCAAACTTTTTAAAAAAATTTTATTGAACACATTTAAAGATTATAAGTTCTCACTTATTTCTTAACTATTATATTAAATACAGTATAATCTTTCCTTAGACTATTAAAGACAGTCTTCTCAGTATGCGTCAGAATCACCTTTGGAGTGTTGAATGCAGTATGAATGTCTACCAAGTCAGAAGCTCCAGAGTTAAAAATGTAGGGTCGTTATTGAACTTAAAGTTCAGTGTGCATGGAAGCCACTATATGAGGTACCATATTAATGTTGCACTATGTTCTTTAAAGATTTATTTATTTGAGAGAGAGCAAGCACATGTGCACATATTGGGGGGACAGACAGGAAAGAAACAGATTTTCCACTGAAAGTGAGACCCATTATAGGGGTTACACGACCCCAAGATCATGACCTGAGCTGAAATCAAGAGTCAGACCTTTTTTTTTTTTTAAATTAATTAATTTATTTATTTGAGAGAGAGAGAGAGAGAACAAGTAGGCAGAGAGGCAGGCAGAGCAGAGGGAAGGAAGCAGGCTCCTGCTGAACAGAGAGCCCAATGCAGGGCTCGAGCCCAGGACCTTGAGATCATGACCTACCCGGAGGCAGAGGCTTAACCCACTGAGCCACCCAGGTGCCCCAAGAGTCAGACATTTAACTGACTGAGCCACCCAGGAGTCCCAAAGTTGTAATTATAAAACTTTACCAGCTACGCTTTTTTAATTTTATTTTTGATTCTAAGATTTTTTTTAACCCCTTCTTCCAATGTTATTTTAATCTCCTTTTTTTTTGTTAGGTCATCTGCTCTCAGAATAATAAATAGTTTTCTGTCTTTTCTATTTTCTAATTTGCTACCTCTGATTTGCTGTGCACTAAGAAACTAGATGGCCAAATGTATTAGAATTCAGCCTGAAATAAAATCAAAAGGACTATGAGTGAGGACCTTGAGGCTATATAATTAAAAATGTGTGTTTTCTTGCATACGCACCAGTTGAACTTTAGTTCCTTTGTGGCATCTGTTGCTTGCTTCTTGGTTTGTAACTGTTTAGAACAGATAAAATCATGTCTGAGGAAATGCTGTATCACAATAGAGATATAGAGTAAAGTGTTCTTTCTCTTTAATGGAAACTACTCTTTCCAAACCCTGCTGGTCTTTTTTTGCATTTATCCTCAGAAAGGGCAGAAATACAAGTTTGTACAGATGTATTTAGCAATATTTAAGGTCTTAAAATGGCACTATTCATTAGTTATGATTGGTGGCACTTATGTACTGCAAATAGTATAAAAAACAAGATTCTCTTTATACTCGCTTCATAAGAGAGACCTCTAAAGATCACATATAGAAGTGCCAGATTAAATTTGTTGGCATAAACATTGATTTGGCTTTCCTAGTGATTATTTTTTTTATTTTTCTAACATAACTTTACTGTAGTGAATCCCAGCCCCTAACTCCCGCAATCGGGTCTACTACATCTGATTTTCTTTTGGTTGTTGTTGTTGTTTTTACATATTGTTTATTTTCTTCCAAATGCATTGTGTTTTTCTGTAATGCTATGAAACGTCTTTGTTTCCCTTCTTCCAGTTGTTTTTGTTTCCATTCTCCCTTCTCTCAAACATAGACTGATCTTTATTTAGCTCTTTAGTATCCTATATGTTGATTTAGTGTATCATATGGAAGTGTTTGTATTCATTTTCTTCAGGGATTTATACATCAATATGTTGATGTATTCATAACTGATATAAATTATAACTGACTTATACATCAATATATATGAGGCTTTTTATCCTCCTCTTACTACTTGAAGTACAACTTTAAGTATGTCTTACATAGCTGTTCCTTTGTCAAGATCATTTTTGAGAGCGAGTCATTTTCTGAAGAAATTTTGTTTGGTGGGTGAAGGATCCACTGAGGGATTCTCATGAATTTTATCCCCTGTTTTCTGATCCGCTGGACTTCTTTTCAAAGAGCATGTAGAAGAAGGTGTGAAAATCCCCCTTTTGGTCTGGTCTGGAGTTTTAATCCTGAAAGATGTTTACTTTCTCTTACCTCCTTTGGACAGAATCTAGTGGTGTCTTCTACATGCATCTCTTCCAGATACATGTGATTTTCCTTTTGGGACCTCTGCTGAGGGAAGAAGGTCTGGGGTGCCCCAGAGGCAGTGGTTGCAGTCTGTGGGTGTTTTTCTCTGTTCCTGTCTTACAGGAATAAGATATAGCACAGTGGTGGTGTATTCTTCCTTTGTGCTCATGTAATCTTAATATCTTTCTGTTGGTGGAAAGTTAAAACTCCACTTATTTATGATAAACTGATAATTTATAATTAACTAATATAATTTAAACTATAATAAGCTAATAAGGAAACTCAGTATAGTTAATACCTATATTGCTTCAGTGATGTTTAGGAAATTTTCATTCAGCAAACATTCTGAATATCTCTTAACTGTTATGTTCTAAGTATTGAAGAGAATAATAAACAAGATAGGTAAGTCTGCCCTTAAGAGATCTTCTCTTGTGTGTGTGGGAGTAATATATAAGATTATTTTTAGATTATAATAGATGGATACAAAAAAATAAGAAAGGTGATGGCAACTACCTTGGAGAAGCCCTCCTAAGAAGGTGATATTTAAGAGCAAAGAAGCAGTCATGTAAATAGCTTAGGTGATGTGGATGAGCTAGGGATTCTGGGCAGAGGGAACAGCAAATGTAAATAAAGCTCCCAAATGAGAAACTAGATTGATGTATTTGGGGAAAGTGAGAAAGGCAAAGAGTAAGATGAGGGTGGAGAGGTAGGCAGGAGTCAGATCATGATGAAAGGCCTTGTAGGTCCTGGTAGGGAGATGGGTTCCTTTTCTAAAGAGATTTTTTTTTTTTTAAGATTTTATTTATTTGTTTGTTTGACACAGAGGGAGAGAGTAGCAGAGGGAGAGGGAAAAGCAGACTCCCTGCTGAGCAGGGAGCCTGATGGGGGCCTTGATCCCAGGACCCCAGAATCATGACCTGAGCTGAAGGCAGACACACAATCGACTGAGCCACATAGGCACCCTCTAAGGGAGATTTTAAGCAGAGAAATGGCATCATCTAAGTCACACTGACTGCTCAGGGATAAATGGATTCTAAGGAGACAAGAACAGAAGCAGGATAATCAGAAGATTATTGCAGGGGACAGGGGGCCCTGCAGCGGAAATGGGAAAAAATGGATAAATGATGGCAGTAGAACCAACAAGATTTATTGATAGATTGAAGGAAGGAAGAGGAAAAATAAAGGATGGCTCTTGGTTTTTTGTATGAACAGCTGGGTGACTGATTATGCCCTTTACATTTACTGTAGTTCAGAGTGCATTTGGGAAGGAATTTTGTTTTGATATGAAGTTTATTAGTTATCTAAGTGATGGTATCACTAGTATATAAGTAGTATCATCAGCATGTAAAAGGTCACAAGCCTGAATGATATAACCCAGGGAGGGAGAGAGTGAAGATCCATAAGGAATAAACATTTATTTCCCATTTCAATCCTGGATTGATGGATATTGATGAATGCAGGATTGATGGATATATACTTCAGGAAAGTAGAGTTTTTTCCTAAGTTATTTTACTGAATTACCAAATTAAATTATTTTGCTGATTTAGCTATTTCTAGTTGGCTCATTTAAATGGGAAATAAAGTTTTTATTATATATAATTCCTTATTTGAATAGATTTTTTTTTATAACTTCTACTTGGGATATGCTATTTTATACTACAAATTATTTTTGTAAGTAAAAATAAGTTTATATTGAGAAAATATATAAAGACAGTGGTTATAGGTTCTAGTTTAGTACATGGAAATTCTTTGGGTACAATTCTTTTGAATACTTCAAATGAAATTATTAATAAACGTTAACATGTATTTCAAACTATACCAATTAGGTTTTTTTTTTTTTTTTAATTTTTAAAAATTTCTCAATTTGGCTTTATTTGGTAAAGAATACTTCCTACTTTATTTATGGACTAATAAAGATCATAGCATTTATACCCATGGCCATATTTTGGTGTTATTTGGAAAGAGGGTCTTGATGTTTCAAAGAGCTTGATTCTAAGAAAAGATTTAAGATTTAGATAGTAAACTTCCAGTTTAAGGTGATAGACTGAATACTGTGTTTACACCCCCAAACCCTAAAATCCTATTGGAATTTTTATGTAAAAAATAGTAAAAAGAAATAAATTTCTCAAAGTGCTATAAAAAGTGGTAGAGATACAGATTTTCCAAGTACAAGATGAAAGCCTACATGATTATAATGAAGAACAAGTGGTAGTAGAGAAATCGACATCCCAAAATATGCTAGGAAAAGTCAGAATTGGAAATGGAAGCTATTCTCCCCTATTCTGACTGATAATGGAGAGGCTCTAGGCTTAGAGGTGACAAGTATAAAAAGCGAGGATGAATTAATGAGGGAAGTAGTGAGGGTAATGAAATGAAGACTGTCCAAGGAGCACCTGCGCCAACTGAAGCTTCCCAACCCACCAAATCCCCTTGTACCTCTCATTTCTTTTCCACACATGCAGGTATTACACCAAAGACATTTTTTCCCTAGGGCTGAAACTTAAGAGAATTGATTTCAAGGAAACAGAACTCTGCCTTGATTAAACTTGTGGTTGGCTTCTTTCATCTGACATATTTTCAGGGTTCATCCATGTTGTAGCATATATTAATACATTACTCATTTTTATTCCATGGTATGGATATACCACATTTTGTGTATTTGTTCATTAATGATGGATATTTGAGCTGTGCTGCTATGAACATTCATGATTTGTCATTTTTCTTTTGTATATACCTAGGAATGGAATTGCAAGATCAAATGGTAATTCTTTAGCCTTTTGAATTGGCTGTCTTCCAGAGTAGCTGTACCATTTTACATTCCTCCCGGCAACAGGTTCCAGTTTCTCTGCGTCTTTTCCAGTGTTTATTATTTGTCTTTTTTAGTATAGCCATCCTCGTGAATGTGAAATGATATTTCATTGTGGTTTTCATTTTCATTTCTCTGATGGCTAATGATGTTCAGCATCTCTTCATGTGCTTATAGACCTTTGTATATCATCTTTGAAGAAGTCTTTCCATATCCTTTGGTCTTTAGTTATTGAGTTGTAAGAGTTCTTTATATTACAACTTTATATTAGAATTATAGTTCTTTATATTAGTTTTTTATATATTAGGCAAGATCCTAATATTTTCTGCAGTGACTGTACCATTTAAATTGTCAACAGCTGTGTACAAAGGTTCCAGTTTCTCCACATTCTCATAACACTTTTTGATAATAGCCATCCTAATCTCATTGTGGTTTTCATTTACATTTCCCTAATGATTACTGATGTTGAACATCTTTTTAGGTCTTACTGGCCATTTGTATATTTCCTTTGAAGAAATGTCTATTCAAGTCCCTTGCCCATTTTTTAATTCAGTTGTTTTTGTTTTTGAGTTTTTATACCTTTTAATGTTCTTTTAGAACATTAAATAGAGGCATTGTTTCTTAACTGTCAGAGAATCTTTTATAGACTTGGTTGCAGGAGTAATCTCCTATTTATGTACTGCAGGTATAAGCTATTCTTATTTCTGTTGAATCTTAATGTGGTATTGGTTGGGTTTGTTTGGGCATGATGCTCTGTCAGCCTTCCAAAGAACAAACCTTATTTCTTGATTCAGCCAGTGCTGAGTGGTATCCTTCAGTTTTGTATTGCTTGTGAAAATTCTGGGAGCTAAAAGAGAAAAATCAGCTGCTGGATAATTTAATCCTCACAGCACCCTTGTGAGGTGGTTACTTGTAGTTCTGTTTTTCAGATAAGAGTACTGTGGGTCTAAGTTAAATGAAGTTAACTGTTGAAAATTATATAATTGAGAATATATCTCAGGGTTGTGGGATTGAGTCCCCTGTGGGGCTCCATGCTCAGTGCAGAGTTTGCTTCAGTTCTTCCCCCCTCTCCTTCCCATATATATATTTAACCAGTTTTTTTTTTCAAGTTTATCATCATTTCATGCACTGAATAATCTTATAAAATTATTCCATGTAGATTGTCTTTGTTTCAAGAGTATGTTCCTCAGCTTTTAAAAGTTGTTAAAAGTCTAGTTGTTCCTACTTAAGAATTGTGTTCAGTTTCTTCCTTTAAATATTATCCATGTCTGGGGCACCTGGGTAGTGCAGATGGTTAAGCATCCTCCTCCTGCTCAGGTCATGAGAATCCTGGGATAAAGCCCTGTGTCAGGTTCTTTGCTAAGCGGGTAATCTGCTTCTGCCTTCTCTCTTCTCCGCTCATGCTCTCTCTCAAATGAGTAAATAAAAATCTTTTTTAAAAAATTATCCATGTTTGGGGGCATCTGGGTGGCTCAGTCAGTTAACTGTCTGCTTTCAGCTTGGGTCATGATCCCAGGGTCCTGGGATTGAGCCCCACATCAGACTCCTTGCTTGGCCTGCTTCTCCCTCTCCCAGTCTTCCTACTTGTGTTCCCTCTCTCTCTGTCTCTCTCTGTCAAATAAATAAAGTCTTTTAAAAAAATTATCCATTAAAAAAAATTTAAAAATTATCCATGTCTGACTGTAGAGGGCAAATTAGTCAGGTGATCACCCTGAACTACCCTATGATTATCTTATTGCTCCCCCCCCTTCTTCCCCCCCCCTTCTTTTTTTTAAAGATTTTATTTATTTGACAGAAATCACAAGTAGGCAGAGAGGCAG
Source organism: Mustela erminea (assembly GCF_009829155.1). Lineage (NCBI taxonomy): Eukaryota > Metazoa > Chordata > Mammalia > Carnivora > Mustelidae > Mustela > Mustela erminea. Next base: position 152,046,064 of record NC_045614.1, read on the forward strand.
GCAGAGAGAAAGGGGGAAGCAGGCTCCCCGCTGAGCAGAGAACCCAATGTGGGGCTCAATTGCAGGACCCTGGGATCATGACCTGAGCCAAAGGCAGAGGCTTAATTCACTGAGCCATCCAGGCACCCCTCTTGCTCCCTTTTTAAAAAAGATTTAGGATTACATGAAAAACAACCACCTTGCTTCATCCCTGGCTTTTAAGAAGTTCATAAATATGGAGTTGAGATTTGTATTTACTTTAGACCATTGTCCAATTCTTAGCATAAATGTAAAATCCCAAACATATTTCTTTCAAAATAACTCATGCACTCCCATTAGCAATTCATAGTATTTACCTTTGTCACCTAAGTTTCACTAATTATATAAATTTATATGTGGCTAGCCATTTGTTTCTGAATACCCCAAATTCTAAGGGCAAATCAGCATAGGGTGGGCTTTGTGTGAAAATATATAGAGCACACAGGAATTGGAAGATTCTTTTAAAAAATCAAATAACTTGCAGTGCCGGGGTGGCTCCGTCATTTGAGCATCCCGTTCTTGGTTTTGGCTCATGTCATGATCCTCACGGTCATGGGATTGTGTCCCCTGTGGGGCTCCATGCACAGTGCAGAGTCTGCATCAGATTCTTTCCCCCTCTCCTTGCCATTCACACTCTCTAAAACAAATAAATGAATTTTTAAAAAATGTAACTATTTATGGGGTGCCTGGATGGCTCAGTCAGTTAAGTCTGCCTTCAGCTCAGGTCTAGATCCCAGGGTCCTTGGGGCGCCTGGGTGGCTCAGTGGATTAAGCCGCTGCCTTCGGCTCAGGTCATGATCTCAGTGTTCTGGGATCGAGCCCCGCATCGGGCTCTTTGCTCAGCGGGAGCCTGCTTCTCTCTCTCTCTCTCTGCCTGACTCTCCGCCGACTTGTGATCTCTCTGTCAAATAAATAAATAAAATCTTTTAAAAAAAAAAAAAAAGATCCCAGGGTCCTGGAATGGAGCCCCACATGAGGCTCCCTGCTCACTGGGGAATCTGCTTCTCCCTATCCCTCTACCCCACCTCCCCGGTCAGGCTGGCTCACTCTCTCTCTCTCTCTTTAAGATTTTATTTGTTTATTTGAGAGAGAGAGCCCAAGCTGGAAGTCGGGGGGAGGAGCAGAATGACCGCTGAGCAGGAAGCCCAATGCGGGGCTCAATCCCAGGACCCTGGGATCCTGACCTGAGCCAAAGGCAGATGCTTAACTGACTGAGCCACCCAGGCACCCCTCACACTCACTCACTCTCTCAAATAAATAAAATCTTTAAAAAAGAACAGAAAAGAAAGATCACCATAGTGGCCCTGTGGAAGGTTGGAAGCCTCTTGATGGCACAAAAAAGAATGCTTATGAGGTTCTAGTTCTATTCTGAGAGTCATTATGAGGGCCTGAACTAGGGCAGTGGGAACACAGAGAAGTTGAATTCAAAAGCTATTTAGGACTTGATTTAGATTAGATCTGATTGAATTAGATTGATCTGATAGAAAGTGCCTTAGAAGAATAGAAGAACGTAGGTTGGATCTCATTTCTGGCTTGGGTGATAGGGTAGATGGTCCTGTCACTCACCTAGATGAGAACTGTGGTAGGATCCACAGTCACGCATTGTATAGGCTGAGTTCTCCTTTGTACTAATGTAGTATTGTGAATTTTAAAGACCCCCCTCTGAGAAAGCTGGGCTGAGTATGAGAGACTGAGGCTAAGGGCTAATCCAATGTAAGTAATCAAAGATAGGCTCAAACCATTTTTCTCTCCCCTTTTTTTAAACTCTTTATTTTAGAGAATTTAAAATATTAAAGTAGATGACTCATATCATGAACCTTTTATGTACATGTCTCTGACCTTCAACAATAATCAGTCTATGGCATATCTTATTTTATATATACCCCCTCCTGTTTTATTGTAAAGTAAATCATTTTCATCATAAATCTTTCCGTACTTATATCTAAAAAGACTCCTTTTTAAACATCATTATTATTTTATTTAAATATTTTAAATATCATTATTATACCTAGGAAAATTAACAATAATTAATACCAAATATGTAGTAAGTCTTCAGATTTCTAGTTGTTTGAAATGTCATGTTTGTTTGCTTTTTTAAAAAACAAGATTCAGATACAGAAAGATCACCAAAAAGCAGAAGTATGACTAATAAATTACTTTATGGCATAGTCTTGTAACCATCACCAGATCAAGAAGTAGAACCCAGAGGTCCCTTCATGTGCCCCATCCTAATCACTATACCCTCTCTGTCCTATAAATATCCTGATATTTAGAGTAATCACTTCCTTGAAGATTCAGATAGTTTCGTTACCTAAATGTGCATCCTTTCGCACATTTTAGTCTTGTCCGTTAAAAAAAAAGTTGATATCTCTTTTATATATACATCCCTTCTGTCCCATTATTTTCCTCATTTTAGTTGTTGAAACTAGGCTGTTTGACTTACGCAGTTTCCCACCGTCTAGATTTTACTGATTTCATCCTGATGTCCATCTCAATATATTCCTATTTTCTGTATTTCCTATAGTTTGGCAGTAAGATTTAGTGACTTTATCAGACTGACATTTGTGCCTTGGCAAGAATAGATAGTGGTATGTTCTTACATTGTCTCTCTTTTTATGATATGCACACCACTGATGCTTAATGCTTGTACCTATTTATTCATTCTGGGTTGCAATCAGTACTATTCTAAGTACTGGCACTACTTTCATATAAAGAACTTCAGCTCTTCTTGTTTCTTTACCTGGAGGTACAGTTCATATAAGAAAGCAGAATAAAGGCTTGATCCCTTCCATTTATTGGCCAGTTTTCAATATAATGAGCTTGTTCCTGGTCTTCCTCCAAAGATGACCACATCTTTCCTTTTAAAAGCATCATTATGAATTCATGAATTTGAACAAACTTGATGGCTTTCATACATTGCAGTTACTATCACAATTGAACCTTAAATTGTCCCATGTTTGGCTAGTGGGAGCCTCTTAAGTCCTTTAGACAGGACCCTAGTAGTCTTTGATGCTTGTTATATGGTATTTTAAGATGTTCCAAGTTCATCTTACATGTTTCCTGTCCTATACCTAGAATCAGCCATTTTTCTAAGAAGCCCTGATTTCCTTTAGGGAGAATTATATGTTAGGCTCCAACTGGGGCTGCAGAAGCTCCCTGCTACCAGATTGGTCATTTTTTCTAGTCCTTTTAAATGGACAGAACCAGGATACACAGATGTAATACTTCATGTGCAAATCTTACTAAATAATTCCAGTGCAAATCTTACTAAACCTCTTCTCCATTACATCTCATTCCCCTTTCTTCTATACTGAGAATCCTGATTTTTAAGGACTAAGGGGATGAAAGGGTAATAGATTTAGTGTATATGATAATTACTTCATTGGTTTTATCCCATATTACATCACTCAATGTCCCAAATAATAGTAATATTATCATTATTGTGGTTACTAAAAACATTAACATTTTTTTGCATGTGCTCTCTCTGTTCTCTCCCCTTTCCTTTAAAGATTTGAGAGAGGGGGAGAGAGAAGGCCAGCAGGGGTTGGGGGAGGGGCAGAGGGAGAGGGAGAGAGTGCCTCAGGCAGCTCCTTGCTGAGCGTGGAGTCCAACACAGAGCTTTATCCCAGGACCCTGAGGTCACAGCCTGAGCTGAAACCAAGAGTTGAAAGCTTAACCGTCTGCGCCACCCAGATGCCCCCTCCCCTTTTTTTTTTTTAATAGTTGTACTTTATCCACAGTGTTACCCCACAGTAGTATCCTATACTCTTTCCTCCCGGCCCTCATTTAGTCTTAGATCTATAGGTAACATCACCAGGCGTTATGTGAATGTCTCTCTAGTCATTTTGCTTGTTTGAAGCTTGTGCTCTGGTAGTTTCTTCAGAAGGAGCTTATGGGAATAATAATCCCAGAGTTTTGCACATTTTATATTTGAATTAAGTCAATTTCACTGGATATAAAAGTCCTTGGTTCATACTTTCTCTCAATTTCCTAAATACATTTATTTCTTCTAGCGTAATGCCTTGCTGTTATTTAAAAAAAAAAAAAAAAAAAACTGATACTCTTTTCTTCTAGATGCATAAAGGATTCTTTTTCTTTGAAATTTGGAATTTTACCAGAATGTTTTGGTACTAGTCATTCTGGGTTGACATTCTTTTCTTCTTTTATTTCTGAACATATTCTTGAATTTAGCATTTAGTATTCTGTTTTCTTACTTTGGTTTTCTTCTTCAGATAACTCTTACTGTACGTAGATACTTTGCCTCCAGTATTTGTCATTTTTCTCTTGAATATCAGTTGTGGGAGTCCTACAAACGGGATCGTTGGAACCTTGTTGTGGTCTTTGAACTCAGCTGGTATTGAAGTGGGTAAACCTCCTTGTTTCAACTGATGCTTTCAAATTGGCCTGTTGTGCTTTCTGGCAAATTCTTGATGGCTATTTTGGGATTATCCTGTTCTGAGTTCCATTAGGTGCATCCCCACTGAGGATTTCTTTATTGTGCAGACTTTTTGGATATTGGTGGTTTGTATTCTGGGGCTTGTTGAAGATACCTTGTCATCTGGTTTTATTGTAAATGTAGTCATAGCGTTTTGGTTTTGCTCTCTAGTTGTTCTGTTTTTATGTGGGGATTTGGAGAGTTTGAAAATTCTGCTGCTATTGCTGTTTTCCCAGACTCCCCTATAACTGGTGTGCACACGTACATCTGTGTGTGTGTGTGTGTGTGTGTGTGTGACTGTGTTACTTGAATCAGGATTTAAATAAATTTATATGTCTTAGAAAATCTGTAGATTCCTCTTCTGTTATTATTTTCCCCTTCACTCTCCTTTTCCCTCCCTCCGTCCTTTATTCCCACTACAATTTTGAGTTGAAGAAACCACATTATATATCCTAAAGGAAAAGCCTAAAGAATTTGCTTATTGAATCCCTGTGGTATAGTTTAACATGTTACTCTGTCCTTGCTATTTCCTTTATTGTGGTTAATTGGATCTAGAGTCTGGATCAAATTCCAGTTTCAAAATAAAGTTACATATTAAAAACCAAACACTGGAGAGAACAGCTCAAGGAGAGCAAACAATACAGAAATAGAAGCACTAGAGTGAAATTTTCAGGTTGAAAAGTTGATTCTGGGGGTGCCCGGGTGGCTTAGTCAGTTGAGCATCCCACTCTTGATCTCAGCTCAGGTCTTGATCTCAGGGTCATGAGTTAAGGCCCCATATTGGGTGTCACACTGGGCGCGAAACCTGCTTAAAGGGAGGGAGGAAAGGAGAGAGGGAGAAGTGAAGAAGGAAGCAAGGAGAGAGAGAGAGGAAAAAAAGAAGGAAGAGGGTCTGGGAGAATGAGGCATGATTATCAGTGGGTGCAGGGTTTCTCTTTAGGGTTAAGAAATTAGATTGCGGTGATGGTTGCTGCTGAATTGTATACTTTAAAAAATAGAGCTTACAGTATGTGAATTATATTTCAATAAAGCTGTTATCTTAAAAGAGGAAGTTAGGGATGCCTGGGTGGCTCAGTGGGTTGAAGCTTCTGTCTTCGGCTCAGGTCATGATCTCGGGGTCCTGGGATCAAGCCCCACATCGGGCTCTGTGCTCGGCGGGGACCCTGCTTCCCTTCTCCCTCTGCCTGCCTCTCTGCCTACTCATGATCTCTGTCTGTCAAATAAATAAATAAATAATCTTTTTAAAAAATAAAATAAAAAAGGAAGTTATATTTAATAACAAAGAGGGATACCTCATCCTCTAAGACTTCTAGGAAGAAGGTTGGCATGGGTACACATGCTGATGAGTTTGTAAGTGACCTGTCCTATGAGCTCACTTAAAAGTGAGACTTAGATCTTCGATTATCTATTGATTATACCTGTTGGGCTATTCCACTGACATGTCAAACTCAATATCATTGCTGACCCAAAAAAATATAATGCAAGGCACATGTAATTTTTAATTTTCTAAGCCAGTTTTAAAATTAATTTCACATTTTTTGTTGTTTTTTAGATTTTATTTTATTTTTTTTTTTAAAGATTTTATTTATTTATTTGTCAGAGAGAGAGCGAGCGAGAGCGAGCACTGGCAGACAGAGTGGCAGGCAGAGTCAGAGGGAGAAGCAGGCTCTCTGCGGAGCAAGGAGCCTGATGTGGGACTCGATCCCATGACGCTGGGATGATGACCTGAGCTGAAGGCAGCTGCTTAACCAACTGAGCCACCCAGGCGTCCCTAGATTTTATTTTTAAGTAATCTCCTCGCCCAGAATGGGGCTCATATTCACAGTGCAAGATCAAGAGTCGGCGTACTCTATTAACTGAGCCAGCCAGGCACCCCTGAAATTAATTTTTATATCTCTTATTTAATCTAATATATCTAAAATATATTTCAACATGTAATTAGTGTAAAAAATATCCATGAGGTATTTAACATTCATTTCTCATACAAGTCTTGGAAATTCAGTGACGTCGTCTTAATTCAGGCTTCCCAGATTTCATGTGCTCGATAACTACATGTGGATCATACCTAGATATTGGACCATGTGGATGAGGAGGCTTAAAATGCAGCTCATGACTGTGTTCCTGTCTCCTGGATCTCAATAAATGACTCCCTTTCTAAGTCATTCTCTCACTTCCCACTTTCTTAACATTCGTATCGACCAGTCACTTAGTAAAGATAAAAATAAATTTTCATCTTGGGGCACCTGGGTGGCTCAGTGGGTTAAGCCTCTGCCTTCAGCTCAAGTCATGATCTCAGGGTCCTGGGATCGAGCCCCACATAGGGCTCTGTGCTCAGCGGGGAACCTGCTTCCTCCTCTCTCTCTCTACCTGCCTCTCTGCCTACTTGTGATCTCTGTCAAATAAATAAATAAAATATTTTTTAAAAATTAAATTAAATTTAAAAAAAAATGTTCATCTTTAAAATTTACACAAATCCATCTCTTCTTATTCAACCCTACTTATCTAGTTGCCCCAATTTCGAGAGTCGATATTTCTTCCTAGGCTTACCTCTCATCTGGTCTTTGCTTTTGCCCCCTCATAAATGCATTTTCTACTTTGCAGCCAGAATCTCTGCCTGACTGACAATTTTACCATGTTACCTTTAGTGACTTCCCAGTATTTCAATAGTAGTAGTTAGAGGTAATAGTAGTAGTAGTGTGTGACCACAGGTGATTCTTTGGGAATGTGGGGAAAAAGAAAGATATCTGGGGTGCCTGGGTGGCTCATTCGGTTGAGTGACTGCCTTCAGCTCAAGTCCTGATTCCGAGAGTCCCAGGATTGAGTCCCCCATCAGGCTCCCAGCTCCAGGGAGTCTGCTTCTCCCTCTGACCTTCTCCCTTCTCATGCTGTCTCTCACACTCTCTCTCAAATGGATAAATAAAATCTTTAAAAATAAATAAATAGATAAAAATAAAAATAAAAAAAAGAAAGTAGGTATCTGTCCTTCCTTCATTCTCTGCTCAGCTGGGAGCCTGCTTCCTCCTCTCTCTCTGCCTGCTTCTCTGCCTACTTGTGATCTCTGTCTGTTAAATAAATAAATAAAAATCTTTAAAAAAAAAAAAAAGTACATTTTGTCTGTTTCTTAATGTATATAAGACAGTAGAATGTGTAAATGATTTTTTTTTAAGATTTTATTTATTTGACAGAGACACGGCAAGAGGGGAAACACAAGCAGGGAGAGTGGGAGAGCGAGAAGCAGGCTTCCCGCTGAGCAGGGAGCCCGATGTGGGGCTCGATCCCAGGACCCTGGGATCATGACCTGAGCTGAAGGCAGATGCTTAATGACTGAACCACCCAGGCACCCCAAATGTGTAAATAATTTGTAAATGAATATAATTATACTAAAGCAAGGTGATAAAGTACAGGTTCCTTTGCATGGCATTTATGGGCCTGCCCCTTTGTCTCCCTTTCTGGTTCATCTTTTGCCTTGTACTTTATCTTCTGGTAATGCTGCACTGTGAACATTTATCATCTGTTGCACTCTCCCATGTGTGTACTGCTGCTGCTTTTGCCTAGTTGCCCTTACTAACTTCCTTCACTTGACAGTTCTCTTTTGGTCGTGGTGGCGGTGAAGACACTTAGGAGATCTACCCCCAACAACTTTTTAAGTGTACATTATCATTAACCGTACATACTGTGTTGTACAGCAGATATCTAGAACTTGCTCTTCTTGCATAACTAAAACTTCATTGAACATGTTGAGCAATTCCTTGTTTTCCCTTTCCCTCCAGGCCCTGGCAAGCATCATTCTACTCTTTGCTTCTATGTGTTTGACTCTTTTATATACCTTATATAAGTGAGATATGCATTATTTGTCCTTCTGTGATTGGTTTACTCTAATGTCCTTCAGCTTCATCCATGTTGTCACATATGGCAGGATTTCATTCTCTTTTAGGGCCAAATAATATTCCATTGTATATATATGCCACATTTTTTAATCCTTTTATCTGCCTATGGACATTAGGTTAGTTCCATTTCTTGGCTATTGTGAATAATCCTCAATGAACACAAGAGTACAGGTACCTCTTTGAGATCCTGATTTCAGTTCTTTCGGATATATACCCAGAAACAGGATCACTGGACCATATGGAAATTCTATTTTGTTTGTTTTAAAATATTTTATTTATTTATTTGACACAGAGAGAGAAATCACAAGTAGGCAGAGAGGCAGGCAGCGGCGGAGGGAAGCAGGCTCCCCACTAAGCAGAGAGCTCAACGTGGGGCTCAATCCCAGGACCGTGAGATCATGACCTGAGCCGAATGCAGAGGCCCAACCCACTGAGCCACCCAGGCACCCCTGGAAATTCTATTTTAAATATTTTGAGAACCTCCATACTTTTTTCATAGCAACTGTACCATTTTCCATTCCCACCAACAGTGTGCCAGGGTTCTAATTTCTCCACATTTTCACCAGTGCTTATCTTGTTTGTTTTGTTTTGTTTTGTTTTTTAATAGCCATCCTAACAGATGTGAGGTAATGCCTTGTTGTGGTTTTGATTTGCATTTCTCTAATGATTAGTGATGTTGAGCACCTTTTCATACACCTGTTGGCCATTTGTTTGTTCTCTTTGGAGAAACTTCTGTCCATGACTTTTGCCTATTTTTAATTGGGTTATTTGGGGGTTTTTTGTTAATGAGTTGTTGGAGTTTCTTAGCTATTTTGGCTATTAACCCCCTGTCAGATAAAGGGTTTGTAAATATTTTCTCCCATTCCATAGGTTGCCTTTGCATTTTGTTGATTGTTTTCACTTGGCTCTTACTCCAGCAAATCTTTCTCCTCTAGGTTAGTTAAGATGTCCCTCTTCTCAGTTCCCATGAACTTGTAAATAACTCTGTCTTGGCACGTAACCTTACTACATTGGAGTTGTCTGTCCTTATAGGTCTGATTTGTCTCCACTGTCTTCCCCCGCCCCACCCCACAATGAGATTCATACTAAGGGAAAGGATTTTGCCTCAGTTGTCATTTTTGTATTCTATTCCCTACTGCAGTTCTTGGCATATAGTTGGCATTCAGAAATTGGCAGAACTAAATTGAACCCCTGAAAATGTAATAAGTTATCAGAGTTTAGGACTAAGCATTAACCAAAGTTAAAATAATTGAAGACTTAGATCTTTTATTAATACCAATGACCTCTGTTTGAAATTTGAGTAGATAAATGAAACTGAGAATAGTGGTACTTTAATTTTACGTGAAAAGGAACTGTGGCACACACAGAATACAAAAAAGGTAAACATATAACTACCAGGGCAGTGTTTTTGTCTGTTCTTCTCATGGATTTATTCCCAGTATGTAGAATAGTACCTGGCATATAATACTAAGTAACTGGTCAGTAAATATTTATTGAATAAATGAATGAGGTGTATAGAAAACACTCAGCTTCATACTTTATTTGCTTTAAGGCAAAAATTAAGTTCAAAACATTTCTTCATTCGAATTCAATTTAAAATTTACCACTTTAAAGCAGGGAATCAAATTACTATATTCTCCCATTAGTTTTATAAAGGAAGTCTAGTATATAAATATGTATTTTTTTTTCTCTTTTAGTAAACGAAGCAAAAAAGGAGATAAAAATGGAAAAGGTTTGAGACATTTTTCCATGAAAGTGTGTGAGAAAGTTCAGCGGAAAGGTACAACGTCATATAATGAGGTGGCTGATGAGCTGGTATCAGAGTTCACCAATTCAAATAACCATTTGGCCGCTGATTCGGTAGGTACATCATGCATGTGACTTTGACTAGAACGGCGAAATAGTATATCTCTGGGTTGACTGTCATTTTTTAAGGACTCAGACTAGCTGGGGAATCCCCAACTCCTTTACCTGAGGGTTTCGTATTACCGATTGGGGAATTCTTTTGTTGTTGAGTTTTTGTTAGTTTTGGTTTTGAAAGCGTTCTTTTATTATATATTTAAACATAAAGATTAACAAATATTCTTAAAAATCTACTTTTTGGGGCTACAAAAGGAACATACTTTTTTTTTTTTTTTTTTTAAGATTTTATTTATTTGAAAGAGAGAGAGAGGGAGCACACAGCCAGGAGGAGGGGCAGAGGGAGAGGGAGAAGCAGACTCCCTGCAGAGCAGGGAGCCTAACTCCGGGCTCCATCCTGGGACCTTGAGATGATGACCTGAGCCGAAGGCAGACGCTTAACTGACTCAGCCACCCAAGTGCCCAGGAATATACCTTTCTCAAACATACTTTTTATATTTGAATGACTTGAGATGTGTTTCTGAATTCGTTAATGTTTCTTCTATATCTAAGCCATTTGAAAATTTATCTTGTTTTAACTGAAAAATAATGTATGAATGTGTCTAAAAAAATTCAGTTGTACCAAAGAGTATATAATAAAAATCTCTCTCTTTTTCTTTTTAAAGATTTTATTTATTTATTTATTTTTATTTGAGAGAGCACAAGCAGGGGGAGCTCAGAGTAAGAGGGAGAAGCACGCTTTCTGCTAAGCAGGGAGCCTGACCTGGGACTCAATCCTAGGACCCTGAGATGATGACCTGAGTCAAAGGCAAATGTTTAACTGACTGAGCAACCCAAGTGCCCCACAATATCTCCTTATCAAGACCTTAATCTGTTTCCCCAAAGGTATATTCACTATTCTTGAGATTCTTGAGTATCATCCCCCAAATTCCTTATGCATATACATAATAAAATTTATTTCCTTTTTTTATTTTTTAAAGATTTTATTTATTTTAGAGAGCAATAAAGAACAGTTCTGTCACTTCCAGAAGGTTCTTTCCACCTTTTGTAATCTGTCCCTCCCTCTCCCTCTATCCCGAGGCAACCTTTGATCTGCTTTTCATCATTATAGGTCAATTTGCATTTTATTTAAATGTAATCATATTGTATGTACTCCACAACAATTCTTTTTTTTCCCCCACAACAATTTTTATAACCGTTCTTGACCTTAGTGGAAATAGTTATAGTCTTCCAACCTTAATTATGACAAAGGTTTTATTTTTGAGATGATAGCAACCATAATTTGATTTTTTTTAAAGATTTTATTTATTTATTTGACAGACAGAGATCACAAGTAGGCAGAGAGGCAGGCAGAGAGAGAAGAGGAAGCAGGCTCCCCGCTGAGCAGAGAGCCCAGATGCAGGGATCAGCTTGATCCCAGTTTCTTTCTTAACTAAAAAAAAAAAATCAGAAATGGATACTGAATTTAATCAAATTCTGTATATTTTCCTGAAAACTGAGGAGTTTTACACTGACACTCACAAATGAGATTGGTGGGATTTTCTTTTTTTTTTTTTTTTACCATCTTTGCAGTTTTGATTTGTAGTGTTAATGCTGTTTTTTTAAAATTTAGAGGTTTTTTTCCTCCTTATTCCTCTTTTTCTCCATTATAGGTTAAATAGCATGGATTGTATATTTCTCTTCCCTGACATATTATAGAAATCATCTGTGATACCATCTAGGCCTGTCGATTTGGTGGGGGGGTAAAGCTTAAATAGTATTCTCCATTTTTTCTTTGGTAATTAGTCTGTTTAGAATTTCTGTCTCCCTTAGAGTCAGTTTGGTATTTTATGTTTGCTTAGAAAATCCTCCATTTCATACCTGTTCTCAAAATTTATTTGCAATTATTTTTCTCAAATCACCGTTTCTTAGATTCTATACTGACCCTCCTGTTTTGCAGTTAATTTCTTTTTTTATCTTCATTTTTCTTTAAAATTTTTATTTATTTATTTATTTATTTGACAGAGAGCAGGAGCACACAAGCAAAGGGAGGGGAGAAGCAGGCTCCCCGCAATGTGGGGCTCAATCCCAGAACCCTGGGATCATGATCTGAGCCGAAGGCTGATGCTTAACCAACTGAGCCACTCGGGCACCCCTTTTTTCTTCATTTAATATTCTCTTTCCTGAAGTTACTTCTGTTATTTTTCTGTTCTATGATGTATACTTTACTTTTATTATTTTGTTTAGTAATTAAAATCTTTATAGCTACAACTTTTCCTCTCGTTCACTGCTTTAGCCATTTCCCATTGATTCTGATATAATGTTATTCTTTAAATATTCTGCACCTTTGGTTTTCATTTCCTCTCTGACCTAAGAATGGCATTAGAGTCTTTATAGTTCCTGATGATAGGGATTTTTGTTTGTTTTTCTGGGTTTTTACTTTTTACTGAGTTTTTCATTAGCTGTGATCAGAGATCGTGAGTTGAATTATTTATATTTTGGGGGGGTTGCTTTGAGTTTTTTCTTGTGAGTCATTCTTTTCTCTGGCAATTGTAGAGAAGGTACGAACATTCTGATTCTGATTGAAAGTGGAGGTTCTCAAAATGTACTACAAGACTCCATATGACCTGGCCCACCATTACCTCTCCGATCTCATCTCCTGTTATGCACTCTCCCAGTTACTACACTCTAGCCACCTTATAATAAAGATTATATTTTGAAATGATAGCAACCATAATTTGATCTTTTTAAATAAACATTTCTTTCATTTTTCTTAATTAATAATATCAGAAATGGATATTGAATGTAATCAAATTCTGTATAGTTTATCCTGAAAATTTAGTAGGAGGAAAATTTACATTGATGATCATGATTGAAACTGGTGGGTTTTTTTGTTTTTTGTTTTGGAGTGAATATGCCAGATATATTCCTTATCAGGCTCACTATTTCCTTTGTCTGAATCTCTGCTAAGGAGCCATATGGTTTTGCTCTCCTCTCCAGTTTTCTCTCAGATGTTTCTGTACTGAGGCATTTCTTAGTACATTTCATCATCTAACATACATTTTTACTAACCACTCCCATCCCCATCCCTGGATACAAGTTTGGGGGGTTTTTCTTCCTGTTCCCTGCTGTGTGGGGGATTTGTTCGTTTGTTTGTTTGTTTTAATAAATTGGAAGGTTTGTTCTTTTAGTTCTTTAATTGGTTATCTTTATAACTTTAAGTAACTTCATTATTTTGTTTCTTTTGTTTGTTGTCCCCTATAAAACCAGTATCTGTTGGTTATGAAGGAAAAAAATTAATATGCTTGTATTTACTTGCATCTCCCATCTTTCCTGTTTAGCACAAATTCAGATTGAATATATTAGTGGTAGTTGTTAAAAGAATAATATTATCTTTGTTGTTATGACTTTAAATAAATATGTTGTACCAAAACCTCTATTATTAATGTACTTCATCTGTTTGAATAGTTCATCTGCTTTGGATCCCGTGCCCCTTTAAATATTAAAGAGAGCCTCACTCAGCAGGCCTACTTCGGTTTGTCTCCTGATATTTTTTATTATATTATCATTATTTCTACAGGGTCAGGATTTCTAATATTTACATTCACTTCTGTAACTTCAGTTTCTCCCTTCAAGTTAAGTTTCTATATTCAGTTTTCTCGACCATCCATTATTATCACGGCATTTGATTGATTGGATTTTTCATAAGAACTGCTTGTCCACGGGCGCCTGGGTGGCTCAGTGGGTTAAGCCGCTGCCTTCGGCTCAGGTCATGATCTCAGGGTCCTGGGATCGAGTCCCGCATCGGGCTCTCTGCTCAGCAGGGAGCCTGCTTCCCTTCCTCTCTCTCTGCCTGCCTCTCCATCTATTTGTGATTTCTCTCTGTCAAATAAATAAATAAAATCTTATTAAAAAAAAAAAAAAAAAAAAAGAACTGCTTGTCCACAATAAAATAAGGGTTTTTTTCTTTGCATAATCTAAGTTAAGACAGTCTCCTTATTGAGAAAAATCTTGCTTAAAAAAAAAATCAGCTGAAATAAACAATGTGCTTTAGTGATCTGTGTGATGACATTTTGGTGCAAGTTCCCTATTTTCATTGTAGACTAGTAACAGTTTTCAGATCAGCACTAGTCCTTGGACCACATACTTGAAAAGCACTGTTTTACCTAACTAAAACATGCATCCTTAACTTTTCAAAGTCTTATAATATCCTCCCAGACAATGCAGGGTTTTAGCCCACTTTAATTAATACATCCATTACCCCTTTCTGATATATACTGTTGTCACATATGTTAGTTCTATATATATTCTTGACTCCACAAGACATTCTTATTTTATAAAGTGAGTGTTACTTGAAATATACCAACATATTTGTCTTTCATGTTGGTCTTCATTCCATCCTGCATCTCCAAACTTCTGCCTCGTATTCCATCCATCTTTCTTCTAACTGAAGAATGCCCTTTAGTATTTTTTAATTTAGAACTGTTGCTAACGTAATCTTTATTTTTTAGAATATTTTATGTTTTAGATTGTTTGAAAGTATCTTTATCTCATCCTTACTTTCGAAGGATATTTTCACTGGGTATAGAGTTCTTTAAACACTCCTAAGATATTATAATAATAATATTAATTAAATATCCTAATATCCTGTGACTGTACCTTAAGCCTTGAAATTTATCACTCATAAAAAGTATTTTGAAATTTATCACTCATTAAAAGTATTTTTTAGCAGGCTTATGACCAGAAGAATATTAGGAGAAGAGTTTATGATGCTTTAAATGTGTTAATGGCAATGAACATAATTTCAAAAGAAAAAAAAGAAATCAAGTGGATTGGCCTGCCTACCAATTCTGCTCAGGAATGTCAAAATCTTGAGGTAAGTGGAAAAATCTGTTTTTATATAGTAGTTTATTCTATTTTACATAAGAGGCATTTTATTTTATTTTATTTTATTTTATTTTATTTTATTTTATTTTTAAAGATTTTAATTATTTATTAGAGAGCACAAGCAGGAAGAGTAGCAGAGGGAAAGGGAGAAGTAGACTCCCTACTGAGCAGGGAGCCTGACACGGGGTTCCATCCCAAGACCCTGGGATCATGACCTGAGCCGAAGGCAGACACTTAGCTGACTAAGCCAACCAGGCACCTCTATAAGAGGCATTTTAATTTAGGAATACATATAATATTAAAGTATTTCTAATTGTTCATGTATACTATTTTTTTTTGTCAGACTCTTTGTTGAATTTTAGAACTGGAAGGAGATTTAGAAAGGTATATAGTTGACTAATGAGAGACATAGAGATTTCTTAGAAAACGTATTTTATTCTAGTTTAATTGTGAACACTCTAATAATAAATTTTTGACAACTCATAAATAGAAATAATATGTTATTTGATGAAATGCTTGCTGTATGGATCCAAAAAAAAAAAAAAGGATCAAACTGGCTGTTTACTTTTAGTGTTTAAACTTTTGTCCTTGATTCTCGCATCAGTGGCAACAGAATGGTATTTCATCTGTATCTTTATCAGAAAGGATAGAATGTTCGGTGAACATGATTTTGGGATGCTGTATGCAAAAACATTTTTTATCCCATTAACTTCAATCATTATAGAAAATCTTTCCTATATGAGCATGTGCCCTGACCTACTGGTTTTAAATTGATTTGACATAATTGTACTCTCATGGCCATAAATGGAATACACTGAAGTTAAATATAGTTTCTGGCAATAAATATGGTTGATTTCATGTTGTTGTTTTTTTTTTTAAGATTTTATTTATTTATTTGACAGAGAGAAATCACAAGTAGATGGAGAGGCAGGCAGAGAGAGAGAGAGGGAGGCAGGCTCCCCGCTGAGCAGAGAGCCCGATGCGGGACTCGATCCCAGGACCCTGAGATCATGACCTGAGCCAAAGGCAGCGGCTTAACCCACTGAGCCACCCAGGCGCCCTGATTTCATGTTTTTATTAGTCCTTTTTCCCCTCAGCAAATCAAAACTTATTTGATATTATTGTCCTTGTGGATAGAGGGAGAAATCAGACATTCATCAGGAGCTGTAGAATGTTGGGGTGCCTGAGTGGCTCAGTCAGTTAAACATTTGCTTTCAGCTCAGGTCGTGATCCCAGGATCCTGAGATTGAGGTCCCACATTGGGCTCCCTACTCAGTTGGGAGGGTCTGCTTCTGCCTCTGCCCCCTCCCCTCTACTCATGCTGTCTCTCTCAAATAAGTAAATAAAATCTTTGAACAAAAAAAATGGTTGTAACCTGGCGATTCACAGACCTGTACCCCTGGAGATAAAAATATATTATATGTTTATGAAAAATTAAAAATTAAAAAAAATGGTTGTAGAATGTTATTCATATGCTACCGTGGAAATGACCTCCTTTTCTCCTGATAGAGTAGAATTTGAGTATCTTTTTTTTTTTTTTTAAGTTTTTTTCTCTAATTTTTTAAAAGATTTTATTTATTTGTCAGAGAGAAAGTGGCAGGTAGCGGGAGAACCAGGCTCCCTGCTGAGCAAGGATTCGAATTTGGGACTCGATCCCGGGACTCTGAGATCGTGATCTGAGCTAAAGACAGACACTTAACTTAGTAAGCCACCCAGGTATCCCGAGGATCATTTTTATTACCAGTAATAGTAAGCTGATAACAAAGCCTCAACAAGCAGAAATCTATTAGCAGTACCTAAAGATTATACAAGACAGAATCTTTGACCCCAGGAACTTTCATTCTAATTGAGGAAAGGAAAAATGTAAAAGAAGTTACCAAAACTGTGGTCAATTATTCCTGTGAAAGACATATATACAGATGCTCTAGAAAGGGAGGTAAAGGAGGGCTTTACCAAGAAAAGAAACAATTCCTTGAGCTCAGTGATGAGGGAGGTGTAGGCATTTGCCCAGTGGTTTAGGGCAGGGAGGGCCTTCCAGAAGCAGACGTAAGAAAGCATGTACACAGCTGGGTGTGACCAGAGTACAGGCAGGGCTAAAGGGGATGGATTTCTAAGTGTGAAGCTTTAAGGACCTGATCCTGGAAACAGTGGGAAGCTTTTGAATATAAAGAGGAAGACTGATGGGACATATTCAAGGGATCATTCTCCTAGTGAGGTTGGAAGTTGAGGAGGGAAATTGAGGGGGTGGCTTGGAGATGGTCTGAGTTAAGTCAGTGTCATGAGGTTGGAGAGGTGTTTTACAGGTAGAATTGATACAACTTGGCTTGGTGTTAAATGGGGGCATGAGGGACAGGTAGGGGTCTGGCCTGTCACAGCTACAGATAGAGGAGGGAAACTCTTTTCAAATTTAGAAAGCCACATAGATTTTTCTAGTGAATCTTAAGTAATTTAAAATGAAAGTGCTTTAGTGGTTAGATGAAAAATGAGAAGAAACTCTTGGTGCAGACTGGAGTAGATGGGGAGCAAATAAGAAACACTGTTAGAGGGGCACCTGGGTGGCTCAGTCAGTTAAGTGGCTGCCTTTGGCTCAGGTCATGATCCTGGGGTCCTGGGATTGAGCCTCGCATCGGTCTCTCTGCTCAGTGGAGAGCCTGCTTCTCCCTCTCCCTCTGCCTGCTGCTCTGCCTACTTGTGCCCTCTCTCCATCTCTCTAATAAATAAATAAAATCTTAAAAAAAAAGAAAGAAAGAAACACTGTTAGAGTTGACAAGAAAAATGTCATGTTTGATGTTACTCACTTTTGCCCAAAGACACAGTGAGGAACTCATCTATGAGGAAATTCAGACCCTACTAACTATTTAGTTATTTTTTTTTTTAAGATTTTATTTATTTATTTGACAGAGAGAGATCACAAGTAGGCAGAGAGGCAGGCAGAGAGAGAGAGAGAGGAGGAGGAGGCAGGCTCCCTGCCGAGCAGAGAGCCTGATGCGGGACTCGATCCCAGGACCCTGAGATCATGACCTGAGCCGAAGGCAGCGGCTTAACCCACTGAGCCACCCAGGCGCCCAACTATTTAGTTATTAAGTTAACTATTAAGTAATAGTTGTGTGAAGCTGGGAAATTTGTCCCATAAGCATGTTCCTTACTCTACAAGTAGAAATTTTGTATTGAATATGTAGGCTCTCTGTATTAGGAGGTATGCCTATTTAAAAGTCAGTTAAACTGAAATCTTAAATGAGATCTTACTGCATTCTTTGGGTTGGGGGTAATATAAGAAAGTAATTAATAGTAAGGTCTCTGGAACCAGATGGCTTAGATTCAAATCCTGACTCTTGCCCTTCACTAGCTATGTGACCTTGGGCCGTTACTTAACCATATGCCTCCATTTCCTTACATGGAAAATGGGTAACAACAGTTCTCACCTCCTAGGGTCTTAAGAAGATGCTTTAAGATAATGTGTGTAGGGAGGGGAAAAAAGATCATGTGTGTATGAAGTGATTAGTTGAGTTGCTGGCACACAAAGTATTCATTAAGTGTTAACTATTACTCTGGTTAGAATTTGAAAATAGCAACAAGTACTGCATATCTGGGTTTCATTAATAATATTAGTTACCACAATTCTGCTATCATGGCTACTTGCATACCCCAACCCCTGCTCCCCAAAAAGGTGTGATATGCCTTTATTGATGTTGGTTGTTAAAATGGATTGAATTTTAAGGAAAATTCTTTTTTAAGATTGATTGATTTTAGAGAGAGAACACAGAGCATGAGCTGGGGGAGGGGCTGAAGGAGAAGGAGAAGGAGAGAATTCTAAGCAGACTCTGCACTGCGTGCAGAGTCCAATGTGGGCTCTAAAGATCATGACCTGAGCTGAAGCCAAGAATTGAACACTTAATGGACTGAGCCACCCATGCACCCCTAAGGAAAATTCTTGATATCTGAGAATGGGGACCTGGAAAGTGAGCAGTACTTTATACTCTCCATATGTTCATGTTATTTTGTAACCTGTGTTTTAAAGATAGAGAAGCAGAGGAGGATAGAACGGATAAAGCAGAAGCGGGCCCAGCTGCAAGAACTTCTCCTGCAGGTAAAGAAGCTGGGATGTTTTTCATTCTTTTTGGTACCTATATTCTGCTACTCTACTTACTTGCTTTTAGCATTGGTGTTTTCTCCTTTGGTTGCCTTTTGAGTAGTGTCTGACGGGACCGCACTAGGGCGGCCTCCTCCACATCTGAGCTCACCACCATCCACATGGTCTGCCTTTACGATGATTGTCTCTCACCATCATCATGGCCTCATGACAGGTCACCTACCCTGTGCATGACTTATATTATGCGTTACTACTGACACTTATTCTTGCTCTGAAGAGAAACTGTTAGAAGTCCTTTTGTGTGTGTTTATTTTAGCCCTAATTTGGAATATCAAGAAGTAAGGCTCATTAAACTTCAAGCACTTAGAGTAAAATTATCAAATCCACCTGTAATAACTTATTATCTGTAAATAACTTCTGGCACTTAGAGTAAAATTATCAAATCCACCTGTAATAACTTATTATCTGTAAATATGTAAAGATTCAATAAACTCTGTAGAAATACCGAAAGTTAAAATGCACTTCTTTTTAAGAAAATTAGCTTTTATAATGTAATAAGGATCCCTGTATTTACACTGTTTTGGATAATTGCCTGGAATTTGTATGGTTTTTCAAATATAATAGAGCCAGTGTATAAAATCATTGAGGTAAAATCACATGGCCTTTTTTTAATTATTATTATTATTATTATTATTATTATTATTTATTTTTGGTAGTTGTTGTTGCTGTAAAAATTCACTTTGAGCAGTACACTGGGGTCATTTTCAGTGCAGTCAGAAACCCTTTTTAAAATGAGCCCAGAGGGTCTTTATGCTTTTTTATTTTTTAATCAGCAAATTTTCTTTATATGAAAAGCTTTCAACCACTCATAAAATCCACTTAATTTCACAATTTTAGATCCTATTTAATTTTTTAGGTGAGTCCACTTTTCAGAAATAAAGGTAACAAGTTACCAAATATTGTAGCAGTGTTTTCCCAAAACACTCCCTTTGTCTAATGGACAGAATAGGTTAGGTATTCTTAAATATTCCACATTTTTGTTTTTCACTTTCTAGATGCTTCTCTTAGTTTATTTCACCTTCATATGTAAATCTGAGCAGCAAGAGAAGAGCATTTAACCCTTGCAGAGAGCTCCTTTTGATCTGAGAAGGAAGTAGGAAAGGAAGTAGACCAGGGGCAGAGAAGTAGCAGCAGATAGAGCAGAGATTGCCCAAACATAAGGCAAGCTCCAAAGGTGATGTTCCGCCCTGAGTAGGCCGCCACTTTCTTCCTTGCTGGGTTCTGTGTCTGCTTTCACTCCGAACCCTGCAGGACCTACCCGAGGAGCTAGCACTAGAGTAAGCATTTTATGTATTTTTCATACTGGATTTCCAGATAAGGTTTTGTTTGAAGAGTATTCTGCAGCTTATAAAACAAAACACTTAGAAGAATTTGAAAGCTGATGGTTTTTTCCTGTGCTCCTCCCTGTGGAATTCTGCCTTCTGCAACCTGGCCTGCCAGGCACTGGCTTCTGATCCGCGCTCTCACTTCCTTCTAAGCTCCCCTCCCCTGCCTCTGCTGTTCCTGTCCCCTCAAGGCTTCCCACTAGCTCACACTCCTTCATCTCTGTGCCAGGCCTTTCTCGGATTTCCTCAAAATCCTCATGGAACATTTTGGAGCCTGATTCTTGGCATAATGTTACTAAGAAAACTTGTTTATCAGTATGCCTGTAATTACCTGTTTATCAGAAAGAACGGTGCTGGGCATGATCACCCTCGTGCAGGGGGGATATTCATACCCCTAGATAGCCTTCATTAAGAAGCAAGTTGAATATTTTTTCCTCTGCTTATCTTTGTACAGTGTATACTTTTTTTTTTTTTTAAGTCCTAAATTTCTTTTCCTCTTCCGTATTTCAAACTCAATATTTATAGATTTCAACCCAGGGGCAACCTAGCTGTCAACATTTATAAAAGTAGGCCTCTCTCAACATTAAAGTGAAACCCAAAGTATAACTGAAAACAGCCACTCTCTGGTCTTCTGGTGGACATACACACAGCTTATTTCCTGCTAGTGTTTTGTTTCTCTCTCATTCATCAAGTACCATTTATGAAGATACCACAGAAAGTAAATTAAATGTGTCCCTGAACACTAATAATTTACCATGGCAAAGTTGGCTTAATTTCTAACAAGTTAATGTCACCACTCACTGACATCACATGACACAGGTCAGTTTTACTTAACTGCCACCACTTTTCATTTATCCTTGGTTAACGTAGATGAGAAAGGGTGTGAATAGATGGTATCTATAGGTAATCCAGATAGCCTACTTTTATCTGTATAACTATCCCTACCAGCCATTAAACCTTTTCCAGGGCTGCTAATACATAGCAAAATGAATGTGTGAACCTCTGTTCCGCCTCTAAAATTGATGTTAATGAACCTGGAAGAGAACAGAAGGCTGAAGGAAATCAGTCAAAGGACAACAAAGGAAATCTACCCAAAATAAATGGGAGGTGACTTTTCTTTTTACTGTCTAAATAACACTATGTATGTTATTACTGGTTTCTTCACCTGAAAAATCTCTGTACACGTATTGAACAGTCACTGAGTCATACATATGACGTCTTGAGTCATATATATCTAAGGACTCTTATTTACTACTGTTGATATTCCCTCCTATCCTGAGGCCCTGCTACAGCAGTAGGGCCACAAAGTGAGGGCATAGTATGAGGGCATCTCCTGAGATGCTTTTTCTGGTAGAAGGGAAGAGAATCTAGGCAGAAGTAGTCAAACATTTAATTCTTTTTCTCAGTTTTACAGTATCAATAACGTATTTTTTCAACATTAAATATATTAAAAAATGAATATAAAGCAGCCCTTACTCTTTACCAGCAGAAAATAATGAAGTATAACTTCAGTAAAGTTTGATAGTATTGATAGTGATCGTCCTGTGTTTTGTTTTGTTTTGTTTTAGAGAGAGAGAGAACACACACACACACCAGCAGAGGGGAGAGGGAGGAGCAGGCTCCTCGCTGAGCAGGAAGCCTGTCATGGGGCTCAGTCTCAGAACCCTGGGATCATGACCTGAGTTGAAGGCAGACACTTAACTGGCTGAGCCACCCAGTTGCCCAGTAGTGATAGTTTTTTGATAGTGATTGATATTGATAGTGATTTTTAGACATAGTGCTAGGGTTAGAATAAATTGGCATCCCTTCTGTTTTGTGAACTTTAGGCATAAATGTTCACTTTCTAGGGATTATACCCAGTCATCTTAAAATAAAAGTAATCTTAAGTAAACTTTTGTTAAGGCTCAGAACCTAAAACAAATAATCCTAGGATAAGATTGCTAAGACATAGAAAAGCAACTTAAATTCATCCCTACTGGGCAAATATGAGACATGCCAATAAGAGGGAATGAGTGGATCTGACTTTAGGAACATTTAAAAAACCATTCTGGGGGGCACCTGGGTGGCTCAGTGGGTTAAAGCCTCTGCCTTCAGCTCAGGTCATGATCCCAGGGTCCTGGGATCAAGCCCCACATGGGGCTCTCTGCTCAGCGGGGAGCCTGCTTCCCCCTCTCTCTGCCTCTCTGCCTAGTTGTGATCTCTCTCTCTCTGTAAAATAAATAAATAAAATCTTTTTAAAAAAATAAATAAATATAAAATAAAAAACCATTCTGTTTCATGAGTAGATAAATAAGTTGAATTGCATAGTCTTTCTTGCTGTGGATTTCTCTGGTACATTTGCCTTATTAATAGTGGTTAGAACTAAAAGTAGCAGCAAGACTCAGTATCAGGATTAGGCCTTGATCTATTTTATAAGTGCCAGCCCTCAGTTTCTTGTCTGAAAGATGTCAGGTGAAGGGTGGGTCAGGCCAGACTCCAGCTGTACCCTGTGGATGCAGGAATTCTGTGCAGGTGCCCTAGGAAACTCGGGTGAGTGAGGACAGAGCCGTTGGGCTCTGGACCCCCTGCCCCTCTGCCACCAGCCATAGCAATGCTACTTTCATCTGTTTTACGTAGTTGTCCATAGATTTCATTTGAAGAAAGGATTCTGTGACTTTATAAAGTTTGCATATCCCTGAACTAGACAGATTAAAAGGTGTATGTAACCCCCAACTCCCAAGAATCTATTAGATAAGTGGAAAATACAAGTTCTCTTGGTATCACTTTCTCCTTGTCACTAAGAATCTTAGAGTTGCATTGGCTCCTGGGCTCTTGCTGATTTGTTAGATCCTGTCTGTGGATGACGGAAGCCATAGGCCCCATAATTTACATTAGGATGACGTTAGACATCATTTAAAAGTATGTGTTTTCCCTTGAAATGTATCTGAGTTAGATCATTCAAATCTTTTTTCCTAAGTATTTCATTTTCGTTAAGTTATAGGTAGCCTCTTTAATATCTCTAATTTCTAATATTATTAATACTATTTAATAGTATTTAAGGCCTCTGATAGTATTTAAACTCTCTAATTTCTAATTCTCTAATACTATTTCTTGAATGTATTTATTATAATTCATTGAATCCCAACTCCCTTATCCACATTAAATGATGATATTCTTTTTCTTGATCATTACAGCAAATCGCTTTCAAAAACCTGGTTCAGAGAAATCGGCAAAATGAACAGCAGAACCAGGGTCCTCCAGCTCTGAACTCCACCATTCAGCTGCCATTTATAATCATCAATACAAGCAGAAAAACAGTCATAGATTGCAGCATCTCCAGTGACAAGTGAGTAGTGGAGAACTAGGGCTGGCCTCCCAGAAACACATTCTTATCATTCACAGCATAAAGAAGGGTGTCCTTCATTATCCGAACCCTCTGAGGCTGACCTCCCTGGGGTGCAGACATGGAGTGCTGCCATCTACTAGTGCATTCTTCATCACTCACCCTCTCAGCCCCTGTCTTGTGCCTGGCACTGTCCTATATGCATTGTGGCCCTGGACCCTGGCCAAGGTGCACGTGTATGTACATGTTATGTGGTAACCCTGGGCAAGTAACTGCCTTGAAGTCGACCATCAGTGAGAGGCTGGGATAAGGTGGATTCACTGGTGATTCGCTTCCATGGTTTAGTGTGGAAATATTTTAGGTTAGCATGTGGCATTAAGGCAATTGTTTCTTTGTTTTGCTCTATCTGAGTTGAGTATGCTTCTCTTTATTAATGAATGGAGAGGAAAATGCTAGATGCATTCTCTGCTTGCTTTTTTTCTTACTTACTTTATAACTAGAAGTTTATACCTTTTGATAACCTTCAACACCTCCACCTCTGGCAACCACCAGTCTGTTCTCTGCATCTATGAGTTCATTTTTTTTTTTTTTTAGATTCTACATATAAGTGAAATCATACAGTATTTGTCTTTAATTTATTTCAGTTAGCATAATGCCCTCAAGGTCCACCTATGCTGTTGCAAATGTCAGAATTTCCTTCTTTTTTATGGCCAAATATTCCATTTATGCACAAACGTGTGTGCACACACATATACCACATTTTCTTTATCCATTCATATTTCAGTGGACAGTCAGGTTGTTTCTCTATCTTGGCTATTGTAAATAATGCTGCAGTGAACATGGCGGTGCAGTTTTCTTTGTGAAATAGTGATTCTGTTTCCTTCAGATAGATACCCACAAGTGAGATTGCTGAATTTCGTTTGGTTTTGGTTTGGGGTTTGTTTGTTTTTTTTTTGTTTTTTTTTTTTTTTTGAGGAACCGCCATACTGTTTTCCATGGTGGCCGTACCAATTTACATTCCCACTGAGATTTTTTTCACATTTTAACTAAAGTTGATGATGATATTTATCATAGCAAGTGAAAAGTAGCAGTTTTAAAGATACTGCTAAGAATTAATTGTAATTTGTAATTTGTAACTTTACCCTTCATGAGAACAGTAGTGGTCTTCAGGCCATGACCTGTGTCCTGAGATAGTTAAGGAAGTAGGGTTGTGGAGTGAGACAGACCCAAGTGTGGATTGTGACTCCTCCATTTAGCTGCTTCAAAGCAGTTTTCTAAAGAACAAAAGGGCATGATTCCAAGGCCTCTATTACATCCTAGCCTTGTGAGGCTTAAATACCATTATGTCTTTAAAGGGTCTGACCCAAGACAAGCACTCTACAAATATAGCTGCTGTTATAAGGAGTCAGCATATAATCTATTGACCAAATTGGGATTCATTTGAAAGCGAAAGAGGCCCAGTAATTACATCAGTCCCACAGGCATAGTCCAAGCCTGTCCGGGGAGACTAGGACTTCTGGTCTCCTTGGAGCTACAGCATTGCTGCTTCCCCTGTTTATCTTGATTGCATACAGAGATTCTAGGTCACTTAAATAAGAAGGTGCCAAAAGAAAAACAGTGAGCAGGAATTTCAAAAGTGTTTGATAATTAAGACTATAGATACAAGGAAAAATAGTATGAAGTCAGAAGATTCATTTTTCATTCTGTCTGCTAGCAACATAGTGTCTTAACCTTTCTGAGATCTGGTTGCTTCCTCTTACAAAAGTGAGAATTACAGTATTTAACTTGCTGGTGTTCAAAAGTTACAGATCAGTTCTTAAAGGACCCAGCCCTGTGGTCAATAATGGTATGTATCTGTATTACTATTCACACAGTTGCAAAATCTTCACAAAAACCTACATCTGTAGGGACTGTTAACATATATTCTCATAAAACTGAGAATCCTAGAAAATTTTTAACATACTAACAGGAGAAGCAAACTTAGAATTCTAGTTTCTCTCTCCAGTTAGCCTCTTGTTTTGTAAGGGATTATTAAATTCTCTTTATCACTTAGTGTTCTAAGTCTAAAAAAGAGTAGCAAGAGAACCTGGGAACCATTGACCTAAGGGAATTATGGATTCTGTTCATCCCAGGCTGGGGCCTGGTGAGGTTTCCATCCCTCGGTGGTTTACTGACTCATGCCCTTTCCTGGCCCTCCTCTGAGTGCAGGGAAGGAGGCTATGAGCGGCTTGTAGAAGCTTGTTGCAAGGTAGGTCCTAAAGCCTTGTCTTTCAGTTACTTTGGTGATGCAATCTTTTCCCCTTAATTAGCCTGGAGGCTTTTTCACAATGGGAATTAAATTTACAGAACCATCTGCTTTTAACATATGCCAGGAATCATCCCTGTGACAGGCATTTTTTTTCCCTGAAAATTTGTTAACGTCCTTTATTCAGATTTATTATAGTTCAGAATAATTTTACCTCCTCATGACTTTAGTAAGAATTTCATGACAACATAAACCCACCACTGTGCCAGAATATTCACTGCACTCCGTCTCCATAGGACTGAGGCCTGTGGGTGATGGTGCCCCAGGGTCTAGCCTAGGAATCAAAAAGACTATGCTTTCCTATATTTACTTTTTTTTTTTTTTTTTTCAGATTTTATCTATTTGGCAGAGAGAGAGAGCACAAGTAGGCAGTGTGGCAGGCAGAGAGAGAAGGAGAAGCTGGCTCCCCACTGAGCAGGGAACCCAATGCGGGGCTTGAGCCCAGGACCCTGGGATCATGACCTGAGCCAAAGGCATATGCTTAATGACTAAGCCACCCAGGCACCCCTGTATTCACCTTTTTTGGGGTGTTGGGCATCTGGGCATCCTGATTTGGTACTTTCCTTTTTTAAGGTTTTCTTTATTTGCTAGAGAGAGAGAGAGCACAAGCAGGGGGAGCGGCATATAGGAGAAGCAGGCTCCCTGCTAAGCAAAAGGCTGGATGCTGGACTCCATCCCAGGACCCTGGGATCATAACCTGAGCTGAAGGCAGCCACTTAACCGACCGAGCCACTCAGGCATCCCTGATTTGGTATTTTTCAGGAGCATTTGGAAATGTTCTATACATTTGTGTGGCACTTTTTCCTTAAGTTGTTTCACTTCTTAGGCTCTTAAGACGGGATCTGAGTTTTGGTTCATTTGTGAAAAGTCATGCATTTATTGCTTATCTAAAGTATGCTTTAGTTAACACTTGATTCAGGAACATTAAGCAAGCATCCAAAATGGTTTTTTTTTCCTCAAACCTAATAGGCCAACTCAGAATAGGGTTGTCATGTATTAAACTGAAAGGGCTTTCTTAATAATTTGACTTTTGTGACAAAGCTTGAAAAGTATTGGCTTTACACCAAAGTTGTCCCCTGTTTGTAATAGCTTAATGAGGGCTGAAGTTTATGGACTCCTATTTCCTGTCATAGGAAAACTGTTTTAATTGGGAAAGTGGCTTATTTGAGATGTCATTCCCCTGAACACAGCGGAATGACAGTAGCGGTTTCCAGTACTACAGCTGAACGTAGGCCCTCATTTTTTTATGTAATGTACAGAGTACCACACTATGCAGCCCTCCCCTATCCCACTGAAGCCCCGTACTAACTTTGTTTTCTGATGCAGGTTTGAATATCTTTTTAATTTTGACAACACCTTTGAGATCCATGATGACATAGAAGTACTGAAGCGGATGGGAATGTCCTTTGGCCTGGAGTCAGGCAAATGCTCTCTGGAGGATCTGAAACTTGCTAAATCGCTGGTGCCAAAGGCCTTAGAAGGTTATATCACAGGTATGTTAACGAATACTTTCCCATTCTGTCCCCTTTAAATGTGACCATTCCCTTGAATTTCTTATTTATCATCGCTTGCTTTTCTTTAGAGATACAAACACAAATACAGTAAACTGGGAACAGTTTCTTGTTTCATTTTACTTATTGCTGACCTTAATATAAATGGACTCCTAGTGATACATTCTTTAGTGATAATGGATTTTTCCACTCAACGTGATCTTTTCATCCATCCACATGATTTAATGTAGGTGTAATTCATACATTTTTACCACTGTATAGAACTCCATTATATGATTATATCACTATTCATTTTACTGATGATGAACCTTTGAGTTTTGTTTCCAGTTTCTTAATATGAAAAACAGTGCTACTTTGAACATTTCTGTGATGATACCATAGTGCCCCACGTGCTGGTGTGTGGCATGAGACAGCTGGTCCCCGAGGGGGGTGGTGGGGGGGCTGCAGCTTCACTTATGATAAAGCCAGAGCTTTTTAATTTGATTTCACAAGTTACATTCTCACCTGCAGGTTGGAAATACTCTATTTTTCCCAAATCAGGTGGATGTGAAATGGCATCCTCATTTTTTTTTAATTAAGATTTCATTCACATAACCATAAAATTCACCATTTTATGGTATGTATAGTTCAGTGGGATTTAGTATATTCATAAGGTTGTGTAATCATCACTAATTCTACAACATTTTTATTTTTATCATTTCAGAAAGAAACCCCATATACATTAGCATTCACTCCCTGTTCCCCCATTCCTCCCAGCCCTAGGCAACCAGTAATCTGCTTTGCCACTGGATTTGTCCATTCCGGACATTTCCTGTAGATGGAATCGTGCACTAGCAGCCTTTGTGACAGATGTCTTTCACTTAGCATGAGGTTTTCAAGGTTCATCCATGCCGTAGCCTCGGTACTTCATCCCTTTTTATTGCCATCGTGTGAATAGTAGCACGTTTCATCTACCCATTCATTAGTTGGTAGACATTTGGATTGTTTCTACTTCGGGGCTATTACGAATGATGCTGCTATAAACATTCTTGTACATGTTTCCGTGTGATCCTAAGTTGTCACTTCCGGTTGTATACCTAGTAGTGCAATTTCTTGGTCAAATGGCAACTCTGTATTTCACATTTGAGTAACTCCAATTCTATTCTCTTGAATAGAGAACTCTTGAGTAACTCTATTCTCCAAAAGCATTTGTACCATTTTACAATCCTACCAGCAGTGTATGAGGGCTCTGGGTTGTCCACATCCTTCTCAGTAATCCTTTTTATTATAACCTATTCTTATAGATGTGAGGTAGTATTTTACTGTGGTTTTATTTTGCATTTTCCTCCCATCCAAGTACTAACCAGGCCCGACCCTGCTTAGCTTCCGAGATCAGACGAGATCGGGCGCGTTCAGGGTGGTATGGCCGTAGACTATTTTGCATTTTCCTAATGACTAGTGTGCTAAGCGTCTTTTTGTGTGCTTATTGGTCACTTGTAGATCTTCCTTGCAGAGATATCTATTCAGATCCTTTACACATTTTTGCATCAGGTTGTCTTTTGTGATTTTTAAGAATATACTGAGTATACTTGAAAACAAAGACAGTATGTTTTGCATGTTGTAGAATTCAGATTTTTTTTTCTGATTCAGAAATCTTTATGATTGTCTCATTTCCCAAGACTGTGTATATTCTGTACATATAATTTGGAGGCATAAATAATGCTTTTTCCCTTTGCTTTTACCAGTTTCCTTGATTTATAAATATCACCACCTAGAATTTCACATCACTTTCTGAAGGCACTGTACTATTAGTTCTAAGGTATAATAAATCAAATATGAGCAAAGAGGTAGTTCTTATTTTTTTTTTTTTTAAAGATTTTATTTTTTAAGTAATCTCTACACCCACCTTGGGGACTACAACCCAGAGATCAAGTTTCATGTTCTGCCAGTGAGCCAACCAGGTGCCCCTTGTCCTTATTTTATTTTGCTCTATGGTTTTGGCCCTCTGGTCAAAACACAAGTTTGTTAATTGAGATTTGGTTTCTGTTGGATTTGGTTCTTAAACTGGCACCATCCACCTGCTGCAGGTGTGACCCCTTCTTGTCCTTTAGCCAGCTTGCCCCCTCTTTTCGCCCCCCACACTCCCTTCTCCCCACTCTGTCCCCGAGCAGGCCCCGCTGTTTTCTTAGCAGCGCAGGCATAGTGGCAGTCCAGCAGGGGCTGAATAAAGGGCTTACTCAATAAATCACCAGAACTTTATTTTAGCTTATTCTCAGTGAAAAGGTTCAGGGCAATCAGGCAGGCTCTATGGTTTTGATCTCTTTGTGACCTCATTTGCAGCCTGGGACATAGACTTTCTGGTTACTTTAAAAGAAGAAATTTGTGCCTTTAATGTGCAGAGGGACAGAATGGCTCTCGAGTTAGATTGTGAGAGCTATTGTGTGGATCTTATGATAATGCAAAAGAAATGTAGGCTTTTCAAAGCCATTGTGAAAAGGAAAATTTACTGTGTCACGCTTACAAACAAGTAAATAGCTGTGTTCTGACAGAAAGTTTCCATATATACTAATTAATATTCACCACAGGATTCTGGCTTTAATTTCATCTTGCACAGGCTTGTTCTTATTTAATGTAGTTAAAGTCTGCTATTCTTCTTAGAATTGAAGTTCTTTTTTTCCGCAGCTGTCTTAGCTAGCCTATAAAGAACAGGGTTCACAGGGCCATTTTAAAATTAATGAAATCATTTAGTTTCCTTTTTTTCTACGTAGGAAGCTTCTCACTTGGTCAGACTGTACTAATAGCAGAGTATTTAATCCTAGTACATATAGTTCTGGGAGTTTTTTGGGGTTCCTTTTTTTTGGCACAGTAATTACAAAACTATTTTGATTAGCTGTAATAAAGGCTCATTACTAAATTGCACTTTTTGAGTATATATATGGTCTTATTTTGTAATGTAAGTCAAAGAATTTCTTTTTAGGCATACATTTCTATCATTTCTTTTACCTCTTTTGTAAACTTAATGTGAAAGAGACTATACTCATTCATTCAGTAACATTTAGATCTTACATGTTCCACTCACTGTCTTCTTTGAGCTAAATATGAGACCAGTATGAAACTAATAAAATTATAATAAGAATTTATCATGGTTATGATTGGAGAAATATGATATATACATAGAAAATAAGATTACAAGGTTATACACCCAAAATATTTTATGCAGATTAAAACAGTGTAATGCCTGTCTCACCTTCATTAGAAATGTGACTGCATATGACCTTTTAAAATAAGGGCTAGTTTGAGTTACAGAGCAAAGGATACCAGGGAAAAGACTGTATCTTTGATGAGTAATAGCACTGAGTTCTTTAGATGGCACACGAAAAGATGGTGCAGTGGGAGTTTTAGTAAAAATGTGTCTAACCTCCTTACCTGTTTCTTGTCATTTTTTTTCCCCCAGAAGGTGGGGAGAGGGGAGAGGGAGAGAGAGAAACCAAAGCAGGCACCATACCCAGTGTGAAGCCTAATGCAGGGCTCCATCTCAACCCTGAGATCACAGCCTAAACTGAAATCAAGAGTCAGCCAGACACTTAACTGAGTGACCCACTCAGGCACCCCTGTCGTCCTTACCTGTTTCTGATTTCACTTTCTTTTTACCCACTCCTGGCGTTAGCTTTTAACACCAGTCAGAGTCTTTGGTGGTGAAGACAGCAGGTGTCCAAGAATAGTGCAGCAATCACTGGGCTCTCAGCTGTCTCGAGGTCTTAATTAAGAGAAAGGAGTGGAAGTCTGTGATTGGTTTAATTAGAATTCTTCCTCACTGTAGTCTCCCTTCCCATATTTTTTTTTCCTATTCTTATGTCCTAGAGATTTCCTTTTTCCAAGCTGAAGAAATGTGGATTATCCCCAGAGCAGGAGATTTACCTAGCTCTGATTTTTTTTTTAAAGCTATTTAATTAATTATTTGAGAGAGCGCACAAGCTGGGGATCAGTGGAAGGAGAGGGGCAGCAGGCTTCTGCTGAACAGAGAACCTGATGTGGGGCTCCGTCCCAGGACCCTGTGATCACAACCTGAGCCAAAGGCAGCCACTTCACCGACTGAGCCCCTCAGACGCCCCTCACCCAGCTGTAATTTTTTTTTTTTTTAAGATTTTATTTATTTATTTGACAGAGAAAGATCACAAGTAGGCAGAGAGGCAGGCAGAGAGAGAGAGGGGGAAGCGGGCTCCCCGCCGAGGGGAAAGCCCGATGCGGGACTCGATCCCGGGACCCCGAGATCATGACCTGAGCCGAAGGCAGAGGCTTAACCCTCTGAGCCACCCAGGTGCCCCACCCAGCTGTAATTTAGATCAGGCTCATACCCTTCCTCATCTGTGCTTCCTTCAACTTACAGTGAACCGACATCTTCTGTTTCTGTTTCTCCCTACAGATATCTCCACAGGACCTTCCTGGTTAAATCAGGGACTACTTTTGAACTCTACTCAATCAGTTTCAAATTTAGACCTGACCACTGGTGCCACCTTGTCACAATCAAGGTATGTATTTTTTCTGGGTTAGAAAGAGAAGCGGTGAAGCCCTGAGCACCTCCGTGGGAAGAGCCAGGTGTCATTGCCGGCACAGGTCTTTCTGCAGCGGGTTCGGGCAGAGTGCCCCAGTGGTACCTCCTCTCCCGTGTTTTTAGTCCTACATTTTACAAAGCTTAAAACATTGACCACGTTAATGAGCTTGTGTGTTTTTAATTATTTGCTAGTGTAAACCAAGGGTTGTGCTTGGATGCTGAAGTGGCCTTAGCAACTGGGCAGTTCCTTGCCCCAAACAGTCACCAGTCCAGCAGTGCGGCCTCTCACTGCTCTGAGTCGCGAGGCGAGACCCCCTGTTCATTCAACGACGAAGATGAGGAAGATGACGAGGAGGATTCCTCCTCCCCAGAATAAAGACAGGAGAAAACCCACATTTTAATATTTGATGCTCATGTGTGTTTTTAGTGTGAGCTCTTGTTTTTGAAATGATTGCTTCAGTCTTTGCCTTTGTTTGCACTGTGTGTTCAGTGAAAACTAGGGAAACACAATAAGCAAATTATCTGAAGGCTGAGATGATTGAGATGAAAGTTCACATAGCATGAATGAAAACTCTGAATGACAGAGCCATGGATCACACCGCAAACAAAGCGGTTTTCAGAGGTGATAGAGGGGACAGCAGCATGAATGAAGCTCATTTATCTTCCATGAGTTGGGATCCTTGGGTTCCCCCACACCCACGTAACCCTCCTTAGAATCAAGATTGCTGTAGCGAATAGCCAGTGACATCACGTTTGTCATGTCTCTCTTCCTCGACTGGGCTGCTTTTTACAAGCAGAAGTGACCGTGAGAGGATCCAGTGAGGATGAGTTGTACAGCGAGGGGTGTAGACAGCAATCCTTGTGGTCTAAGGAGTTTAGATTGAACTGCTGAACTAGTTGGAAGTCTAGTTGAGGTGCTTGGTGCATCAGCTGCCTTAGACAGCTTCTAGAAAGGAACAAGCGCTAATTCTTAAGTACTTAAGTGACATTTAGAATAATTTATAGTAAAACTGAAACGATCATTATTAGCCAATGCGTTGGTGCATAGAATTTTCTAGGGCTACTTCTGGAAGCCAAAATAGAATAGTGTTTCCATGTGCATTAAATACTTTGCCAGCACTGCCTTTGCCAGCATTTGAAATCTGGAATTTTACAGAGAAGGAAATTGTATCTGTAGTTTTAATCAAAGCTATGCATTTCATATAGCTTTTTCATTTAAAACAGAACCGAGAAACAAATTCCTGTGACTGAACTGCTTGCTTAGAGTTCCCTACAGTGCTTGTATGATTTTACTCCGTGTGCAATTTGTGAAAATGAACCAAATGTCATTACTTTTGTCTTAAAAGAAAAGTCTACTTCAAGAATATGGACAGCAATGTTTTCCTGTACATGTCACCTTTTGTACATTTTCGTTTATTGAAATTACCGTATTTGGCTTATTCCTGGCTAAACTGCATTTCAAATTAATCTGCTATTCAGTGTTTCACAGAAACACGGAAGAATATTGATCACTCCAAACGCTTGGATCTGTTTCATATTGTGCAGTAAACAGTATGTTGTTCCATAGCCAAAGATGCCACTGGGAACACTACACTGGTGTAGTCACAGTTCCTGCTCCTCCAAACAAGGGAGCATGGGGATATCTGCCAGCGTGGCCAAACCCCAATCTAATTTCACAGTAAGGCCTTCAGAAGGAGCAAATAATAATGGAAAATAGCCCTTTGACTCGAATCATCTGGATTTGCCACTAGATTAATCTAGCACCTTTGGGCCCAGCACAGGCTTGTCCCAGATTGGTGCTTTTCTAAATCCATGGGGGAAGTATGGATGCCTTCTGATATCTTTTTCACTCTGCTTCCAGTGAGCCCGAGGTGAAAGATACAGCTAACCTAAAATTTTTACTAAGGCTGTGAAAACTAATACATGAGAACACACAACTTTAAGTTCCTTTGAGACAGCACTCATTCTGTCAGAAAGAAGCCATAGTGCAGACTTGGAGTGATCAAGGGGGCAGGGAGGTGGAGGCAGTTCTTAGAGAATTCCATCTCTGCCTGAGTGCAGGGGCACAGCTCCGAGGCTGGGTGGATGGCCGGAGCCCGGAGGACCGCAGAGGCTGCAGTGGGGCTCCGAGCGCTTCCAAGACATTTCTGACTCGAAGATCATCAGCTAAAAGCTGAGTAAAACTGAGTTTCCTGCCAAACTGCCACCTCCTTTACTAACTCCAACCTTAACCACCCACATCCCTATACTTGAGGGGGGCAGGCACTGCTAGCTCTTTAGTCTTCAAAATCTTTTATACAGGTTCCAAGACCTGAACTTCAACATTTGTACAGATACATTAACCATAACCATTCCTCCACCAAATAGCAGAGTCCTTGTTGGAGCTCTTGGGACACCACCCCCTTCTCTATTCTCTCTCTCTTTCTCTCTCGCTCTCTCGCTCTCTCTCTGCTGCTATAGTGTTGTAAACTGATAAAACACAGGTTTGTTTTTTTAAAAGCAACCAAAGACTCCTAACGTAACCGGTGCCCCGTCTCTGGCCCTCTCAGCATGTGCATGTGGTATTTGGTGGGAAATGGTCTCTGTCCCTCAGCAATGTATTTGGCTTCCTGCTGAGGACATCTGTTGGAGTCACCGTGGTCACCAGTACATGTCGCTCATATAAAGCCTCACCAGTACATGTCGCTCATATAAAGCCTTACCTGAGCAGAAAACTAAGTTGAGATGTTTAGAAAGATAAATTCTTTTATTCTTCTGTATCTCCCCTAAAGAGATTTTTTAAAACTTCAACACTCAGTCACAATTGCATATAGAAGTCGAAGTAACAAAATGTTGGGAAATTAGGGTCACAACATCCAGGATTCTTCATAGCATAGCCCTTGGGGTTACCTGCACATACAGACACCGCTCCCAGAAGGTGCTCATCCCACTCTGCTTTTCGGGGAGTTCGAGAGGCCTTTTTCCTCCTCGAGGGTCAGTTCAGCTGTGACCCTTTGAAGTGTGTCATGTCATCCGGTCAGTGTATTCATGCTCCCTTTAGCACTTACGCAGGGGGTGCAGCAGACCTGCCCCAGCTGGCCCGCACGCGGGGAGGGCAACACTGCCAGAGTCCATGGCAGTGATTCCGGCCCCCAGGCACCTGCCCAAGCTCCCCTACCCCCCACCCCATGAATCTGTCTCATCTACTTCATCCTTTCACGCTGACAAGGGCATGAGAACAGCTCTAGTAAGTGCTGATGTGAATTGTGCCTTATGACCACAGAGGGCGCTATGGAGGGGCAGGAAAGAGGGTGCTGACACTGGCCCTGGACAACATGACAGATGATGACCACATTTTTGGTTTGCCACAATTTACTTCTTTGTAGGAGTGGTGGGAGTTTCGGCCATTGTAGCAGGAGGAAAGAGGAGAACTCCCCTCACTGGCAGAATTTGCAGTTGTAACCACACCCTACCATATTTGAAAAATAAAGCCAGGGTCAGTCCTCAAATGCAAAATAGCTCCTATCAGATTGTTAAAATGGGGATGTTTCACAACCTTGCAGACATCTATCACTCGGCTGGCTGTTCGCTAAAACTACAACTCTTGGTTACTTGGGTCATGGAGACAGCAGAGTTGCTCCATGTATAGATGTAACTTGGGCCCTGGGGACGCAGTGGGTGTTCTTGGGGGTAGGGTTACAAAGGAAGGGAGGGAGCGGCCAAAGCTGTTTGTCTTATAACCACACTCAGAGAGAGAGTTGGGGGAGGGGGCTGTTTAACTTGATCAGTGGTTCACTTTCAGGGCCCTATCCAGCTCCCTCTCCTCAGGCATATGAATGAAGTGTGTCTCCCCAGTAGATCTGGGATGTAGGTGTTAAGATTGTACCTCCTTAGTGGTAAGTATGGAGTGGGTGTTGGACAGTGAATGTAAAGATTTAATCCTTCAATAGGTATTTGAGTGAATAAGAAACAGAAAACATTGAGAATGATCAGTGCTAAGGGGGAAAATGACAGGGTAAATAAGATGGTGGGGGGAAGGCAAATTTGGCTGAGGTGGCCAGGGAAGGCACCCCCCACCCCGAGAAAGTGACATTTGTCCTGGATCAGACAATGAAAGACTTGCCGAACCACTCTGTCCCGTAAAATGCACTTTTTAAGCATACATTTTGGAGTTTATTAAGGAATTTTTAAGATTCAAAAGAAAAACGAATTTAGCTACCAGCAGTATCCATAAACCAAGAGAAGATTCTAACTAACCCATGACATTCTCATTATTAGCTTCATCACCTTGCAGTGGAACCTATATCATAGAAAAGTAGTCACTCTTCTAGGTGTTTTCTTCTAATTTTTCAAGTGGTTAGATACTTAAAGATCTACTTTTTATATTAGATACATAAAAGATAATCTTTTACTCTGCGTGTGGATTGGCCTTAGTGGAGCTAAAGACTCCCCCAGGATATTTTCACAAATAGCCTCCGCATTTTCATGACCCATGGCAGCAGTCTGTGGGCACTGCCAGTCCTGAGTTTTTGTTTATGGGAGACCCACAAGAGTGCCTGGGGCCTGCACTGTGCCGCCTGCCTCAGGAGTGTGCCTCCCCGCCCTCTAAATCGCAGCTGGCAGTTAAAGCTTCAGGTAAGCCACACTATTACTTAAAAGAGAAAAGCCTGATATTTGCCTAAGATCTTTCCTTTTTAAGAAAAATGTAAATGCCCACATAATGGTAACATTTCTCAGGAATTAGCCCCTTCAAGGTATCTCTGAACAGTTATGCTTACGTAACTTTTGAGATCCAGTTCCCCCACATATGTCTACATTCACACTATGCTAAAGAAGAAAAAGTGGTGGACGTGCAACTCTGACCCTCCAGTTATGCCGTGGGTATGTCTGATGCATACAGAAGCATAAATGGTAGCAGACAGCCATGCATGATAGTACTGAAGACAGCAAACAGTGTGTTCGTTTCATACGTGCATTCTGTGCAGCTCTTCCTCAGTCAAGGTGAAATCCTGTGTCATTCTTATACGGCCTTTGCTTTTCAAAAAGGACTCTAGAATCCAGTGTTCTCTTGACCCTTGCTGGTCCAACAGACTGGACTTTGGGCCTCTCTGCTTAGAGCTGTGTTGGAAGCCAGCATAGATGAAACGGGCAGGACTCACCTTTTCTCCACCCAGGGTCTCAGAGAGAAAGGGAGCATCTCTTCCACCCCATTCATTGAGAAACAAGCTAAGAGGGGTGCCTGGGTGGCTCAGTGGGTTAAGCCTCTGCCTTCGGCTCAGGTCATGGTCTCAGGGTTCTGGGATTGAGCCCTGCATCAGGCTCTCTGCTCAGCAGGGAGCCTGCTTCCCCCGCCCCCCACCTGCCTCTCTGCCTACTTGTGATCTCTCTGTTAAGTAAATTATTTAAAAATTTAAAAAAGAGAGAGAGAGAGAGAAACAAGCTGAGAGCTTGACCTACCTAATATCCCTCGGCCTGTCTGGCCGAGTTTGCACCACAACCCAGAATTTCTTTCTGTGAGGGCCATAGGGCCTCCTGAAAACCGTCCCTCACTACAGTCCTTCAAACGGCTCTGAATAAGTATCAGTCCTCTGTCGCACCAAGTGCTTCACAGCGAAGGAGCACAAGTGGAACTCCACTCCTGAGTCCCCACCATGAGGCTATGGTGTCAGCTTTGGGCCCCTCTCCCCCCGGGAGACCCCAGTTTTAGACCTCACACCTGGGAAGAAACTCCTTCCTCCATGAGCAAAGACTGCCCTGCATGTTGGTCATTGATAGGAGGCTGAAGAGGCTGGTTTATTAGTGGTTCTTTCTGTACCACATTAGCTTGTTTCTGTCTGTTCTGTCTCAACAAGGAAACTCCCCCAGATCATGTTTGGGGTTAAAAACCCTTTGTTACTTCAGACTCCCCATGTCACTAATCATACATCATCTTCCGCATGCCAGGCACCACCTAGTAACAAATGACCTGATGTTTTGTTTTGTTTTGTTTTGTTTTGTTTTGTTTGTTCATAGTGGGTCAGCGTTTTTTTCAGACCACAGTTTGAAGACTTCTCTGAGCACATTGCAGTTCTGTTCCTCCTAGCAGCACAATGGCAGGTTCCACCTTTCATTAGCAACCTGCCCAAGCTCGCTGGCAGCTGCTCCACGGGCCCGAGCTCTTAGGACCATGATCTGGTACTGGGAGTTCCTTGAGGTGTTTTGTTTACCACCACCACACTTGACTTTGAGACAGAAGAGAGGCTCTGAGGCAAAACCACAAGTTTGTTCACCTTTTCCTTTGGAGATGCTTTATTCCGATCATGTGCTGTTGGGTTTGGTTTCCAGAAAATATAGTCTGCTTTTTTTCTGCATGAAGGAAACATTGTGGTGCCACATGCTTTAAACAGTTTAAACGAGAGAAGTCAGGGGAAGATGCAGACCCCACATCTGATTTGCCTAACGTAGACTTTATTAGATTGAAGTACCTAACCTAATATGATGTATTATTTTATAGCATCTCAAACTTTGTAAATAAATACCGTTATTTTTATATGGAAATTTTATAGAAGAGCTATTTCTGTATACTTAATTATTCCTGGATTTCCTGAAATTGCTTCCAGTAGATAACAAGTTCTAAGCAGTGTTCCTCTAAGGATGGTTCAAGGACCACCTGCGGCAGAATTAACGAGGAGAGTTCTAAAATGTTGCATCCCCAGGACCCACCCCAGATGCTCCGAAGTGCTAGCAGTGGGCCTCCCTGGGAAGTTGTATTTGTAATAAACTCTGAGTGATGGTTTTTGTCTATTAAAGTGTATCTTTATCCATCCTGTAAGCTTAAAAGAAGGAAAGAAAAAACATCTGAGATGAGTGTAACTTGTGCTTGAGAAAAAAAAGATCAGACTATCTATGATTTGAATGAGATGTATTATAGAAAAAATAAATAATTTAACTAATGTTGGTCTCTCATTATTAGTGGGCCGATAGCGGGTAAGAGGGTATTGTGGTATGCTGCTCTGCCCTCCCTCCTTTAGGACCAGGACACTCCATTCTTTGTGCCCCCCCCACCCCAGGAATTGCCCTCAGCAGAGAACTGCTTTCCCTGCAACTATGCCCACAAGCAGCCAGTGAGGGTACAAAAGCCCAGCTTCCTTGCTGCAATCTGGGGTATCTGAAGTGCCATCCAGTTTCGGAATTCCTCATGGAACTGGGCAGTTCCCTCTAACAACTGCATCGTGGTTCAGCTTTCCCTACTGCCCCATCCTGCTTCCCCCACTCTACAGGCGGTGGTCCCAAGAGTACCCCCCAGTACACACATGCCACCTGTCCCACCTATGGTGGAAATATGTCAGTTGCTTTAAAGGTTTGCTGTCTTACAGACCTAGGATTTTACATCTTTTTAAGGTTACTTGAGAAGATTATAGCATAATGAATCAATCGTGTCTTCACAGTCCCAGAAATGATTGACCTAAATGCAGTTTTTTAAGGGAAGATGCTTTTTTCACTTCCCTTTATACCAAACGAGGAGCACCCAGAACAGCTGAGGTGAGGAATACAAAATGTGATGTTCCCAAGTCTCAAGCAGAATTTCAAGGTTTCTGGCCTCAGGGACTGTAGCCCCTCTGCACCTGTTCAGGCAACCTCTGGCTACTTCAGGGAGAAGCAGGAGCTCCTGGTAATGGCTGTCTGCTATGTTCCTACAAGCTAAGCAGAGGACGGACTTGATGGGCACATGGATAAGAAGAAGGTGCAGAAGGGTTCGGAGCAATTTGGGGGCCAGACAGAGGTGCCAGGGCTTGAAGAGACACTAGGAAATAATTAGGGAAGCTCTCCCTTGAATGTTCATGCCCAGAAAAGGTCACTTCCTGTAAAGATTGTTACCTGAGTTTAGTATATCAAGGAATGATGGTGGCGTGGGACACCCAGTGTTGAAATGGGGAACCAGTGCCCACTTCTTTGTCCCAGGGCTTTACTGGAGTGAGCCCCGGCTGCTTTGCCCTCTGCTCCTCTTACCCCCTTGTAGCCACTTTTTTGGAGCCATTTGGTTATGTGTCTGAGGACTGGATCATTTGGCCATGAGAGCGTGCTTTAGCTCCTGCAGCCCCATGGGGGATGTTGTGAAGGACTGTGGGGAATGTCGTGGGTAGCCATCTTCCACACTGCCGACAGGGAAGATGTCTGCAGACTCTAGGAGTTGTTTACTTCAGAACGCCCTTTTTGGTGAAGGGTGCTTGCCTGAGAGGACAAAGCATCAAAAAGAAGACAGCCTCAACCAAGAGCCTCCTCCAGGAGACAGAATCCATTTGACAATCGACATCTTTTTAGATTCATATTCCTAAAAGCTGTTTTTTGCTCCCTCCCTCCTGACCGATGAACTACTTCTTTAGTTCCCTACCTCATCTGTTTTTGCATCTTTATTCGAGTGCTAGCTCCTCTTACTGCTGCTGAACCCAGAGCCACCACCAGCCTTCCCAGCTTTCTGGTCTGTCAGAAGGTCTTCATCTGCTGTTACTGTGGACGACAGCCAGATGCCTGCCAGCTCTCAGAACGCTGCCTGCTCCACTTTCCTTATGAGAGAACTTTCCAGCTCCTTGCTAAAACTTGTTTCTTGAAATCCTCTCTAAGTATAAAATGTACTGTGGTGAAGACCTGTATCAGAGTGGGTGAAACCACTCCCACTTCAGGCAAAATCAAGTTTGTCAGAAGCACTTGCTCACTTTCATACAAATCACCTTCTGACATTTCTGCCACAGGGCATAGTGACTATCACCTGATCACTTCTTGCTCACTTGCTTATCTCCCGTCTTGCTCAAGAGGCCTGTCGGAAGACTAGGAGGTTAGTTTTCTTTCATACCCTACCACTTGGCCACAGTTCCAACAAGTCAGAACTCAATGAGAAATTTGAGAAGAATGTACACGAAGCTCGGATATGACAGCCCTGGAGGGTACCACGTCCACTGGGATGATTTTCAGATACTGCTAATGTGTAAATAGACTTGTTTTCATACCTCCAGTGAATGAAGATTTGTGGTTCTTCCATCTGAACACACACAAAAAAGTGCTTGCATAGGATGTGTTTTTAAAACCTCTCGGTATTGTCTGCTTTTGTGATGTGTCCCTAGAGGAGAGACAAGGCCTTTCCCTGCAGGGGAGAGGCCAGTGTTTCTGCAGGATGGGGCTCAACCTACCTATGATCTAAAAGATGAACAGTGTGCTCAAGTTTTTCAACATTTGGTTTAAAAATCACTATTAAGGGACACCTGGGTGGCTCAGTGGGTTAATCCTCTGCCTTCGGCTCAGGTCATGATCTCAGGGTCCTGGAATCAAGCCCCACATCGGGCTCTCTGCTCGGCAGGGGGCCTGCTTCCTCCTCTCTGCCT
Source organism: Mustela erminea (assembly GCF_009829155.1). Classification (NCBI taxonomy): domain Eukaryota; kingdom Metazoa; phylum Chordata; class Mammalia; order Carnivora; family Mustelidae; genus Mustela; species Mustela erminea. The sequence goes on from NC_045614.1 coordinate 152,087,609, forward strand.
CCTCTCTGCCTGTGTCTCTGCCTATTTGTGATCTCTGTCTGTCAAATAAATAAATAAAATCTTTTTTAAAAAATCACTATTAACAGTTAAAGATATGAATGATGAAGATGACAGATTTTTAGTTTAATAAATACTTTTGGAAATTATTTTTAAGAACCAGAACCAAACATGAGCCCAATGGACCCTCTTTCAAGTCTGATTAAAGGCATACACAGCGAGGCAGGTCATCCAACCACATTTCCTCCAGTGGGGGTAATGTTCCTCTCATTCCCCTACCTTCAAACAGACAAGCCAGGGCAGAACATGAGAGGCTGCCTGCTACTTTCACCAGGGTTTTGAGTCAGCCCCTGGCAGAAAGGTGGGGAAGGCAGGCACCTTCAAAGGTCCCAGATCTCTGGCTTCCTCACCTGTATTCAGGGATATAGACCTCCAGAGGAAGTCTTCTGAGAGAGACAGGGCTTGTGAATGGACACCAGCCCCAGTGCTTCCAGAGACAATTTCTCAAAAAACATTTCTAAAACCTCTTGGTTAAGGATCGCTACTGCAAGGGCAGCTGTGACCTCCCGGTCAGACCTGTGCCAGAAAACTTGCCTGTTTCTTGACTGGGCAGGTTAAAGACCGGCCTGGCCAAAGAAATAAGCTTGCCTGAGAGAGTTCCTCCCTCCTCCCCCGTCTCTTCCCCATTGTGAATCCCTTTGGAAAGATCTCTCAGAGCCTGGAGGGCAAAAACACCAGCAAGTTGCAGGGTTGGGGTTTGGCCAGGGAGGTGGGTGCCTGCTAGGACAGGCTGCAGCCACTCCCAGCCATCATGACAAAGGACAAACACAGAAACTGATGGGAGAAAAAATATAGGGATATACCGTTGGTTTGCAACCTCAGGGGCTTTCCAGGTGGAATCCGAAACAGCCCCCCCCCCCCTCCCGTAGCTAGAGGGCAGGGAGAAGGTAAAGAGGCAGGCCACTCCAGGTTGGTAGGTGGCAATTCTAAGAAGAAAAGGGGGCTTAACATTTAAGACTTGTCTTGGGCGGGGGCGCCTGGGTGGCTCAGTGGGTTAAGCCTCTGCCTTCGGCTCAGGTCATGATCCCAGAGTCCTGGGATCGAGCCCCGCATCGGGCTCTCTGCTCCGCGGAGGGCCTGCTTCCTCTCTCTCTCTGCCTGCCTTTCTGCCTACTTGTGATCTCTGTCTGTCAAATAAATAAATAAAATCTTTAAAAAAAAAAAAAAGACTTGTCTTGGGCGGCAGCAAGATAAATGCATCCCATACTCACTCTGCAGATCTTAAAAGTTCACAAAGAGGCCTTAACTGGGTTTAGTCACGTACACCGTGCAGATGTTCTCAACTGTAGCAAGGCTGTGTCCTTGGAGCAGCCTCTGGGAATGGGAAAGGCAAACAGAAACCCCGTTCCGCAGACATGGAAGGCAGAAGGAAGCCTGAGGGCCAGGGTCCAACTCATGGACCAGCTGGCAGTCCTGGCTTTTTGATGACCTTTCCAACTGACATACGACTAGCAGAATAAGCCTAGAAATGAAAGACCACAACATCCATATATCATCAGCCATGCGAACCAAAGAGGCGCTGGAGGGTAATGGCTGATCAGCAGTCAGCAGCTGTTTCTCCCTCCAGGTGGGCAGGCAGGGGATGAAAACTCCAGTGCCAGCTGCGGCAGTTGGTAAGCGGAAGCACAGTCTCCTTTGTGTTTTGTTTTGTTTTGTTTTTAGATTTTTGTTGCAAGACAACATTACCAATCGCGGCACTAGGAGGCCCTGACTGAGTTAAAGTACTGCTGGGTATAAATTAATGAATTGAAAGACAAACGATGAATCCATCTATTCATTTGATAAGCTGCCATTTGAGAACATTTAGTTGACATTTCTTTGCACACATGCACACACATATAAATAAACAGTCCAAATCCCTTAAAATAATCCCTATGCATACTCCTATAACGTTCCAAATTTTCTGTAGGATTTTGTCATGTTCAATAAGCAGTATTAGGGGTACCTGGGTAGTTCAGTAGGTTGGGCATCTGCCTTCAGCTCGGGTCATGATCCTGGGGTTCTGGGATCGAGCCCCATGTCGGAATCCTTGCTCACTGGGGAGTCTGCTTCTCCCTCTTCCTCTGCTCCTCCCCCCGGCTTGTGTTCTCTCACGTTCAAAATAAATACAAATTTAAAAAAAAATTTTTTTAAGTAGGCATTATTAGAACACACTCTGCCATGGACTATCAATCTGTTAACTTTCTTGGCATAGTTTTAAGTGAAAAGAGACACCCTTAGTAGGGAAAGTCAGAGTGTACTTTACACACCCTTACCTGTCATCTTCCTTCCTGTGAGGTACGGTGTGTATATGTCTGTAAGCACCCCTCTCCCTACAGCACACACATACTGTGGGTGGTTGGGGATGTCTGAAGGACCTCTATGGCTGGAACACCTGCTTGAGAGAGGAGGAAGGAAAGGTTTGCTCATAAGCCCAGGAATCGTAAGCCAGTGCCCACCCCACTTGGAAATACTCAACTTTCACTGCCAGTGTGAGGGAACCCAGTGGAAATATTTTTTCTTGGAAATTGGAAATTCTCTAACAATAACCTGGAATCAGGAACTCATTTGTTATACATGGACTTTCTTTCATCTTTGTAAATTCAGGGCCTGAAACAACAGCTGATGTATGATAACAGGCTCCCAGTCTTTACTGAATGAGTGAATGAATGAATGGAAAAGTGACTTACACACTCTCTCAAAGTTTGTTGACTTTTGGTTAGTTTTGAATAAACAAATAATGCTCTCACCTTCAGCACAGATGATCTGGGCAAAGCCTGGGTCAGTTTGAAAGATTGGCCTCTTACCACCCTGTGTTCTCACTTGTGCTGGATTGAGTCAAGAGAGGAGAGGACAGAGAAAAGTGTGAAAAGTTGCAAAGGTGAGGCATTTGCCTGGCTCAGGAAGCAATTGGGTGGTGGTAGCAAATAAGCTGATCTAATCAGAAAAAATACTGTGACTACTAGGGGGGAAGCCTAAGGGGACACCCAGACCTTAGTCACTCGGCCTCTGGTTCCTAGAGACTCAGTAGCCTTATCTTTTCTAGCACTTGTCCACCAACTCGACTTCTTTTCCAACCAAGCTGGGCCCTTGGGTACTGGATCCTTCTTCTCACACGCAGGAAGTTTACTGGTTTATTTGTTATAAGCCAAGAAGAGACTAGGGAAGTATGCAGGCTACACATCTTTGCTAAGCCCCAAGCCAGTATGGTCCATGTTTCAAAACCAAAACAGCTGCTTTATTCCCCCTCCCCCAGTCCTTTACTAGCTAGTTGTCGGCTTGCTGCCATTAACATGCTTGTTATAACTGGTAGCCACTGGATTCTTTCATACTTAAGTGTGGGCAGCTGTTAACAAGAGAACACTTGCCTGGAGAAGCCAGAGAGCATGGGAGGGAATGAGTGTTTTATATAGTCAAAAACAGATGACTAAGAACTACATCAAGAAATCCATAATACTCCCAGCTGCTTACCACATGAATTTGTAATATCTTCCCAGGAGAAGTTCTAACAGTACAGAAGGTGAGTGACCATCCCAAGGTCACGAAGAGACCAAATTACTTGTAAAGAACGGATCTTGACTCTGGAGTTCTAGCAGGAGAAAGGTCCACACCCAATCTTTTCATACAGGGAGGGAAAAGCCTTAAATGCCAGAGGGGCCAACACAAGGCATCAGGCTACTGCTTCAAGCCTGAGTTCTGAAAGGTTTGCCAAACATTCACCCCATCCTCATCTTAAGTTCAAAGACAGTCCTGTTTAAATCCCTGGTTTAAAAGGTGAACTTTCAGGGGAACCTGGGTGGCACAGTTGGTTGGGTGTCCAACTCCTGGTTTTGGCTTGGTCCTGATCTTGGGGTTGAGGGATCTAGCCCCGAGTTGGGATCCCTGCTCAGCGTGGAGTCTGCTTGAGATTCTCTCTCTTCCTCTCTGTCTGCCCCCTTCACTTTGCACCCCCGTGCGTGTGTGCTCTCTCTCTCTCTCCTTCAAATAAATAAATCTTTAAAAATAAAAGGTGAACTGAATCCAGGCATATTCAGTCAGAAACCCATTTAAAAAGGCCTGTGGGGCGGGGGGGCAGCTGGGGGGTTCGGGTCATGATCTTGGCGGCTGGGATTAAGCCTTGCATTGCACCCCCTGCTCAACAGGGGAGTCTGCGTTCTCTCTCTCTCTCCTGCCCATCCCCCAGTTCATGCTCTCTCCCACTCACTCTCTCTCAAATAAAAATAAATAAAATCTTAAAAAATAAATAAAAAGGCCTCCTGGATCAGACACAGATCCTGTTTTCCTCCTACCCTCTGCACCCATATGTGTATTACTAGGCTGAAGGAGAAACCCTTTCAGCCAGTTGAATTAGTAACTAGTTTGTAACTTGAATTAGTGACAGTCGAGTTGGTCGAGATACTTTTTCACAAACCCGGAGCAAGTCTCCTAAGCTAACCAGGGGCACTGGCTCCAAAAGCTCGTGCTGATGAGTGTAGGGAATGTGCTTAACCAAATTTGAGGACTGCTGTGGCCAGAGCATGAAGCACAGGAAGGGAGACATAATTTCCCAAAGAATTAAACTTTAAACAATAATGGGATGCCTGGGTGGCTCAGTTGGTTAAGCAGCTGCCTTCAGCTCAGGTCATGATCCCAGGGTCCTGGAATCGAGTCCCACATCGGGCTCCTTGCTCAGCAGGGAGCCTGCTTCTCCCTCTGCCTCTGCCTGCCTCTCTGTCTGCCTGTGCTCGCTCGCTCTCTCTCTGTCTCTGACAAATAAATAAAATCTTAAAAAAAAAAAAAACTTTAAACAATAATAAAAAAGTAAGAAATATAGCACCAACTACCAGGCACTATTTTAAGTACCTAGTCCTATTTTACAAACCAACACTCAGAAACAGAGAGCCTGAGCAAGGGGCTGAGAAAGGATTTAAACGTAAGTTTAAAAGTTGTGAAAATTAATAAAAGAAAAACTCATTTAGAATGAAGTCGGAGGCCAGGATGGGCAGTTCTCATGCCCTACTATTCCCGATGATTGCAGACCCAACAGGGAGAGGGCTGCTTGCAAGTCAATAGCACTTTACTCTCCTTCGCTACATTTAAGAAAAGGTTTTTCTCCTCCACCTTGGCAACAGCCCAGCCAATGAGAGACCGTCACAATCAGCCAATCAGAAGCCAGTATACTGTGACCTCTCCGTTTAATCCAACGGACTTTTCGTTTGTAACAGCCCTTCCCAACTGTCCCCTTTCCTCTATAAAAGAGCTTTCCTCTCCTTTACTGTGTGCACTTTGCTATGGTTTTGCCAGTACATGTTCGTTCTGGGTGTGTAGTTAGGATGGTTGCACAGGATAGAAGAGAACAGGAAGGTAAACAGTGTTGTCAAACGGGGGGAAGGCGCTGCTTGTAAAGACATGTACACTAATATCAAATCGGAATGCTGGATTCATGGGATCGGAAAGTCTGGAGTGAAGACCGTTGTTTTGCAGCGTGGGCTCTAGTAAAGAGACAGAGAGGGCCCTGGTCTGTTATAGCGTCTTGCCGGCTTCAGTTCCACCTTCGAGCAGGGCAGCCTCCACTCTGCCTCTTTGTCTCGCACGTTTCAGAAGAGTCTATGAAGGTGAAGGTGGTTAGCGCTACACTGGAATGTTGAATTCTGAGGAAAACCTCCTAAGGAACCAAGTCCAGCTACATATGGCCAGAGGACAAGTGCATGTGCCTTGGAGGCTAGGATGTTCTAGTCTGCGCAGGACTGAGGAGAGACCCAAAGCACCAGAGTGCAGGTTTCTGCCCTTGAGGGGCTGACCGAGTCCCAGCTAAGAAAAAATACGCACTTGGAAGACTTGAGATTTAGCATCACAAAGAAGCAGGAACATTCAAGTGTAAACTCAACACTCAACAAAGAAGCAGAGACTAGCACTGGGCAGGCCTCTGAACAGCGGGTAGGTGAGCTTTGAGCCACATGCCTCTGGGGCAGGTCGTGGGGAGACACATTGCGGGCCAGGGCAGTCAGAGCCTGCAAAAGAACCTCCCATTTCTGAGATCCCATCATTATGAGAGATCCATGGAAGATGGTGAGGTAGTATTTGGAGGGGTTAAATGGTGCCTTTAAAAAAGGCCATCATCTAGAAAATTGGATTAAGTGTGTGTACCAGAGCTCGGGGCATAGACGGTGACCATTTCCTCCACTGCGCAGCCACCCTTAATCAGAAGGTTCCTTGAGGAAGGGACATCCTATTAGGGAACCTGGACTGAATCGCCCCTGGAAAACCAAGTGGCACGTGGAGATATTGGAGGTTCAGAGGTTTAACACCAGTGGACTCAGGAGAGTGATCTCCAAAGGCCTGAGTCCTGAGCACAAAGGAGGTGATTTATACACCTTTACTTCCATTTATGTGGCACTTTCGCGCCCGGGACAGGAAGGGCAGGGGGGAAAATCCGGAACATCTCTGAGACAAGGACTGATATTCCCCGCCCCCGCTCCCCTCCCCCCCCCCCCCCCCCGCTGGCTTGGTCAGCCATTTTAGAACACACATTTTCCTTATCATGCAAGAAACCCCACTGGGATTATAAAAGAGAACATGGGTCAGTGGCTGCGGTTTGCATCCGCAGTTTCTTCACCCCAGGGGTAAGCCACTAGTTGGGGTTCCTCTAGTGAGGCTGTCACAGGGGCATGGGCCCCTGGAATCTGGCTGATTCTTGGGGTGGGGGGGGAGGCAGACTATTATGGAACCACTTTCAGATAGCTAATTAACAAACTGCCTTGGATGGATTCTGAGACAGCCCCTCTTTAAAATAGCTGCCTCTCCGAGGGATCCAGATGATCATCAAAGTAGCGTAGATGAGGTTTTCAAAGTACCCTTGCACCGCTTTTAAACCATAATGTCTTGGTTTCATGTATTTGCAACTTACTTATAAACATGTTGGGGAAACTCATTGAAAAGCCATGACTAAAAAAAAAAAAAAAGAAAGAAAAAGCATGACTGTCAGTTGACCCATGAGCTGGGCCTTTGCTCCTCTCCCTTCCTTCTCTGTCCTTGAAATGTGGGTTCTCTTTGCTCCTGGAGGCTGCTGCAAGAACAGTGCCTTCAGATAATGATGTGTTGTTGAGAACACCTGCCAAGTATACGTGACTGAACCTACTTAGGTCCTTTAGATAAACTTTCAATATTTGGCACACAGGTATGGGGATTCACCTCTCTTGCTGCCTCCCAAGATGAACCTTAAAATTAAGATGCCTTTGCTTATCAAAACTGCCACCTACCAATCTGGAGGGGTTTACATCTTCTTTTGGCCTCTCCCTGCTCTCCACGTATGGGGGCCAGTGTCCTATTTCACCCAGAAAGCTCTTGAGATTACGAACCAGCAACATCGCAATATTCATTTCTAATGAATATGGATTTAAAAATTCTGCCTGCTATACAGTCTAATCTTGTCCATTGGAGTCATTTGTTAAGGATCTGATAGAATCTTCTGCAGTCTTCTATTGTTTTAGAGCAAAAATTTCTTTTTTTCCTATTTTTTAAATCATTAACACACAGTATATTATTAGTTTCAGACATAGAGTTCAGTGATTTATCAGTTGCATATAACACCCAGTGCTCATTACATCACGTGTCCTCCTCAACGTTCATCACCCAGTTATCCTGCTCCCCCCACCTACCTCCACTCCAGCAACCCTCAGTTTGTTCCCTATAGTTAAAAGTCTCTTAAGGTTTTTCTATTTGATTTCATCTTATTTTTCCCTCCCTTCCCCATGTTTATCTGTTTTCTTAAAATCCACATATGAGTGAGATCATAGGATAATTGCCTTCCTCTGACTTATTTGCACTTAGCGTAATATCCTCTTCTTTCATCCATGTCCTTGCAAATGGTAAGATTCCAATTTTTTGATGGCTGAGTAGTATTCCATTGTGTATATATACCACATCTTTATCTATTTGGCCATTTGGGCTCTTTCCATACTTCGGCTATCATGGACATTGCTGCTGTAAACATTGGGGTTCCCGTGCCCCTTTGGATCACTACATTTGTATCTTTAGGGTAAATACACAGTAGTGCATTTGCTGAGCTGTAGGGTAGCTCTATTTTCAACTTTTTGAGAAACCTCCACTCTGTTTTCCAGAGTGGCTGCATCAGCTTGCATTCCTACCAGCAGTGTAGGAGGGTTCCCCTTTCTCCACATCCTCACCAACATCTTTCATTTCCTGACTTGCTAATATGACCCATTCTGACTAGTGTGAGGAGATCTCTCATTGTGGTTTTGATGAGTATTTCCTTGGTGTTGAGTGATGTTGAGCATTTTCTCATGTGTCTGTTGGCTGTTTGGAGTCCTTTGCAGAAATGTTTGTTCCTGTCTTCTGCCCATGTCTTGATTGGATTATTTGTTCTTTGGGTATTGAGTTTGATAAGTTCTTCATAGATTTTGGATACTAGCCCTTTATCTGATATGTCATTTGCAAATATCTTCCCCCATTCTGTCAGTTGTCTTTCGGGTTTTTTGACCGTTTCCTTTGCTGTACAAAAGCTTTTTATCCTGATGAAGTCCCAATAGTTCATTTTTGCCTTTGTTTCCCTTGCCTTAGGTGATGAGTCTAGCAAGAAGTTGCTGCAACTGAAGTCGAAGCGGTTGCTGCCTGTATTCTCTTCAAGGATTTTGATGGATTCCTTTCTCACATTTAGGTCTTTCATTCATTTGGAGTTTATTTTGTGTGTAGTATAAGGAAATGGTCCAGTTTTATTCTTCTGAATGTGGTTGTCCAATTTTCCCAACACCATTTGTTGGAGACACTGTCTTTTTTCCACCTAATATTCTTTACTGCACTGTTTTAGGTTAGCTGACCACATAGTTCAGGGTCCATTTCTGGGCTCTCTATTCTGTTCCATTGATCTATGTGTCTCTTTTTGTGCCAGTACCATACTGTCTTGATAACTACAGCTATGTAATAGAACTTGAAGTCCTTAATTGTGATGTCACCTGCTTTGGTTTTCTTTTTCAATATTCTTTTGGTTATTTGGAGTCGGGTCTTTTCTGGCTCCATACAAATTTTAGGATTATTTTTCCCAGTTCTGTGAAAAAAAAGTTGATGGTATTTTGATAGGGATTGCAATGAATGTGTAGATTTCTCGATGTAGCATAGACATTTTAATAATATTTGTTTTTTTTTTTAAGATTTTATTTATTTGACAAAGACACAGCAAGAAAGGAAATACAAGGAGGGGTAGTGAGAGAGGGAGAAGCAGGCTTCCCCCTGAGCAGGAAGCCCAATGCAGGGCTTGATCCCAGGACCCAGGGATCATGATCTGAGCCCAAGGCAGATGCTTAATGCCTGAGCCACCCAGGTGTCCTAGTATTTGTTCTTCTAATCCATGAGCATGGAACATTTTCCCATTTCTTTGTGTCTTCCTCAATTTCTTTCTTGAGTATTCTCTAGTTTTCTGAGTATAGATCCTTTGTCTCTTTGGTTAGATTATTCATAGGTATCTTAAGGGTTTCGGTGCAATTGTAAATGGGACCGACTCCTTAATTTTTCTTTCTTCTGTCTTGTTGTTGTTGTATAGAAATGCAACTGATTTCTGAGCATTGATTTTATATCCTCATACTTTACTGAATTCCTGTATGAGTTCTAGAAGTTTTGGAGTGGAGTCTTTTGGGTTTTCCACATAAAATATCATATTATCTGCAGAGTGAGAGTTTGACTTCTTTGCTTATTCTGATGCCTTTTATTTCTTTTTGTTGTCTGATTGCTGAGGCTAGGACTTCCAGTACTATGTTGAATAGCAGTGGTGATAGCAGACAGCCCTGCTGTGTTCCTGACTTTAGCAGAAAAGCTCTCAGTTTTTCTCCATTGAGAATGATATTTGCTTTGGGTTTTGCATAGATGGCTTTTATGATATTGAGGTATGTACCCTCTATCCCTACAGTGTGAAGAATTTTGATCAAGAAAGGATGCTGTACTTTGCCAAAGGCTTTTTCTGCATCTCTTGAGAGTATCATGTGTTTCTTGTTCTTTCTTTCATTATTTTATCACATTCATTGATTTGTGGATATTGAACCAACCTCGCAGCCCAGGAATAAATCCCAGTTGGTCATGGTGAATAATCCTTTCAATGTACTGTTGGATCCTACTGGCTAGTATTTTGGTGAGAATTTTTGCATCCATGTTCATCAGGGATATTGGTCTGTAATTCTCCTTTTTGATGGGGTCTTTGGTTTTAGGATCAAGGTAATGCTGGCCTCACAAAAAGAGTATGGAAGCTTTCCTGCCATTTCTATTTTTTTGGAACAGTTTTAGAAGACTAGGTATTAATTCTTCTTTAAGTGTTTGGTAGAATTACCCTGGGAAGTCATCTGGCCCTGGGAGATTTGTTGTTTGTTGGGAGATTTTTGATTACTGTTTCAATTTCCTTGCTGGTTATGGGTCTGTTCAGGTTTACTATTCCTGGTTCAGTTTTGGTAGTTTATACTTCCCTAGGAATGCATCCATTTCTTCCAGATTGTCTAATTTATTAGGCATATAGTTGCTCATAATATGTCCTTATAATTATATGGTCTCCCTGTTGGTTGTTCTGATCTCTCCTCTTTCATTCATGATTTTATTAATTTGGGTCCTTTCTCTTTTTTTTTTGATAAATCTGGCCGGGGGGAACTGTCACGTTTTCATTTTCATTTGTTCCCATGTATTTTTTAAATTCATGTTTAATTTCCTGGTTGACCCATCCGTTCTTTAGTAGGATGCTCTTTTAACCTCCATGTATTTGTATTCCTTCCAAATTTCCTTTTGTGATTGAGTTCAAGTTTCAAAACATTGTGGTCTGGACATATGCAAGAAATAATCCCAGTCTATTGTACTGGTTGAGACCTGATTTGTGACCCAGTATGTGATCTATTCTGGAGAATGTTTCATGTGTACTCAAGAAGAATATGGATTCTATGGCTTTAGGATGGAATGTTCTGTATTTATCTGTGAAGTCCATTTAGTCCAGTGTGTCATTCAAATCTCTTGTTTCCTTCTTAATCTTTTAAGATGATCTGTCCATTGCAGTGAGGGATGTTAAAGTTCCATACTATTATTGTATTATTGTCAATGTGTTTCTTTGATTTTGTTATTTTTTTAACATTTTATTGATTTGTTTGACAGAGATCACACAAATGCAGAGAGGCAGGCAGAGAGAGGGAGAAAGCAGGCTCCCTGCTGAGCAGGGAGCCTGATGCAGGGCTCAATCCCAGGACCCTGAAATCATGACCTGAGCCAAAGGCAGAGGCTTAACCCACTGAGCCACCCAGGTGCCCCTTTGATTTTGTTATTAATTGGCTCACATAGTTAGCTGCTCCCATGTTAGGGGCATAGATATTTAAAATTGTTAGATCTTCTTGTTGGACAGACTCTTTAAGTCTGATATAGTATCATTCCCCATCTCTTATTTTAGTCTTTGGCTTAATATCTAATTTGTCTGATAGAAGGACTGCCACCTCAGCTTTCTTATTTTTTTTTTCTTCTTTTTTTTCTTTTTCTTTTTTTTAAAATTTTATTTATTTTTTTTAAATTTATTTGACAGAGATCACAAGCAGGCAGAGAGGCAGACAGAGAGGAGAAAGCAGACTCCCCGCAGAGCAGAGCGCCCGATGTGGGGCTCGATCCCAAGACCCTGGGATCATGACCTGAGCCGAAGGCAGAGGCTTTAACCCACTGAGCCACCCAGGCACCCCCCTCAGCTTTCTTTTGATGTCCATTAGCATTGTAAATTGTTTTCCACCTCCTCACTTTAAAACTGGAAGTGTGTGGATCCAAAATGAGTTTCTTGTAGACAGCATATGGATAGGTCTTGTTTTTTTTTTTTTTATCCATTCTGATACCCTGTGTCTTTTAACTGAGGCATTTATTCCATTTACATTCAGAGTAACTATTGAAAGACATGAATTTAGTGTCATTGTATTGCCTGTAAGATGACTGTTGCTCTATATTGTCTCTGCTCCTTTCTAATCTGTTACTTTTAGGCGCTCTCTTTGCTTAGAGGACCCCTTTCAATATCTCCTGTTGGGTTGGGTCGGTGTTTGCAAATTCTCTTAGTTTTTGTTCATCCCGGAAGCTTTTTATATCTCTATTTTCAATGACAGCCTAGCTGGATATAGTATTCTTGACTGCATATTTTTCTCATTTTGTGCTCGCTATGTGAATATATCATGTCAGTCCTTTCTGGCCTGCCAGGTCTCTGTGGATAGGTCTGCTGCCAAACTAATATTTCTACCATTGTATGTTACAGACCTCTTGTCCCGAGCTGCTTTAGGATTTTCTCTTTGTCACTGAGACTTCTAAGTTTTACTATTAGATGATGGGATATGGACCTATTTTTATTCGTCTTGAGGGGGGTTCTCTGTGCCTCCTAGATTTTGATGCTTGTTCCCTTTGCCAAATTAGGGAAATTCTCTGCTATAATTTGCTCCAATACACCTTCTGCCCTTCTCTCTTGCTTTTTTCTTCTTCTGGGATCGCAATTACTCTAATATTGTTTCATCTTATGGTATCACTTATCTCTCAAATTCTCCCCTTGTGGTCCAGTTGTTGTTTATCTCTCTTTTGCTTAGCTTCTTTATTCTCCATCATTTGGTCTTCTATATCACTAATTCTCTCTCCTGCCTCATTCATCCTAGCAGCAAGAGCCTCCATTTTTTATTGTACCTCATTAATACTTTTTTTTTTTTTTAATTTTAACTTGGTTAGATTTTAGTTCTTTTCTCTCTCTAGAAAGGGATTCTCTATTATCTTCTATGCTTTTTTTCAAGCCCAGCTAGTATCTTTATAATCGTCATTCTGAACTCTAGTTCTAACATCTTACTAATGTGAGGTCCCTGGCATTCAGTACTCCCTCTTGTTCTTTTATTTGAGGTGAGTTTTTCCATTTTATCATTTTGTCCAGAGAAGAATAAATGAATGAGAGAACAGAATGCTAAAAGGGTAACAAGGACCCCAGAAAAATATACACTAAACCAATCAGAAGAGACCCGAAACAAGGTGAGAAAGAAGGGGGGAAAATTATGAGGCTGGTGAACAGAAAAGAGCCACACACTAGATTTTGGGTGTATTTTGGTGTCTTAGAAAAAACTGCCTCCCAGTATCTTAAAGAAAAAAAATATATATATTTATATATTTATATATAAATATATATATATATGAGTAAATATGAAAGGATGGAATATGAATGTAAAGATGAAAATTTAAAAAGATTTTAAACAAGGAATTGTTAAGAGGTTGGTTGAAAAAAGAAAGAAAATAATTTAAAAACAAGAATATGATCAGGCTGGAGACTAGAACAAAGCCATACACTAGATTTTGGGTATATTTTGGTCTGTTAGAAGACACTGTATCCCAAAATTTTAAAGTAAGAAAAACATATATATGCAAAAAAAAAAGTTTAAATACAATGAATGGATAGAATATGACTATAAAAATGAAAATTGAAAAAGATTTTCAAAAAGGTATTGGGGTGCCTGGGTGGCTCAGTGGGTTAAAGCCTCTGCCTTCGGCTCCAGTCATGATCTCAGGGTCCTGGGATCGAGCCCCACATCACTCTGCAGAGAGCCTGCTTCCTTCTCTCTCTCCCTGCCTGCCTTTTACTTGTAATCTTTGTCTGTCAAATAAATAAATAAAATCTTTAAAAAAAAAAAAAAGGTATTGGTAAGATGATTAAAACAGGAGAGAGGAAAAATTTAAAAATAGAAAAAAATAATGAAAATTTAAAAAATTTAACTTTGAAAGATTAAAGAATCATGGGGGAAACAAGCCATGAATAGCATGTGCTATATTCCCCTAGCTCTGGAGTTCTGAGGTTCTCATTGATCGGTGAACTTGGTCTTGGCTGGATGTTCTTGCTGATCTTCTGTGGGAGGGGCCTGTTGCCATGATTCTCAAATGTCTTTGCCCAAGGCTTCTGCACTGCCCTTGTCAGGGGCCAGGCTAAGTAATCTGCTTGGGTTCACTCTCAAGAGCTTTTGTTCCCTAAACACTTTCTGCATAGCTTTGGAGGATGGGAATGAAAATGGCAGCCTCCCAATCTCCAGCCCGGAGAGCCAAGAGCTCAGGGCCCCACTCCTCAGTGCACCCTCAGAGAAAAGCAGTCAATCCCTCCCTTGTGGTCTCTGGCCATGCTTCGGTCTCACCTGGCCTGTGACTGAGCGTTTCTATCTGTGGCGCATGGCCTCATTTGGAGCCTCCAAACCCAACAGATTCCTGCTGTGTGCTGCCATGCCACTTCTCCTGGGGGAGTAAAGAGGAGGTCTCCCCAGATCTGTCACTTGTGGGGTCCCTGCTTGAATAGCAGTGGCCTGATATGCCTTGGATCACAGTTTAAGGTAAGCCCGAGCTGAGAGCCCCCTTCTCAGCTCCTTCTCTGCAGCCAGGTTCCCTGCTCTAATACCTGGGAACTCTGCCACACCCAGACACCACCAGTCTGTGACCCCAAGGGTCCCAAGACCACGCGGTCCTTGTGAGGGTTCCTCCCCTCGCTTAGCTGCCAGAGCAACATCCCTCAGTGAAGCAGACTTCTAAAAGTCCTGATTTTATGCTCCTCTGCTCTCTTACTTGCCTGGGGCCGCCCCCTCCCCCCATGGTCTATTTTCCCATATATCACCTCAGATTCACTTCTCTGCACGTCCTGCCTTCCAGAAAGTGGTCACTTTTCTGTTTGTAGAATTGCTGCTGTTATTTTCTTCGATTGCCTGTTGTTTGTAGGTGTTCAGAGTGGTTTGATAACTATCTAGCTGAATTCTGGGACCAGATGAAATTTAGGTCTCCTCCTCTTCTGCCATCTTGCTCCTCCCTCACGGATCCATTCTTCTGCATCCTCTCATCTGTTGGTTCCTTTTAGTGTATTTTTCATTTATTTTATTCAACTGTGATTGGTTCTTTTAAATATTCTTTTTGTTGACGTTGTGAATACATCCACTCTTCTCTCCAGTCCAGTGAACTTCAATCTGGTAGACTGGTTCTCTTTAATTTTCTTCCCCTGTGATTTCATCTTCCTCTTTCATGTGAGGCATATTCCTCTTATTTTCCTTGACTTTGCGTTTCTCTGAATTAGAATAGCTACTTCTCCTAAATTTGAAGAAATGGCCTTGCATGTGGTTGTCCCCTTATATAGACTGTGTGAGCCTGGCAATTTATCTGTCTAGACTTGCAGTGGCATGAGCTGGTTCCTGGGGCACTCCATGAGGGGCTTGCCCATGGTGGGATGCTGAAACTAACTGGGCATGGGGTGGTTGGTCCTGTGAGTCTCCAGACAATACCCTGGCAGTATAGCTAAAGCTGATGTTGGCACAGGCCATTGCAGTCCTGGGCCTCTCCAGAGGAGCACGCTGGCCAGACAGTGAGTACACACCAGGGTGTCCTGCTGTGCACCACAGACTGCCTTGTGCTGGTGGGTTTAAGAGTTCAGGGGCTCACTGACAGTAGACTGGTTACAATGCCTGGACCCACCTCCCATCTATGGTATCAAGGCAGAGTGTGAATATGAATGGTAGTGATCACCAGTCCCTCCAACCCAGAGTTTCAACAACTCCCTTCCATTTGGTAGGGTTACAGTGCTGTAATTTTTACATTCTTGTTGCCCTTTTAAATGGCAGTTTTCTGTGCTCTCAGGCAGACAGATCTGTTCAGTCTTTAAGTAATATTCCACCCAGTGCAACAGTGTCAGGATTGGAGTTTCCCTTTGTATGGTCTTGTCCCTCTTACCATTCTTCATGTGGTCTATCTGGTTGTACAGCTGTCCAGTTAGCTGTGTTCAGGAGAAACTGCTCTGTAGTATGTAGATTTGGTTATGTCCATGGAGGGGAGTTAAGGGTCTATCTTGCCATCTTGGACCCTCTCTCCCTAACCTGCTGAATATTTATTTAAGTATCGGCTAAAGTCAACTGACAGTTCAATCTTCTCCATCTACTAGTCAAACTAGTGCTAGACCCAGTCACCGAGGATACAAAATCTTTTTGTCCTTGGGTCCCTTGTTATTCAAACTGTGGCCTGTGAATAAGCAGCACAGCCATGACTTAAGAGACTATATCCAACAGATTCCTCTGGAATCAGAATCTGCATGTTAGGATGTGTGGTGAAGTTCTGAGGAATATGTGAAATGAAGCAGAAATGCAGACTTAGAGATTGTGTCCAGAGTCCCTTTCTGTCCCAGACTCTTCATTTGCATCACGCTGGCCCAGCTCCTTCCAATCCTCCCCTCCATATAACACTTGTCTCTTGAGAGAGACCTTCCTAGGGCAGTCGTACTCCATCCTCCTTGGATTCTTACACGTTACTACCATTACCGTGATTACCACACCTATCCTCAGTCTGGCACATCATTACCTGGCATGCAGTAGGCCTGCAACTTAATGCCCCCCCACCCCAGCCATTTCAGTAGAAAAGAGCCAGGAATTGGGTAGGTCAGCTAAGGTCACATAGCAGTCAGTGGGTTGAGCCATAGCCATGTGTATGTATCATTTTTCTTCTTCTTAAAACCCACTGCCCCATTTGGGGTATCTCCATTCTTGTTTCATGCTCTGAGTAGTTTGTTTTTATCAAAGCTCATTAGAGCAGAACTTTCATCTATGTTACAGTTCAAAGACACAAAAATACAAATATGAATTCCATAAGCACCAAAACTGACAACAGAAAACCTGTTCACATGGGGCCAGGTGAAGTGACGCTCTAGCCGCAGCCCATGACATTGCTCTAATATCACAGCATTTGTGCAACAGTGTCCCACTCTTAACAGAGCAGAAAGGAAAATCAAAGCCCCAGAAAGTTTGTTTTAATTAACAGTTACAAGAAACATTTTCTTTAGTTGCAAAGATTTCTAAAACAAAGATCTTTCAGAGACCCCAGTGGGGTGTAGAGGCTGTCAATGGGTCAGCGAGGCCCATCTGGCCAGTCAGGGCCACTTGAAGCATTCATGCTCTCTCCACACAGCTGTTCTGGGCCAGCTGGGCTGCATCTCACTCATCCTGGCTTCCACCAACACTAGGAAAACCAAGAATGTCTGCTTTGGCCTTTCTATGGATAAAAGTAAAAAACTGGCTTAAACCACAGATCATATAGGAAGCATACCTTTATCAACAGAGGAAAAAGTAGCTCACATTATGACAATCATACCAACACAATGATAGGAGAAAATATTTTACACTAGTCAAAGAATGCTGACATAAATCTGGTTTGAAGCTTTAAATAAGTTCCAAGTTTTTATATTTCACAATTTATATTTTATTAGAGTCCACAGTCTGCTAAATAAAAGCAGTAACGAGATATTTCACAAACTATTGTACAATTTAAATCATATGAATTTAATTTCATAAAAAATTAGGTGCATATTCATAGTGGCTAACTTAAAAAGCTGTTTCATCTATGGTCTAAAATACTTTATAAGAGATTTAGTTCCAGCACTAAAAATAATCCATCGGTATATATATTTTTTACATGTTTTACAACATAAAGTTTGTGCTCTTAATCAAAAAGATCCACAGACTAATTCAGCATGTAAAAAATAATTTTACAAAACATCAAGTCAACCTTTCAAATCCACTTTTATTTTCTTTTTTCCTCCTCACATACAGACCTTCTCCCCATACATTTCTTGCAGCTATAGAGTCACTTGATGATGTTCAGGTACCATTTTATCCCTAAAACTTTGCTGGCATCAAAATATGACAGTTAACCAGTGTTAAATCTATAAAATATTTACATAGCACAGCACATTAAGCTTTAGACAGTTGGCAATTAAACCACATAAAAATACGATAAGACCCCCATACTACATGTTCGGAATTGGTGTTCACGGTCCCTTTCTGGCGACTGTACACTGGTTCAAAAGGCAGCAGAGGCAACAGGCAGTTACGTGAGGACACTGAACACTATGATCTGGAAGCACATTATAATGTTACCCCAGTGTCATGTACCACCCCACCTTTCTCCAAGGTGGTCTCGTAATTCTAGAATGGCAGGTCCAGCTGATACAAAATGAAGACAGACAACACAACATTTACTCTGTGGAGACAGCCTAACTCCTACTATGCACGTGCTGTGACTTTGAACACAACTCGTCCTAAAAACTTGTCACGATCATCCTGGTTTTTTAGGTTGGGTGATCCATCAATCTTGCACTCGACTGTTACTTCATTTACGGTACTGCTGGTAGCATTAAAGGAGACCTGGACAGCAACTAATGGCTGCAGATAACTCACCTGGCAAATAAAAGAAAATACGTGAATTCCAATTCCATAGTAACTTTACTTACACTTTATCAGGAGTTGGTTTATTCTGTAAAATTTTAAAAACAAGTTTTAATCTATTACATGTTTTTTTTCTTTTGAACTGGATACTCATTTTTCACTTAAATTTTTAGGGACAGAAGTGACTAGATGGTTAATGAATGTTCCTGGGAGCACTGCATAATCTAGACTGGGTCTCATTATCATTTTTTAAATACTCTGTAATCTTGGTTTGAGTTTCCCCTTGCACCCAAGGACTACCTTACTGATTACTTAGCTCTCCTAGATCCTTACTTATGGCTGCTGTGTAATTTGATGCAAACAGATTACTAAATGTATTATTATGGCTGTGGTTTCTAGACACATTTCTTCACTAAAAGGAACTAGGCGGCTAATTCCAGGACTGGGGCAGAGAATGTAAAAGATGAATATGGAATATCCTGTAGTGCCAGAAAGTAAGGGGGTGCTCAAAGAATCATGGTCCTACGTCCAAAGGACATGGGAGCCAGCCCGAAGGTCTCTCATTGGCCAAATCTGGTACAAATTTAGCTTCAAAATGAACAGAACAGATAATAAGAGTCCATGAGAATATATGGATGTAAATAAATGGTGGAAAAGGTAAAGCTCTTTCTCAGAGCTGAATGCCAACTAGTAAATGGAGTAAAGAGGGCATTAGAAAAACATCTGGAAACAATCCTATTAGATGATTCAGGCAAGAGTTAACAAAGGCTTAAAGCCAGGGGAGAAACAGGATTATGTAGACTCTCCAATTATTCTCTCCACATGATACTTGCTGATTACAAAAGAAAAAAGTAACTTGACAGAAGAGAAACCTGGCTGACACCATCTGAACCCAGTAAGTGTTCAAGGCTGCCATCACCACTAATAATGTGACCCAGTCATGGTATGTCCCTCCTAATAGGATGTTCTGAAAACATAGTATTTTTTTCTGAGGCCTTCTTGCTAAAAAAGTACCATCGACATTTAATCATGAAAAACCTCAAATTCAAATTGAGGAACAGATACGGAATAGGCTAAGAAAAGGCCTACAGATACAAAATAGGCTAAGAAAAGTCCTAAACTCATTTTTGAAGAGTACAGACTGAGGAACTGTTCCAGGTTATAAATCCCTAAAGATGTAACAATGTGATAGCCTACACCAGGAAACCACTTTTTCTTTTACAAGAAAGAATGTTACTGGAACAACTGTAAAATTTCAACAAGGTCTGTAGACTGGATGATGGTATTGTATCAATGTTAATTTCCTTTGATAACTATTATGGTTATATAGAATGTCCTTATTTTAGGAAAATCAGCATTTAGTGTAAAGAGTCACCATGTTTATAACTTAATCCCAAAATGGTTCAGGAAAAGAAATTATACACAAATAGAGACTGATAAGACAAAGGAGGTAAAATACTAACATATGGAAAATATAGGGAAAAGATCTACAGAAATCCTTTGTACTATTCTAGCCACTTAATTTTTTCACCTCTGTGCACACTTTATGCACATTCTAAAGAAAGAGAAAATGGTATTTAAATGCTATTTTGAAAATAATCATCCTTTAAGTTTTGAACTATAGATGTAGGATCTCTACTTGGCATCACCATTTATATTTGAAGACCAGACTAGAGGATGCGCGAGTTACACAGGGCATGTGTCTGCCTACCCTAGATAAGTGACATTTTAATACAGATATGCCAATTCCCCAACCATGAATCATGACCTTACAAACCTTGAAGTACTTACATGCAGTTTTTTCCCGTAATATGGAAAATATTTTAA
Organism: Mustela erminea; assembly: GCF_009829155.1. Classification (NCBI taxonomy): domain Eukaryota; kingdom Metazoa; phylum Chordata; class Mammalia; order Carnivora; family Mustelidae; genus Mustela; species Mustela erminea. The sequence goes on from NC_045614.1 coordinate 152,107,654, forward strand.
ATCTATAGTTCCTTTGGGTGGATAAGTTGATAGAGCTGCTGTGTTTTCACTCTAAAGTAGAAAACAAGAGAAACCTCTTTTTAGGTCATAAAAACAACTTAAAAATATGTATTAAGGCAATATCAATTATGAACAGTATGGTATTCTACAATGATGTTCCAACTTCATTAATTATATTTTTGAGAACAGATGTGTTAATCTTGCTTTAAATCCTTTGACACAAACTATCCTGACTCTTCTTAGAATTCCTGATATAGCCTACAAGCTTTTCCAGGGGAGTCCTTTCTAACTTACAGCCAGATCTGTTCATGCACCGTCTAAAAATCTTATCTGCCTTCCAACTACCAAATGACAGTTCTCCAGCCACTGACAGCAGAAAGCAATCTGTATGGGACCAATGTATTCCTGAAATGATTTAAAATACTGTGCTTCCAGACTATAAACAATGGCTGCCACACTGTAGTATGTAGGATTCAGGCCTGGGAGGCAGCAAAAGTTTCCTGTGATTAGTAACCAGAATGGTAACCAGAAGGGGAAATTATGATGCAACTGCCAAAAACTATTAGGAAAAATTTAAGTTACTCTAAGCAAAACTCTTCTTAACCAATTTAAATACCCTTAAATTTATGAGCACATGCAAATCAAAGTAATCAAATTTACTGGAATTATATTCCATGTATTTTAAAAAACTGATAAATGTGACAAATATACAAATTAATCGTCCATAATCCAACTTGTTCTTGATAAACAGAATTCTCAGGTAATGCATTCTGAATAGGACTACTTTTAATAACTAACTTTAACACACACTGAGGAGATGACAATCAATGACTAAGATCAATGGATGTTTACTAAGCATGAATTAAAACATTAATAAATGCTTGAATTCTAGATTTACACTTGATCTTAGCCAAAAGGCCGAGAAGCGATTGAATTCTAGATTTAAATGCACTAATTTTTATTTTTTAAAGCACACAGCAAAACTAAGAATCTCCTCTAAGGAGAAGTCCTACTCTGCACGTATGACAGACAAGTGACACAGCAGGACGAAAGCACAATGCACAGAGTGACGATACTCCACAGAACAGGAAAACTCTCATGATCCAGGTCGAAGGTAGGTGGAAAGAATAGGAGCTAACAAAGCTAAGAGAAATTGTAGAAACATTTTCAAACACCACCCCACGTTTGTACTCTTTTACAATCACTGTGATGTGTGCCTTTCTGTGTTGCTTTTGTTTAACCAATTTTCTTTTAATACATGAGCTTAATTCACAGAAACAGAGATGGTCCCCAACATGTAAAGGAGGTTTTCTGGTGGATTTACATTTCACTGAGCTGGTATTTCCAGCCAGACACCCCACTTAACTTCTTTTAAGCTCAACACCCTTCTGTGGGCAGGATCAATTACCAAGAGAGGAACTGAGGCTCAGTTAAGATCACTCAGGTGTGACCAATTCTTAACTGTTCTCTTGGTTTGTACCAAAAAGCATGTTGGCAAGCTTTTACTTGTACTTTACGAAATACTTAACTGCATATCTGAAAAACGGTACTTCGGGGTGAAGCACAGGTATCCTAGTCTCTAAGTATATGAATGACATCATCTTGGAAACTAGGAGCAACTAAGTCTAAGAGTCTATTAATGGGCACTAAGTTCTACTGAGAACAAAATAAAGTGTTGTGTGTTTTTTTTTTTTTAAAAGATTATTTATTTTATTTATTTATTTGAAAGACAGAGATCACAAGTAGGCAGAAAGGCAGGCAGAGAGAGAGAGGAAGGGAAGCAGGTTCTCTGCTGAGCAGAGAGCCTGATGTGGGGCGCTCGATCCCAGAACCGTGGGATCATGACCTGAGCCGAAGGCAGAGGCTTTAACCCACTGAGCCACCCAGGCGCCCCACAAAATAAAGTTTTGAAATGAGTGTATTTTCTTCTACACACCACCCTTAAAAACCTTGAACACAAACCAAATGTTTTCTAAGCTGTATTTGACCTCTGGGTAGCATTTGCCAATTTTTTTTTCCTTCTGTATTTTTCTATATATTCCTAAATGAACAGGATTGCCTTTTATAGAAAAATAAAATGCTGAAAAAGACCTAAATTGAATATTCCATTTTTGGCAGGAACCATCTTTTAAAACAGTTTTCTTTTTTTTAAGATTTTTTTTAAAAAAGATTTTATTTATTTATTTGACAGAGATCACAAGTAGGCAGAGAGATAGGCAGGAGAGCGGGGGAAACAGGCTCCCTGCTGAGCAGAGAGCCCAATGCGGGGCTCAATCCCAGGACCCTGAGATCATGACCTGAGCTGGAGGCTTCACTCACTGAGCCACCCAGGCGCCCTTTAACAAACTCTCTAAAAACAAACCTATTCCACAACTAAAAATCCCCCCAAATTCCCTTTGGTTCACACATGTATACTTTAACGCAGATAAGAAACCATAGATTTCCTGGTTTTTTATTCTACTCTAAATATTCAAAAGGAATTATTAAAGATACTCTAAAGTAGGAGCTCTCAAAGTGTAAGTAAAAGACCATCAGCATCACCAACACCTGGAAACTTTAGTTAAAAATAACGCAAAATTTGGGCCTCCCTCAGAACTACTGAGTCAGAGACTTCAGGAATGGTACCCAACAAGCTCTCCAAGTCATTCTGATGCATGAACGAATTTGAGAATAACTGAAAAAAAAAGTTTCTGCCTACATAAGAAGTCCTTTCAAGGCTAAAAGAAGTACAGTTTTCTCCACCAACAACTTTAGAAGTGATTTCAATGTAACATTTCAAGTAAGGTATACTTTGACACAGATTTAGGGTTGGAATGCTAAATTTTGCACAATAAATTAAATTTAGAACTTAATATTTTCTCCTCAGAACTCTTACCCATCATTTACATATTTGTCTTAGTTGCACTTGCAGCATGGAGAGAAAACAGAAGAAGTTATGAGATGAAAACTGCATAGCACTCTGGAAAAAAATAAAGTAGGGACAGGAGAGAAAATACTGCCTCTGCCTTAAGGAAAATGTACCATGTGTTTCATAAACTCTCAGATGCCACTAATATACACCAATTTATGTACTATTAATAAAGTAAAAAAAATCTATGGATACACTATTAAGACACCATCCATTATAAGGCCAACTCACTTCAGTTTTGTTAAGCTAGAAAAAAGTGAATCTTAGAATCAATGAAGTATGATATAAATGTAAACACAATGAAATCAATGCACATGGAAAACACTTCTATTTGAATTATCATTTGCAAATTAAGAAGGGCTAGACACCCAAAGTTTGGTGGGATTTTATACTTCTAAGACTGGCACTAAAGAGGACTTTGAAAATGGGACAGGATAAAATGACTAAAAATCACTGACATTTAAAATATTAAGATATACTAAAGCTTAACAGAAGTTGGGTTATTTTTTGAATACTAACCTTTGAAGTACATTCTATCCTTGGTTCTCCTTGAGGTTTTAATCCAATTATCTACGGTAAAGAAAAATTAATTGAAACATCACAAACATATATGAAAGAACCTCCTGTTTTGTTGCTAGAGACCCACGGGTGGAAGGTTGAGAGGAATACCAACTCTGTGTATTAAAACTGTTACATCTGCCTTTTAATTTTATTTTAGAGGATTAGAATGGACTTTTCAATATAATCTTACCATCAGGTGTCTTATTACTGTACTGGGGCAATTTAGAAAAATAAATCCGTTACCAAAAAATTGAGTAAAACACAGCATTGCACTTCGCTACCCTTAAAACAAGAACCAAACAGAAACCTTTAATACTAACAGTAAGAACTGCAGAAGCATAAAAGTGGTTTTCATGAAACTGTATTAGTTAAAACCCTCAACATATGTTTCCATAAGGCTTCCATGGAGCCTTACTATCTCACATCTGTCTGTTTAATCACATTTTAAGACCCAGCACTATTCAGTTCTATGTCACGAGGCTACTTTCATGTATGCAGCAGATATATCTAACTCTGCATGGCAACACACATCCATCTGTTTTGTGGGAGGAACTTTTTATGTTTTGAATTTATATGCATTTTACATGCAAATGCCTGTAAAGTAAACATTCCTCCCAAAAGAGAAGTTTTATGGCAACCTAAATAATATCAACAGCAGTAAGGATCCTTACCCATGTGATGACTTGGGAACGAACTACACTGGGATGCAGTCCCCTGCCACACTCACCAACACAGCTCATGACCTTCTGTACCGAGGGTGCTAGAAAAAAGGAATAGCTGCAAAATATGTACATACTCTGTTCATTTTCACAAGAACACAAGGATTTCCTTTGGAGTAGCCAAACTCTGGATCATCCACACCACTGCACTCCTGAAGTAAAGTAAGAGGAAACTGACATGCACCATAAACTGGACCCTTCTGTTCATTAAGTGCTCCATCAGGACAGGCTGTGAGGTTCTTCTGTGCTTCCAAATTGTAAGCTGAAAAGGAAGCATATATGTACACACAGATCAGCCAGAAACAGATCTTCAACACAGCCAGAAACACATCATCCTTTGGACTACACTCTTCAACGACAAAAACAGCAAAACTGATTACCACATTATTCTGGGGAAAGAATGTTAAGTTTGTTCCTTTAACTTTTAATAGTTCTGAGGTTTACTGCATTCAACAAGGACGCAAACTCTTTTGTCACCATTAGGTGGCGCCAGACATGGCTAAAGCTTTACCTGAATGCCTCCTATGCTCCTGGCCAGAAAGATAGTGGTGACAACCTATAAACTTGTCAGATCACTATGTTGTATACCTGAAACTAATGTAATATTATACGTCAACTATACTCCCATCTAAAAAAAAAAAGACAGTGGTGAGAACATAAAAAGGCACTGAGGCTTCCCTGATGGATTCTACAGTATAATGGGGAAAACAGGCATTCAATCTAACAATCATTACTCAAGGGCCTGAGGATACACAGTGCAGAGGCAGTCTATTCTGCAGGGACTGCAACAAAGCTGGGCGTCAAGAGGTGCCTGTGAGTTAACGTTAACTTAGGGTGTTTTTAGCAGAAACAGGTAACATCTTAGATAAACTCAAGTGCTAGAGTTAAATGGTCCCAACCAGGAGATGGGAAAGAGAGGAGAGGGAGAGATACACAATGGGTTTTTGGCTGTTTGCTCCACAATGGCACAGTGTTAGGCAAGAGTGGCACAACAGTGAGCAAGCCTGGTGTGGTCCCTGCCCTCAATGAATGTGTTTACTGAAAGAAATGCAAAAATAGTTAAGATATGCTGCAGCAGTACCTCTATGAGAACTACTGCTGTGTGGGTACAGCTGGTACCAGAAAAAGGCCACCTAAAGTGAATTCAACCAAAACAGGAACAAAAATTTCAAAGTAAATGTGTTTACAAGAAAATGTAGATCTTTACTTTGGAAAAAAAAAATTCAAAAAAATATTTGGTTTCATGTTCTATAAAAAATTAGGATATAATTATAATTATATACTCATTCAAAAGAAGGATTCAAATATTTGGAAGATAGGGCTAAACTTCTACAACACACTAGGTACCACACAACATTCATCACTTCCTTCTTGACTTTGGTGGCACAATCATAAAGATCATTTTGCAAGAAATATTCTGAGGCTTCACCAATCTCCCCTAAGGGCTTTGACTGCATACGCCTTTCGGTACAGGTCAGTTTATCGTGACCATTTTTGTATTCTGCCACATTCCACTTCAATACAAAATCCCTCTAATGCAAGGAGTCGTAATGATGAATGGTCTGATTATGAAGAACTCCCTCCCTGCAAGTCCAAGGCATGATGGGACAAAGATCACTGATCCCAGACAGCATAACCAAAGAGCCCTATACATCTGAGAAAAGGAAAGGGAAAGGGAAGACTGAAAGGAAAAAGGTTAATTTGAACAAAATAAAACTTTAAAATTTTAAACAGCATCCACTGGGGGGAAAAGGCCATGTATCTTTTAATCTTTTTAACATGAGAAAGGCCTTTCTAAAATTCAGCAATGACAACTCAAAAGTTAAAAGGGGGGAGGGAGGTGTTGAACGTTAAAGAGTTAAAAGTAAATCCTCCAGAAAACATAATATAGTAAAACAGAAAATGAGAGAAAAACAAGAGATCCAAGACCCAACTAATAGAATAATTCTAGAAAGAACCAGAAAATTGAGCTGAGGAAATTATCAAAGTACTAACAGAAAATAATTTCCTTTAACTAGAGAACCTACTAAGCCTTCATCCTGAAAGATCCCCAACAAGTTCTCAGTAAAGTGATATTTTATTTTTTAAAAGATTTTTATTTGACAGAAGGCTCAAGCAGTATTTATTAAGAACACAAGCAGGGGGAGTGAGAGAGGGAGAATCACGCTTCCCACAGGCAGGGAAGCCCAACGTGGGGCTCTATCCCAGGACCCTGGGATCATGACCTGAGATGAAGGTACACACTTAATAACTGAGCCACACAGGCACCACTAAAGTGATATTTTAGAGACTGAAACCAAACCAAATTTTAGAACCCAAAGGAAATACATTTAGAAACAATAAAAAACCAGCCCTGCAGAGAAGAAAAAGGCAAATACAAAGGAACTAATTCTATATACAACTAAACTATCACCTATAAATGCAGAATTAGGTCATTTTCAGAAATGAAAGGACTCAAAATTTTTATTTCATGGCTCTTTTCTTATGAAGTTACTTGAAATAAATATATTGAAATAAATATATTCCATTAGGCAGTGAATTATGAAAAAAGAAGGCAGGAGCCAAGAAACAGTGGATCCAACTAAAGTGATAAAAAGGAGTCTCAAAATGACAGCTGGATAAAGGCCTAAACAGTTACCAGTACAGACCAGTACAGGAGAGGAAAGGCTCTAAGGAGTTTTCCCAAAAAAGGGGGACTCTAAAGGATACCTGAAATGACAGTGTACAAATAAGGGAAGTCAGAAGAGTGTCTACAGATGACAGAGTAAGACATAAAGTCTAAGTATATAAAAAGGTGACCAATAACAAAACTAAAAATTCAACTAGTAATCCAATTATTGAAATGGGTTGGTGGGCGGGAAGGTCTGAGGCACGTGAGGTAAATCCTCATCTGCCGTGGCAGGAAGTAAAGATGATGTATACAAGTGATAAATCAAGAACCAAAATGAAAGTATAATATTCAGAGACATAGAAAAAAAAATATTGTAAGAAAGTTCAAAATCATGAAGTTCTTTCCCACTGAACATGTATCCAGAATCCACAACCTCCAGAACTCACAACCTCCACTGCTTCCTCTCTTGCCATGCCACCATTCTACTCCCCTGGAATAGTGTAATGGCTTCCTAGCTAGCTTCCTGGTTTCCCCCCATAGTCTCAAAAAAGCAGCCTGAGTGATCCTTTAAAAATTCGAGTCAGATGATATTTCCTGCTTAAAAGCCTCCAACTAGGTCAGTGTAAAAACCATACAACTTTAAAGAACGGCTTCTGAAGACCTATACAACCTAGTCCTCCTTTATTTCCCTGACCTTGAGCTCCTTCAGCTCTTACCCTGGCTTACTCTATCCAGGCCCCTCTAGCTTCCTCGATAAACCCTGACATTGTAGGCCTCAGGCTACTTTCCTCACCTTCAGATCCTTCCTCAAAGGTTCCCTTCCATGAGGCCTTCCTAGACCACCCTGTTTGAAACTGTAAACCTTCCCATCTCTGCCTCCTGTTCCTCCACAGCACTCATCACCTTCCCATGCCACTCAACTACAAACTTCATGAACACATTTTTCTTGTCTTCACTGACAGAACTTAGAAAAGTGCTTGACACAAACAAGGCCTGCCAAAAAATATGTGTTGAGTAAATTAATACAACTGCAGCTAAAAAGAAGTAGGACGGGAAACGGTTTTCATTATAGACCTTTCTTTACTGTTTGATTTTTAAACCACGGATTATATTTAGACAAAGATATCCTTAACAAACTATCAAGGGAAAGAGATTTAGAAAGACAGCCAAGTGGATGGTGTAGGATCAAGAGGTTTTTGACTTCAGATAAGAGGAAGTTGAGGACTTCTGCATGCTGATGCGAAGGATCCAATAAAGTGAGGCTAAATATATAGGAGAAGGAATAGTAAAAAATGAATCCAAGGCACGGAAAGAGGAAGATCCAAAAACCAGGACTGGGCAGGTGGCCTGAAATGTGAGGAAGGGCGAGGCACCTGGGCGGCTCAGTGGGTTAAGCCTCTGCCTTCTGCTCAGGTCATGATCTCAGGGTCCTGGGATTGAGCCCCACATCCGGCTCTCTGCTCAGCGGGGAGCCTGCTCCCCCCACCCCCCGCCCACCCTGCCTACTTGTGATCTCTGTCAATTACATAAATAAAATCTTTTAAAAAAATGTGAGGAAGGGCATCAAAGCAGGAGAAATATCACAGACAAAACGGCTGTAACTGTAGGTCTGTTTTACTGGTAATGGGAAAACTGGTGGAATTCCCATCTGAGTACTTCCATTATTTCTTTAAGGCGGAGGCAGGTTATATGAAGTGAGTTATAGGGGAAAAGGTAATGGGTTAGAGGTTAAGTAGAGGTTGGAAATAATCCCTTCAGAGAATTATCCAGAGAAATTCAGTGGGACTGCCAGGTAGCAGAGTTGGTCCACTTGAGGGAGGTGGTAAAGTATTCATAGTGCTGCCTAGTCCTGAGAAAAGTCTTCATCAGCCTGCTTGGGGGCAGGCTCAAAGAACAGGCTTTATCCAGGAATTATATGGTTTCTTCTAGGAGAATTACACAGGTTCATCCACGTGCCTTTTATGACACACTGACAGGTAAGGGATTTTAGAGTACTGGCAAAACTAAAAATGAAATGATAAACCACGGAATTAATAACCTTGGTATAAAGGGAAGTTAGGGAGAAGGGGCTGGGATAAAATAAAAGAGTCAGTGAGGTGGAAGTCCCAATGAGGTAGAAGAATAGTGAGGGAAAATTAAACAGGCGAACTCGAAGGCTATGTCAGGAAAGCCACAATCAGTCATTTTGGCAGTGGGGTCCTATGTGTTCTAAAAATGAATGCAGATCCCTGTGCCCTGAGGAAGAGGTGAGGTGATTAGGAACCAACAGGCCAGCACATGGGATAATTATTCATGTGCCTGTTAATACCACGGAGTTAAGTTAAACAAGGAAAAACTGGGCTGGGATGTCTATTAGAAAGCATTACAGACTGCTAACTCCAAAATCCACAGTGGGTAGGTATTTGAAAATGAAAAATACCATTCCTTTCCCCCTCCACAAGTACACTGAATCCAAAAGATCCAAACACTTAAGAGTTACTATTTTGTATAATTTAGTTTTGCTTTAAATACTTTTTAATGCAGATATAAATATGTTTTTGTCTCAACAGACTTATTCATGCACATATTATAGGACAGAGAAGTCAAATCAACCCCCATTAGGCTTAGACCCCTATGTCTTTCCATAAGTTAGAATATTCTCACAACTCATTTAAAATCTACCTGCAAGTCCTCTAAGTGGACTGTGTATAACAGGAGCGGGGGAAAAAAGGTAAAACAGACTCCAAGAAAGATGTTTCTAAAAGTAAACACTATTATATAGTTTCTCTAATAACTAAAATCTTTTACCTTACTCTAAGAAAACATACTTACGTTTTAGAAACTTCCTAAGGTCTTCAATGTACCCTTGATAGGACTCTGGATCAGACACAGTGAATGAATATTCCAATGCAGTTAGTGGTTTTGGAAAAACCATAAGTCCTATAAAGAGATAAAAGAAAAAGGGGGAAATTAACTGCAGGAAATTTCCTTCTTTCTCCTTGCTCTTATACTTAAAAGGCCAGATCTCATTAAATTATATGGAAAAAACTGTTTTCACAGACAGACGGAAATTATCAAGAACTTCTCACTTCTGATTATGAAGGCATAGACATTTAAATGAAAGAGAACTGCAAGTCTTCAAAATCATTTTGACATTATCAATTAAAAACCTCCCTAAATCTGATTATCCAGTTAATTATAATTGCTCCGTTCCTCTAATAAAAGTAATCCTTTAAAAGCTGCAGATTTTAGTTTGTACTTCCCATATTTATTTTCTTATCGAATATTTTTAGGTTGTGCCAATTTGCTATTAATAGGAGAAAAATTTTAGCAAATCAGTCTCCCAGCTTCTGTCATTCAAATTAACAACTGTATGGAAAGAAACATAAAACTTAGTCAGTGAAAGAGGCCTATACAATTTTAACTCTACAGTTAAATATTCTTCCTTCAGTAATAAACACTGCTCTATAATTAAAATGTTTTCACATGATGTGTCTGGAATATAACCACCAACAGTTTCATATCAGGAGTCAAAACCCATGTACACAGAACATGCTGAATGAATTTACGGAAAGAAAATATAAGCATATTTATAAGAAAGATAATTAGGCTTCCAACTTTAATATAAGCTTTCTTTGTTTAAAAAGCATTAGATCTAGAGGCTCAGCTGGTTAAGCATTCGACTCTTGGCTCACGTCACGATCTGCCTAGCTGGGATACAGAGCCCATGTCACGCTCTCTGCCTCAGCAGGGAGTCTGCTTCCCCTCTGCCCCTTCTCCCGCCTGTGTGCACACACACACTCTCTCTCTCAAATAAATAAAAAAAATATAAATAAATCTTAAATAAACAAAAAAAGCAAAGCATTAGATCTAGATTATTAATTCAGCCTTGCACCCAGGCTTAAAAACAGTCCTAAAATTTTCACTAGTCTCTAAACATTTCAAAGTTATCGAGATGCTATGCCTTGCACTGAATCTGAAAATATACAAATAACAAGGGCTGTTTTAGTTTCCATTACAACTGCTGCTCACAGACATCTAATTCTTCCTTGCTTTTTTCATTTTAATTCCAGTATGGTTAACATACAGTGTCACATTTTAGATCAGATCCAATTTATTTTAAACTCTAAACTTGCTTGTGTTTGTTTGCATGAATCTCAAGTTAAACTAGATGCAATGCTACGCAATATGATGAAACAAGGTTCCTACATGGGAGAGCAAATCTCAGTCTACATTCACCATAAAAGACCTCCTAATTAAGCTTCCCTTTATCTAGACCAACGCACCAGAGATCACTTAGATTTGGATAATCTCCTCTACCTGATTTTCCATCCACTGCAAAATCTCTACTAAATCTATAATAACTAAGACTTTTTGTAAAAGTATTTAAAGAAGGAATAAAATGTCTTTTACTGTCCAGTATATTAAATGACCATCTGTATATGTATGAAATTGTTTTTATTTTTTAAGGTTTTACAGCAGAAACAAGATACAATATCCTGTAAGTAAGAAGTACAGAATGAAGGCAGCTTGCACATTAACTATATTGAAAACACCTAACTTTAAGAAAAACCCAACATAAAATATACAGATTTCTAACTAAAGAATTTTTTTTTAAAGATTTTATTTATTCATTTGACAGAGAGAGATCACAAGTAGATGGAGAGGCAGGCAGAGAGGAGGGGGGGAAGCAGGCTCCCTGCTGAGCAGAACGCCCAATGCGGGACTCGATCCCAGGACCCTGAGATCATGACCTGAGCCAAAGGCAGCGGCTCAACCCACTGAGCCACCCAGGCGCCCCTAACTAAAGAAATTTTTAAAGAAAAACATGAAGATAGCTATCCTTTATACAAAAGACTACATTCCTTTACATGACTAATTTCTAAGGGAATGTTTTAATGATTCAATTTGCAAAACCTCCTTATTAAGACCTGGAAATATAAAACTGATTTTTTTTTTTTAAAGATTTTTTGTTTTTAACGTAATCACTACACCTAGCATGGGGCTTGAACTCACAACTCTGAGATCAAAAGTTGCATGCTCTATCGACTGAGCCAGCCAGGTGTCACTGAAACTGAATTCCTGATACCAGTTACTTCTCAGACCTTGCCTAACAATGCTCTTGGACCCCTAGTAACTTTTGCTATTTAACAGCCTATTTGAAATTCTTCAGTAAAAACCATGGCAGGTGTATATAGTACAGGTGTATCACGGTATGCTTAATTCCTCCAAAGAGTCTTCCCCTATCCAAAATGAAGAACATCAACAGAATGTAAAGACTGTAACAACTCCTCTATATCCTTCCAATTTAAACCACTGGAGCATCAGAGTATGGGCACACAATGTGCATGTCTGTCAGGGTGTGAGGAGCCAGTGTGAGGAGCCATATGTGTTTATGCTATATGTATGTCTGGGTTACTTCTATGTACCAATTTCAAACTAGCATTTGTTTTACTAGGTACCAACAATATTATTGAAGCGATGTCATTTAAAATTAAAACCAATATGGTCAATGCAAAAAAACCAGTATATTAAATACTGTATGGACTGTAGAAAATACAAGCAGAAAGAAAAAAATATTAACCATAATCACTTTGTAAAGAGCAAATTTTGTTTAACAAGCTAATATATATTCATCCAATGTTATATATACATATGTATGTGTATACATCTATATTTATTAAATTACTTATAAGACTTTTAAGTACTACAATACAGTTGTAAATAATTTTAAGAAACTCAGTTTGAAACGGAATATGGGGGCGCCTGGGTGGCTCAGTTGGTTAAGCAACTGCCTTCGGCTCAGGTCATGATCCTAGAGTCCTGGGATCGAGTCCCGTGCTGGGCTCCCTGCTCGGCGGGGAGTCTGCTTCTCCCTCTGACCTCTCCCCTCCCACGCTCACTCTCTCATATAAATAAATAAATTAAATAAAGAGAAACTGAGTATGGAACACACTTTTATTATTCATGTAATTATAGACATAATATTTCTGAAATAGATTGGATCATGTTCAATGGTAATAAAGTCATTACTTAGGTAGAAAGAAAAATAATTATTTTAGAATTACTTATTCTAATAAATATTAAAATTCTAATAGAATTATTTAGGGGTATTTGGGTGGCTTAGTCGGTTAAGCCTCTGACTTGATTTCAGCTCAGGTCATGAGTTTAGGGCCATGAGCTCAAACTCCGTGTTGGGCTCCTGACTCAACAGGGAGTCTGCTTGAGATTTCTCTCCCTCTCTCTTTGCTCCTCCCCCCACTCATGCATGTGCCCACACTCCCCTTTTCAAATAAAAAAATATAAAAAAAAAAAAAAAAAAAAAAAAAACGAAAAGAAAAAAAAAAAGCCTAGGTAGAAAGGAAACAGGGCGACAGTGAGAGATGAGGGGGAAATGAGCATGGAGCTAGTCTCTGATACTTGGTCAAATAAACTAAAAAAGAGAGAAGAGTGATTCCTGATGTTTGCACAAATATTAGGAGCAAAATAAGGAAAAGTCCTTAGAACAAAATGTTCTAAGAAAAGATGGTTGGGGGCGCCTGGGTGGCTCAGTGGGTTAAGCCGCTGCCTTCGGCTCAGGTCATGATCTCAGGGTCCTGGGATCGAGTCCCGCATCGGGCTCTCTGCTCAGCGGGGAGCCTGCTTCCTCCTCTCTCTCTCTGCCTGCCTCTCTGCCTACTTGTGATCTCTGTCTGTCAAATAAATAAATAAAATCTTTAAAAAAAAAAAAAAAAAAAAAGAAAAGATGGTTGGGAAGCTGATGCACTTTGGTTGTTGATAAGGTTCATGAATCTATGCCATGAGCAAGGATCTAAATTCAGGGTTCCTCAGCACCGGCCCTACTGACATTTTGAGCTGTGTTAAGTCTTTGTTGCGAGGGTAGGGGGACTGTCTTGTGCACTGTAGGATGTTTAACAACATCCCTCACCTCTGCTCACCAGTAGCACCTCTCCAGTTGTACCAACCAAAACTGTCTCCACAAGATCCCCGGGGGGAGCCAATCATTGTTGGGTGAGAACCAGTGCTCCAGGAAGAAACCTCCCACATCACTCCTACCTTCCCTGGCCTGCTTGCTATTCAAATCCCGCCTCTTCCATGAGCAGCCTGCCCTTCTCTATTATTTCGAGAAGTTGTTCACATTTTGGGAAATTAGATATACTGGAGTTCTGCACATTGTTAGCTTCTTCTGTAAAAACTGCCAGCACCCTGAGGACAAGGGCCATGTTCAACAAGGGCAAAGCTGGCATTTGAAGACTGTTGAATGAAATCAGGAGGAAGAAAATACGATTTAAAACAAGTGTTTCGGGCGCCTGGGTGGCTCAGTGGGTTAAGCCGCTGCCTTCGGCTCAGGTCATGATCTCAGGGTCCTGGGATCAAGGCCCGCATCGGGCTCTCTGCTCAGCAGGGAGCCTGCTTCCCTCTCTCTCTCTGCCTGCCTCTCCATCTACTTGTGATTTCTCTCTGTCAAATAAATAAATAAAATCTTTAAAAAAAAAAAAAATTTGAAAAAAAAAATAAATAAAACAAGTGTTTCAAACAAAAACAAAAACAAAAAAACAAGTGATTCAGTTATTTTTTTTTCTGTGGTGGAGTATCCTGGAGAATTTTTTTCCTTCCAACAATCAATGGACAAGCATTAAATATAGTAAGGGTATACTCATTTTATTCCCTATTGATATCTCATTTTTCTTACAACTTCCATATTGAGCAATTAAAGATAGAATATGAAGCTTGTATTTTACAAGACCAACACTCTAGCCCAAGCTAGAGTTAAACTATATACTTTGTAAGTAAATTACTCAAGGCAAAGTGAAAATGCTATACAATATTCACAAAAGCCATTCATAACCATATTCAAAACATAGTCAAACATGCCTTCACTGTAATTCTCCATATTCATTTCTACTTACTCCTGGCAAAGGACTCAAGATTTATCAGCTCCAGCCTTTATATCATTATGTAAATATTAAAGGTCTTCATATCAGTATGTAAATATTAAACAAACAAAAATCAAAATTTTCCTATTACTTAGCCCCAAAGTTTAACTTTTACCTATGTAAAAAATTTACAGTGAAGATCAAGTATAACCAGATTTGTTTTTTTAAAAGATTAATTTGAGAGAGAGCATGTATGCATGCTTGAGGCTATGAGCAGGGGAAGGGACAAAGGAAGGAGAGAAGCAGACTCCCCACTCAGCGGGGAGCCCATCACAGGGCTTGATCTCAAGACCCCGGGATCATGACCTGAGCTGAGCCAAAACCAAGAAGAGGGCCCTTAACCAACTGAGCCACCTGGGCACCCCAAAGTATAATGAAATTTATTTAAAAGCCACAGTAACTACAATATAATTACCTGGACTAGGAATCTGGTCACGATATTTTGGAACTTCATCGTTCAGAGTCTGAAGCATAGCCCACATTGTGAATGAGAAGAGGGCAGCCAGGAATCCATAAAAGACTAGGTAGAAGAGCAAGATCAAACCTGGAAAAGAAAATAAAACTTAGGACTAATGGAGATACACACATATGTTATTGGGAGGGTGTGTGGGGCAGATTAAAGAAACAAACCAACTGTTTACAAGGCTAGGATTCCAAGCTTTGCCATGCACACAGCCAAAAATCTTCATATTCAGAACACTACAAAGTTGCCCAAGCAAAAGGTATTTCAGCAGGCAGCACCCACCCTTTCCAGGACCCCTTATCTCCACCAACACTCCCAACTACAGATAGCTTCCATGGTCATACTCTGGTTCAAGATCAGAGCTTTAAAACTTCAGCACATAGGGGAATGTTTCCCAAAATGAACTTTATGTCCTCCAGTGAGACAAAAGATGATTTCAGGTAGAGTAAAACCCTCATATGCACATGTTCCTTTAAGCAGCAAACAGAAAGGAATTAGTACCTCAAGCCCCTATTTCACAATATTTACATAAATTTAAGTTTTATAAAATGAGTGGACTTAAAGGACAGCCAGGAAATGTGCACAGAAGGCAAACATGAAGATGTATTCAATGAATAATGTTTAGGAAACACTAGTCAAGTAGAAGGCTCATGCAAAAAGCAAAGAAAGGACAAGGACCAGAAACAAGTGCCCCGACCAATGGGACTACTGACTCTACAGCTAAGCACAAAGCAAGAGTTGGCATACCCAAGTTTCAACATCAAGGACTTAAGTCTTTTTTCCTTCACAATCTGGAAACACTAAAACAAATCTATCCTAAGCCAGTGACTTATTTGGGGAATATCTAAAATCATTTTTCTCAAAAATCTACATTCAAAGTTCTAACATCAGAAGTGGTCACCATCAAGATTATTTATCAGAATATATTGTTAAAGTCACACACTTATATTTAAATGTTTCAAAAATTGATCAAAAGATAACAAATCCCCAGATGCAGCAACAGTGAAAACATTTAATTCCCTGGGGTTGAATTAACATCAGTTTCATCTCCCAATCTTAATAACATACTTGTTTGCCTGACCCTAGTACCAGCAGAGGGTCCTGGTGCATAGGTTCCTATCTATAAATCTGTGGACTCTCACCACCCCCAGGCAAGGATTAACTTCAAAGTTTTTGAGATTTCTAGTATAATTTGTTTCTGAGTATATCCATTTTCTACCCCCTGGAGTATCACTCTACAACGTTTTTCTTTTTCAAAAGACCCCATGACCCCAAAACAGATTGTGCCAAAAGCTGGGTAACTTTTATTTCTTCAATTTGGGTAGGAAACTGCCCACCCCTCCTCCCAAATAAAGGGGAAATAATTAAAGCAATTTCATCTTAATTTAGACTAGCACCCACCCATCCTCCCTTGCCCCAGTTACCAGGAAGCCAAAATAGGGAACGAGAGGACAGAAGGAAGAAAGGACAGCATGTCACCTTCAGATAGCATCACTTCCCTACCACATACAGCGATCCTGTTGCAGAAAAAGAAAAGGAAGACCAATCTCAAAGAAGTGCTCAATTTACTATAAAGGGAAATGAAACACAAGCAAAGCCCAAAGGCTATTTTAATGAGACACAGGAGAAATGATTCTTACAGATCTAGATGTTTAAAGGACCTAATAGATAAAATCCTCCATTCAACAGGCTAGAGTCGACAAATACATAAATGTAACAAGTGTCAGCTGTGTTCCACACTCTATAAAAACTCTATAGAAATAGCAGAATGAGGCTACAGCAGTTTGTTGACTGATGCAGTAGGTAAATTTAAAACAAAAGTGCTGACAGTTTAATTTAGTTGTGTTTTTAAGTCATCCCCAAATAGTAATATACTATTTTCAAAATCTGGTTTTCAGTTTCCAGGAAAAACATAAATGAAATTTATAAAAAGCTACAAAATGAATAAAAATAAAACAGACATGAACAAACTATATCCAAATATGCTTTCTAAAGAACCATTACACAACAAAAAACTCTAAAAACTTCCTATGAAGTATGTTCCCAAAAATTGGGATGCCTGTCAACTGAGCATCTGACTCTTGGTTTCAGCTCAGGTCATGACCTCAGGGTCAGGAGACTGAGCCCCATGACAGGCTCTGAACCCAGTGTGGAGTCGGTTTGGAATTCTCTGTCTCTTCCTCACCCTCTGCCCCTACTAAAATAAATAAATAAAATCTTTAAAAAAAAAAAAAAGATACACAACTTATAACTATGCCCCAAATCTGATGCCATATACTAGTGGCCATCAAATCAATTTTGAATGTAAGGCATGTAAAAATAAGAACAGAAGTGATTTTAGCACTGAGTTTTCTCTACTTGAAAATGTCCCTTTTGCTAAGACCCAAACCTAATATTTAAAATTAATCTTACTTATTAATATCATATATGAAGGATCACTCATAAGGGTAGCAACAATTTATCAACTTTTACCTCCTTTCTCCTACTAAGAAAAAAAATACTAGAAAAACAGCAGTTGTAAATCACTGCTCTTATATACAGTTCCTTAGATTCAGTTTGCAGACAGGCCTAACACACTGATGCAGATCAAATTGGGGGCACACCCCAGGTTAGTAGTGGATGGTGCAGATGGAAGCTGTTCGTTATGCCATGTCTGAATCAGTTCTAGTTAATGCAAGCAGGAAACAGCAAATGAAGCCAAAATAGTGCTTTTTAGATTACTGATGTTCCCCAGGTTAAAATCCTTCAAGAATTTCCTTAAGTCAGGGATGCCTGGGAGGCTCAGTCGTTAAGTGTCTGCCTTCAGCTCAGGTCATGATCCCAGGATCTTGGGATTGAGTCCTGCGTCAGGCTCCTTGCTCAGCAGAGAGACTGCTTCTCCCTCTGCCAGCAGCTCCCCCTGCTTGTGCTCTCTCTTGCTGACAAAATCTTAAAAAAAAAAAAAAAAAAAAAAAAATTTTTTTTTCCTTAAGTCATTAACCAACTAAAGAAACTAACATGCACTAAACTCTGAAGAAACATGAGCATTTTCAATAGTTATGAGGTCAGAAGAATTATAACTAAAGATGTTTATTCAAAATAAGTATCAAAAAGCTTAATGTTGTAATTGGTGTCTTTACTTTCTTTCTTTCTTTCTTTTTAAGATTTTATTTATTTATTTGACACAGAGAGAGAGAGAGCGCGCACAAGCACGGGGAGTGGCAGGCAGAGAAAGAGGAAGAGGCATGTTCTCTGCTGAGCAAGGAGCCTGATGTGGGGCTCAATCCTAGGACCTGGGGATCATGACCTGAGCCGAAGGCAGATGCTTAACCAACTGAGCCACCCAGACACTCCTGGTGTTTTTGTATTATCATTGTTCTAATAGTATATACAGAAGCACAATGCTACTTCTATACTTACACTCTGAGATCTAAGGGCACATTATAGAACTATCAAATAACTAAAAACTTCTAGCTTTCTCCAACACAGGCACACGAACTGACTCTGTTACTGCTATTCTCTCTTCACTTCTGTTCCTTGAGAAGCCCCAATTTTAAACTCCTTTCTTCTCTCTCATTGTATTTTGGCTGAGGGAAGGGATAATAGGACAGACCCAGCAAGAGGCCATGAAGCAGGGTGGGTATATGATATGCATGGGCTTTGCTGGAGTCAGACTTAGACTCAAATCCTGGCCTGACCACTTTCCCACTGTGACCTTGGGAAAGTATCCAAGCCCATCTGAAAAAAGGGGGGGGGGCGGTTAAGAGTAATATCTACTTATACACATTATAGAAAGGCAACTAAAAGTCAAGAAATTTGACAACATAAAAACAAACTTCAGGGGGTAAAAAAGACCAACAACCAAAGTAGAAACATTTTTGTAATTGATACTGCAGCTAGGCTTTTACACTAAATTTAAGCTTTAAATCTTAACCTAATCAGTTGCACTCTGCTCTCAAAAAATGTTTTCCTCACAAATGAGGTTTGCTAATGTGGAGTCTATAAAAGAACAAAGCAGCAAAAAATCTGGCCAAGGTTTATTCCATGTCATTCAGGGAAGGAGAAAAGGGTCCTGAGCAGCCACTTTGTTTCAACCCCAACTGAGTGTCCAACAGTCCAGTTCTGGCACCAACCGCCCAGTGCAGCACAGAGTCCGCTAGCTTGGGGCATGGCCCGCACTCCAGACACTGCCTGAACTGCTAAACCAACTGGCTACCAATTTGGGACCACCCAATGCTCCTTCAGGTTTGAGAATTTGATAGAATAACTTAACTCAGAAAGGGCTATACTTAAGATTACAGTTTTGTTATAAACGAGACACAGACAGCGTGGAGTCTGGGAGGGAATGCAGTTTTTTAGGCCCTATCCTCATGCAATGAGGGAACATACCCTCTCAGCATATGGACGTGTTTCCCAACCTGAAAGCTCTGTTTCAGTATCTAAAGTTTTTACTGGAGTTTCATTACATGCGTATGATTAAATCACTGGCTATGTGATTAAACCCTATCTCCAGTCCCCTCCTCTTCCCTCCCTAAAGGTTAGGTTGGCTCAAAGTCCCAGTCATCTAATCATATGACTGGTCTAAGGACCAGCACCTAGGGAAGCTATTGAAGGGCCCACCATAGGTCACTCCATTAGCATAATATAGATACTCCCCATCAGGAAATTTCCAATGGTATTTAGAAACTCTGTGCCAGGCACCTGGGATGAAAATCATACAGATTCTTTATTATATAATACCAGAAACATAATCTGGACACATGGGGAGTTACTAGGCTTCATCAAGGCCTGAACATACATTCCCACTCAACACACCTTAACACCCTGTGATCTGATTCCCAGACTTATATGTGAACTTCCTAGTTACTTGATGGTACCTAGATACTAAAAGACTGTGCCCTTCCTCAGAATTCTGAAGATCAGAAACTGCATTCCATTGGTAAATAAATTAGCGTTCTGTTCACAGTTTAAAAAATTTTAGAGACAGGTCTAGTTAAGAAAAAACAAAAACAGCAATCCTATGGACAAATTTAAAATCCTTTATTTGTATTCTTTATTTTTTAATAATTTGTATTTTTAAAATTAACTTTTTATTGAAGATTCCAATTTCTCCACATTCTCATCGACACTTTCTGTCTTTTTATACAGCCATCCTACTCAGTGTGAAGTGGTATCTCAATGTGGCTTTAATTTGCATTTCCCGGATGGCTAATGATGTTGATCATCTTTTCATGAGCTTATCCGCCATCTGTATCTTCTCTGGAGAACTGTCCATTAAGATCCTGGATCCATTTTTAAATTGGGTTGTCTTTTTAAGTTCTAAGAGGCTTTTAAAAACACATTACAGATAAAAGCTTCTATTCAGATATATAATTGTTTATTCCAATTCTGTGGGATCTTTTTGTGTTCATGATAGGGTCTTTTAAGGCAGAAAAGTTCTTAAGCTTGACTAGTCTATTTTTTTCCTTGATTGTATTATTGTTGGTGTCTTACATAAGACACCAAAGCCTAATCCAAAGTCATGAAAACATGCATCTGTTTTCTGCTAAGAAGTTTATAGTTTTAGTTCTAATGTTTGGGTCTTTGATCTATTTTGAGTTCATTTTGTAAAAAAAATCTTTATATTTATTTTTAAAATATTAATTACATGGTGTTTGAACTTACAACACTGAGATCACGACCTGAGCCCAATCAGATGCTTAACTTCCCCAAGTTCATTTTCTAAAAAAGATTTACTTATTTTCAGGGCGCCTGGGTGGCTCATTGGGTTAAAGCCTCTGCTTTCGGCTCAGGTCACGATCCCAGGGTTCTGGGATCGAGCCCCGCATCGGGCTCTCTGCTCAGCGGGAGCCTGCTTTCCTTCTCTCTCTCTGCCTGCCTCTCTGCCTACTTGTGATCACTGTCTGTAAAAAAAAAAAAAAAAAAAAAAAATTTTTTTACTTATTTTGAAAGAAGCACCCGTGAGTGGGGGGAGGGGCAGGAGAGAGAGACTCTCAAGCCAACTCTATTGTGAGCATGAAGACTGCCATGGGGCCTGATCCCACTACCATGAGATCAAGACCTGAGATGAAATCTCCAGAGTCAGAAACTTAATGGACTGAGCCACCCACACACTTCGAGTTCATTTTTATATAATGGTATGAGGAAGGGGTCCAACTTCATTGTTTTGTAGGTAGGTATCAGTTGTTCCAGTACCACAGGTTTACAAAATCATTTGTTCCAGCACCCGTAGCCTGGCTTTAAAAAAAAAAAAAAAAAGAAATTGTTCCTCATTGAAAGGGTGAGTTTTTGGGACACCTAAGTGGCTCAGTTAGTTAAGCATCTGCCTTTGGCTCAGGTCATGATCCCAGGGTCCTGGGATCGAGCCCCACATTGGGCTCCCTGTTCAGCAGTGTGTCTGCTCCTTTTCCCTCTCCTCCCTGCTTGTGTTCTTTCTCTCTCTCTCTCAAATAAATAAATAAAATCTTTAATAAAAAGCAGTTTGCGTAAACTAATAAGCACCTTTTTTTATAATAAAAATATGTTCAGATACACATGCATTCACATTTTATACATTTATTAAAAAAATTAAACAAGATAAAATAATGTGCCTAAGATTAGCCTACTAGTTTAAGAGTGACATTCAGACCAGTCCTTCTCCATGTGGCACCTTTACCTGGCCTGCTCTCCCTGGGAGCCTCAAATTGTTACTTTCTATTTTTTAGACTTTAATTTTAAATAATCGCTACATTCAATGTGGGGCTCGAACTTTCAGCCTTGAGATCAAGAGTTGAATGCTCTGCCTGAGCCAGCCAGGTGCCCCAAATTGTTACCTTTTATAATCTAAACCCCCATTGTCTGAAAAATATCATTCAGGCATCTAGGTGATAGAAATTTACAAAGGGTAAGATCTGTTCCTTCTCTCTAAGAGTTCAGTTATCTCAAGTGACAGATGCATAAACAAAGAATTACAGACATCAAGTGCTACGGTTAAAAAAAAAAAAAGTGACAAAGAAGAATGAATTGTCTCTGACAGGGAGAGGAAGGAAAGGGATTTCATCAGAGAAGTCTTCCCAGAAATAAGTGAGTTGGCCCACCAAGGATGGAGAAGAGGAGGGCTCTCTGAGTCAAAGCCCAGATGACTAGAGGACTACATAGCAGGATCAGCCACCCGGAGTGTAACTTCCTCCTACCCTACCCCCAACTCCAACATACACTTGTGCCTGGGGTGAAGCAACTATTAACAGTAGCAACAACATCTACTTTGAAGTGGGAGCAGGGAGTGGATGCTTGAGCTGAGAAACTTGGTAATGCCCTGGGTAGGCTGGTGAAAACCTAAAAGGAGTACAGAGTCTCCATACCTAGACCATCTCTTGGCTGGCATATGCTTACATACATCCTAGATTCCTGTAACCAGGAAGTCTAAATACAAAGTGGAGGAGCACAGATACGCATAATCACCAAATATTTGAGAAAAAAACTAATCTGATAAAGTATCAAGCTCAACAAAGACAGTAACTTAATACCTGGAAGAAGTGGGTACAAACAGAGCAAGAAAGGAAAAAAGCATAAATATATTTAAAATACAGAGGAGAAGGTGGAAGGACTATTTCTAAAAATCAGATTTCATATTCTAATTATTAAAAAATAAAAAACTCATAGACAAAATGAACTGGGGAAGAGTTAAATTCTAAAAAATCCACACTCCTAAGGAAATAAAGCAAAGACTGGGAGAAAATTTTTACAGAACACGTAACCAACAAAGGACCCACTTGCCTCTAGAATATGTAAAGAACTCTTACAACAAAACAAATTTTTAAAAAATGCACAAAAGTTTTTAAAGAAAACTTCATCAAAGATTTAAGGACTGCAAAAAAATAAGCTCATGAAAAGGTGCTCCAACATCGCTAGTTATCAGGGAAGGGCAAATCAGAACCACCATTAGCTGCCACTACATTAGGCTCACTAAAATGCTAGAAAACCTAGGGACTGACAATACCAAATGACAGCCCAGGAGTGGAGCAACTGTACTTTCATACATTCCTGGTGGGAATAAACAACAACAAAAAAAGAGAAAAGCCCTATTTTAGAACCAATTTGAAAATTTTTTGGAAAGTTTACAATGTACACCTACGACAGGGTCCAGCTAATCCATTCCTAGATATTTAACCAAGAAAAATAAAAGCACATATTCCAGAGTAATGTATATGAATATTCATAGGTGCTTTATTTGTAATTACTAAAAAGTACAATCAATATGCACATCAAAAGATGAATTAATAAGTTAATGCTGGTAT
This sequence comes from Mustela erminea, assembly GCF_009829155.1. Taxonomy (NCBI): domain Eukaryota; kingdom Metazoa; phylum Chordata; class Mammalia; order Carnivora; family Mustelidae; genus Mustela; species Mustela erminea. The sequence goes on from NC_045614.1 coordinate 152,131,087, forward strand.
ATCTATACAATGGAATAATATTCAGACTATTTCTCAAAAATAATTACACTAAATGAAAGGAGTCAGTCCCTCCTCACCCACCCCAAAAATGTACACACTACACTCCATGTATTTAAAATTTCAGAAAATACAAAGCAAAGTGTCAAAAAGCAGATCTATTTTTGCCTGCAGACTGGGGAGGTAGGGAGAGAGGATGGATTACAAAGGGACAAGAGGAAATTTGGGGAGTAATGATTATGTTCATTATTTTGATTAGTGAGAGTTTCACAGTATTATGTATGTATATGCATATATGTGAGTATGTCAAAACTCAAGTTATGCACTTCAAATATGTGCAGCTTACTGTTTGTCCATTATACTTCAGTAAAGCTGTTTAAAAAACAAAAGCTTAGGAGAAAGGCTAACCTAATGAATTGGCCAGCTAAAGAAAAATTCAGTGAGCATTATCTCAAACCAAGATTTTCTGAAACACTGGGCAAAAAGAGGGAGGGAATATATGGAAATTATTGAGACATGGGGGAGAGAACCAGAATATCATCAACAAATCTAAAAGAAATTCCATCAGAAAAGGGAAGAAGGGAAAGAATGTTCAAAGAAGTAACAAATTTTCTGTCTAGACTGGAAGACTGAAAAATACTGGAAACATCCCAAGACCTGGACATAAGTAAAGTTTCAGAATACCAAACATAAAGAGAAAATTTCTTAATGCTCCTAAAGAGATAAAACAGGCTCGGGACGCCTGGGTGGCTCAGTTGGTTAAGCAGCTGCCTTCAGCTCAGGTCATGATCCCAGTGTCCTGGGATCGAGTCCCACATCGGGCTCCTTGCTCAGCAGGGAGCCTGCTTCTCCCTCTGCCTCTGCCTGCCGTTCTGTCTGCCTGTGCTCGCTCTCTTCCCTCTCTCTCTCTGATAAAAAAAAAAAACAAAAAAAAAAAACAACAGGCTCTACCTAAGGCAGACAACTGTAACCAATAGATATCTCACTGGTGAAAAATGAAATCTATTTCAAATTGAGGAAAAACTATTGTAAACAAAAAGATCAACCATTTAAATAAACAAAAGGACATCTCCAGACATACAAGGACTCAGAAAATTTACTAACCTGAAATCCTATCTGAAAGAATTGGTTATGCAATTATAAAAAAACTGAAGAGCAATAGCAAAAAAACTAACAATGTAAGTGTCCTCAAACAAAGCAAAGAAGTAAAACATAATATATAATGGAAAACTATAAACAGTAGTTAAAAAAGGAATGAAAGAGATTTCAAAAACCCAAAGTGGAAAAAAGTTACCCCAGAATGATAAATACCACAAGCTTAAATTTAAAACACCCAAAAAGAATTACATTTCTATAAATATATATAAAACAGTGTTTGTTAATGGGGCAGAGACTAAGAAACCAATTCACAAATGGTAGTCACCTCTGAAGACAACAGAAGGGATCAGGACTGGGTCTGAGGATGTGGTCAAGGAGGATTTGAGTTTTAGCTATACTGTCTTAATTCTTTTGTTTTTTAAAGAACTTATATAATATCTGATTTTTTTTAAAAAGTACAATCATAAACAAAAACAAGTTAATATAATGGTATATTTTAAAGTTTTCTTTAAAAAGAGAGGAAAAATATATAAAGCAATGGTAAGCAAAGAAACCAGTAAGACTTACTGGCAACATGCAAGTGTTGATTTTAATTTCTTTTCCTTATCAGTCTGAGGAATAATTTACACATAATAACTTTTATTAATTTCAACTGAACGATCCCAGGGAGTCTTTGACAGCTGCATAATCTGTGAAACCACCACTACACTACAGATACAGAACATTTCTATCACTTCTCAAAGTCCTTGTGGCCCTCTGCAATCCACACATCATTCATCAGGCAGCCAATGATTCCTTTTGTTGCTATATTAGTTTATACTTTATATAAAGTTAAAAATTTTAATGTTTAAATTTAATAACAAAACCCCAAAAATAATATGGCAAGAATAATTTCACAGTAGTCAGAAGACATTCTCAAAGTGGGTAAAAAAGAAATCCACTAAATGCTATTCATAGAAGAAAACCTAAAATTTTAACATAATGGTGGAAAACAAAGTGGGTCTTGGCTAACAAAAGGAAATCTAGATGTGATGTTATTACTCTAAGCAAACTAGAAATCTAAGTCAAAAAGCATTAAGAGAACACGTTGAAAAAAAAGAGAATATGTTTCATACTAATAAAAATACATCAAGATACTAATAGACATGATGCTAAATGGCTTAACATAAGTAAAGCGAAAGCAAAATCACAAAATTACCACAATCACATAGAGATTTTAACATACCTCTCCCAGAAATCCAGAGATAAAGTAAATAATAACAGGAAGAAGAGTATTTTTTTAGACTTATTTATTTGAGGGAGAGAGAGCACTCGCACATGGTGAGGGGGTTGTGGGGTAGCCAGAATCCTAGGACCTTGAGATCATGACCTGAGCGAACGCTTAACTGACTGAGCTACCCCGGCACCCAGAACAGTAAGTATTTTTAAAACAACTAATAGTTACTTAGTATATGTAGAACTTCCATAGTCACCAGGAAATATATTCTTTACAAACTTGGAACACTATCCCTAAAGATTCCATGACTTAAGATACAATAACACAAAAACAAAAGCTAAAAACTTAAAAAAAAAAAAAACAAAAAAAAAACAAGGCTACATTCTCTAAAACCAAAGTAAATATATTAGAAATTAAAACAAAAATTTAGAAAATAGATTTCTAAATAATTCTTGGATGAAAAAGACAATGAAACCTGAAATACTCAAAATCCAAAACAATAATGTAGTCAGAGCAGAAGCAAAGGAAAAATCCTTAGAGTCATTCACTAAAAAGTAAGATTAATGAAAAGGAGCCAGGTTTTTAATTCAAGACTAAAATAAATTCAAGGACAATGGGAGAGATTTAAGATGAAAGTAATAGAAACAAATGCAAAAATATTTAATTTGATCAATAAAATCAGTTTCAATTCACAAACCTGAGAATAGATGAAATATATAATATTTTAAGGAAAATATACATTTCCAAATCAGAAGTTTTTATTAAAAAAGTAAATAAAGCTCTACCCCTAAAACATACACCATGTCCAAATGGCTATAGCCGGTTCTCCCAATTTTCAAGGAATAGAATTTTTCTATTAACTATCCTTTTAGGATGCTCTGTAAGTTATCTAAATGGTTTTTATAAGGCCAGCATATATAATACCAAAATTGAACAGACAGCATCCAACCCAATTTCACACATGTATTTTATTTTACAAATGCTCACATAGAGCTTCCATATGTGAAATTTGTAAGAATGACACAGGAACAGAGATACAGATCGACAAAATCCGAGAAAAGATCCAAGATGAAGTTTTACATGTAAGAAAGTTGGCAATTCAAATCAGTGAGGAAATACTGGATTATTCAATATATTTTGAGTTGATTAGGAACAGCCTATTAAATAAAAGATTGTTGGATTTGTAATAATGTTAATTTAAAACAAATATTTTTAAATAAAAGAAACAAAGGAGAGCAAAGGGACTAAGTGACCATGAAAAAAAAAAAAAGAGCAAACAAAGATATGCTCAGTTGCAGTTACCAGAGATAATGCAAATGAAGCCAACCAGGTATCAATATCCCATCAAACTGGCAAAAAATTTTATTTATTTATTTGACAGAGGGGCGGGGGAAGCAGGCTCCCTGCTGAACAGAGAGCCCAATGCGGGGCTCGATCCAGGACCCTGAGAACATGACCTGAGTCACAGGCAGAGGCTTAATCCACTGAGCCACCCAGGCACCCCCGGCAAAAAAATTTTAAAGGGTGGTAATATCCAATGCTCAGAAAGTCAAAGGGAAAATGGTACTTTTAGCCACTGCTGGTGGAAGTATAAATTGGCACAGTCTATTATATAAAGGAGGACAGTCTATTAATATAAAAATGAACATACAAAGTGGTAATTCCATTTCTCAGTAGCTACCCTAGATAAACAGCGGCACATACACAAGCAGCAATCTTTAAGAGAAAAAATTAGAAATAATCTAAGTATTCACAAAAAATATTTATGTATCTCTTGGATATACAGCTCTGCACTGCGATTATGTAATGATTCAAAGGAAAGAAATAAATACACACTAACATGGAAACACAGGACACACTTACAACATACATTTTTCCTATTACTCATGTAAAAGTAGAAAATTACTTATTCCTACATATTCCATATATACCCCCAAGCTTATATATACTTATGTGTAAGTATATACATACATACAGATGCACTGAAATAGGGCTGAAAGAAAACTGATAAACAATCATTTTTATAGTAAAGACTCCACAACTGGTGGAAAGCAATCAAGAGAAACATAAATGTATCCGCATACTCTCGGGGTACTTGGGTGGCTCGGTTGAGCATTTGACTCTATTTAATTTTAAAAGATTTTATTTTTTTGACACACAGAGAGAGAGAGAGATCACAAGTAGGCAGAGAGGCAGGCAGACGGAGAGGGGGAAGCATGCTTCCTGCTGAGCAGAGAGCCGAATGCGGGGCTCGATCCCAAGACCCTGAGACCATGACCTGTGCCAAAGGCGAGAGGCTTATCGCACTGAGCCACCCAGGCACCCTGAGCATCTGACTCTTGATTTTCGCTCAGGTCACGATTGAGCCTCAGAGACCAGCTCTGTGCCCAGTGTGGAGTCTGCTTGATCCTATTCCTCTGCTCCTCCCCAACTAACGTACTTTCTCTCTAATAAATAAATAAGATCTTTTAAAAAAAAATGTATTCTTTTCTCTAATATTCAGTTGGCAATGTTTATATACACACAGAAAGATCGAATGTCAATGAACATCCACAAACACACCTAGATTCTACAGTTAACATTCTACTGTATCTCCTATCTATTCACCATTTACTTTTTTATTTTTTTTAAAATATTTTATTTATTTATTTGACAGATCACAAGTAGGCAGAGAGAGGGAGAGGAGGGAGCATGCTCCTTGATGAGCAGAGAGCCCGATGCGGGGTTTGATCCCAAGACCCTGAGATTGTAACCTGAGCTGAAGGCAGAAGCTTAACCCACTAAACCACTCAGGCACCCCACCATTTATTTTTTAAATGCATTTCAAATTCCAGATGTCAGTATGTATACTTCAGCCCCAAACACTTCATCATGCATATTAACTAAAATTGGAGAAACATCACATTTAATGAAATACACAACAAATCTCTAACATGCTATTAGATGGATTTTGACAACCCCACCCCAAAAGATGAATAACCCAATTAAAAAATGGGCAGAAGACATGAATAGACATTTTTGCCTTGAAGACATACAGATGAACAACAGACACATGAAACGATGTGCAAGATCACTTATTAGGAAAATGCAAATCAAAACAATGAAATATCACCCCACACCTGTCAGAATGACTAAAATCAACAACATAAAAAACAAAAGGTGTTGGTGAGGATGTGGAAAAGGGAAAACCTTATACTGTTGGGGGGAATGCAAACTGGTGCAGCTACTCTGGAAAACAGTATGGAGAGTCTTAAAATAAATAAATTAATTAATTAAATAAACAGAACTACCAGGGTGCCTGGCTGGTTCAGTCTATACACAGCATGTGATTCCTGATCTTAGGGTTGTGAGCTCAAGCTTCACATTGCTGGGCAGAGAGATTACTTAAAAATAAAATCTTACAAAATACCATGCATTTTTTTCAAAGAAATGGAACAAATAATCCTAAAATTTATATGGAACCAGAAAAGACCTCGAATAGCCAGAGAAATACTGAAAAAGAAAGCCAAAGTTGGTGATATCACAATTCCAGACTTCAAGCTCTATTACAAAGCTGTCATCATCAAGACAGTATGGCACTGACACAAAAACAGACACATAGATCAATGGAACAGAATAGAGAGCCCAGAAATAGACCCTCAACTCTATGGTCAACTCATCTTCGACAAAGCAGGAAAGAATGTTCAATGGAAAAGGAAAAAAGATAGCCTCTTCAACAAATGGTGTTGGGAAAATTGGACGGCCACATGCAGAAAAATGAAATTGGGCCATTTCCTTACACCACACACAAAAATAGACTCAAAATGAAGGACTTCAATGTGAGAAAGGAATCCATCAAAATTCTTGAGGAGAACACAGGCAGCAACCTCTTTGACCTCAGCCTCAGCAACTTCTTCCTAGGAACACCGCCAAAGGCAAGGGAAGCAAAGGCAAAAATGAACCATTGGAACTTCATCAAGATCAAAAGCTTTTGCACAGCAAAGGAAACAGTTAACAAAACCAAAAGACAACTGACAGAATGGGAGAAGATATTTGCAGACAACATATCAGATAAACAGCTAGTATCCAAAATCTATAAAGAGTTTATCAAACTCAACACCCAAAGAACAAATGATCCAATCAAGAAATGGGCAGAGGACATGAACAGACATTTCTGCAAAGAAGACATCCAGATGGCCAAGAGACAAATGAAAAAATGCTCAACATTACTCGGCATCAGGGAAATACAAATCAAAACCACAATGAGATACCACCTCACACCAGTCAGAATGGCTAAAATTAACAAGTCAGGAAATGACAGGTGCTGGCGAGGATTCGGGGAAAGGGGAGCCCTCCTACACTGCTGGTGGGAATGCAAACTGGTGCAACCACTCTGGAAAACAGCATGGATGTTCCCCAAAAAGTTGAAAATAGAGATACCCTACGACCCAGCAATTGCACTACTGAGTATTTACCCTAAAGATACAAATGTAGTGGTCCAAAGGGCCACATGCACCTTAATGTTTATAGCAGCAATGTCCACAACAGCCAAAGTATGGAAAAAACCTAGATGTCCATCAACAGATGAATGGATAAAGAAGATGTCGTATATATATATACATATATATGTATATACACACACACACACATATACATACAATGGAATACTATGCAGCCTTCAAAAGAAATGAAACCTTGCCATTTGCAATAACGTGGATGGAACTAGAGGGTATTATGCTTAGCGGAATAAGTCAATCAGAGAAAGACAACTATCATATGATCTTCCTGATATGAGGAAGTGGAGATGCAACGTGGAGGGTTTGGAGGGTAGGAAAAGAATAAATGAAACAAGATGGGATTGGGAGGGAGACAAACCAAAAGAGACTTGTTAATCTCACAAAACAAACTGAGGGTTGCTGGGGGGAGGAAGGTAGGGAGAGGGTGGTGGGGTAATGGGCATTGGGGAGGGTATGTGCTGTGAAGTGTGTAAACCTGGTGATTCACAGACCTGTACCCCTGGGGCTAATAAAACATTATATGTTTATAAAAAAATTTTTTTTAATTATTTAAAAAAAAATCTTAAAAAAAAAAATAGAACTACCCTATAATCCATCAATTACATTTCTAGGTGTTTACTCGAAGAATACCAAAATACTAATTCGAAGGGATACACGAACTCTTATGTTTATCCACAATAGCCAAATCATGGAAACAGTCCAAGTGTCCATCAATCGCTGAGTGGGTAAAGAAGATGTGGTACGTACAGCATACAGCATACACAAACACACACACACACACACACAGGCATGTTACTCAGCCATTAAAAAAAGAATGAAAACTTGCTATTTGCAACAACACGGGTAGAGGAAGAGAGTATTATGCTAAGCGAAATAAGTCAAAGACTACATACCATATGATCTTACTCATATGTGGAATTAAAGAAACAAAACAATGAAAAAACAAAACAAAACAAAACAAAGGACCAAAGGGAATAAAGAGAAAGACATACTAAACTACAAGGAACAAACTGATCTTTACCTGTAGGAGGTGGGTGGGGGGGGATGAGTAAAACAGGTGATGGGGATTAAGGAGGGCACTTGTGATGAGCACGGGTGTTGTATGGAAGTGCTGAATCACTGTACTGTACACCTGAAATATTACACAATATGTTAACTAAAATTTTAAAACTTTTTTTTAAAAAGGGCTTTGATAAATGTATCCTGTATGATCTAAGCCCCCAGCAAGAGACATAATATTACATGACGCTACCAAGTTCTCTGGTGCCCCTTCCCAATCCCCATGACCACTGCCTTAAAGGAAACAACATTCTGGGCCTTTTTCCATCATAAGTGTTGCTTGCTTTAGAATTCATATAAATGAAGTCATATTGTATGTATTCTCTTAGGTAAAGCTTCTTTCCTGCTCAGCCTAATTGTGAAATTCATCCCTGTTCTGTGTATCCATAGTTCGTTCCTTTTTACTGTTGAGTAGTATTCTGCTGTTTGGACATACAAGTTTGTTTACCTATTCTCCTGCTGATGGACATCTGGGCTGTTTCCAGTTGAAGCTACTATGAAACATTCTTGTACAAGTATTTTCGTGAATATATGTTTTCATTTCTCTTGGGTAAACACCTAGGAGTAGAAATGCTGGGTCATGGAGTAGGTATACATTTACTTTTATAAAATACCACCAGACCTTTACCCCAAGTGGATAAACATTTTAAAAATCATTACTGTTAAAAAAAAAAAAAAGAAAAAAAATTACTGTTTACAATATTACCCCAGGAAAGAAGCTGAAGAGGACAATGGACTTACTGAATATTCACATCTGTACTATAAAAATTCAAACAACAGTGTTACTTTCATTATTTGAAAAGAACAAGCCAAGAGTCGACATCTCATCTAAGACCAGTTCAGATTTCTTACAACAGCCTACACTGACACCAACTTCTAAAGAGGTCAGCAAACCACAGTAGCTGCCTGTTGTTGTAAATAAAGTCTTGAAACCTAGCTAGGTCCATTGGTGTACAAATGGTCTATTGCCATTTTCAAGCCACAATAGCTGAGCTGAGTAGCTGCAACAGACACCAAATGGCTGGAAAAGCCTTAAGTATTATTTGGTCCCTTAAAAGAAAAAGCTTGCTGCCTGCTCCTCTAATAAAGCATTTATATACTTTTTTTTTTTTCATCTCAAAGTTAAATTTAGAAACTATCTTCTGCAACTTTTCTCCTACAGAAGAAACTAAAACCAAGAGATTTTAAATGAGTTACCTAAGCTTAGTTGATGTGTGGAACTAGAAATTAGGTCTATATTCTGAGTCCTTGTCTGGTCATCTCAGGATATTGGTATATCCTGATTCATGAAGTAAAAACATATACATATATGCCCACAGGCTCACTTTTACTACGGTGCCCTATCTGGAAACTTTAAAATGAATTAGTTTAGTGGGGCAGAATCATGGTAAGGTAAGGGGAATTATACCTTCACATAAAAATTAAGACTTTCTGTGTGCAGCTATACCAATTAACATATAATACTCTCACCTTTAGCCCAAGAAATAGGTGAATCACAAGTAAATAACAATTTGTGCTTCCAAAATCAGAACAAAAAAAGGTGCTCTTACTATGTGTTAGATGTTAGGGGGATATGCAAATGTAAATTCTGATTTGTGAGAACACCTAGTTAATAGGAGTAATGCATATAAACAGCCATAATCCAGGATACAAAGTTTTAGGTGTTATACGAGACAAATGTGGTGTTATTTTCACCAGGCATATATCAGAAAAATGCTTGCGATAGCTGACACTCAAAGGTCTCCGAAGTAGGGAAGAATTTATGATGCAGAGAGGAAGGGTACAGGGGAGGAAATGAACAGAGATGCACCCTATGACATGTGGTATACTACTGGAATAAGGTGGGCAACGACAGGTTGTAAGGTTGGAAACTTAGTTCTAAGCCAATATGTAATAAGCCTGGAATGCCAGGATGTTTGGAAATTATTTAAACCTTCTGAAAGCAGTGGGGATCCAAACACAATTTTGGGGAACGGGAAGTAGCACAATCAAAGCTGTAGCTTTAAAAATAACCTGATAGTAATGAAGTTACACTGGTTTAGGTCACAGTGATTCCAGTGGACTCCTTGGATCTTTCTGGGGGATACCTCAGGAGTTAAGAGCTCACCTTCCTCAAAGTTAACAACACTACAACTTTTTTTTTAATAGCAGATAAAAATTGGAAAGCCAACTGTCTACGTGAAATTGGAGCAACTATGGAAAAGTCACAAAAGCTCTTCATCTGGTGCTTTAAGTTTTTAATCAGAGAATTTATGAGAAAAGGCACTACCAGATCCTGACACAGTGGGGCCAGGGTTGAGAGGGAGTGTTAAGAACCATGACATTTCAAACAGGTGGTTAGTATTATGAAGCTATGAAAAGTGAACACCCTGATTTCCCTCTGAATGTGGGTTTTCATAAGATATGGTGGGGGGAGGCAGGGGCAGGGCAGAGGAAGTTAATTCCTGATTAATCTTAGTAGTAATAATGAGGGTGTAGATCACAGATTTAAGAGACATTACAGATGTAGAACTGGCATGATCTGGCCAGGTTTAGAGTCCAAATGAAGAAAAACATAGTGATTCCTATTTTCAAAAACTGTAAATATAGGAGCAACTCACAAGAACTTCAGTAGAGGAAGGGGAAAAAAGCTGTTTGCCAGATGATATATAAGGTAGTAACAGAGCTAGTCACGATATCTAAACCTCTCCCTCTCAGGTTTCTGAGATATATATAGGAAGCAACTAAATCAGAGACATGTTAACCCAAGTAAAATGTTTGAGTGATCTTTGCAATTGTTTTATGAGATTGCAAGGAAGAAGATGAGGAGAAAACAAGGAAAGACAGCAACTGGGAAATACACATTTAGGAAATGAGACAAGGAAAAAACAGACAGGAAGGAATCAGAAATGATTAGAGAGGTACTGGGTGGGGAGTGGTGTTAAGAGTACATAAAGGGCCACTAATTACAGGTCAGAACCTGCCAAAGAAAAGTACCTTATGCCTTGGACGTGGGTCAGTTCCAAAGTCATACCTTACTAAGGCATTAACATAATACTAAGCAGAAGTCACAAATAAGAGGCAGTCTATAAACAACTCAGTTACAAAGTTTAAACAGGTATCTGAGAGGTTGCCAAGCTAAATAATTTTTTTCAGAAATAATTAGTAAAGCACCTTGCAGGGCAGAAAACACGGTTACATAAATGCCCATTAAATCTGAGAGAACTTAAAAAAAACAAACAAAAAACAACCTTCATGCAGGTCTCATTACAGCAGTATAAGAAGCTGAACAGAGCAATAAGGCAGAAAGCAGACCTGGATAATAACCGTATTCCTGTTATCCTAATCAGATGCACCACTCAGGCATGCCACAAACTCAGCTGAATCTCCAAAGACAAAGTTAAGTGGAAGCTTCATCTCAACACTGAACTTCTATGAAAACTCACAGTGGTATTAAAAAAGGGGGGTAGGATGCCCAAACACTGGGGAACTATATACTATGATATATCAATACCACCAAAGAACATTTTTTAAAAAGTTGCAAAAATGGGGTGCCTGGGTGGTTCATTCAGTTAAGTGTCTACCTTCAGCCCAGGTCATGATACCAGGGTCCGGAGATCGAGTTCCACACTGGGCTCCTTGCTTAGCAGGGAGCCTACTTCTCTCTCTCTCTCCCTCTGCCTGCTGCTCCCCCCTGCTTGTGCTGTCAGATAAATAAATAAAATCTTTAAAAGAAAAAAAAAAGACTGTGAAAAGACTAATTACATGGAAATATTTCATAATAGTGCTCATTCTTTCAACCTATTCTTATTACCTTCCTACTAAGTGCTGAGCAACAGGCTCAGTGTTAGGGAATCAAAAGTGAGCGAATAAGAAACTTATATTCTAGTAAATGGGCAAAAACACTACTACAAAAAAATCATAAATGCTATAACAGAAAAAAAAACTATTATGGGATACACAGGAGCACTTGACACAGTCTTAAAGTAAAGAGGGGCTCAAAGACATTTACCAGAGATCAGGCTACCGAAGCCTGAGTACCCAGGCCAAGGAGAAGGAAAGAGAACACTCAAAAGCTAGGAAAGAGGACCAGAAGGGCCAGAGAATGGTAGAAAGAGATGACAAGAGAGAAACAAGTCAGTGAGATTATGAGGTGTGTGTGTGTCATGCTAAGGAGCCCCTGAAGGTAACAGAGATTTACATGAAGAGGTGTGTGAAGCACTTCATAGTCCTATGAAACATTTAATTGAAGCTCTCTGTCAGGCGGTTGGTTGTGTTAACATAAAAAAGCCATACCAACTACAGATGTAGATTTGGGAATCTTAACATAGAGATAATTCTAGCAGGGTATGTGGACAGTACCCACAGACGTGATGGACAGGGCACCAAGGTTACTCCCAACACATCAACAACCTCTGAGGTGGCAAAGGAATAAAAACCATTTTCCCCAAATGTTAAGTGGTAAAACTAGGTATCTAACTCTGTATTTTAAATTTTTATTTATACATTTAAAAAATCTATTTATAAAAAAGAAATAAACTATTAAAATGTTAATAGTGGTTACTTAAGTGGTTAAAGATTACCCATGACTTATGTTTTAGGGTTAGTTTTTCTCCCTTCCATTGTACAATCAGTGTTAAATGACTGGTCTTTAATCAAACATGACAAATACATGGAAATATTGCTACTAAAGACAGGAGGGTTTTGAAACTTCTTTTACTACAACTAATTTAATTCTATAGATATGAACTGGAAAGTCAATTTAAAATAATTAATATGGGGGCAGAGGAAGGTTGCTACTTAACAGTAAAACACAAACTACCGTAATTACAACATCTAGAATATAACACACAAACTTACCCCATCCCCTCCCTTCTACTACCAGTCCAGGAAGTGCTGTCTCCTGCTGGGTGATGGCTCAGTATGCCTCTGCTGCTGCCGATGCCACACCCACCACTGACCTTCATTTTTAGCCTGCACACAGGTTAAGGCAAGTCCTGTTACTTTCCCAACAGCGCACATTTTTGTAAAGTTTCTTTTTAATATGTCACACTCCACAGGACAAAGAACAACATCTTACAAAACTATGTGATACTGGGAAAATAAACACACTTGCCTTCTCCCCTACAGTCAAACACCCAAGATGGGATGGAGTGTGATCTCCAAGGCAGAGCATTTACTGAGGCATGACCCAGAATGGGAGCAGGTGACAGAAAATGGCACTTCATGGATCTATAAAAGAAAAGGCACATGAACAAAGTGTAGGTGTTAACTGATTTGGTCCAGAATCCTGACTGTGCTTAGAGATCAGCAACTCAAGTTTTAAGTTAGTATGAACATAAAGCATCTACTGACAGATAGCCTTAAGATAATGAACTCCGAAGAAGCTCACAACAGACGTGATTAAATGACATTAAGCTGTAGCAGTTAAAAAAAACAAAACAGGGGTGCCTGGGTGGCTCAGTGGTTAAGCTTCTGCCTTCAGCTCAGGTCATGATCTCAGGGTCCTGGGATTGAGCCCCACATAGGGCTCTCTGCTCAACAGGGAGTCTGCTTCCCCCTCTCTCTGCCTACTTTTGATCTCTCTGTCAAATAAATAAATAAATAAAATCTTAAAAACAAAAACAAACAAAAAACCCAAAAATGGTCTGGCCTTGGAGGTAGTCTAAAGGCCAAGGATCTACTCCTGAGTAAAGTTTGACAAATCAGACCTATGAGTTCAATTTTCTCACCTATGAAATGAGGGCACAGGGCTAGATTAGTGGCTTTCAAGTTTTTGACTGTGAGTCATAATAAGAAACACATTTTACACAGGGGTTATCTGTATATACAAAATACAGAAAAGCTTCATGGAATATGTTTCCTTAGAATAAACTTATTAGGTAGGATAAAATGGTATTTTTACTATTCTATTTCATTATTCTTAAAAATGTTAACTGCAACACATGGTCCATTACAGTATAAATAACAGTAGAGGATCTCTAAGCTTTCACTCTAATTATATATAATGCATTTAGGTCTAATTATATATAATACATTTAGGTTTAATATTTGCAACATAAATCACAAGATGCTAAATATTCTTTGTCTTGTGTTTTTATACATGACAATTACTTACTCCTGATGTATTCTTACTGTTCAGCCTAAGAAACCAACTCTAGGTACACTTTGATCACCTACAGTGTGCTTTACTTTAGAAGGTGGTTGTGAAGATCAAATGAGGGGATATGTATGTAATGATTTTGAAACTGCCCAACATTCAAGAAGCTACTCAAAATCTTTTACACAGGGATGCCCAGCCAGCTTGGTAAGTACAGCATGCATGTAACTCATGATCCCAGGGTTGTGGGTTTCAGTGTCCGGCTGGGTATAGAGATTGCTTAAAAAAATAAAATCTTAAAAATTCACATATTTTACATAGCCATTGCCAATAAGGCAATGTGGTGTAACCTGCAGTATTTTCATTTATCCCAAGTGTAAATGCCAAAACTACTTAAATGTGTGGTTTTAGGGGACCCTGGGTAACTATCAGTTAAACGTCCAACTATTGATTTTGGCTCTGGTCATGATCTCAGGGTGGTGGGATAGAGCCCTGTATCAGGCTCTGCACTGGGCATGAAGCTTGCTTAGATTTTCTTGCTCCCTCTGCCCCTCTCCCCCATAAAAAGTATATGTTTTTAATATATCCTTATAAAGTCTTTTATATCCTTTATAAAATCCTTAGGGCAGAGAAGGCTTTTTTCTACATACCAGCAGGTACAGCAATTTTACCAAAGTTTAAAAAAAAAAAAAAGGTAATCCTCCCACATTTAAATTTAAAAGCAACTAGAAAAAAATTTCAAATCAGTTTCTAAAAACAAAGAAAATAAAAAACACATTTCCAAAATGTAAAGGTTACACATACCATATAGGACCTTGAAATTCCACTGGTAGAAACATCTCAAGAAATAAATTTGTAATAATGTATGCTCAAGGCTGAAGGGACTGGGAGGAGAGACCAGTATATCCAATAAATTACTGGTAAAAAAATCAGGAGATACTCATCTTTCCCTGGATATCTCCCACGAATACATAAACTACATATATTAATAAACATGTTTATTTTTAAAAATCACGTAGTACATGGAACCATACAATAAAACATTAGCCATTAAAATGATGATATAGATCTTTATTAAAATGGTAAGATGCGGGGCACCTGGGTGGCTCAGTGGGTTAAAGCCTCTGCCTTCAACCCAGGGTCCTGAGATCGAGCCCTGGCAGTGGGCTCTCTGCTCAGCAGGGAGCCTGCTTCTCCCTCTCTCTGTCTACCTCTCTGCCCACTTGTGATCTCTGTCAAATAAATAAATAAAATATTTTTTTTATAAAAAATGATAAGATGCCCACAATATACTCAAAATAATAAGGGTCCCTGGGTGGCTCAGTCAATTGGGCCACCATCTCTTGGTTTTGGCTCAGGTTAAAATCCCAAGGGTCTTGGATCGAGCCCCAGGTACAGTCTCCTTCCTTATCGGGTGGGGGGAGGGGTGTCTGCTTGAAAGATTCTCTCCCTCTGCCCCTCCCCCCAGCTCTCTCTCTAAAATAAGTTAAAAAAAAAAACTATAAAGCAACACTTATTGAATGATTTCTTTTCTTTTAAAAAAATGAACATAACACCCTTTGAAGTTTGCCCAGATGTATACCAAAATATTAATAGCAGACATCTTTGTATTGATGAGATCAGGCAGCTAGCCTGTACAGTGCCTTTCTGAAAATTAGAGCAAGATACCCCTTTTTCCAAGCAGACTCCCAACGCATGAGGACACACAGCCTTGGAGAATGGAGTATGGACTTCAGCCTCTTCAAACCACACCCACATATATCATTGGAGAAATGCCCTTATGTTGGGATAAGATTGCAGATAATTTATGACATTTTGCACTGGTTTACTACTATTCCAATAAACTCAGAAATGTACTATTTGCTGTTAAGAGTTAATATTTATTTTCAATTTTGAAAAAAGGTCTTGCTTTAATCCTTCTAAAATAAATCCCAACTTTACTTGTAGTACTGTGGCTGCCCTTATATAATGACTGACTACCTTTGACCACTTGTGCACATTATTTATGTAAGTGCATATACCCAATAAAATCTCAACCTCAACATCATATAAATACAAAGGTTAGACAAGAAGCACTCTGCAGTAAGAAATGTCATTCTAACAAAAAATGAAGGTACTTGTTACTGGAAATGAGAAGGCACTGAGGAAGATAGTATACAAACATTAATGGTTCTCTCCACCACCCAAAAATTCCTTTAGCAAAAAGGTAGCACATTCTAGAAGCATTAATAACTTCACCATTTTCCCCCCCTTTTAACTCCGGATGCAAGATATAATTCCTCTTCACATTAGTGGGTTCCCAAAAGACAACTATCTAAATAAAAATCATGAAGTGTTAGTTAGGCAAGGCATCTGTAAAATAATAAAACCGCTGGACTAGGATTAAAGGACAACTGGGTTTTTTCTTGGCTTTGTGGAATATGTAATTTCACACAAAGCAAAATCACAACCTCTTTAGATCTCATTTTTCTCATCTCTAAACTGGGAATTGGGCTAAAAAACCTCCAAGGCCCCTTTCAGCTTGTGATAGGACTTTAAGCCGACTTTCCACTCCGGAGGAGCCGACTTCAGTCAGTAGCAACGGTTTATTTTCTGAGTCATAGCTAATTTACTCTCTTCATGCTTCTCTTAAAGATGTCGTGTCCGAATAGTTCTCCCACTCTAGAAATGTATTCTCTCCCAGAAAAAAAGAGGTCAAGACCCACTAAAACGTTTTTCAAAAGGCAGGAAAAAAATAAAGAAAAAAGCACTAGTCTTATTCAGATATTAATACAATTTTTCGGAAGGAAAAAAAGACACCCTGAAGCAGTACATTGGTGGATGATTTAAATATTTTTTTTAAAACAAAGAACTCATACACAAAAAAAATACACAACCATCACACGCTTTGAAGGCACAAAAAACTGTGCCACCTGGGATTTACGTACCCCAAAAGAAGTCTATTTGCTAGGAAGAAAACGTCTGTAATGAAAAAGGAATCAGGCAGGAATCAACCTTTTTACGGTCTTTTCACTGTCCAAACTCGAGCATTTTCGTGTACCAAATACTTGGGTAATTAACTCACCGCGTCACATTCGTGCCACCCACCCACTTAACACTCACTCGCACTCTTCCGACCCGGGTGGCAGCGTGGTCGAGTCACAAGATAGCGGCGAGAGTGGAAATTTCCTCTCCCCGGGCGTGGGGCAGGGTCTGGCTTCCCCGAACCGCTGGGCGCCACCGGCAGCCTCTGCCAGGGCCTCTCCCGGACGGCGCGCTCGGTACAAAGGGAGGCCCGGGCGCTCGGCCCCCGCACGCTCGGGGCTCGGCTCCGGGCAGGGGTCCCCGGCCTCCAGCGCCGCTCGGGGCGGGAGGCCGAAGCAGCACGTGCGCTCGGCGCCCGGCGGGGGCTGCCTGCGGGCCCTGCCGCCTCGGGAACCAGCGGCGGCCCGCCCGCCAAGCTAGAAATGAATGGGGCCGCGCGGCCCCTCCTCCGCCGCCGCCCTTACGAGAGTCTGGCAGCCCCAGCCGAAAACCGCTGTGGGCGGCGGACTCTGCGGCCGCTCTAAGGGCCCCGCGCGGGGAGCCATCTCCCGCCTTTCCTTTCCCACCCGACCCCGCCCGGCGTCCCCCGGACCGCGGCCGGCCCCGGCGCCCAACCGCCGCCCGCTCACCCCAGCTCTTGGCGGTGCGCCCCAGAAACTCTCCGGTGGTCGGGTTGTAGATGAAGAGCTTCCACTCGGCTAGGCTCTGGTTGAAGGACTTCTTCTCTTTCTTCGTCATGGTGTGTGTGCAGACGGCGAGGAGAGCGGCGGCCGCGGGGATGGAGGCGGCAAGGAGCGCGGAGGCGCGTCCCGGCTCAAGCGGCACAGCCCGGCGGCAGCGGACAGCGGGACGGCCGAAGACACCACCTCGCTGCGGAGCGCACTCGAGCCTACTGCGCCGCGCGAGCCCGGCGGCCGCTCGGGCCGCGGGAGCCTGACGTCTCCGCCCGCCGCAACCAATCCGCGAGCCCCTCGGCCCGCGCCGCCGCCGCCGCCGCCACTGCCTCCCGCCCGCCGCCCGGCGCCGCTCGTTTCGGCAAGGACGCCCCGCCCCGGGCCGCGGCCCCACCCCGCGCGGCCCCGCCACCCGCTTCCCTCCCCTCCCCCCCAGCCGAGCGCCTCCCCGCCCCACCGCGGGACGCTCGAGCCTCCCTTACCCCTGGTCAGAGGAGGCAGAAACCACACTTTGAACTTTGAAAGTCAGGAGGGCTTCATAAGCAAATTTATAATAATGAGCCAAAGGTGTGCGCTCCTGACCCGCAGGTTTCTCAGGAGGAGTCTGGGGAGATGCTGGGGGCAACCGGGCACCACGGCCCCTCAGCTTCTTGCCTGAGGTGACGCGGGACCGGAGAACACCGAAGCGGCTCCTGTCAGCGCGGGCAGTCTGCACCGAGGAGGGGACTTCCCCACCCTCTCCCAGAACGGCCTCGCACACCGTTTCCGGCGTTCTCTTTTGGGCTCTGTGACGTGACTCAGTCCGCCGCAGGGTCCCGCGAGGCAGCTCGTGTAGGGCATCCTACTGCTCGGAGAACGTCCTTGCCTGGCTCTTCTGAAGGGGTTCACCGGGAATCGCGGGCCAATGGAAATTCCGTCCCAAGTATAGCTAAGTAGTAACTGAACAGTCGAATTTTCTCCAGATTCAGTTGAATGTATCAAGGAAATGAGTATGTAGGCTTTCCTGCGTTTCCTGCCAGCTGTAAGACCTGCTTTTGCTGAGACAGGGTCTACAGGAAATCAGTTCTTCGTTTAGCATTGATTCCTACATAAAGTTCCCGGCTTTTCATCTTTCCCACTGCGGTGGATGCTCCCGGGGGTGGGAGCTGAGGGTGCAGCCGACGTTCTTCTACACGAGGTGGAGCTGAAGAGTACAGGGCACGGCGACCGGGGCGACAGAATGGAAAGAAATAGAGGAGTTAGGGCAGAAGGGGCGTTTTTTAAGGAAAAATGAATGGAGCACCGCTCCTATTTTATTGGCAAATAAGAAATTATGAACGAGGAAATGTAGCACGCATATTGTATTTTGGAATAATTGCATTATAATCCATCTGGAAGTTTAAACACAGCTTGCAAATGCTTTAAAGCAGTAATGGGTAAAGAGATTCTGGCATCTCTTGTTTCCTCACTTTTTTTTTTTTTTTTTTAAGGATTTTATTTATTTATTTGACAGAGAGAGATCACAAGTAGGCAGAGAGGCAGGCAGAGAGAGAGAGAGAGGAGGAAGCAGGCTCTCTGCCGAGCAGAGAGCCCGATGCGGGACTTGATCCCAGGACCCTGAGATCATGACCTGAGCTGAAGGCAGCGGCTTAACCCACTGAGCCACCCAGGCGCCCTCTTGTTTCCTCACTTTGCTTATTGAAGGAAGGAATCACGGAGTACGTCTCTCACCAATGGAAAAGAAGCAGAAGACTATATTACTGTAACGTAGTTCCCAGCCACCTTGCCTTTAGCAAAGCTATTTTTATCTCATTAAAAGTTTAACTACAAATTAGCAGGATTGATAACAGGCTTTTTAGTTTAGGTAAGAGGTTAAGAAGTACAGTCTGATTGAAATAAAATATAAAATCCATCTGCTTTATTTATCTTGTGTGTCTCTGTGTATGCTCATAACAAGCACATTTTGGAAAATGATTACTTGGTACACACAAAGAAAACATGGTTAACAAGAACATTTTGCAAATAGTGTTTCAATGATTAAGTGCTGTCAGATTTGTAGTTTGCATATTTTTGGTGGTCCTCTATGATTTTCATATGTAGTGCTTTGTGGTTTTCCAAATAAATATTTAAATACAAATATAATTCAGTAAGTAGTTTGAAAATCCATGCCTAGTTTAGAATAGTAACTGATCCAACAGATTTCAGTTTGGGGAAAAGTTGATATTCCACTTCAAAATACAGACACTATTTATTTCTCTGATATATGATACTTGAGTATTACTCGGAAGAGAAAATACTGAGTGTACCTCCATGTTTGAGCAGATACAATATCAACTTTTTAAAAGATTTTATTTATTTATTTGAGAGAAAATGAAAGAGAGAGAGGGAGAGAGAGCAAGCATGGGAGGGGGAAGGGCAGAGGGAGAAGCAGACCCCTTGCTGACCAGGGAGCCGGATGCGGGGCTGGATCCCACAACTCCAGAATCATGACCTGAGCTGAAGGCAGTCGCTCAACCAACTGAGCCACCCAGGTGCCCCTACAATATCAAATTTCATCACAACTTTTACTAATACCTCATTTTTCTTTTAAAAGAAAAGTTATTTTGCCAGGATTCCTGCTAAAATTTTAATTTCAGATAAACAATGATAATTTTTTAAAAATATTTTATTTATTTATTTGACAGAGATCACAAGTAGGCAGAGGCAGGCAGAGAGAGAGGGAGAAGCAGGCTCCCCACTGAGCAGAGAGCCCGATGCAGGGCTCGATCCCAGGATCCTAAGATCAGGACCGGAGCCGAAGGCAGAGGCTTAACCCACTGAGCCACCGAGGCACTCCTGGATAATTTTTTAATATAAGTATATTCCATGCAATATTTGGGATATATTTAGACTAAAACTTATTACCGACCTGAAATTCAAATTTACCTGGATATCCTGTATTTTTATTTGCTAAATCTTGCCACCCTGCCTGTAGAGGATACCTGTGAATCCCACAGGAATAATACTGATCATTTATACGTAGCTAAGTCCTACGCCCTATACTACTTGCTTAGTGTGATATATTTGTTAATCTTCACAAGTACCCTAAGAGGGAGATATTGTTTTCCTAATTTTGTAAATGAGGAAATTGAGGTTTAGAGAAATTAAGTAACTTCCCCATGGTCAAAAAGCTATCAAACAACAGTACATTGATTCAAATCCCCATCTTTCCTCCAACTACTCAGTGCTGGTTCCCCAGTGAATGGTAACAGAGCTCTGGGGAAACTTCACAAAGCTGAATGAGGTGGAATGAGATCAAAATGAGAGGAAACGGTTGTGGGGCACTTGGTTGAGAATTCTCTCCAGTCAGAAGAATCCATTTTCTGCCTTCTATGGGCATAAACAAGATCTTTTGGCTCTTAATTTGCTAAAATTGTTAGTTTATTCCTGAATCTTAGAATCATGTGTACAGAAAAAATATTTCAGTTCTTATAGCAGCATCTTATTTATAATTTGGTGTTATAACTGATGTGACTTTGATACTAAATCACTAAAAGGCCATTATTTGTCCCTAGGAGGATACTAAGATTTCCTTAGAAATAGTCCTTTCTTATTACAGCAGCTACGACTGTGTTGGCATAATTGTATCCAAGAAACATAGTCATGAACACATATTTCTCGTTATAGAAAATGTCCTTGTCCACACATTAGTTTTCATATTGAATGCTTTTACTAATCCTTTAACAAACAACATCTCTACACCCTTTGCAGATTAAAAGGTAGACACCTGCATTATTAGTCATCTTAAATGAACCAGTGTTTTTGTAAAGCGTGACATAGTATAAGCCATAGAAAGTGCTCTGTTAAATGGTCAGGATTTTTTGTTATAATTTTTAATACTGTCATTCGTTAGATTAGGTGACTTTGAAAAAGTGTATGATATGATCTAATGGGATAATTTACTAAATGAAAAATAAATTCAAATAACCTACTTAATAATTTGGTTATAAAAATTTACAGGAGGGGCACCTGGGGAAGCATCTGCCTTCGGCTTAGGTCATGATCCCAGGGTTCCGGGATGGAGCCCAGCATCAGGCTCCCTGCTTAGCAGGAAGCCTGCTTCTCCCTCTCCCACTCACCCTGCTTGTGTTTCCTCTCTTGCTATGTCTTTCTTTGTCAAATAAATAAAAAAAATCTTTAAAAAAATTTATAGGAGAAGTGAAGGTATAGGTGAAACAAGAATGGCAGAAAGTTGATATTTATTGAAGTTAGGTGAGTCCATGGAGTTCATAATATTTTGAAATTTTTCATAATAGAACTTGTTTTTTTTTAATGGAGCAAAGGTTAGGCAATTTTTCTGGTTCACCTTGTTGGAAAATAACCAAAAGAAGGTATAGTTTTAATAATTTTCAAAAGAACTATTTAAAAAGAAGCTGACCTCAGAGAAACAGTATTCTAGTGAACTTAGGAAAATTTGAGAAGCCCATATATCCATAAAACAAGTTTATATATATCTGCATATTTACATATAGATATATAGAGCAATCAGAGACCAAAAAAAGAATTTTTTGGAAATTTAAAATATAAATAACTGCACTAATTAAAAAAATCAGGGGCGCCTGGGTGACTCGGTGGTTAAGTATGTGCCTTCAGGTCCGGTTGTGATCCCAGGGTCCTACAGAGTCTGCTTGTCTCCTTCCCTCTTCTTCTCCCCACCCCCCAACTCTCTCAAATAAATAAATAAAATCTTAAAAAAAAAAAAAAAAAGTAAACAGAAAGGCTGAAAGAAAAAGTCAGGAGAATCTCCCAAAGTGTAAAGCAAAAAGACAAAGGGGAAGAAATATTTTTAAAAGTCAAAAAGCTGTATCAGGTCAATCCAGGGAGGATAACAGTCAACTAATAGTTCCAGAAGGAGACAAGAAAACTCAGGAGAAAAAATATGAGAGGAATAATAGAACATTTCTTAGAGATAGGATAGGAGTCTTCAGAGTAAAAGGGCTTACCAAGTGCCACATAAAATGGAAAAAAAAAAAAAAAAGACCCTAAGTCACCACAAACTTGTGATTTTATTGTATATTAAGTACTAAGAGAAGATTCTAAAAGCTTCCAGAGAACAAGCAACAGGTCAACTACAACAGAACAAAAATTTAATTGGCACTAGTCTTCTCATCAACAGCACTCAATGCCAGAAAACAGTAGAGCACTGCTTTCAGAGTTCTGAGTAGCTGAGTATTGTAACTGGCTAGGCTATCACTCAGCTGTAAGGGTAAAATGAAGGCATGTTCAGACATGTAAGAACTCAGAAAGCTCACCTCTCAAAAATTCTTTCTGAAAAAATCGATTAAGGATGAAACAATAAAAAGAAAAAGGAATCCAAGAATCAGAAAAGCCTAAAATCCAAGAAACACTGATCCCTAACCCAATGAAAGGAAGGCCTAGAATGATAGCTGTACAGCAGACCAACTGATACTGAACTGGAGAAGAATGTCCTCAGGCAGAGAGTGGATTCCATGCCACAGAGACTGGGATCAAGATCTGGGGCAAATTTAGTCATATGGTGAAGGCATGTGCTTCCTTTGCCAAGAGGAAAAATGAAAAGCAAGGAAAACTGCATCCCAAATATAAAGCAAACTAAAATGTGTTATTATTTGGTGCTTCTAATGGAGTATTTGAAAATGTAACTATATAATCCTGATGTTTGAAGCATCTCTCCCAGTGGTGTGGGCCAGTGATACAGATTTGCCTTTTCTATTCTGATGCATTTTCCTCTATAGTGAATACTATTTACATAAGCAAAATGGTATAATTACACTTTATTGGCTTTCAATATTTAGTGTCAACTGAATGCCCATTCACAGAACAAAATGAGTGCTATAAATTCTAACAATATAAAAGTGGCTCAGTCGGTTCAGCAACCGCCTTCGGCTCAGGTCATAATCCCGGAGTCCTGGGGTTGAGTCCCGCATCAGGCTCCCTGCTCCACGGGGAGTCTGCTTCTCCCTCTGACCCTCTCCCCTCTCATGCTCTCTCTCTCACTGTCTCTCTTTCAAATAAATAAATAAATAAATAAATAAATAAATAAATAAAATCTAAAAAAAAAATAATAAAAGTAGTGCTGGAGTGGTGAAGTGGTGAAGCCAAGAGGTCCATGGAGGAGAGAGAGTTGAAGGGAAATTTAGATATGCCCGTTCTCTTACATAATAAATAAGGTAAGAGCTGTCAAGAGGTGCTTTCTGCCCCTGGACACCACTGAGTAAGCATCATTAAAGTACCCCCCTCCCACCGCCATCATATCTAAGTCAGAGACTCCCAAAGAGCCTGAAGAGCCACAGAAGCTCTTCATTAGGGGGTTGAGTTTTGAAACAACTGATGAGCATCTGAGGAGCAATTTTGAGCAAGGGTGAACACTTATGGACCATGTGGTAATGAGAGATCCAAACACCAAGCCTCCCGGAGGCTTTGGGTTTGTCACCTATGCCACTGTAGAGGAGGTGGAGGCAGCCAGGAACGCAAGGCCTCACAAGGTAGATGGAATTGTTGTGGAACCAAAGAGGGCTGTCTCAAGAGAAGATTCTCAAAGACCTGGTGCCCACTTAACTGTGAAAAAAATGTTTGTTGGTGTCATTAAAGAAGACAGTGAAGAACCTCATCGAAGAGATTATTTTGAACAATATGGGAAAACTGAAGTGGTTGAGATCATGACTGACCAAGGCAGTGGCAAGAAAAGAGGCTTTGCTTTTGCAACATCTTATGACCATGGCTCTGTGGACAAGATTGTTCTTCAAAAATCCCATCCTGCCAGATGCCTGGGTGGTTCAGTGGGTTAAGCCTCTGCCTTCGGCTCAGGTCATGGTCTCAGCGTCCTGGGATCGAGCCCCACATCAGGCTTGGTAGGGAGCCTGCTTCCCTCTCTCTCTGCCTGCCTCTCTGCCTACTTGTGATCTCTCTCTCTGCCAAATAAATAAATAAATAATCTTTAAAAAAAAAAAAAATCCCATCTTGTGAATGGCCACAACTGTGAAGTAAGGAAAGCCCTATCTAAATAAGAGATGGTTAGTACTTCATTCCAGCCAAAGATGTCAGAGTGGTTCTGGAAACTCTGGGGGAGGTTGTGGAGGTGGTTTGGGTGGAGGTGGTTTGTTTGGTCACGGAGATAACTTTGGTGGCGGTCAAGGTGGTGGTGGCTATGGGGGCAGTGGGGATGGCTATAATGGACTTGGTAATGATGGAGGTGGTGGAAGCTGTAAGGATTTTGACAATTACAACAATCAATCTTCGAATTTTGGACCCATGAAAGGGGGAAATTTTGGAGGAAGCAGCTCTGGCCCCTATGGTAGTGGAAACCGATAACTTTGCCAAACCACGAAACCAAGGTGGCTCTGGCGGTTCCAGGAGCATCAGTAGCTATGGCAGTGGCAGGAGATTTTCATGACTGCCAGGAAACAGCTTAGCCAACAGGAGAGCCAGACAAATGACAGGGAAGCTACAGGTTACAACAGATTTGTGAACCCAGCCAAGCACTGTGGTGACAGGGCCTAGCTGTGACAAAAGACATCTTTTAAACAATACTCATAAATATGGTCAAGAAATTAGAGGACTATATTTGTGATGAATTGTATAACAGGTTATTTTAGTTTCTGTTCTATGGAAAGGGTAAAGCATTCCAACGAAGGCTTTTATTTATTTATTTATTTATTTATTTGACAGAGAAAGACACAGTGAGAGAGGGAACACAAGCAGAGGGAGTGGGAGAGGGAGAAGCAGGCTTCCTGCTTTAAGTAAGGAGCCAGATGTGGGGCTTGATCCCAGGACCCCGGGATCATGACCTGAGCCAAAGGCAAAGATCCTTAACTGACTGAGCCACCCAGCAACCCCTAACAAAGGGTTTTAATGTAGATTTTTTTTTTTTTTTGCACCCAAGCTGCTGATTGCTAAATATAATAGTCTGGTCATGGCACTGAATAAATGTATCTTTAAAAAGAAAAAAAAAAAGAGGGACATTTTAAGAGTTTAAAGATGGTGGAGCTGGAAATGAAAATATTAAGTATGTATTTCTTTAAGGTTGTAAATATAACCAAAGAAAAAGTAAGTATTAAATAGCACTGTGTATTTTTAATACTAAAATAATATTATAAATAAAAAAATATGATATGAAGGACAAAGTAGAACATAATACATAAATAGCTCATTTATCATCTTTGCCAAGGAGTTAATAGTGTTTAAAACTGACCAAAAAGAAAAGGTATATAAGCATGTTTTTTAAAGCTCAAGGAGAGTCACTGTCTTAATCCATTTGGGCTACTACAGCCAGATACCATAGACTGGGTGGTTTATAAACAATAGAAATTTATTTCTCACAGTTTTGGAGGCTGGAAGTCCAAGATCAGGGGGCCAACATGGAGGGAAAGCCTTCTTGCAGGTTACAAACTTCTAGTTTTAACAGCCTATGGCCAAGTAAGGAGGGATCCCTCTTGGAGCCTCTTTTATGAGGGTGTTAGGATCATCCTCATACTCTAACCACTTTCCAAAGGCCCTGCATCCTAATACCATCACCCTAGAGGATAGGATTTGAACCTAAGGATTTGGAGGGGAGTGGGGAACACAAACATTCAGACCACAGCAGTGACCAAATGAAATAAAGTTAGAAAGGATTTAAAGTGATTCCCTAGGGAGTTCAATGAATGTCATGCTTTCCTGGTGGGATGGAGGACAGGAGAACTGTACTTTTCTTTTTTAGTCCTTTAGTACTATTTAAAAAAAATTTTTTTTTTTTTTTACCAATGTACATGTTGTACTACTTTGATAGTTTTAAAATAAAGTGTTGTGGGGGTAGGGGTGGCTGGGTGTCTCAGTCAGTTAAGCATCTGACTCTTGATTTTGGCTTAGGTCATGATCTCAGGGTTGTGAGATCCAGTCCTGGGTTAGGCTCCATGCTGCTTAAGATTCTCTCTCCTCCTCTCCTTCTGCCCCTCCCCCTCCAAAATAAATAAAATAAAATAAAATAAAATGGTTGGGGTAAAGTGCTTTAGTTCAACTGGCTCCTCCCATTATAAACCTTGAGACCCACAATTCTTAACTGAAAAAAATTTCTTTCCTCTCTAAAGGAATATATAAGTTCTTCAGTTATGGGGTAAGAACCAACACTTAAATGAGTTATAAGGTATTAGGTGAAACCAAATGAAATTTTGACCTATGAAGATAGCAATGTCATATGGTTCAACTTAATATATGCTCATTTCACAAAGGAATGGAAAGGAATGGAAGCCAGAACCATAATGATGGCCTGTTATATCATTCATTTAATTTTTTATATTGATTTTTCTGCTTAATTTAACTATAAAACATTGTTTTAAATCCACAGGATTCTGTCAAAAACACAAAACTTCTTTCAGTCAAAGAAAGGAAAAGCTAAGCCATCAGTCTCCAGTGATCTTTGGTGTACTATTGTTTCTTATGTCTGTTGCAAAGCAACAGGCTAATTTAACTCAAATTTGAAACTAAAAGCATGTCACATGAAGTCATCTATTGAATAGTCAGGCCCTTTGCACATGTGGTATGCTCAAATAATACCTGCACTGAAAAAATTTCAATTTCCTTCTTTCATGAAAAGTGCCAACTAAGGAGGAGTCGGGAAGAATTCCCTTGTATAAGGGCAAAACAGATTCAAGAATAATGTCTCATACTTAATCATTGTTTTATAGCATAACTTGATAGTATCTAAATCTCAAAAGTTAGCCCTAGGATTTTTGTTGTTGTTGTTGCTGCTGTTGTTTTTTTACGAATTTTATTTATTTACTTGAGAGAGAGAGAGTGAGAGAGAGAGAGAGCTTGAGAGAGGAGAGGGTCAGAGGGAGAAGCAGACTCCCCACAGAGTAGGAAGCCCGATGCCAGACTCCATTCCGGGACTCTAGGATCATGACCTGAGCTGGAAGCAGTCGCTCGACCAACTGAGCCACACAGGCACCCCCTTTGTTGTTGTTGTTTATAAAACTCAAATGTTCCTACCAAATTTGAGGTTTTCGATTCCTTAATCAAGAATCTTTTATGAGCATTGTCATTCTATATGTGACAGTTTATTTCTGATTGTTACCATGGAGGACTTAACGCTACAGAGGATGTGAAGTTTCAGAAAACAGTTCTTGATATTCTAGTGGGATCATCAGATTGCTCATAGACTCCTACATCTCTTGGGGGGAGAGACCCTTGAGATCAGCTGGTCTAAGCTCCACTGTTAATAGAGGAGAAAACTGAGTCTCAGAGACAGAAATATCTGACACAGGAAGTTCATGAGGTAGGTAAAGCAACCAGAGAGCATTCAGCTCCTGGTGAGACCTTCTTTCTATTACAATGTGTTGTTTCCTCAGCTCAGACACTCATCACCAAAAATATCAGTGTTTACGAAACAAGAAACTCGTTTAACATGGGCTTTAGTAAACCTGGAAATCATCACTCTCCAGAAATTCTATAAATAAAAAAATGTTGCCCCTCAGAGGTCAAGAGTAATGATGGTAAACAAAATTCTTTCCATATCCTTAAGTCTAGGGCATCCTTCTATGAATAAGGAAATGTGGACTGAAAAAATAGTAGGTTCTATCTATCCATATTCCATCTTTATTTGAACAAAGGTATCTTCCAAATCATGATCAAGACTCATTTCCCTCTATTCAAATAAGCTGTGGGTTTCTGGTGTGGTTGGCAGACAACTCCTAGGGCAAAGTTGGAGCAATTCAGAACTTGAATCCAGTTTTCTAGTTCCAAGATCGTGTTATCTGATAGTATTAATAAATAACTGGCTTATTATTTCAACAATCTCTTTTCCTTTCAGTTTGATGTTTTGTTTTTAATGGAAAATAATTGTGTCAGAGGAGTGACTATGTTCTTTTAAGAAGGAACTATCTGTCACAATCCGACTAAGAGGAACATGAGGGAAAATTTAAATGTCACGTTAGGCAATATCTCAACATTATTTCCTAAGAGACTTGATAATGTCTCCAGGGCCGTGGGAATTCAAATTCTTTTATTCTAATTATTGTGTTGCAACTGACTCACTCTATTACCATAACTTAATTACTTTTACACAAATTCATTATCTCCAGTGCACTTGTATACAAGTATATAACTGCCCTACTGGCAATATTATGAGGAAAGTGGTCTTTTGGTTAAACGATGGTTTGGGAGTTCGGAAATCCCCATAATGCATATTGTGTTTCAACTTCCTGCAAAGTACAAAAGTTTATGTTAGTTAATGATCTTTCCTTATCAAGACAGAGAAAACAAACTCAGACTGACTTAAACTATAAGGAGAATTTGCAAGTGAATATAGTTTGAAGTCCAGAGGTTTACTGACCTTAGAAAAGGTTTGACCCGGGGCCCAAATGAAGTAAATAAACCTTGGATTCTTGCTTTCCACTTATTGGTTCCATTACCATAGGGTTAGTTTCCAGAAGCTTCTGGGCCTACATATTTCAGGTTCAGATCCAGCAGAAAAGAGAGTCAGCATCCTCAGTAGCTTGAATAAAACTCCCCAATGTAGTTTCATCAGCCCCCTACTGCCCTGACTTAGGACTGTGTTTGTCCTAAACCAATTCTGAAGGCCAGAGAGATGGGATATGCTGATGGGGTCAAGCTCAGGAGCGTCTACTTTTGACCTGGGTGTGGGGTCAATTCCTCTCAAACACATGATTCAGAAATTTCAAATAGTGTTAGGGAGAGGGAAGGGGAGGTAAATCTTACAACCTTCTATTTAAATGCCTTCAAAAACTACATCTCAACCTAAGTCATTCTTGCATTCACTGATTCATTCAACTAACATTTTTTCAGGACTCACTATATGTGAGGTCTTGACTCCATTCTTTTCCACTCCATTTCCAGGTTTCCCTTTAAGAGCAAGAGCAAAGTCCAAGATATGGACCCCCAGAGTGGGGGCAGAATTATGAGAGAGATTAGGAAAACTGGTTTCCCACAACATCCATATTTTTAGGACTCATTCCTTACATTTTCAGCTTTCTGGGAAAGAAAAAGAAACAGTATCCCAGCTGTACCATTCACAATTTGGAGGTTAACAGACTCATTAAAGCCCACTCACAGGCCTGGATTAAGAATCCGCAGTTTAATGTGATCACGAAGATGTACAGATGGTCCTCTTCAGTATACAAGATCTACAATGCTGGTATGTTTTGACAGTGACATTTGAAACAGAGTCTTGCTTTTCTGAATGGCCAAAGAAAGAAAAGCACATTCTAGTTCTTCATCCCTCTTTTTTTTTTTTTTTTTAAATTTATATATTATGTCTGCTAAGCAGAGAGCCCGATGTGGGGCTCAATCTCAGGACCTTGAGACCATGACCTGAGCTGAAGGCAAAGTTTATCACACTGAACCACCCAGATGCCCCAAGCACATTCTACTTCTTAGAAGAGACCACCTTTTATCTAAGTTGAGGAGAGAGGTAGTTACAGCATAGGGGCTTTGGGTTCCCAAATGCCACCCAAGTCCTGGGTGGAGTTAGATCAGAAAACTTACTCTCTTGAGCACATGAGTTATACAAAATAGGAAAGATAGGGAGTGTTCATGTATTTCAATGTTCCCACTGACTGAGCAGGAAGCAGCAAGAGAGATAACAGATGATTAAGGCCCCTCTCCAGGATCCCTTTGAGAAAGAAGCCTTTGGGAAAACACATGCAGAAAATGAGAGACAAATAGAACTGAAATGCTTTTAACCCTTCCTTGATTTTGTCCGCCTTGTTTACAAAACATTCTGAAATAACCAAATGAAGTTGCTACATATCTAGGATATTATGAGGATGGGGATTCTGGCATTTATAACATGTTAAGCACAGCTGCTCCCTTTTTTTTTTTTTTTAAACTAAACTCACTAGATCTGTGGACCTTGAGGATCCTTTCTATTTCTTTTTCTGGGGGGAATAAATGCTTTGGCATTTAACATGGATGCTCTAATCCTACTAGTATAAACTATGGGACTTGTTCCAGTGCCCTTGCTTGATGGTAGATACAAAGAACATAAACTTGGAAGGTAGGAGAGGAAATGGAAAAGAGAAAACAAATGGAAAAGTAGAGAAAGGCAAACAGCAGCCCTTAGACACAGCTTGGCAAAATGGTAGGAAAAAAGATGTACCTTAATTTTTACCAAGGTTTGACCTCGTGCCCACAGTAAATATTTTAGTGGAAGTCCTTTAGGTGTTGTTGAGGGAGACAATGGTGCAATAGAAAGGTGAGCTCTTATCTCTAAGACAACGCACATTGGCCAGGAGGAAAAGTGAAATCCAAGCTTTAGTCCCCATCTTGTTTCCAGGCTCTTCCTTTGCAGGACATTCTCAAGAGTGTGGCTTTTCAGCTGACACTGTTACATGTTACCTGTGGCCTTTCGGGATGGAGTCTCTCAAACAGGCTAGCACCAGCAGAGATTAACT
This sequence comes from Mustela erminea, assembly GCF_009829155.1. Lineage (NCBI taxonomy): Eukaryota > Metazoa > Chordata > Mammalia > Carnivora > Mustelidae > Mustela > Mustela erminea. Next base: position 152,162,115 of record NC_045614.1, read on the forward strand.
TCCTTTTGTGTTGTCCAGATTTACAAAGAGAGCTGATCCTCAAATAGTTCTTCTGGAAGTAAGGACAAGGTGTTTATCTGCCAGTCTTCCTAAGAAGGGCTTAATTAGGTGATGTCTTTCAAGCACTTTGGACTTCTCAGACAAGCCAGCCTTTTCAAATGAATGCGCTTTGATTACTGCAATTAACTTGGGAGTCGGAAGGGGGATTTACACACATGAAACATAAGACTTGTCTTCATAATTTTGTCCAGATTCGGCTCCTTTTAAACTTAAGTGGGTCTTCTCCTAGCAGGAGTTTGTCAACCGTTTCTGACTGCACTTGATATTCTGAAGAAGTAATTCATTTGTCTGGTGTGAGGAACTTGGCTTAGAGCTTTGCTTGGCTCCTGACTGACTACCTCCACCTCCCACCCCCAGACCCAGCACTGCCTCCAGCTCTAGGAACAATGCTTATGAGCAGGAGGTCTCCAGAGCCCTGGCGGTAAACTCACTGGCTCAGGATACGGTTGGTCTTGCTCTTTCCTGCCACTGCTTTGACCTTTCTAGGTTTCTAGTAACCAAGTTATCTGCCTACTTTCTTCTTCATGGCTGACCCTTGCTCTGTTCCTGAGTCCTTAGTGATTGCATTTCCCTCTCAGTTCCTTAGTGAGATCATTACCCTCTGTTTCCTCCAAGGACTGGAGGACCTTGAGTCCTAAACTCTGCTTGAGTCATCTCACTTTCCTTGGCACGCAATCACTTACCTAACACAGGTATGAGAGCATTAGTATTTTCATATAAGGCATATATCTTTTATTTTTAACAAACAGAAAATTTTACACTTGAACTATTAAACTTATTGAATGTGCTGAGTCTCACTGAAAACAACTCATTAACTTGCCTTACATTGAATTGTTATCAGCTGACAGGAACAAGATGGGCCCCATAAACTAAGCAATCACCTAACACCTATAATATAAGCAGAAAGAAGCTGAAAGATCAATAAAAATATGGATGAACATTTCAATAAAATGTGAACCTACCGTAATAACCATTTGGTCAAGAATCCCATTTTAGTTTTTACAAGAAATGAAAAGTTTAAGAATTAAGAATCATAGCCATAATAATTGCCAGAATCATCTTGCTGTTTAAAACAGGAGGGAAGGGCACCTGGGTGGCTCAGTGGGTTAAGCCACTGCCTTCGGCTCAGGTCACGATCTCAGGGTCCTTGATCGAGTCCCGCATCGTGCTCTCTGCTCAGCAGGGAGCCTGCTTCCTCCTCTCTCTCTCTCTCTCTCTCTCTGCCTGCCTCTCTGCCTACTTGTGATCTCTCTCTGTCAAATAAATAAATAAATAATCTTTAAAAAAAAAACAGGAGGGAAAAACTGATAAATTGATATATTCTATTTTTGTCTCTAAGTTATGTTGGCATAAAAAAACGTTCTTCAACCTCATAAGTAAGAATTTGTTTGGAGAATCTTTTATTAAAGACAAGAGTTTCTGTCTCTATTTTATCACTGAAAAGGCCCAATAACCCAATGGCAGCATAACATTTAAAAAGAAAAGAATTCCCTTTAGAAATGGTATATGAAAATATTTAGTAGTTGTATGAGCATCATATATGACCAATACATACAAAATGAACTGTAAAGCTTTCACACTTTTCTGGACTCTGAAACCATTGATAGCATTTATGGTATTTATGCTGTTACATTTGATAGAGCCCATATTTTTTAGTAAGGGCGTTTTCAGCTGCCTATAACAAAAACTAATTTTTTAAAATATTTTTCCCATGTAGGAGGTGCCAGAGTTGGTTCAACACTCAGCAGCATCATAGAGAATCCAAGACTTCCCATCTCATTCTCAGTGGGTCAGCCTTGTGTTTCTTCAGGGTCCCAGCAGGTCCACAGGGACATGTCCCCAAGCAGGGAACAAGGAGCAGGGTCTTCTCACAGATATCCCTTTCTTTTTTTTTTTTTAAAGATTTTATTTATTTATTTATTTGACAGAGAGAAATCACAAGTAGATGGAGAGGCAGGCAGAGAGAGAGAGAGAGGGAAGCAGGCTCCCCGCTGAGCAGAGAGCCCGATGCGGGACTCGATCCCAGGACCCTGAGATCATGACCTGAGCCGAAGGCAGCGGCTTAACCCACTGAGCCACCCAGGCGCCCCCAGATATCCCTTTCTTATTGTTGGTGAAGAAAACCTTTCCCAAAAGCACCCCTCTCTCCCTCTTCTGCCATCTCATTGACCAGAACTTTGTCATACAGTATCTTTAGTCAAAAAGTGATTAATCTGCTCTTGGTAAGTTTTCTACCTTTACTAAGCCATGAGACATTGCATATTCTATGAAGTTTATCTGCCTTTTAAAGTCTTGGTAGTACTCACCCTACTGAGCTGTGTGGACTCCTTTTTTTGAAGATAGATCTTTGACTACCTATTTTTTATGCTATTATTAGTAAATTCATTTCTTGAGTTGTTTTTGAATTTGCATTTTTCTAGAAAGTTACTCTTCATAGTCTGGATTTTTAAAGTCATGGGAATAAAGTTGTAGAAAGCATGTAAAAATTTTTTGATCTGAAAAATTAAAAAAAAAATCTCTGCATCCTGTTTTCATTTCTAATGTTCTTGTGTCTTTTTTCTTTCTTTCTTTACTAGATAATACTTGCCAAAGGCTTTCTTTGTTTTGATCTTGTCAAAGCATAGAATTTAAGTCTATTGTTTATGGTTTTCTATTTCATGTTATCTTTCTTATCTTTATTAATTCCTTCCTTCTCCCTTCTTTGGTTTACATGTTTTTTCTTTTCTAGTTTCTACAGTTGAAAGTTAAGTTCATTTATTTTCAGCCTCTCCTGCTTTCTGGATTTATCTGGATTTAACATCATAATTTGCTCCCCGAGAAACAATTTTGTTATGATTTAGAGTTTTGGATACTTTGTTCTCACTGTCATCGGTTTCTTAATAATTCTACTGCCCCACCCTGTGGGAGAATTATACCCTACCCCATTGGTGCTAGACTCAGCCGCTTGAGTTGCGCTAGCTGATAAATACGAGTGGAAGTGAAACCGACATTTTGAGTCATGATTTGATTCATCATCTTTATTTTACTTCTGGAACAATGTGCTAAGACAGGCCTGCTCTTTCAGCCTGCACACCAGGCTGAAGATGACATGGAGAGTGGCAGCTGGGGCACTGATGTAGTGGCAGTTATAGTTAGAAATAAATTTTTGATTATTCTAAACTCTTGAAACAGCCTTAAATACTTCACGATGCATGTCTAAAGAGTAACAGCATCTTCCTATAGAGATAAAAATTGAATTTTCATGTTTAAAGCAATTAATGATGATTTCTTAATATCATCTGATACTTACTACATATTTAAACTTCCTCATTCGGCCCCAAAATGTCCTTTCTAGTTGGCTTGTACAAACCACAAACCAATCCAGAACCATATGTTCTATTTAATTGTTATGTTTTTAATCCACCTTTTAACCTAGAACAGTTGCTTTTTTTTATTATATCCATTTGTTGAAGAGCCCAGGCCAGTTGTCCTAAAGAATGTACCGCCTTTTTAGCTTGTTTGCTTCCCTATAATGTTGTTCAGCTTATTCCTCTATCCCCTATAATTAATGTAAATAAGTTAGATATAAACCTTTGGATAGATCCAAGTTACACATTTTGGCTAGAATGCAATATATATGATGTTGTATACTTCACACCGCATCACAGCAGAAGACACATAATAGCTGTTGATCTCACCATTAGCGATGGTGATGAGATGGATGATCACTAGATTAAACGGAACAGCCTCTCCCTCCATTATATAGTTATACTTTTATCTCTTATGGCCAGCAAGTAACCCAAGTGCCATTACTTTGGTGTCATATGAAGAACCACTACTCCAAACTTCATAGAGGTTTTAGCATCAACTGATAAGTTTGCTTAAATCAATAATTTCATTAGGGGCTAAAAATGATTCTTGCATAGAGTAGAGCTGTCCCTTCTTAACTAGAGCCATTTGGTGTCTACAATATAGATGCTACCTCAAGGGCAATTTAAATGCTTAATCATTTCTCTTTAGTTATCGACTTTCAAAGCGAAGAGTTGGTTCAAAAGGGGACAAATCACCTTTTCCCTGGATTTCTCTCGTCATGGACTTTCTAAGATTTGATGTATTTCATCTATCAGTGTATTTCTCTTTTCTGTATGCAAATTGTTTCTAATGCAATTCCTTATGACATTATTGATTCTAGTGGAATCCTTCACATGAGGAAACAGAAACAAAGAAACCTAAGTCATCGGACTCAGTAAATCAATAGAAAAGTGGCTCTCAGCCAACCCAGGTGGCTCAGTTGGTGAAGCGTCTGACTTTTGGTTTTGACTCAGGTCATGATCTCAGTGTCTTGGGATCGAGTTCCTCACTGGGCTGCGTGCTGGGTATGGAACCTACTTGGGATTCTCTCCCTCCCTCTCCCTCTGTCCCTTCCCCCCACACTGTGCATGTGAACACATTCTGTCTCAGATAAATAGATACATAAAATCTTAAAAAAAAAAAAAGTGACCCTCAATGAGGAGTAATTTTGCTCCCCAGAGGACATTTTGGTAAGATCTGGAGATATTTTTAGTTGTTATAATTTCTTTAATGTTGCATTTAATTTTGTAATAATTTTATTTTTTTTTAAGATTTTATTTATTTATTTGACAGACAGAGATCACAAGTAGGCAGAGAGGCAGGCAGAGAGAGGAGGAAGCAGGGCTCCCTGCTGAGCAGAGAGCCCGATGTGGGGCTCGATCCCAGGATCCTAGGATCATGACCTAAGCCGAAGGCAGAGGCTTTCACCCACTGAGCCACCCAGGTGCCCCAAATTTTGTAATAATTTTAAAGATTTAAAATAACACTACATTTAACATTTAAGAAAGTCACATTATAGTACCTGCAACATGCTACTTACTGACATTTTATTTTTTATTTTTTTAAGATATATTTATTTAATATATATATATATAGAGAGAGAGAGTTCATGAGCAGGGGGAGGGGCAGAAGAAGAGGGAGACAAGCACACTCCCTGCTGAGCAAGGAGCCCAACAGAAGGCTTGATCCCAGGACCCTGAGATCATGACCTGAGCCGAAATCAAGAGTCGAACAGTTAACTGACTGAGCCACCCAGGCATCCCTTTATTGACAATTTTTTTTTTAAAGATTTTATTTACTTATTGGACAGAGGGAACAAGAGAGCACAAGCAGGAGGAGCAAGAGAGGGAGAAGCAGGCTCCCTGCTGAGCAGGAAGCCTGATGTAGGGCTCAATTCCAGGATCCCAGGATCAATGACCCGAGCCAAAGGCAGACACTTAACTGACTGAGTCACCTCCTTTATTGACATTTTTTTAAATTGACTTTTTTTTTTTTTAAGATTTTATTTATTTATTTATTTGACAGAGAGAGCTCACAAGTAGACAGAGAGGCAGGCAGAGAGAGAGGAGGGGGAAGCAGGCTCCCTGCCGAGCAGAGAGCCCGATGTAGGGCTCGATCCCAGGACCCTGGGATCATGACCTGAGCCGAAAGTAGAGGCTTTAATCCACTGAGCCACCCAGGCACCCCTTTAATTGACATTTTAAAAGAAAAAATATTATGACTTTTATTTTTTAATTCAGTGGAGTAAATATTTTAGAAAATCTCTTCCTTTGACCATAACTTAAAAAAAAAAAAATGACATATAAAAATCATCTTCCAACAATCACCAAATAGTTGAATGATAAGAAATTAAAAGGCCAAGACACCGAAAGGATGAGAATCGGAGATTTTAACATGGCCATTGGGAATATTAATAAATAAATAGATAGAAGGGGGAAATACAGACAGATAGCAAGACAATAGCCCCAGGTCTCCATTCTCCTCAGAGAGGTGCACAGGGCATCTCTATGACCAAGAGGGATCTGATTTGTCCCTTTGTATAACCACCCAAAGAACGGAGGGCCACAGGTACCATCAGTACCATTAGCTCTCAGAAAGAATCACCATTGCTTATCAGATAAACCATAATGGCCAAACTGTTTTCACCAGCTCTTGCTCCTGAGCCAGGGTAATCGATTAATTTCTGGAATACAAACAAACACTAGAAGGGAAACCAGCCCATCAGCCAATCAGTCGATTATCTCCCCTTCAAACAGATACATTGTGTTGGTGATCTAAAGAACTAGTTACATCTTTCTGGTGATTTACAGTTGGTTTGGGAATACTCATTTAGTTAACTAATATTTGTGGATAAGATGATGGTCAGCTGTCAAGCCATCATTCTAGTGAGTTTCAGAAGAAGGAAGAATCCCTTCTAGCTGTGGAGGTCAGCGGAGTTTCATCTAAAGAGATGAGGTTGGAATGAGGCCCTGGAAGTCATTTAACTGTATAAAGCTGTGGGTTGAGAGGGTAGGGAGTGCCCGCTGGACAGAGCAAACAGTTCCACACAAGAGTCCAGGGAAAGAAACTTCAAATAGAGGGCCGGGTTATGCAGGCACCTGGATTCCCGGCTACAAATTTAGAGAGGATTTTGTAAGCCCTGGGGATCTCTTGGGAGGTTTACAGCATGAGGGGGAGGAATTAATGGCCATGTTTTTTAATTTAAGTGATTGATGATCAGGTTCAGTAATCCCTCCCACCCTATACACATACTTCATGAGTTACTAATCACTAATATAGAGGAACCATTGAGAAAATAATAAGTAAAAAACTCAGGGGCAGGCAAAGCAGCATGTGCAGTTTCCTTCCATATGCTTTCGACCCCTATTGCCTAAGACAATTCACACACTGGGAATATGTCTGGGAGGGGCCCAGGGACCGTCGGGGGCCATGGCTGCCACTTAGGAAAGTGGGTGCCTTGCACACAGAATCATTGGTCACAGTGATTCTGTGATAAAATCAGCTAGGTTGGGAAGCAGTACTTATTTTGGCTTAGTTTAGTCTTTAATCACCAGAGAGGGTGGGCATTGCATGAGAGCCCCACACTTGACCTCAGAGGGCCAGTCTGACCCAACTGCTGCTCCCTTTTTATCACTGTGGGACCTTTGAAAAGACATAACTGCTCCAAGAGTGCTCTCCCTCTTAAATAAAACAAGGACAGAAGCACCTTCCTTACAGGATTTGATGGGAACTTATGTGTCAGTGGTATGAAACACCAGGGAGATGAAACTTCTGAAAAATTCATATTTCACATCCTAGAAATGCCTCAAGCTTTTGGATCCGGTTCTGATGTTAAAAATTGGGACCTGCTCCAGGGATGAGGTTGGGTGGGGTAGGCCCCCTCGTGGGGGGTGGTTCGCCAGAGTGCCCTGCATGTCAGATGGGCTGGACAGAAACTTGCAAAACCATTGCAAAGGGTCAGACTCCCCCTCTCCTAGATCAAGTCACTGATAAGAGATTTTTAAAAAATTATGCACAGGATGAAACTTTCTAATGGAGAGGCTGGACTTCACCTTCACCATTCTAGCCATGGGGAACAGAAGAATCACTTACCTCCTTTCCCAGCCTGCGCCTCTGACTGGCACCTGTCCCCCAGTGCAATCACATTTCAGAGGAACGTCTAAGGAGCTCTTTAGTTTCTGGTGTGAGACTTGAAGAGCGATTTGTAGGATGTCCCTCTGGAAGCAAAGAGAAATCCAGAGCACTAATTTGATTCTTATGTTCAGATGTCCTGCTGAAGTATCTTATTTGGGACGTTAATGGAAGCCTTTGACTCTTTGGGCATGGCTCTGGAAATGGTGTGGCAAAAATGGAACTTTGGAAGGACTGCTCACATCTCTCCCCTTTTTGCCGTTTATATACAAGTCCATATTAGGCAATAAGAAAAAAGTCTCTGTGCAATTTCATCTACTGTGATTTGGAAAGGAGCCACACCCTCCTCTCAGGACGTCCCTCTTCACACACAAAGCTTTTTCCTTTCGAAAATGAGATTTTTGTTCTATTTATAGAAAAAAATGTGTGCTCCTTTCCCAAAGTAGAGTCTAAGATCAAATCCATTTCACCTCGTGTCAAAGCCAACCCCTTCTTCTGAAAGGCAACATAATTTTACATGAAACTGGTGATTTTGGCTAGTGAATCATGTCCTAGAACAAGGGCAGAACTAACAGATTGCTTTCATTTATCTGAGGGCACCGCCAGATGAATGCTCACCAAAGGCAAGCAAATCCATAAAGGAAGAAGGTAGAAAGAGAGGAGAAACCAGTGTGCTTAAGTACAATGTTCAGAAATTAATTCATATAGTCATTTCTACATACTAAATACTTTACAGGTGTCAGTATTTAACACAACATCCCTGTAAGATAAGCATTAGTATTATTTTTAAAGATTTTTTATTTTAGAGAGAGGGCACGTGCATATGAGTAGGGGGAGAAGCAGAGGGAAGGAAAGAGGGAGAAGCTCAAGTAGACCCCCCACTGAGTGCAGAGCCCAGTCATGACCCTGAGATCATGACCTGAGCAAAACCAAGAGTCAGCCACTCAGCTGACTGAACCACCCAGGTGCCCAAGATAAATGTTATTATTATCCCTATTTTAAGATAAGGAAGCCTCAAACAGAATGGTAAATAACTTGCTTAAAGTCACACACTGAATGCTATTCCCTGGTAAAGATACCGTGTGGCCAGAACCTGCTTCTGGAGGGCCTTCTTTTTCCCTGCCCAGCACGCCTGCGACACTGGGCCTGAGGGTGGGAGAGGTGTCCTCATGTCCCCCAGTTGCTTCTTCAGGATCATTGTTCCTCTTTCTTCAAAGGCTCTGAGCTTGGATGCACATGTTATCAGCATCTACTAAAGATTCCCCTTTGTTGATTCAACTGTACTCCCTGGGGGTCTTGAAGATTTTTGTTCCTGGTCACTCTTTTCCAAAGTCACGGTAATCTCAGAACCCATGCAGACTACCTTGCCAATAGCCTGTCAGCACCTCCGCAGCCTCACTTCAGTGATCTGGTCCTTCACCCTACCTGCGCCAGAGGCCAGCTTGCTGCTTCCCAAATCCGCTTCCTCTCCTTCCTGGGCAGATTACGCTTGCCCTCTTCCTTCGTAGTTCAGGGTGGCATCATAACTGAGGTCTGCACAAAGCCATAGGGAAACCGCCCCTGCAGCCCTCTGCTTTCTTCCTCTCATTATCCGCTAGTTGGGTGGAGAGGATCCAGTGGAGAATTCTGAGGTCCTTAGAACAGCACTGTCCAGCAGAGATGTAACGTGGGCCACATATGTAATTTTATTTTATTTTATTTTATTTTTTTTTACACATATGTAATTTTAAACTTCCTAGTAGCTGCTTGAAAAAATGCAGTAAGAAACCCATGAAATTAATTTTAATAATACTTTTTACTTAACCCAATATGTCAAAAATATTATCATTTCAACATGTAATAATATAAAAATTATTATATTGAGGTGCAACACGGAAGTTAGGGTGCTGACCCCCACCCAATTGAAAACCCATGCGTAACTTTTGACTCTCCTAAAAGTAGTTATTATTAACTACTAATAACCTACTGTTGACTAGAAGCCTCACTGATGACATAGTCAATTAACACACATTTTGTAGGGGCGCCTGGGTGGCTCAGTGGCTTAAGCCTCTGCCTTCAGCTCAGGTCATGATCTCCGCGTCCTGGGATTGAGCCCCACATTGGGCTCTCTGCTCAGCAGGGAGCTTGCTTCCCCTCCTCTCTCTGCCTGCCTCTCTGCCTATTTGTGGTCTCTTTCTCTCTGTCAAATAAATAAATAAAATCTTCAAAAAAACCTACATACACATTTTGTATATGTATTATATATATATTCTTTCAATAAAATAAACTAGTGTAAGAATGTTATGAAAAAAATCATAAGGAAGAGAAACTACATTTGCAGCAAGCTACTGTGAAAAATTCATGTATGGGTGAACCCACACAGTTCAAACCAGGGTTGCTCAAGGGTCAACTGTATTTTATACTCTTTCTTTACAATAAGGCCCTGAAATCTAATGTGTAATTTATACTTTAGCACATATCAATTCAGATGCTAAATTTTCATAAAAAATACTTGATCTTGACAAATCATAAGCGACTCTTTTTTATTTTTTTTTTAAAGATTATGGGGCGCCTGGGTGGCTCAGTGGGTTAAAGCCTCTGCCTTTAGCTCAGGTCATGATCCCAGAGTCCTGGGATAGAGCCCCGCATCAGGCTCTCTGCTCAGCGGGGAGCCTGCTCCCCCCACCCCCTGCCTGCCTCTCTGCCTACTTGTGATCTCTGACAAATAAATAAATAAATAAATAAAATCGTAAAAAAAAAAAAAAAAGATTTTATTTATTTCCTTGACAGACAGAGATCGCAAGTAGGCAGAGAGCCAGGCAGAGAGAGAGAGGGAAAGCAGGCTCCCTGCTGAGCAGAGAGCCCAATGTGGGGCTCAATCCCAGGTACCTGAGATCATGACCTGAGCTGAAGGCAGAGGCTTAACCCACTGAGCCACCCAGGTGCACCTCAGAAGTGACTCTTAATCTCAGAAAACAAACTGAGGTCTGCTGGAGGAGAGGGGAGTGGGAGGGATGGGGTGGCTGCGTGATGGACACAGAGGGTATGTGCTATGGTGAGTGCTGTGAACTGTGTAAGACTGATGATTCACAGGCCTGTACCCCTGAAGCAAATAATACATTATATGTTAATTAAAAAAAACAAACTTGATCTCCATGTACAACAGCTCCCTGCCACCCCCCCCCCCACCGCCCCATCTGCGATTTTGCCTTCCATGGTTTCAGGTACCCAAGGTCAGTCAGGCTGGGAAGCAGATGATTCTCCTTCTGAGGAATCATTAGGTCAGTAGTAGACCCATGCTATACCCCAACGCCCACATCATTTGCCTCACTTCGTCTCATTGGTAGGCATTTTATCATCTCACTTCAACATATGAAGGGCAAGTACAGTAAGATATTTTGGGAGAGAGAGACCACATTCACCTAACTCTTATTATAGTATATTGTTATAATTCTTCTATGTTATTGTTAGTTCTTGTTTTTAATCTCTTACTGTGCCTAATTTATAAATTAAGCTTTATCATATGTATGTATGTAGAAGACAAATCACAGTATATATAGGGTTTGATACTAACCTCAGTTTCAGACATCTACTGGGGATCTTGGAATGCACCCTCCCCCAGATAAGGGGGACTACTGTAATTTCATAAAATAGATGCTCATACTGAAGTTGTTCCAAGCATTCTTTCATAATTTTAAATTAATTAAACATCAGTAATATCTTAAATTTAGTTTCTTAGTTCTACAAGTCCCACCTCAAATGCTCAGTATTGGCAAGTGTGGCCCAAGAGTTCGAGCTGCCATGGGAAGAGACTACAGGGAGCCAACCCTCACCCCTGCCTCACCAACAAGCATGAGATTGTGGGCAAGAGCAAGCAGTAAACTTTATGTGCTGAACCACTTTAGGGGCTGTTACAGCAGAGCTAGCCTGACCAATACACCAACCTCAGTCATCCACCCTGCTTAGCCATTGTTATCACCAATAGTTCTGGCTCCTGCATAATCTCCATGTCAGTTTTCATCCTCTCCTCACTTCCTGTATTTTTAGCTACTTTCCTCTAATATGGAAACTCTACCAATTTGTCAGCTTCATTTGCCTCCTCACCCACGGACTCTCATCCTCTGATGTTTACTCCCTTGCATATGTGCTCATATCCCTTGACCCTGCTTCTTTCCACTGTATTTTCCTAGCAAAACCCCTGCTGGGATAGAGTCCACCTCCCTGCCTGCATTCATATGGACACACAGAACCATGCTGACTTGCCACACCCCAGGCTCCACCCCCAGTGGAGTCCAACGCAGAGCTTGATCCCACAACCATGAGATGGTAACCTGAGCTGAAACCAAGAGTTGGATGCTTAACTAACTGAGCTACCCAGTTGCCCCTATTTTTAAAAAAATTTTGTGGGGGGGCCCTGGGTGGCTCAGTGGGTTAAAGCCTCTGCCTTCGGCTCAGGTCATGATCTCAGGGTCCTCGGATCGAGCCCCGCATCGGGCTCTCTGCTCACTTGTGATCTCTCTGTGTCAAATAAATAAATAAAATCTTAAAAAAATATTTTTAACTGAATTATAATTAACACACAGCGTTTTACTAGTTTCCTGTGTACAATATAGGATTCAACAATTCTATACATTACTCAGTGCTCACCACAATAAGTGTACTCTTAATCCCCTTCATTTATTTCACCCATCCCCACTGTCTTCCTTTAAATTCATGACCAAATACTTCTATCGGGTATTATTTATTTCCCTCTTAGACTGCTCTTTCCCAATTTTTCTTCTCTTTAGCCCTCTACTTCTCCTGCCTCTCCTCTTTGTCAGCTTCTAACCCCCTTCCTGTTTCCAGTGAGAAAATAGCAGCAATCAAAAGAGCAGTTGCACACACTTCTACCACACCAATCACCCTATGCACTGAGATGCCATCCCCTCTTATTTCTGATACAATCTTCTAGCAACAGTCTCCTCTAACCTGCACCATTTTTTTTCTTCTTTTAAAGTTGTCCTTAAGGGGTGCCTGGGTGGCTCAGTGGGTTAAGCCTCTGCCTTTGGCTCGGGTCGTGATCTCAGGGTCCTGGGATAGAGCTCCGCGTTGGGCTCTCTGCTGGGCGGGGAGCCTGCTTCCCCTCTCTCTCTCTGCCTGGCTCTCTGCCAGAGATCTCTCTCAGTCAAATAAATAAATAAAATCTTTTTTTTTTTTTAATTTATTTATTTATTTATTTGACAGAGAGAGAGAGAGATCACAAGTAGGCAGAGAGGCAGGCAGAGAGAGAGAGAGGAAGGGAAGCAGGCTCCCCGCTGAGCAGAGAGCCTGATGTGGGACTCGATCCCAGGATCCTGAGATCATGACCTGAGCCGAAGGCAGCGGCTTAACCCACTGAGCCACCCAGGTGCCCCTAAATAAATAAAATCTTAAAAAAAAAATAAAGTTGTCCTAAAAAAAAAAAAAAAAAACAACGTATGTCTACTTAATACAGTAAAGAACACTGATCTTATTTGTGTTGTTTGGCAATTTTTTGCATATGTATATACCAGTGTTACTAAGATCTAGAACATTCCCAGCACCCTTTTTTTTTTTTTTTTAAGATTTTTTCAAATTTATTTGACAGACAGAGATCACAAGTATGCAGAGAGGCAGAGAGAGAGGGGGAAGTAAGCTTCCCACTGAGCCAAGAGCCTGATGTGGGGCTTGATCCCAGGACCCCGGGATCATGACCTAAGCTGAAGGTAGAGGTTTAACCCACTGAGCCACCCAGGTGCCCCCATTTCCAGCACTTTTAACATCTCCACCAGGCCTCATCCAAATAAGTACCCCTATTCAAGGGTACCCACCATTCTGACTTCTATCCACCATTACCATTATATATCAGGGATGCCAAGAAAATTTCATATAAATGAGACATAAAAGAATGTATTCTTTTGTGTCTGACATTTCATTTAGCATTGTATCTGTGAGATTTACTCACTGTAAGTAGCAGTAGTTCATTCTCATTTATTTCTGTGAAATCTTCATTGTACGAGTATACAACAATTTATTTACCTGTTTTACTGGTTATGGCAGATGTAAGATGGCTGCAACTTTTTTGCTGTTTCTCCCACTGAGGTAAGTTCTCTGTCTCCTTGACAGGGGTGTCCTGTGCCTGCCCTGTTCAACTGAACCTGAGGAAGACGAACCTATGCTAATTCCAGGCCTTGCTTTTGGGAGGTTGGGTGGTTACTGCTTCCTTCCCCTTGGAGCCTGGAACCACCATGTAAGAAGATCGACTGTTTAGAAGGTGGCATGCTGCAAGGAAGCCTCAGCTAGCCATGTGAGGAGGCTGGGGGTTGAAAAAGAGAGATGGTCTGCCTGCCCCTACATACTCAAGTTATCCCAGTGAGTTCCCCAGAGACCACAGAGCAATGATGAGCTGTCTCTGCTGTGCATGGTCTGATTTCCTGACACAGAACCATAAGATACAATCTTACTGATATATTCTCATTTTAAGCCTCTAAGTTTTGGGATTGTGTGTTATACAACAATTGATAGCCAGAAAACAACTGGTTGATATGTGGGGTGTTTCCAGTGTTTAGCTATTGTGAATAAAGTGGCTGTGAACGTTCTTGTGTCTTTTGGTAGCTGTCAGTTCCCGTTTCTCTGGGGAATATGCACCATTATCAGCTTTTCCCTCTGGTGCATTGTTTCTATCAATATGCAAGCATGTTGCCATGCCTCTCATCTGAAAAAGCTTTTCTTTGCTTTTTCCCAGTCCCATCTTTTTGCTCCCCATTGACAGCAGAACTTCTTGAATTATCTACATTTACTTCCTCTCCTCTTCTTTTGAGTTCATGCCATCCAAGCTTTTATCGCCTCTACTCTGAAGAAATCGTGCCTGCCAGTGTCCCCACGGTTTTTATGCTTCCAGATCCCCTTGGCATTTCTCAGTCCTCATTCTTACCAGACTTGGCAGCAGTGTCTGACACACGGGATCCCTCTCTCTTTTTTCCGGCACTTTCTTCCTTTGACTCAGTTCTCCAATTTCCCAGCCTTTCCTCCCCAGCCTCATCATTCTGAATCTCTAATGGTTGACATATCCCAGTGCTTGAACATACTCAGTAGATGTTCACTTCCAGTCTCAAGGCTTTAAATACCTTCTACTGGCTGCTGACTTCCAAATTTCTATCTCCAGTCTGGACCTCTCCCTTGACCTATATTAAGGTGTCTACTCCTACTGGTTCCTCCCTTACCTCTCTTCTTGTCATCTTACTATACTCTAGCTTTACCGGTCTCTTGCTTTCTCAGAAACTCCCAAGCTCAATTGCACTTAGAGCCTTTGGCCTTGCTATTTCCTCTTTCTGGAATAGTCTTTCTTCTCTCTGGAATGTTTTTAAGATCTGTGCATGGCCAGCTCCTTATCATTCAGAACCAAATAAGTGAATGAATAAATTATTTGAAAGTTATATGTTTTTATAAATGTAACAGTTTTATATTTCTACCATATACCTCTTTTTTTTTTTTACTAGTTTATATATTGACTATAAAGATGAGAAGTGTGGCTTCAATCAAGTAATTCCTTAGGGGGTTTTTGGTCTTCAAGATCCTAAATAGCCACATTGATGACCGTTTTCCCCTTTAGGGTGGTTTGTTGTTGTTGTTTTTTTAATTAAAGAAAATTATATATAATTTAATTTATAAAATAAACTCTACACCCAGTGTGGGGCTCAAACTCACAACCTGGAAATCAAGAGTCACATGCTCCATGAACTAAACCAGCCATGTGCCCCTTGGAAGGTTTGCTTTGAATCAGTAATATAGGGGTTAGAATATTTAATCTGAATATCACTAGGTCTCATATTCTCTATTTTCTTACTTGTGAAAGGAATGTAACTTGGAATTTTCTACTAGTCTTGCCAAATATCAAGTTAACATATTCAATCTTATTTGGATATTGACCATCAGGCAGATGTATATGTGCGTGTGTGTAGAAAGGACCACTTGGGGCTCAGTATCAAGTATTTTACTCTGTAGTCAACAAACTTCCTTATAATCCCACTAAATTAGGAGGAGGCTGAAGGAAAGAGCAAGAGCTAAAGATCATCTAGCTGTTTCATTAAAGAGTCTTTGCTTTCCTTATTAGTGGAGGTCACTAATTTTTAATTTTCTATTTGGAGCCTAGAAGCTGCCTCTCAAACCTGAACCTTGGTCCAACCTGTGGTCTAGCTCTTTTTTTCTTTATCATGACTGTATTTCCGCTCTTGGAACGCTGCCTCTAGCCTCTGGGTAAATACACTGCCAGGTCTGCCAGGACTCACCAGCTGCACCTGGACTCAGAAGGAAACGGGGGCTAGAGAATTCAAGTTGCAGGCAGGGGGGTTTCAGCTCACTAAAGTGAGAGGCTCCTTTGGAAAGCAGGGGCCCTGTCCCTGGGCATGTGCAAGAAGTGGCTGAAGCACCACCTCTCGCAGTGGAGCAGAGGGAACTCCTGTGCCATGAGGGGGTTGAAGGCCATCACCTCAAAAAACTCCAGAGGGCCATAGAACTGAAGCTACAAAGTGGTGTGGGACCAGCCACGGATATGACTCTTCATGTTGATGCACCTTTTGTATTTTATTTTATTTTATTTTTTTGTAAAATATTTTATTTATTTATTTGACAGAGAGAGAGAGGTCACAAGTAGCAGAGAGGCGGAGAGAGAGGAAGGGAAGCAGGCTCCCTGCTGAGCAGAGAGCCCAAAGCGGGGCTCGATCCCAGGACCCCAGAATCATGACCTGAGCCAAAGGTAGAGGCCCTAACCCACTGAGCCACCCAGGCACCCCTTTTGTATTTCAGAAAACAGTGATGGTGTTCCAGATTTAACCATTTTGAGCCTGTTTCTTCAGCTCTAAAAATCGGGAAAATAAAACTACTCTACCGCAGGGATTGTTGTGAAAATGAAGAGATGTTTTGTGAACTGTAAAGGTCTTACAACTGTCCGTATGAACTGTGGACAATGGTTCCTCCAAGAAGTGATCTTGACTAATGGTGTGAGAGTGGTGTTTCACTTTAAATTTTTTCAATGACAAAGTATTACTTCTGCAGTTAAAAAAAAAAAAAAAAGATTTGAAAATACTACACACAGTATATACTGATTCTGTGATTACATATGAATCCAGGGATATATTTCTATGAAGATGTGTATTTTTTCAGTCTTTTTCCCTTTGGAAGGACACTTAACTATTGTGTTATCATGAGTTAACATCATCCCATGCTAGTAAACATTCTTTGATAACATTTCTGGAAGAATGAAAAAAGATCTCTTTAACTGGCTCCTTATCGTGGCTGTGGAGGTTGTCTGTTGTCTGGAGTTTTCCCATATTATACACAATATTGGGATGAATATTCTTGTGTCTATTTCTGATTATTCCCTTAGGATGGTTTCCTAGAAGTAAAATTGCTAGGTCAAAGGGAAAGCACATTTTCCAGCTTCTGATTCTTATTACCAAATAGTCCTCCAGAAAGATGGGACAAATTATGCTTCTGCTGACATTGTATTGTCAAAAAACCCTTAGGTTCAGCACACTAAAACAATGGAAATCCAAAATAAATCACAGCAGCTGGATAGTGTCTCTGTCTGATGACCCAGGAATCTGTGAGTTGGGTAGAGAGATTCATGGGCTCGTTCATGGCTTGTAGAAAAGTCTTACTCTATTCCAGCCTTGTCCTCTGTAAACTACATCAAGCCCTCCATATTTGATCTACCCAGGAAGAAGCCCATGTGGTCAGATACACCTTCTCCACTCTGGTGGTGTTCATTCAGGCACTTCTTGACATAAGCAGGAGAGGAGACCCTCCCTCCAGTGACAGAGGCCCACTTTCTCTGAGCCAGGCTGATAGATCACGCTGATGGCCCAGATAGCCCAACCAGCCTCTCACATAGTCTGCAGTTAGAATGAGCCCCTTTGCTACTGGTCTTACTGTCCTTCCACCCAAATTATCTGAAAACTGGCTGTAGAGCATGCCCTGCATGGGAGCAGAAGCCCAGAGAGCAGGAAGCCAGTCACTCGTTGCTTGCCCTGTCCTTGTGCAGAAATGGAATCACCTCTCTGCTTGAGTTCTTTAAGAACCTAGGCCCAGCCTTACCAGCAATACCAACAAGATCAGCACTTTCTCCTCTACTTCCCCCCAAGACGTGGAGGAAATGGATAAGAATTCTTTTCATGCTTTTAAGCATTTTGTTGTTGTTGTTGCTATTGTTATCAGAAGTCACATCTAAAGACGAAAGGAAGGGAGGCCTCCGGAAAGTCTCTGACCTCCCATTTATTTAATAGCTTTTGGTTTCCAGCATGTACTGTTATGCATTAACATTTCCAAGCTAAACAGCAGGCAAAGTGGTAAGGGTGGGGTAGTGTGTGTTGAGAAATGGACAGTGGAGAGATGGAACCCCCCAGTGAATTCGAGAAAAAGACCAGTAGACTCAATACACTAGGAGTCTTTGAGGCACCATTATTCATCATAGCCCCAAACTAGTAAGATCCCCATATCTATCTGCAGTAAAAGTGATTAAGTAAATGATAATACATATAAACACACACATATATATGCATGTAATATATACATAAACACATATATACATGTATATATATGAAACAATGGAAATCTAAAATAAACTACTGCAGCTGGATGGTATATACGGTTTTTCATGCCATGGAATATTATACAGCAATGAAAAAAGGAAAAAGTCTTTCACATAGAATATGGGTAGCTCTCAAAAGCATAATGTTGGGTGATAGAAGCTTAACACAGAAGAATATATACTGTCTGCCCCCATTTATATAAAGTTCTACAATAGGTAAGATGTAACTATAGTGTTTAGGGATGCCTACTGGGTGGTGAATTACTAAGAAAACTAAACAAGTAATTTCAATGAAAGAGCGGTGGTTAACTCTGCTAGAGAGAGTGGGAGCTGTGTTTAGAAAAGAGCATGAGGGGGGCTTCTGGGTGCTGGTGATAAGCTATTTCTTGACCTGGGGGGTATTTACATGGGTTTTTACTTGATGATAATTCTTCTTTTTTTTTTTTTTTTTTTAAGATTTTGTTTATTTGACAGACAGATCACAAGTAGGAGAGAGGCAGGCAGAGAGGGAGGGGGAAGCAGGCTCCCTGTTGCACAGAGAGCTCGATGCGGGTCTCAATCCCAGGACCCTGGGATCATGACCTGAGCTGAAGGCAGAGGCTTTAACCCACTGAGACACCCAGGCGCCCCAACTTTATGATAATTCTTTAAGCTTGCATTCTTTTTTTGTGTGTGTGAATTGTTAGGTATATATTGTTAAAGAACAAAATTCAACTGAGTATATTTGAAGCTCTAATTGGCTTTATTAAATGATTCATGAATCAGACAGCACCCTAGCTAGCAAATAGAGGGGAGCTGCAAAGGTTGTACAAAACAGAAGATTTTTATAGTCAGGAGGGCGGGGCAGGGACCTTATTAGCAAAAGAAAAGAAAGAGTTGTTTCTGGAAAGGTCACTTTCCCTTGGTGGGAGTGGGGAGGACAGAGGGTTGAACATGTAGATTACCTCATCTCTACTTAGGGGTGGAGGGGGAATCCATGTGACAGATTACCTCCTTGGTACTGACCAGAAAATTTTGACTGGTTAGGCCTACATTTCTGCGAAAGGTTGAAAGTGCAGTTTGAGTGAGTATAAAGTTCCAGGTTTGGTGACCTGGCCTAGCATAAATGACTCCATCTTGGGCCTGTGGTTTTCTTTTTAACAATGTGTTGTTTTTCACAGCTTAAAAATTGCGCCTGTGTGTTTACAAAGATTGAGGTATTTTCTGGAATCGGTCACTAGTTGCTGCAAATATTATGTATGTGCAGTGTATGATGAATATCTGTACGCATGTTGAGGACCCCTCTGAGCCTACACCTTGTCAGGCCAGACTGGTGGGCGACAAGTGACACTGTGTGACTGCGGCAGAGAAGCCAGGAGACCAGCCCACCTACTGAGTCTCAAAGCTGTTTACATACTTGCCTATTTAACCTTCTCAAAGACCAGGGCAGCAGGAACCACAAAAGAATCAATTCAGTTTAAAAGGTAGAGGATAATCTATTAGAAAGAGATTGGAGGGAGTCAGATAGTATGAGGTCAAAATCTGCCCCAACTTTGGGGAGAAATAAATGAGCTAATTTGTAAAGTGCCTGATGCATGCACTTAATAAGTGGTAGAAATACTTTTCTCATTTAATTGAAGAAGACACAGATCCCAGGTTGGGTTGGACTTGAACAAAGTCACCCTGCTAGCAAGGGAAGTATCAGAGATTCAAGCCTGGATGGTTCCCTCTTGCACCTATGGAACCCCCATCAGTCCCCTTATGATACAAGTATTCCCTGGGAGCTCAGGGGAGGGAGAAGTTACAGGGGCTAGGAGAGAAGGCATGTTGCCGCAGAGCATGGCATTGGAGCTGACCCTTCTAGAAGAGTCACGGTAGGCGGAAAGGCAGCACAGACCAGCCTAGGAGGTGTGAAAATTCAGAGAATCACAGGGGGCTGGGGAGTGAACAGTTGAGTCATGGAACTTCTCTAAGTGTCAGGTTTCAGGAATGAAGGCAAAAAGAGCTGCCCCCCTTATTTCAAAGTGTTATTCCAGAGATAGAAGGCGAGTGTATTTGAAAGTTTTTATCAAACTGTTCAGCTTTATGCAAATGTAAGATTGTGTGTGTGTACGAGTGTGTGTGTCCCAGGAAAATTTAACACTTGCCTTCTGTCTGTGGGTAAAAGAGGAAATCATGACCTTGCCTTTTGACCTGTGGAGACCACTCCCAAGCATGGGACATAGGAAAATAAAGGGAAATTCCTGGGAAGATATTTAACCTAGAAGATACTTAGCACATCCAATTAAATCTAGGATATATATACTACTTATATTATATATAAATAGAATGTTAGGGCAAACTTTGGTAATTACAGTTTATTGCTAATAAGTATGCAATTGCTGCCACAAACTCTAGGAGGTCCAGAATCTGCTTGCGGCAAATATAAATTTAAGGAGGCAAAGATCAACCCATCTTCTGGGAAAACTCTAAGAACAGAAGACTAAGTTTCATTAGCAAAATCACTCATATCCTCCTGGCACTTTGTGGTCCTCTGAAAATATTAATAATTAATATTTCCTCTGTGCTTACCACGTGTCAGACACTTTTATAAGTACATTATATGATTTTTTACTGTTAAGTAAATAATTAATTATAGTGGCACCTAGGTGTCTCGGTTGGTTGAGTGTCTGGCTCTTGGTTTCGGCTCAGGCGGTGATCTCAGGATCTTGGGACCGGGTGGTGGGACTGAACCCCACTTTGGGCTCCATGTTGGGTGGGGAGCTTACTTAAGATTCTCTCTTTCTCCCTCTCCCTTTCCCCCTAAAATAAATAAATAAATCTTTAAAAACATTAATTATAAAAACAGTGTTAATAATCACAACAATCCTATGAGATATGCTACTTTGATAACCTCCATTTTACAGATAGGGAGACCTTAGGTAATATGACCACAGTCACATGGCTAGTGAGAGGTGGAATTTAAATTCAGGCAGGTCTGATTCTGGAGTCCAAATGTTTATACCCATTTCCCTCTCCTGTCTTTCAGCCAGGTTAATTTATTCAAGATAGTGACTATTTACAAGAAGAGACTCTTGAATATGTACTTTATCTCTTTGAAATTCAGCCTAGAATCCACCCTTCTCAAAGTCAAACTCTCCTCATGTACTTTGAATTCAGTGAAGCCTGTGGTATGTTCCTGAGAGCCACCTGTATCTCTGAAAGGTGTTTCTGAATGTTTATTTACTTGTTCCAAGTTTTGGGAGTTTTAAAAAGTACAAAAAGTGGCTGACCCAGGTTTAGGAACTTTGAGAAATCCTAATGAAACCACTGAAGAGCAAGGCAACAGGCAGGGATGGAAATGAAGCGGTGTGATGAGGTAAAGATTCAGAGAAGAGTGAAGAGAACCTGGGAATGATTCAGAGCCTTCGAGCTGCCGGACTGACCTGGCAGAAGGATCAAGGAGCTGTAATCCTGGGACAGGCGCAACGTTCTGTGATGTTGGGTGCTGCAGATGGCACTGTGCACACCGACAGAAATAATAACAATTCACTATAACCTTTGAGTTCTGCCAGAAGAGCCCACAAGAACACACGGCTAGGTAAAGACAATATCGCTGGTTTGACTACCGTGTGGCAAGTGAGCGTGTGGCTGGCTCTGCTGATACCCTGGAGCAAAGGAAGGGTGTCCAGGCTCTCTGTCCCCCAGCTCACAGCCCCCAGACACCACGGAACCTGTCCGCCATTGCTCCTTCTTGCCACAGACAATTAAGATGTACCCTACCTCACCTGGGTTTGTGGGGCTGACAGGCTTTGGCACCAGGGATAGGGGATTAACCCGAAGTGAGGTTTTTCCTCAAGCAGGAAAAAAAAAAAAAAAAAAAAAAAAAAGGCAATTGATAGAAGTAAGGAAATGAGCTGAGAAAAAGCCAAACAAAGAATAGTGGTTGGATGATTCATGAGGTGGGGTACTCCTTTCTGGCAAAAATAACAATATTATAAGATTGTAATCTGCTAGCGGCTGTCCTATTCTTTAATGACAATGTTCTCTTTCAGAATTCTAAGTGTAGGTTAGGGCTAGAAAGGGGGGGAAAGTTGAAACGAAGGACTTTTGTTTAAGTAGTTCTTTTTGCTCCTGTGAGGGCTGCAGACCGACTCTGCAGCTGAGTCATGGTTGCTCCTGTCCAGGCAGTACCTACCATTCATTATGTTTGCTGTCTTGGAAGACTCGAGGAGAGAGCTTTTAAAATTCTGCCTTGGTTTGCTCCAAAGAGACCTGGGGATTATTTGTGGGTTATAATATTTTCCAGCCCAGTAACTTTTCCCTCATTGCTATTGTGAGTACTTTCATTGTTTTAAGCAAATAATAGTCCAGGTGCGGCCAAGACTCTTTTCTTCTGGCAGGAAGACCCCAGGAAGAACTGTCAATTAGTAACTATTCACAACCTACAATTGGTGGGCGTTTGACATTTCCAATGCTACTGAGGAGCTAAAATTTGGACATCCAACTCTGACCAGATTAAGGAGAAGGAAATCGCAAACATTGTACCCAGAAAGGGTTGGCTTAAGGATAACAGTCTCTTGGGGCACCTGGGTGGCTCGGTCAGTTAAGTGTCTGACTCTTGGTTTTGGCTCAAGTCATGATGTCAGAGTTGTGGGATCAAGCCCGGTGTCAGGCTCTGATCTCAGTGCGGCATCTGCTTGAGATTCTCTCATTCTCTCTCCCTTTTCTTCTGCTACTCCCGCTTACGCTCTCGCTTGCTCTCTCTCTCTCTCTCTCTCTAAAATAAATAAATCTTAAAAAAAAACAAAGAATAGTAGTTTCTATCATTGATCAGAAAAGAAGTTTACAAAAATGCAATGTGGTAAGGAAAAAAAAATGTTTCCATTGTGAGGAGGTGAGCAGTGACAGGCATGAGGGTAAGTGGGGTGTATTATAGGAACAAGATTCCAGTCAAATGTGTGCAGTTGGAAAACTGGGTGACGACCAGCCTGGCTGGAAAGGGACTATAGATTAAATTTCCCTTCCATGATCAAAACTAACAGATGTGCTGACAATCTGTGGTTACATTTGGGTTTTGGACATTGTTTACCTGGATTTGAACCTGGGATTCTCAAAGTAGTTGTGATGTGTCCTTTGTCTAGTTACTTCCCCTGTTAGTGTCCCCTTAACTTAAAGTAAAATGAGCATATAGTGGTACCAACACCATGGGGCCGGGGAGGGATCAAATGATTAATTCATGGAAATCGGAGTAAGGGTTCCACAGATGTTAGTTATTATTGTCATCAGGGCTACAACATCACAATAGCTCTTCTGTAGCACAGAAATTCCAGAAAGTTTTTAATTAGCTGTGCAATCTTGGGGCTGAATTTTCCTATCTATGAAATGAGGGCGTTGTTCAGATAAGGTCCAAACTGATTTTCAAAGCCTCGAATAACATTCTTCACATTTTCTTAATGGAAGAATTGAGGCCTACAAGTAGTACCTGTCCTTGACACAGGCAACCCAGCAAAGACGGCTGAGGAGGGAGCTGCCCACCAGTCTCTGGTGCCGCTGGTCTTCTATTATCTTATCGGAAGATCACAACCCGGGGCTCCAGGGAGTCAACCCGGCATAACCTTTCTGCAGATCATCTGGCAATATTTATCAAAAGCCTTAAAAGTATTTATACCTCAACATTCCACTTCTAGGAGTTTATACTAGGACAATGATAAATAGTAAAGGATGTTGCAAGTTAGCCACAAGGATGTTCATTACAGGATTATTTGTAATAAGGAAAAACTGGAAAATATTGATGATAAAAACAGGATTGGGTAGACAAATTATGGTGAATCCCCGTAACGAAATGCAGTACTAAATATGATTAACAAGGAATTTTTTTTGACATGGCAAGATGCTTACAATATATTGTTAAGTGAAAAAACAGATTATCAAACAATATATATACATCATGATCCCAGAAGGGTTAAAAATGAATATAGACATAGATAGATGTTAGATAGGTAGACTGACCCACCAAAAATCCACCAAATGAACCAAATCTATTACCAGTCCACTAAATATAGCCACCAAAATATAAACAGTGCTAATCTCAAGATAGTGATTGGTATTTTCCTTTTCTTTTTAAATCAATTTTATACAATAAACATGTACTTTTTTTCTGAACTGTTTGTTTTGGAGAAATTAAAACATAAAAAGAGAAAGAACTGTGATAGCTACCCCACCCCCATTCCCACTGTGGCCACGTGCCCAACGACATCAGCAATTATTAGCTTATGACCAATTTTGTTTCACCTTGTATTTTTAATAGGAAAAAATGACTTAAAATTTTTTTCAAGACTGTATAAGAGGAATTATTTTTCATTGCACTCCAACTACCGGCCAGGTAATTGGTAATATTATTGTTATTGGTCCAAAGCCTTGCCATTTTTAATCACATCAGGAGCAAATAAGAGCAATTCTGCACAGACCTAGGCCAGAACTTCATCAGGCAAATGTCTCAGTCAAGACTAGCTTCTGGTGCAAGTGTCGGCAATCCACCTCTGACAAGTGAATGTGGGGAACCGTTGGCTCTTGTGATCCCCCTGGAGTGCAGACGGAGGTAAAGGTGGCTGATGGATGCAGAGTGTTCCTAGGGCCTTGGGCTTATCACTCTCATGCCGCTGACCTGAGTCCCAGGCATGTCAGCGCAAGACTCTCAGCGAGAGAGGGACAGTCCCGCAGTTCTCATACAACCAGGGGAGGTCTCTGTCTGATGGACCTTGGCTGTAGTCATTTCCCTGTGACCAAGGGGACCATGCTGAGCTATTGAGAGGTTCTAACACTAACAATAATTATAACAGCAGCAACTTATAAACATATAGCCTCTGCTCTGTGCCAAGCACTATCTAAATGTTATATTTAAGTATGAATTTAAGCCTCAAAAAAACCCTAAGAGGAAGGTGCTCTTACTAGCATTGTTACCTTTTTAGAGATGGGGAAATTGAGACCAAAAGCACCCAAGCAACTTGCCCATGGTTGTACAACCAGTGAATAACAGAACTAGGATTCAAACCTAAGCAGCCTGGCCCTAAGGCTGGTACAATTAATGACTCTCTGATTTCACTGCTTGAGAGTTGGAGCACCAAAAATATGGTGCCTCTTACCATATGTAATCCAAATCTAAATCACATCAAATTCTGGATTAGGGTAAGGAAGTCAAGGAAAAATGAATTTCTCTTATGATTACTGTGATATTTGCTATCACATGATTTTCTCATGGTTTTGGTGCTGGTGCCCTAAGTAACACCGTCTGTCAGTCATTTGGATAACTGGCCCCAGGGTTTGAGAAGAGATCTGAGGCAAACAGGCAGTGCACAAACGTCATTTCACCAGCCAAAGGTGTGTTGGGAGCCCCCTGTCCCCACAAGAAGTCCTCTGGTCCACTTTGGGGACTCTCAGTTTTGGCCGCAGCTGGAGACTTGACAGCTCACTTCTGCAAAGGCTGACATGCATTCCTCTGGCTTTCCTTTCCTCTTTCCTTCCCTCTTTTATTCTTTAAAATGTGCTTGGCAGCTAGTAATCAGAAACTTGAGGGGCGCCTGGGTGGCTCAGCGGGTTAAAGCCTCTGCCTTCGGCTCAGGTCATGATCCCAGGGTCCTGGGATCGAGCCCCGCATCGGGCTCTCTGCTCAGCAGGGAGCCTGCTTCCTCCTCTCTCTCTGCCTGCCTCTCTGCCTACTTGTGATCTCTGCCTGTCAAATAAATAAATAAAATCTTTAAAAAAAAAAAAAAAAAAGAAACTTGACAGTCAGTGCAAATCTAAACACTAAAGAGGTTACAATCTTCCTAAGATGTCTGAAAGAAGGCCAGTCACTCAGTAGGTGTCACAGCTCAGTGATTTATCAAGAACCCAGGTCCTTCCATCTTGCCGCTCTGCCTCCTTGTGATAGCTCTTCTTTTCAAGCCCATGCCCTGTGGTTGCAGATGGCTGCCCAAAGGCATCATTGTCCTTTTATAACACAACAAACATTAAAAAAGGAAGGGGTCAGAAATAGCTTTTTTTTACATGGCTCTCTCTTATTTCAGCCAAGAAAATCCATCTGAAAACAGCCCAACAAACAGCTGTTTACTCTCATTGGTCGGAGTGAGGTCACATGACCATGCCTAGACCAATTACTGGCAAAAAGACCAAACAAAATTCATCCTCTAGGTAAGGGCATGTGGCTTCCCTCAAAAATATTTGGCATCTGGGGCACCTGAGTGTCTCAGTGGGTTAAAGCCTCTGCCTTTGGCTCGGGTCATGATCTCAGGGTCCTGGGATGGAGCCCTATATCGGGCTCTCTGCTCAGCAGGGAGCCTGCCTCCCCCTCTCTCTCTGCCTACCTCTCTGCCTACTTGTGATCTCTGTCTGTCAAATAAATAAATTTAAAAAAAAAATATTTGGCATCTGTGTGCAAGGAAGAAGGAGAGACAGTTTTGGGGAAGACTGATATATAACCCCTTTCTTCTTCCTCTCATATCTTTCCTCTAAAAAGCCCCAAAAGTAGAAGACCTGGGGCAGGGTGAAGGTCAGGGTTGGGGAACAGGGGACATGGTCTGCTCATTAGTGAAATTCATAGTTATCCTTTTGTAGAATAATTTGGCTTTGTGTTTTCTTAACTCTCCTAAGGCCTCAGAAAATTCTTTAATTCTTTAATTCCAAGGCTGCGAAAAACATACTACACCCTGTATTAGTTTCCTATGGCTGCTGTAATAAATTACCACAAAATTAATAAAACAAATTTATTCTCTTATAGTTCTGGAGGCCAGAAATCCCAAATCGAAGGGTTTCACTGGGCTTAAAAGTCAAGGTGTTGACTGTGAGCTGGTTCCTTCTCAAGGATCTGGGAAGAATCCATTTCCTTGCTTTATTTAGTCTCTAGTGACTTCCTTTATTCCTTGGCCTGTGGCCCTTTTTCTTCAGTGTGCATGACTCCACCAATGACCTCGGCTTCTCTGTGTGGCTCAGCTTTCTCTGACCAACGCCTCCTGTATCCCTCTTAGAAGGAGAATTGTGATTATTGATGAAGGATCATCTCCTTATCTCAAGGTCCTTAAATTAATCACATCTAAAAGCCCCTTTTGCCATATAGCATTTATAGGGAACTCAGACACGAATATCTTTCCGGGCTGTTACTCAGCCTACCACACGTTCCTATACCTGATTCTCCAATCTCAGATCTTTTAGAAGGGGAAACTTCAGGGCAGGAGGGAGTCTCAAGGTCTTCTCAGTGATGTTCAGCAGTCCAGCAGCTCATAATTGAAGGTTTGGGGTCTAAGGCTTAGGTGTGTGGCAGGTGCTTGGGGTGGTGTTTATGCCTGAGGGACAGCTTTCTCATCAGAAGGAAGTCTTTCTCAGGAGCCTATGGGGGACTCTTGTAACTCTCTGTTTTACACTTTTGCAGGTTAATGGAGCATGTTTGCTTAAAGTCAGTGCATATGGAAAAGGTGTCAGATCCCGTTAATGTGAAGTAACTTTACTCAAATGAATCACATGCCAACATGAACTTCATCACGTTTGTACTGAACTCCCATTGTGGAGTGA
The DNA here is from genome assembly GCF_009829155.1 of Mustela erminea. Classification (NCBI taxonomy): domain Eukaryota; kingdom Metazoa; phylum Chordata; class Mammalia; order Carnivora; family Mustelidae; genus Mustela; species Mustela erminea. The sequence continues at coordinate 152,189,722 of NC_045614.1, forward strand.
TGATTCAGGCTATCAGGACATTAGGTAAAATTTCTGCAGTGAGTTTAGAGACCATGCAGTCTGTTTTCCTGTCTCTCTATTTGTTTTTTGTTTGTTTTTTTTTTTTTTTTTTTTTTTTTTTTTTTCAGTTGTTGTTCTGGTTCTTGTCCTTTCCCCTGGCTTTCATGTTCTCTTACTCTCATCTTTTAGATATTGGTAGCTTTGTATCCAGCTTTCCCTGACATTTCTTAGCCTTTCTGTCTGGTGAATATCTTTCATGGGCTATGACTTGTCACTCTACTTGGTTTCTCCCCTACGACCTTGTCTACCTCCTAAAAATGGAACCAGGCTTGGGGTAGACCTTGCCAGATTCTGGACAGAGTCATAACTAACCAACCACAGTTCATTTTGAGGGCAAGTCAGTGAAGGGCTGGTAAATGCTTAATAACCTACTCTCCAGGAAAACAAACCCTGAATTGTGGGCTTTGCTGTTTTTTGGGTTGCAGATCTACCCATCATGGCCTAATTCAAGCTACCAAGGTGAGGTCCCCCAAGAAGACGTATGCACCATCATTCCAGTACACTGCAGGGCCGAGGGCAGGTCTGTCCTCATGACACCATATTGCTACCTTTAAACAGGGAAGAACTAGTCCAATATTCCTTCTGGAATTTTTTCCAAAGGGGACTTCACACACATTCTCCCCAAGTTAGTCTTTGGCATGGGAGTATAACTGAAAGTTAACTTTGAGTTAGAATTGCATTTTGCTCATTGTCTTCTCCACTGTTCCTTCTTCCTTGTGTGGAATAATGTAGGCCTGTAGTCCTTTTTACTGGGCAAGACGGTCACTGGGCAGTAGAGGTGAAAAGCAGTTGGCTACTTCTGTGTCTCCAGTGTTACACACAAGAAAATTTTCAACTTAATGTAACATCTGAGATGAATTAGCTGAGCTTTCTCCACTACAGGAAAAAAAGGGGGGGGGGAATGGCGGGTGGGAGAAGGTGAGCAGATACAGGAGGTCATATAAATTCTCAGAGAATCCAGATGTAGGCTGATGGTTTCCTTCTTCTTCTTAACTCCTCTTCCAAAATCAAATGGAGGGATTTATTTCACTTCCTCTCTGCATCCCCACACATGGTGGGGTAGGAAGGGCGAGTGATAAAGTGACCAGAGTGGACTGTAGGAGGGAGAGGCAAGATGACTGGCCTGTCCACACACTGCATGTCAGAACCAAGTGAAGGAACTGATCAAACGCTGGACTGTGAAATGTTGCCAGTGAAGACACATAAAGTAATAAAAACGGTGAAAATTCCACAAGCCTGGGCAAAGTTCTGCCTTGCAGTATCTGCTTTTCTGTTTTATGGGCCGAGCCCAGAACATAACCAAGCAAAGGCGAGGGCCGGAGGGCACACCACTCCCCAGGAAGCAGGGCGCGGACAAGGGCATCCGAATGTTTGTTTGGTTGAGTTGCTATTTCACCATTGTCTGCCTTGTTACCAGTTATGACATGTGCCCAAGCAGCCTTCTCCCCTTCATTCCACTGGCATTTGTTAAAAAAACATTCACCGAGATCCAGTCTGGATGTGTCTTTTAGCCTGCCTGTAACTTTCCACTTTAAGGGAGATGTTACAAGGAGTTTACAAGTCTTAATTGCACAGCTTTTTAAGAACAAGGATTTTAAAGCATAAACCTAGAAGAAATTCTTATAAAGAGGAAAAGAAGAGGGAAAACTGGATTCTAGTTCTTCAATTCCCCTTGGGCATTATGCTTCTTGGTCCTTGGCATCAACTAAAGGGAAGGAGGAAAAATTACTGATCTACATTGGCTCATGGGAACAAATGAGGGGGGGGAAATTCAGGATGGGCATGGTCTGTCTTGGGCTCAATTCATGTCTCCTACCACAAGGCCTATGGTTTACATGGTAAACCCTGAATTAGTATTAGTATTTGTTGAATGAATGAATGTACAGGATTATTTCTGAGGAGAGAAAGAAAGAAATGTAGTTTCAAAAGGATTTTTCTAAGTATCTGCACCTGAGCCATTCATTAGCCCACAAGACCAGAAGCTGGGTGAGTGAGATGCAAGGTCCAAGGTGCATGACTGGAGCATTCATTTTCGGTTTTTGTGCACATTCCATGTGGCACTAGTGTGCCCCAGAGACTGAACGTGGCCTTCAATCTTGTGCCCCAAGAGCCCTGCTCACCTCGCTCTAGTCCCAGCCTTGCTACTCCACTTAGAGCCTACAGAATGTTTCTTAGAAATTTTTTCTTCCACGGAGCACCTGGGTGGCTCAGTCGTTAAGCATCTGCCTTTGGCTCAGGTCATGATCCCAGGGTCCTGGGATAGAATCCTGCATCGGGCTCCCTACTCAGCGGAAAGCCTGCTTCTCTCTCTCCCTCTGCCCCTGCTTGTGTTCTGTCTCTCACTGTGTCTCTCTCTGACCAAAAAAATAAATAAAATCTTAAAAAGAAAGAAAGAAAGAGATAGAGAGAGAGAAAGAAAAAAAGAAAAGAAAAAAAGGAAGAAAGAAAAAGAAAGGAAGAAAGATGATTTCTTCCTTGGGTTGGGTCCACTAAGTCTGCTCTGAGCCCCACAGGAGACATTTCAGGGACTAGGGACAGAGGCAGTTCCTGCCTGGGGAAACCAGTGACCTCAAAGCCAAGAGTTGTCAGGTGGCCCTGGGTTTACTCAGAACTTAACTGTGTACTTGGAGAAGCTTATTAACCTCTGGAGCTTTCTTTTCTTCATCAATAAAATACAGAAAATAATACCTACTTCACAGGATGACTGTGAGCCTTGGGAGTAACACACAAAAGTTCCAAGTATATAGTGGGCACATAGTAGGTGCTCAGTAAATGGAAACTTTTATTGCATTATTCTTATTGGCAGCAACACTGGTGATGGGATGCTGGCAACACCACCTGGCCAACTCCTCGAGTGGGAGCGAGCACACATGTGGACCATCCAAAAAAAATTAGCAGAATCTGTACTGGAGGACAGAATTGATAGATTCAGACTAACCCAGGTAGAGCTCTGACTGTGAGCCAGGACCTGGGTCAGTTTTCCTGTATTTTCTCTCATCCTGGCCACAGACTATTCTTACTTGATTATCTATACTTATGGACAATAGATAATTTTTTAGTGTAAGTATGTCCAGTGCAACATTGGGGATCTAATGATGCTAGAAGAAAAATTAACTTGTTCTCTGCAACTCAAATGTAACTGGACATCCTGCATTTGCCCTGGAAAACCCTGCAGGGGAGTGTTTGGTACAGGGACTTGAAAATGGTGCCCTCGGCTGGGTGTGTCAGTGGAATGCCTGTTTGCAGCGATGGCCTTGAGGGCTCGGGGGCTCGGCACACTCATCACTAGCAGGTGAACCTCTGAAGCTGTTCTTCTTTTGGCTCCCAGCTTTCTCCTCTCTGCCTCTCTTTCCCCAACAGCGTCTCCTGCGGCATGCAGGAAGTATGGGCACGGCAGGAATGTTCTTGACAACTGGCAGTGCAGATGGGAGAGGCAGGGTGAGGAGAATTGGTTTAAAAATATATACTAGTCAGCTGGCCCCACGCACCTCAACCAGACTGCTGAGGAAACGCTAGCTACTTTCTGGGCATGCCACCACTCCCACCAGCCCTCTGTTTAGGGGCTCTTCTTTCTGCTGTGTGTTTCATAAGAGGAAAAAAAAGAGAAGTGGCTCTTGGTGAGAACTTCTGTTAATGGAAGCAGAATTTCAAAAATATGTGTCAGGTTCTTTGATGGCATTATGACATTCTGAGCTGTGTCAATGCATAATCCTCAAAAAAAAAAAAAGGGTAAAATCATGAATGACTGTCATACAGAAATAAAAATGAATACATGTTAAAGATTTTTATTTAACTCATTCATGAGGAAACTGGTATTACAACCAGTTGAAAAAAGTAATAAAAACCCATAATCTCTATGCAGTAAAGGAATGTTGAAATGAATGAGCAAATACATAAACTAGTTTGGGGCTGAGTCATATCTCTCAAAATTCCTATGTTAAAGTCCTAACCCCCAGGTACCTCAGACAGTGACTGTATTTGGAGATAGGGTCTTTAAAAGAGGTGATTAAGTTAAAATGAGGCCACTAGGATGGGCCCTAATCCAATGTGACTGCTGTCCTTCTAAGAAGAAATTAGGCCACAGAGACCCACAGCAGGAAGATCATGAACAGACAGGAGAAAGTAGTGTTGTAGAAGTCAAGGAGAGAGACCTCAAAAGAAATCAACCCCACTGACACCTTGATCTTGCACTTGGAGCTTCCAGAACAGTGAGATAATAAAATTCTGGTTTTCAAGCTACTGAGTCTGCAATACTTTGTTATCTCAGCTCTGACCAACTAAAGGGTGGGCGGGGCTGCAGTGTTATTTGCATATCTATAGACAGAATTATTTTGCATTCTCATTAGTTATGTAGTTTATAGAGTTGTAAAATAGCTCCTTTAGAGTCAGATAACCTCTTCAGTTTAGTAGTAAGATAATTTATGACTAGGATCAGTAAATTACAGTTTGTGGGCCAAATGTAGTCCTATTACCTGTTTTTTTTTTTTTTTTTTAATAAATAAAACTTTGTGCACACTGCCATACTTATTTCTTCCTGTATTATCTGTGGCTGCCTTCCTATTACAAAGGAAGAGATAAGTAGTTGCTGGTCTTTTACAGAAAAAGTTTGCATATCCTCCTCCAGGCAATGCATCAGTTTTCCAGGGAAGCACGAATGTTTCCTTACAATCAGAGCGTTCAAGGTCATTTGGTCCAAGGGTTCCCAGATTTTGAGATCTCACAGGTCCATAAAATTTCAAAAAAAAAATTGAGGGAGGGGCTCCAAAGGGTCTCCAATTTTACTTTTATCAAATATCAGCTTCTTTTTAAATTTTATTTTATTTATTTATTTGTCATAAAGAGAGCACACTCAGGCAGAGTGGCAGGCAGAGGCAGAAAGAGAAGCAGGCTCCCTGCTGGACAAGGAGCTGGATGTGGGACTCGGTCCCACGATCCCCGGATCATGACCCCGAGCTGAAGGCAGCAGCCCAACCAACTGAGCCACCCAGGTGTCCCAAATACCAGCTTCTTCATAAAAAGATTTTTATGTGTGTCTGCGCAAAAAGGTGATTTTATTAAAGCATGGGGGTAGGACCCATGCCAGAGAGAGCTGCTGCATAAAAAGATATTTTGAAGTAAATAGTGCATGAGAAGCTTTGCTGCATTGTACTTGCTTTCATTTAGTAAAACCTCACCACCAGCCACCACAGTTCATGGTCTAGATTGTGGAACCAATAATCTGACCTAACTTTAGACACCAATTGCTGGCTCTGTCCAAGGAGATTCTGCTGGCTTAAACCAGGAGTCAGGTCTTTACTCCCAGGATCCAGGCTGATACCCATCAGCCAGAAAGGGGTCCAGCTGTGACTGGCCTTGCTTTGCTTTAAATGATATACTTTTTCCTGATTTTTAAAATAAAAATGTGGTCAGTACAGAAAATTTGAGAAAAAGTGAGAAGAACAAAACTCATCTCCACCCAGAGAGGTTTACTGACGCACAGGGGCAACAAAAGCACTTTCCAATCTAAAAATACTAAAGGGAGAAAACCAAGCATCTCTCCCTAAACCAAAATGGAGCCTGGCACACGCAGGTAACAATATGTATTGAACAAATAACTAAACTGAAATAACTGCAATTATTTTTCCTAGATGATCCAAGAAAGTATTGATGACTAGTCTATATGATCGGTAAGTCTTTGAAAAATTTTTGATGATCAAAATGGCTAATACGGTCTTTCTGGCATCCCACCCCCTCCTCCATTCTTGCATCTGTTTTTTTTCCCTCGTGTCATTAAAAAAAATTCTTTATATTTAAAACTGTCCAGGACAACACTTTAAGAAGCAAGGATTATGCATTTTCACTAGTTTTCGTGGCCAATTTACATAAGTCAAGTCTTATTATTAAACTGCCTTCATGATACATGCAATATAATAACCTTAAAAAATTGATCTGATAGACTCTCACGATTTCAAGACACGCAATTCCTAAGAAGCCCAATAAATTGAATTTTCACCTCCATGCCTGGTCACCTAAATGAGAAACATCTTCAATCTGATATTGAAAATAAACAATTGAGAATATTTTTCATCTCTTCATGGGACACAATCTTAAACTCAATAATTCATCACTGTTTTCTATGAAAACCTCATGCGTACCTTCTGCCTCTATGTCTCTTCTACCTCGATGTCCCTTCCCACAGCTTATCCATCTCCTTTAAACCCATCTCCTGTAGAAAACTAACATTCCAGATAACCCCTGACAAACTGGAAGAATAAAGATGACTTTACTCTGGTTCTGCTTTGTCGAATACCTCACTCATATATGTATTTGCTTTCCCTGATGTTTCATTATATTTATGAAACTTTCTATAAAAAAACTAAGCTCATTTTCACTTTTGGAAAATAAGCAAGCATCACCCCTTTCAAAAATCACTTTCTTCCTTTGGTGTGAGACATCTGGTTTCGTCTTATTTAAGTCTTTACTTGAATTCCACCCACGACCTGAGCAGATGGTTCTGCATTCACTTATTTCTCTCCATATCTGATATTTAATCTCCCTGATCAGGTCTGTCCCTCACATAACCCAGAAGCCTCCTTCCCTCTGCTGTGCCCCAGGTGGGTCCTGTACCTGGCATGTGGTAAGGATGGGGCCTGGGATTCACTCCAATGTCTCCATTTATTCTAATTAGATTTTTCTTTCATTGTGTATAAAAACTTCCCTTTTAAACTGCTCCCCAGGACCCAGTTCTCTTCCTTCTCTCACCTCCTTTGGGACTTCTAATTAAGGTGGCCAAGTTTAGCTCATACTAGTTTGTTCCCTGACCTAGAATCATTTGACCTGTTACCACCTACTGACCACAGTCTTCAATTTATTATGCCTCTACTATATGCAAGTCATGTGCTATGTGTTTCATATCCATTATGTCTAGTCTTTGCTACACCCCTGAAAAGCTGTGTGATCTTGGACAAACTACAGAACATCTCTGAGCTTCAGTTCCTCATTTGTTTAAGAAGATTGATTTAGGGGCGCCTGGGTGGCTCAGTGGGTTAATGCCTCTACCTTCGGCTCAGATCACGATCCCAGGGTCCTGGGATCGAGCCCCACGTCTGGCTCTCTGCTCAGCAGGGAGCCTGCTTCCTCCTCTCTCTCTGCCTGCCTCTCTGCCTACTTGTGATCTCTGCCTGTCAAATAAATAAATAAAATCTAAAAAAAAAAAAAAGAAGATCGATTTATTTCAGAGAGAGAGAAAGCAGGGGAAGAGAGCAGAGGGAGAGAGAGAGAGAGAGAGAGATAGAGAATCCTAAGCAGACTCCCCACTGACTGCAGAGCCTGACTCTGGGCTCGATCCCATGACCTTGAGATCATGACCTGAGTTAAAATCAAAAGCCAGATGGTCAGTAGACTGAGCCACCAAGGTGCCCCAGTTTCTCATTTAAAAATGTGAATAATAACAATGACAGGAGTCTGCATTCTACCCTATACCATATGGCCTCGCTTGGACAACCGTCTTATTTCTCTGTGGTGTCCCCTAAATGCCCAGGATGGGACTCAATGTGTAACTTAGCTCAATACATATTTACTTGGTGATTGTTTGAATATAGTTATCTTACTCAATTTACTTTCCTGAGTTAGTTAGTTCTAAGAAATGAAACACAGATTTGTATTAAAGTTTATCAAGAGCAGTAGACATTCACTTTATGGAACCAATGCAGTAAGACATTACTTTTAAATGTCTAATTACAAAGCTAAATACTAAGACCTCTTACTCTTGGAATGCTCTGGTTAGTTGGATCTCTGTTAATGGTGAATTTGGTTTTTTGTTAAAATAGACTTGTTACAAATTTTATAAAATTTTAATCTACGTTCTTGCCTTAGGAAGAAGAATCTGCAGGACACACCTGTATCTGCTTTGATGACCTGGGACTCTGCAGTATCTCCAGGGCAGGATCTGGAGCATCAAGAGCTTGCTGAGGATAGAGAATGAGCAGGAGGGTGAGTAGTAGATGCACAAACCCCTGACTCAAGGCTGAGAGGATTTCTTGCTTCTTACTTACTGTGCAGGATAGGGCTAACACTGTCTTGTAGTTGAGGATTACTGTTGGCTGGGTTCCAGTTAACCAACTACTTTTTGACTGGTGTTTTTGCAACTCTTGGCTCCTGTACTCAAGAGATAAAACTTTTAAAATGATTTCAGCCAGGTTTGTCACCAATGGCACAAGTGAGATTTCCTTATGCACACATAGATCCTTTTTATCCTTTCTTAAAATTTCGTTTTATTATTTTTATTTTTGTATTTTATTATTATTATTTTTTAGTAAGCTCAATGCCCAACATGGAGCTTGAACTCGTGACCCTGTGATCAAGGGTCACATGCTCTACCAGATGAGCCAGCAACGTTCCTTCCTTTTTTTTAAGTATAATCACCTCAGGATTTATAATTGTGCCCAAAATATTTTTTTGCACCCTTAGAATTTTCACTTTGGTTGTGGTCTTGAGAAGTGCTAATTCTATAGTAAGGTGCTGGCTGGGCAGCCACTTGAACTGAGAGCTACCATTTGTTTAAATCAGCTGCCGAAGGCTATATTTCTCCTTCAGGTCTTGAAATAGCCAAGTGTCTGCTTCATAAGGTATGTGTGAATAACTAAAGCGTACAAGGACAGGAAAGTCTACAAGATGAATACACATGATGTTCAGTTTCGTATATACTGCAATTGCCAAAATTACATGTTTTGGGGGTATTTGAAAAGTTGCTGTCAAATGTATAACTGAAACTTTGAGCAACCAGAACAAGAACCCATACATAACAGTGTTTCTGCTTACATGGCTCTGGTTCTCAAACGTGCCACACATCACTAGTATCCGGGGAGCTTCTGAAAATCTAGATGCTGGGACTGCATCCCAGATCAATTAAAATATGGGGATAGGAATCAGACATTGTTATTTTTAAAAGATCCCTAGGTGATTCTAAAGTTCAGCAAGTTTGGGAACCAATGGCATGTGGAAAAATACATGTAAGCAGACTCAACTTATAGAACACCTTAATTCACAGATCTCTTGAATATTTCCATTCAACATTATAATGACAAAATATTTCAAAAATATGAAAGAGAGACTCTCAGTAAATTAAAAATTATTCTGTAATTTAAAATATTGCCAAAATATTACAATCCACTCCTTTTTAGGGGGGAGAATATGAGGAACATTTATTTCCAGCTTCTAAATCCTTTATAAGTACAGAAGCAAAAATACTGAAAGATGAAGGGGAAAAGGATATAAACAAAGAAAAACTAAAATGGTTATTTACCAAGTATTGCAAATGCTCATTTCCTGGGTATACCACAACGTTCCATTCTCTATTCCTAGGACTTTGTGTAATTTTCAGGGACATGATGGTGGAGGGCTCATGGCTTCTACTTTATCAAAATAAACCTGAGTGTTCCTTTTCCCAGGCCTCATGAAAACTGAGACTTTACTCATCTTTATGAAAAAAGGGAGAAAGAAGAAAGAAGTGGGGGGAAAGAGAGAGAGAGACAAAGAAGAAAGGAGAGAAGGAGAGGAGAGGAGAAGGTAGGAGAGAAGAGGAAGGGAAGGAGAGAGGGAAGAGCAGGGGAAAGGCGGGAAGGGGTGGGGAGAGGAGGGGAGAAAAAGGTGTCCTAGCGGTGAGCTCACCTGTCCTTTGAACTGTTCTGTGGTTGAAATGCCCCTCCTGACTGATCAGTCCTCATCAACAGATTTTCATGTGTTAGGAACATTTGGGGGGGTTATGTCAGCTGAGATTGCTGCTGCCCATCTGGTGGAGAGAACAACTTACAATAACAAACACACACCAGACTTGGATGAATTACCATCCCCACAATCTGTAGGCCTGTTGGGGTCATTCAATTCTTCAAACAGTCCCGTTTCTATAATCTCTTCCTGCCATGCTATAGGGACAGCACCTGTTGCAAATCTTTGGAAGAACTTCTTATCTTTATCATCAAATTCAATTCCCCGAACCTCAGAGAAATCTTCAATTTCATCGATGTCTTTGGCATAAACCACTGAAGGGTCTGGCACAAATGGGGGCTCAACTAGGCCAGCTTCCAGGCGAGCAAAATTGATGGTTTTGAAGAAAGGGTGTTGCCTGGGATCATCAGACATTTCTCTGTGAAGAAAGGACATGGTTAGCCGGAGACCCAAAACAGGAAATATTCTAACAATACAAAGTGTCTAGCATTCCTTTCCTGTAATACATTTCATTTTAATTGCAAAGACAATATAAGGACATGAAGAATAATGTGGAAAAATAATAACTTTAAAAATCATCCACAATTTAAAAAAGTCACCCACAATTCTGTCTTACACAGACAGTAGAATTTTTCATTGTTTGCAGATAACCTCCATATGTAGATTTAATTTTTGGAGTCAAGTAGTTGACATGACTTTTATTCTTTAGCGTTTTATTGAAATACAAGTAAAATTCAGTGGGGTCAGGACCTGCTTGCCTGCAACTTCCAGTCATTGCATTTTGCTCTACTCTTCAGGGTCACATAGAACAAGGAAAGCATGTCTATTCCCACCCCACTTACACCCTAAAAAACAGCACCCATACCACCTCAATCTTCATGTGACATGATTTTTACCCACCTCCCCCAACTGCCACAATATTTTTAAAGAATTTTAAAAAATCCATTAGTAATATTTAGTAGCATGAATGAACATACATTCAATGCTCAAAACTATGGTTATTTGTTATCAAGCCCTCCTTCCTTGTGCTAGAAATTATGCCAGTATTTGCCTTAGAATAAGGCAGAAAAGTGTATGTTCCCAATTGTGTAACCTCTTGTATTAGTTATCTATTGCTTATCTATTAGTTACAAATGCTATATAACAAACTGCTTCAATATTCAGTTGCTTAAAACAATAAACATTTATTATCTCAGCTTCTGTGGGTCAAGAATCTAGAAAAGGCTTAACTGGGTGCCTCTGACTCAAGGTCTTTCATGAGGTGGTTCATCAGCACTGTGGTCTCATCTGAACGTTCAGCTGGGACTAGGGGAGGAAATCTGCTTCCAAGCTCACTCACATGGTTATTGGCAGGTCTCCATTGCTCACCATGTGAACCTCTCCACAAAGCTACCTTTTAACTTTATACCTGGCTTTTATTTGGTTAAGTGCCTGACTCTTGATTTGGCATAGGTCATGATCCTGGTGTTATGGAACTGAACCTCACCTTGAGCTCTGCACTCAGCAAGGAGTTTGCCTGAGAGTCTCTCTCTCTCCCTCTCTCTCTGCCCCTCCCCCTGTATATTCTCTCTCTCTCTCAAATAAATTTAAAAATCTAAAACAAAAACAAAAACAAAAACAAAAAAACCAGAAATGTCTTTCCTTAGGGAAAAATCAATTTCTGTCATAAATCAACCTTCATAAAAATCACATTCATAGGTTTCCTTTTACTTTTATTTCAGTTATCAAAAAGCTTTTAGGAAAAGGATTGAGGATTTCTCCCATATACCCCCTTACAGATTCCCTTCTATGTCAGATAATTACTACAGCAGACTATCTAACAGGTTCTAAACACAATAATGACATTACTAATAACAGTAGTGAGAATAACTGGAATTTATCCAGAACCTATTCAGCTAACACAAAATTAAGCTCTGTGCTTATGTTATCACATTTAATCATCACAACAATGTCTGTCTTTTCATTGTATTTTTAACCTCTTTTAACCTTTTCATTTGGTTCTGCATTCATATATATAGCTGTGCATCTGAAAAAAATCAAACATAGGTGAGCTTTTCAAAGGAAAATTGTAATCAAATACTATTATGGAAAAGAGAAATCCAGCTATAGGCATCTGATGTCCAGCCATTCCCTGGGTTGTTCTGTGGTTCAGGCCTAGTCCCTTCCAAAAAGGCTGATCCAGGATTCCTTGGACTTATCTCATTAGGACCCAAGTGAAAAACGGGTATGGAGAACTGTATCGTGAGATACTACAAGGTGCCTCTTTTTTTCCCAAAGCCACCAAGCCTCTATCGGTTGAAAGGAAGGAAAATGCAGGCTTTCCATCTACTCAAATCTACTGACCAATGTCTGTGTGGTTTACATCCTGTAGAGTTAGAGCCTTGAGGGTTACTGAGATAGCTTCAAAGCTTCAAAGATGGATTTTTCCTCTTAAATTAGGTTTCTTGAGGTATAACTTACAGAGCAACATTTCACAATTTTAAGGTATCAGATTTAGGTGGTGGGGAGGGTAGCAAATAAAATTTAAATATGGCAGAACAAGGATAGAGGGGTGTCTGGGTGGCTCAGTCGGTTAAGTGTCTGACTTTGGCTCAGGTCATGATCCCAGGGTCCTGAGATCAAGACCCATGTTGGGCTCTCTGCTCCACAGGAGCCTGCTTCTCCCCCTCCTCCCTGCTCCTGCTCTCTCTCTCTATTTCTGTCTCTGTCTCTCTCTCTCTCCAATAAATAAATAAAATCTGTAAAAAAAAAAAAAGAATTTAAATGTGGCAGAACGAGGATGGAGCTAGAATTCCATCTATGTAAATCAGGAACGAATCCCAAGACTCTGTGTTTCAAAGAAATCAAAGGAGCTGGAATGGGACCAGGTGCCATGAGGAAGGAGCTTGTTCCACCCTTGATGGCCACCAGCAGGCATGAACTCACCATATCACAGGTCAAGAAAGCACCTTAAGTCACTCTGAACAGCTTTAACTTGGATAAACAAAGAGTGCCCAGGGGCTCAGTGGCCTTGAAAACTTGCCAAGCCAGTCATGACAGGATATTCTCAAGGAACACCTCAAGCCACAGGCCCAGATGGCTTTGGTTCACCCATCAGGTATGGCCACTGCAGCCCTTTTGGAACTAGTCACAAAGGAAAGGGAACAACAGGCCACTAAAGGTTTTCTTTATGTTCATTAGCACCCTGACTAGATGACCCTGGGCAGGGCAGGCCCATCCTTTGAGCCCTTTCTCAAGTGTCTGTGGTTGCTGATGATAACAACAAAAGACCAGGCTTTCCAACCCCTATTTCTTTTACTTAGTGTCTGGACCACTGAAGATCTGATTGCTTTATCTTTTGCACTAATGACTCTCACCTCAGTTCTGTATTAGAAATAGGATGGAGGTTATTTTACTCTTGAATCTTGCCCAGGCAGCCTCATACAGGGATCTTTTGGCCCATCCTTAGGCAGTGCACTTTGGAAAAATAGGAGAGGCTATTGACAGAGGCAACATCTTTTGCACTAGCCAACCCGGCAGCTGCAGGAAGACTTCTGCTGCTGATTGGAGTAGGTTCTATTTCAGAACATTTATAGGAGCTCTTGTGTTACTGAACCCTACATAGAGATTACAATGGATTTTCTTATAACTCTCAGTAAAGAAAAGATACCACCTAACCATACATGAAGACCACTGTGGGGTTTGGTCTGCCAAGAACAGTGCATATGGGTTCAAGATGGTGTGTTGGAGAAGCACTTAAGTCAGAGACTCGCATGGTTCGTTGATCTTTTCTGCTGCATTGACTGACCAGAAGAAAACCTGCAAAATACTTAAGTGGTCTTCAGCTTTAATTTTATTAGAAAACATTGTAAACCCTATCTACAGTTCTTGTGAGATGCTCAGAAAAGCTTCCAATCTCTTTTTTTAAAACTTTCAGCTTCTATGTAAAACATAATTAATTCACAGACCTATGAAGACAAAGGAGGAGCTCCTTTCAGTGATGTCTAAAGAAGAAAAGGGTTTTAAAATGTATTTCAAATGTTTGTGAATGCAAGAGGGAGGGCCCCACCTGACCTTCTGCTGTGTAATGTGTTGTGTAGGCATTTGCTTGCCTTGGAAGGACAGCACTAAATTAATCAAACATTATCTCATTTGAATTGAGAAAAAATACAGAGAGTTGAAACGAAAACGTTGGAAGGTTTTCTTTTTCACCAAACAGCTGGTTTTTATATGCCTTTTCTCTAATGTTGTAAACAGTTTTATTCAAAACAGCCACAACAACAGATGCTTTATAAAAAGGTTTTGCTTGATGGAGCAGCTTCAGGCAATAATCCAGTGCTTTAAGGGGGCATTTTCCTGAAGAAGTTTGTCAATACTTCATTTTATATACCCAAAGTGTGTCTATAGAGTATCAAGATAGATTTCTCGATCAAACACACCAAGCAGGAAGGTCATCTGAAGAGACTGTTGGCTTTCTTTGCTGCCTCCGCCACTGTTGGTATGCCCTTGTAGATTCCCTGCACTTGAGAACCCGGATGGTAGAGATGGTCTGGGGTCACCATTTCCGGTTCTCTCCTCTTCCTTGGGCACCAGGAAGACAACACTGGCCAGACCCTTCGACCTTGCACAGGGCAAACCTAAGTGAGTGTAAGTGATGCAGGACTGAGTCACTCCCGGGCTGAGGCAGTAGAAAGCTCCCCTAGCTTGTCTCTGCTCTCTTCTCTGCGAGCTACGGGTTCCAGCTGCCCTGTGAGATGGATGCAGCCTGGCTCTCTGAGTCTCTGCTCCAAGGGAGGTACCCAAAAGGAGTGATGCTGCACCTCTAACTCACTTTGTGAGAGGGAGAAAAAAATCCCCTTTGTTTCAAGCCACGGAGACTTTGGGATTTGCCTGTGATAGTGACACGGCCTATTCTGACCACTCGAATGCAACAACAAGGGAATCTACACAGATAAATCAGTTCCACGGTCTCCTTTGCATAAATGTAGAGTTTCCATCAAATTTCAAAATACTCATTTGTTAGTTTGGTATCTGTCATGCTTTGGAAGGAATTACAAATGGATTTTGTTTTTCTATTAAAAAAAAAAAAGAGGTCAAGAATTAAAAGCTAACCTCCATACTCAAATATTTTGAGTATTCTAGAACAAGCAACCTTGTTCTAGAGCCTTCATTGACAACTGCTTGGAAGACTGTTGGACAATCTTGTTGGACAGCTGCTTGGAAGATCTGTTCTGGGGTAATAGTAAAAATCAGTCATATTACTTCATGTTGTAGCTTTCATATTTGTATATATTTTTAAATTTTGAAAATCCCATCTAAGAATTTAAGACATTCAAGCTCAAAGTTCAGTCATAATAGTATCTGGTATCTCTTAGAACAAGTTAGTAATAATTGCTACCACTTATTGAATGAGTTATAACACACATTGTATCTAACTTTATATATGTTATAGCTAAACCTCAAAGTATCCCTCTGTATTAGTCAGTGTTCTCTAGAGAAATAGAACCAGCAGGATGTTGAAAAAGGTCCAGAATGTACCACGGTAACATAAAAATCATTTTGAAGGCATTTGTGAGTCAACAGGTACAGGTTCTGAACTCCTCTCATCTGCTTAGAAGCAGAGACTCCCCCCCACCCCCCACCCTCCCGACTCAACTCATCAATCTTCTCTCTGGGAGTTCTAGAGCCAGGAAAGATTGACTCTTATCACCAGTGACAGAAGTCTGTACCACATCTAAACAGACATTGTCACAAAACTATCATATCTCCCATCTCTTCTCCTAAGGGCCCATTTATCTCTCCTTAGTCATTTGTTCTCCCATAAGTGCCCTTCCCCCCAGCAATTCTAAGAAATTATTTGTTTTCCTTCAAGTACAATTCACCTCCTCCCCTTCCCCTATTAAGATGGTCTATAATTCTAACTGATGGTCCCAGTCACATTTTTCTGTGAAAGAGTCCATATACTCTTGTATATGTGCAAAAATAAAAACCTGTCCTTTCTTGTACTAATCTGTGTTTTGGTGCTCGCTTCAGCAGCACATATACTAAAATCTGTGTTTTGTCAGTTTAGTTTGCAGGTCTCCAAAGGTAAGAGGGTAGAGAAGTTTTTCTCCCTGACGGTATGTGTGCATGTATATGAGAGAGACACAGAGAGAGGGAGAGAGAGTAAGAGAGAGATTTATTTCAAGGAATTGGCTTGCACAGTTGTGGAGGTTTGGCAAGTCCGAATGCTGCAAGATAGGCTATCAAGATGGAGACCAGGGGAAGAGTTGCAGTTCAACTCCGAAGATGGTTTGCCAACATAATTCCCTCTTCTCTCAGGAAGTTAGTCGTTTTCTGTGAAGGCCTTCAACCGACTGGATGAGACCCATCCACATTACAAAGAAAAATCTCCTTTACTCAAAACCTACTCATTTATATATTAAGCTTATCTAAAAAATACCTGCACAGAAACATATAGAATAATTGATCAAATATCTGAGTATGGTGGCCTAGTTAAATTGTCATAAAATTAATCATTACACCCTTAACTCCCCCATTTTAATACATGAGGACATTGAGACTGAGAAAATAATTCAATTATTTCAGTTAAAATGACCTACATAGCTGGGATGAGAGTCTATGTCTGTGAATCTAAAGCTCTTGGTTGTTTCCTCTATATAACACAGTCACCCACCGCCAAGGGCCTTTTTCCAAGTCAGCTTTCACTTATTTTGTTTCTTCTAAAATTAATCTTGATTTTATTATTCCCTGTAAGCAATGATATTCGACCTTCTTTAAAACTAACATCACCTGGGGCGCCTGGGTGGCTCAGTGGGTAAAAGCCTATGCCTTCAGCTTGGGTCATAAAATCTTTTTTTTTTTTTAAAGATTTTATTTATTTCTTTGACAGACAGAGATCACAAGTAGACAGAGAAGCAGGCAGAGAGAGAGGAGAAAGCAGGCTCCTTGCTGAGCAGAGAGCCCGATGCGGGGCTTGATCCCAGGACCCTGGGATCATGACCTGAGCTTAAGGCAGAGGCTTTAACCCACTGAGCCATCCAGGCGTCCTGGGTCATAAAATCTTTAAAAAAACAAATAAACAAACCAAAAACAACAAAAAAAACCCCTAACATCACCTGTACTTAACATACCTGGCAATATTATATGCAGTCACTAAGTATCTGTTGACCAACTGATATCTTGGAGAGACATTTATTTTTTTTTAAAAGATTTTATTTATTTATTTGACAGAGAGAGAGAGAGAGAGAGAGAGATCACAAATAGGCAGAGAGGCAGGCAGAGAGAGAGGGGGAAGCAGGCTCCCTGCTGAGCAGAGAGACTGATTCAGGGCTTGATCCCAGGACCCTGAGATCATGACCGGAGCCGAAGGCAGAGACTCAACCCACTGAGCCACCCAGGCGCCCCTTAGAGAGACATTTAAAAGGAGCAGAATTGGGGCACCTAGGTGGTTCAGTCATTGGGCAGCTGCCTTTGGTTCAAGTCATGATCCCAGGGTCCTGAGACTGGGCCTCGCATCAGGCTCCCTGCTCCCTGCTCAACAGGATGCCTGCTTTCTCCCTATCCCACTCCCTCTGCTTGTGTTCCCTCTCTCGCTATGTTTCTTCCTGTCAAATAAATAAATAAAATCTTTGCAAAAATAAAAAAGTGGGGGCAGAATTTCCTAGAGCTCTAACTATCAGTACTGATGGGTTTTGTTTGTTTTAAATATTTTATTTATTTAATAAATAAGAGAGAGCCAGAGAGAGCACAAGCTGGGTGAGAGACAAAGGGAGAGGCAGACTTCCCCACTGAGCAGGGAGCCAGATGTGGGGTGTGAGGCTGGATCCCAGGACCATGGAATCATGACCTGAGCCAAAGGCAAACGCTTAACCAACTGAGCCACCCAGGAGCCCCAGTACTGATGGTTTTAAGTTTTAATTTTGTTCATTTTGAATCATTTATTCACGATTCAAAATTAAAGAGATAATAGGGTTATAGAGTGAAAATCATTTGTATCCCTGTCACCCGCCCCTAATTTTTTTTGTTAGAGACAACCAATCACATACATTCTTTGTATATTCTGCCCAAAATAATCTATGCAACTATTTGAATTATAGATTTCTTTTCTCTCCTTTCCTTCCCTTCTTTCTTTTTTAAAAATGTATGCTGTTTTGCACCTTTTTTACTTTAAAATATATCTTAGAGATCGTTCCATATCAAGTGCTCACAGTGTTTGAAAGTGTCAGAAATATTTAACCATATAATATGCAAATAATAATAGGAAAATAATAATACTTAACCCCAAGTCTTCATCACTAATCCCAAGTATTTTCCAAATTCCTGTGGACAGTGCTGACATTGCTAATCACTTCTATTACATGGTAGTTTACCTGCTTCCTAAACGTTGCTCTGGTTTCTTAGCCAAGAAGAGTCTGCAAATATCTTTTGCTTCCTCTGTGAAGTTATCATGTTGGAATCTGACCTCTTCTTTCAGGGTTCTTTGCTTTAAATCCTCTTTACTGACTTTTTCCTTGTAATCTTTGAATGGTGTTCGTCCAGCAACCATTTCATAAATACTGCATCCCATTGCAAACCAGTCCACAGGATAGGAATAACTCACTTTTTCCATTAGGATCTCAGGAGCCATATAACCATTGGTTCCAGCCTGTAGGCCCCCAAACAAGAAAGAAAACAGAACAAAAACACTAATGTGAGTTTAACAGATGCTGCTGATTGCCTATCCAATACCCATTCTCCTTTTCTTTCTTTGTTAAGGGAATCGTAAGTATTTGGGGTGGCAGTGTGTCTAATCTGTTCTAGTTTCTGCTTTCCTAGCATCCTCTGGGGGAGCTGGGGTAGGCTATGTCATCCATTTTTGCCAACAAGACATAAAGATGATTTAGCTGGGGTGCAGATGAGGGGTGCCTGGGTGGTTCAGACAATTAACTCTTGATCTCAGCAGAGGTTTTCTCAGGGTTGTGAGTCCATGCTAGGCATGAGCCTACTAAATAAATAAACAAGTAAATAAAATAAAAGGGACAGATGAGGCTGCCCTTGAAATGGGGAAGTCACTTAACCCCTTGCTTCATCATTAAGGTAAAAGGTTCAAGTGGATGTCTCTATGATTCCCCTAAGCTCTGCCTCTGTATTTTATCCACAGACAATAGAAAGTTAGATGCATGGTTTTTTAAAGGTTGAACACTTTCTTGTTAATACTGAATGTTCATACATATATATATATATATATATATGTTTTTAAGATTTAATTAATTAATTTATTTGACAGACAGAGATCACAAGTAGGCAGAGAGGCAGGCAGAGAGAGAGGAGGAAGCAGGCTCCCCACTAGGCAGAGAGCCTGATGCAGGGGCTCGATCCCGGGACCCTGGAATCATGAACTGAGTCGAAGGCATAGGCTTTAACCCACTGAGCCGCCCAGGTGCCCTTGAATGTTCATATATTATCTGGTCTGTGATTCCTATTCTATTTGCTATATAATGATATTAATATCACACATCTCTGCCTGTCCCTGCATTGAAAAATTAGCACAGTCATTTTAATCTAAAAAGTTCGACACATGAAGTTTCATGACTGTATTTGGTAGGTCCATTTCTACTGATGATACTGCCAAATGACCATTGAGTTAAAAAAATATGTATTTATACATTTAACTTAAAATTTACCACCTTAATAATTTCTAATTGTACAGTTCAAGAGTCTTAAGTTCATTCACATTGTTGTGCAACCATAATCACTTTCCATCTCCAGAACTCTTTTCTTCTTGCAAAAATGAAAGTCTATACTCATTAAACAACAACTCCCCATTGTCTCCACTCCCTAGGCGCTGGAAACCACCATTCTACTTTCTGTCTCTACTGATCTGACTACTCTAGTAGTCTATTCCTCATGTATGTGGAGTCATGCAACTATTGTCTTTTTGTGAATGTGTTATTTTAATATCCATTAATTCAACAATTTTTTAAAAATTTATTTATTTATTTATTTGAGAGAGAACATGTGTGCAGCACATGTGTGCAGTTATTTGAGAGAGAACATGTGTGTGAGTACATGGGTGCACAAGACGAGGGGCAGAGGAAGAGGGTGGGGGAAAAGGAAAGAATCTCAAGCAGACTCCAGGCCCAGCACAGAACCCCATACGGGGCTTGATCCCACAACCCTGAGACCTGAGCCAAAACCAAGAACTGGACACTTAACTGACTGAACCACCAAGTACCCCCAATAAATATTTAATGAATATCTATAACATACCTTGTAATTATAAAAGACACAAATATACATACACACATACACATATACACACTGTTTTCCAAAAACTAACTTGTTTTTGGTTAAAGTATAAGTATAACCTCTGTAGCAATTAAAAATTCAAATAATGCCAGGGGTACCTGGGTGGATCATATAGTTAAGTGTGTGCCTTTGGCTCAGGTAATGATACTGGGGTCCTACGATTGAGCCCTGTGGCAGGCTCCCTGCTCAGCAGGGAGTCTGCTTCTCCCTGCGCCCCTCACCCTCCTCATGCTTTCTCTCTCTTACTCTCTCTCTCTCTCAAATAAATAAAATCTTTAAAGAAAAAGAAAAAAGAAAAATCCAAAAAACACCCTACATGTTAATAAGCTTCTATTAGTACATAAAAATGATCATATAAATTATTGACAGAGTTGTGAGAAACAAATGTGCTCTGTAAACTGACCAAGACTTTCAGAAGAGCAGTAAGATATTGAGTCATAGAAAATAATATATATCAATTTTCCTCCTGCTTCAACCAGGTTACTCCATCTTGGAAGTATATACCTCCAAATAATGCCTCATACAAAAGAAAAAGGAATCCACATTGAGATGTTCATAGTTCCATTATTCATAATGGTCATAATCTGGAAGCCTCCAAATGCCCATAATAGACTAGAGTCCTTTTTTTTTTTTTTTTTTAAGATTTTATTCATTTATTTGAAAGACAGAGATCACAAATAAGCAGAGAGGCAGGCAGAGAGAGGGGAGGAAGCAGGCTCCCTGCTGAGCAGAGAGCCCTATGTGGGGCTCGATCCCAGGACCCTGGAATCATGACCTTCAGCTGAAGACAGAGACTTGAACCCACTGAGCCACCCAAGTGCCCCTAGAGTCTACTGTTAATACCAACTTTTTATATATAATGGATTTAACACACTGATTACAAACATACATTCCAGGACTTCAAAAAAAGGTTGGAAAGTGTTTTCAGTTCTTTATCAGATGATTTTTTTTCTAATTGCTTAAGTAAATGTTTTTATATGCACTATATATATAAAATGCCCTAGGAATATTAAATTTCATGGATAATTTCTACATGGGTAACAACAATGAAAAGCATATATGACCCAAGCACTAACGAGAAGTAATTGGCCTGCTCTGGAAGTGACTGGGTCTGACAGGCCAGGCATGAGTCAGCATGGCACTGCTGTTTTCATAGAGGCTGATATATAATTTGGGTGACCATATGTTCCGGTTTGCCTGGGACAGTCCCAGTTTACATCTGTTGTCCTGGCATCCTGTCTTGTTTTGGATTTGTCCAGACAGAAGTGTTCTGTAGGCTCCCGAGACCCAGGATACTCAACTTGTATCCAAACTAGAATATCACTGTACGGCCTCACATGGTGCATGCCCAACAAAACATTTGTCAAATAAACAACAGTGAAGATGATAACTAGATGTTTTCCACTCACTATCCAACCAATATTTATTGAGCCATGCCCTTACAGTGAGTTCTAGGGATACCAAGACACATGTACCTGACAGTTGCCCTTCAGGTTTTTCAGGCTGGTGGAGACAGGTCAAAAGGTTAATTCAGTAGAGTATGGTAAATGCCATAATGGGAGTATAAAACAAGCAGAGGGAGGCCAGAGGGTGTGTGTGTGTGTGTGTGTGCGCGCGCGCGCTGGGGATACTTCACTGAAGAGTGACAGCTGAGCTGAACCATGAGGGAGACTCTGTCCCCCAGAGAAGGCTAGGCAGCTAATAAGCACCTGTAAGAGATGGATCCAGAAGTAACGTGGGTGTTCAGGGGAGCTCTAAGGAATTTGGAATTTCTGGAACACAAGATCTGTGGGATGCAATGGAGGAAGAGATGTGGATGAGACTGAGAAACACTGTATGCCAAAGTAGCAAAAATCCATTCCCAGTCTCCCTTTTCCCTCTACCAGAGAGGTCAGAAGGCTGGGCACTCTGTCTCTCAGCTTCCTTTGTACCTAAGGGTGATACGAGCTTTATTTGAGAGGTGTGCAAAGCAAAGGTGCTGAGGGTTGGGGAAGAAGGGGAGTAAGCCTACATAGAAATACATAAAAGATACAAGAGAGATTAATGGATCAATAGAGGGATGGATAGATGGAGAAACGTGATAAAGTGAATCTAATAAAATATTAATTATTTACAATGGAATACTGTTTGGCTATAAAAAGGAATGAAGTCCTGATGCGTGCTACAACATGGATGAACCCTGAAAACCTAATTCTAAGTGAAAGAAGCCAAACACAAAAGGCCACATATTGTGTTTCCATTTATATATAACGTCCAAAATAGGCAATTCCATAGAGCCAGAGAGTAGACTAGTGGTTGCTTAGGGTTGGGACAGGGCGACTGGGAGTGACTGTTAAAGGGTAGAGGGTTTCTTTTTGGGGTGAAGAAAAGGTTCTAAAATTGTGATAATGTTTGCTTTGCTCTATGAATATACTAACACCCATTGAATTGTATACTTTAAATGGGTCAATATTTCGTTATTTAAATTATAGCTCAATAAAGCTGTTCAAAATATTCGTGGTAAACAGGTAGGTAACGGGTATACAGGTGCTTGCTGTGAAGTTCTTTCAACTCTCCTATATGTTTGAAAGTCTCTATAATAGAATGCAGAGGGAAGGGGGTGCCTGGGTGCCTCATTCTGTTAAACATCTGCCTTTGGTTCAGGTCATGATCCCGGGGTCCTGGGATCCAGCCCTGCCTTGTGGTCTCCCTACTCTGTGGGGAGTCTGCTTTTCCCTCTCCCTCTGCCCCCTTCCCCCACTCATGCTCTCCTGCGCTCTCTCTCAAATAAATACATAAAATCTTAAAAAAAAAAAAAAAAAAGAATGCAGAGGGAAAGAGGAGTGAGGGAGGGGGATGCAACGCCAAGCATTACCAGGAAGCTGCTGGTCCATCAGACACAAGAGAATCTTCTAGAACGGTCATAAAGAGGAGCTGCAAGGGAGAGTGAAGAAGGGGGAAATCCATCTGCCCAGCTCCCTCCCATCTCCTATTTCCATTTGTCAAGGATTACAAAGCTAACTTGTCTGTATTTCCAGGTATCGTCCAGACCCTCAGCACTTGCTAGAAACCAGGACTCATGTTGCACAGTATGATATTTCCTCCAATTCTAAAAGAGGAGGCATAATTCAACCTACAAGAGAAGCCAACAGGGTGCTCTCTAGGAGAGGAGGAAGAGGCAGAGAGGGACTGTCAGAGGTGTGTGATGTTTGTGGCTCAGTACACCTCTGATGAAATTTCTCAATTATGTACTTTGGTGTGGGGTTTTTTTCACTTCTGATGCTGGCTACTGGCTGGCCACTCAATCCAGGATCTAATGGCTGTCAGAATCGAGAAACTTTCCCAAATTGTTTCTTTGATCCTTTTCCCCCTTCCATTTTCTTTCCTTTCTGTTTTTGGAAATCCTGAACATATCTCCTGTGCTTCTTATCTTTTGCCTCTATTTTCCATCTCTTTGTCTTTTTCTAGGATTTCCTCCCCTGACCCCAGGAGACTTCCTCTATTTTTTCCCCAACTCTTCTATTTTTTTTTAAAGTATTTTATTATGGGAAATTTCAAACATATACAAAAGAGAGACTAGAATAATAAACCCAGTATATGCTACACTCAGCTCCATCAATTATTAACAAATGGTCAGTCTTGTTTCATCTGTGTCCCCTACCGACTCCCACTGGTCCAGACTTTCCTACATCATATCATTTGTAGTTCACTATGAGTCTCTAAAAGATAAGGACACTTAAAAGCAAACAAACAAAACCAAAGTACTAATTCTTTAACGTTATCAAATATCTGGACATGTTCACACTTCTCCAGTTGTCCTATAAAATTGTCCTCTAAATAGTATGCTTAAATTTGGATCTAAATAAGGTTTACACAGTTTCATAGTATGTCTTTTAAATCTCTGTGAATATATAAGTTCCTCATCTGTCTGCCTCCCCAGTCCCCTAGAAGATTTTATTGGAAAAGTTGGTTAAATTCTAGAGTGCCGCAGGTCAGATTTTGTTGACTGCATCCCTGTGGTGTCATTTAACATTTTCCTCTATTCTTTGTATTTCCTGTGACTTAGTGACTTACTGAAATTTCACTTCTGTAAATGTTTTTTATTAAAATATCATTAACATAGAATAATGTGTACAGGTTGTAGATGTTCAGTTCAATACATTTTGATAATTGAATATACCCATATAAATACCACCCAAACAAGATACAGAATATTTCATGCACCCAGAAAGTTCCCTTGTGTCTCTTTCTAGTCCATTCTCCTCCCCACTTCCTAGGCAACCACTTTCTCATTTCTCTCACTGTAGGTTAGTTTTTTCTGTTCTTGGGTTTCATGTAAATGGAATTTATGGTAGATACTCTTTTTTTTAACACAATGTTTTTGAAATTTATTCACATGCTTCTGCAAATTTATTTGTGAATTTTTTATTTCCAAGCATCCTTTTCTTCTCTTAATGTTCCCTGTTTTCTAGTATCTATTTTTTTTTTAAGATTTTTATTTATTTATTTGAGAGAAAGAGACAGAATGAGGAGAGAGAGCATGAGAAGGAGGAGGGTCAGAGGGAGAAGAAGACTCCCCGCTGAGCAGGAAGCCTGATGCAGGATTCCATCTTAGGACTCCAGGATCATGACCTGAGCTGAAGGCAGTCGCTTAACCAACTGAGCCATCCAGGAGGCACCCCCCCACCCCCAGTATCTTTTCTTGCTTCATGGATGCAGTATCTCCTCTTAAATCTCATAAGATATTAATTATACATTTTTTTAAAAAATGTTCTCTTCTACTCACTGCATTGTTCCTACTTTTTGTAAGCTTCTTTCTTCTCTTTGTTTTTGCATAGTCTTTCACTTTGGAGGGTTCCTTCAAATAACAATTAATCTTTCACTACTCACATTTAAGAAAGTAACACCAAAAAGCTGACAAGAAGCTTGTCAACTAACGGGCTTCACTGTAGGGTGAGCTTGCCAAGCCATTTCAGTGGGGGCCCCACCTGTGACTATCCACAGACCTTTTATGTTAGGCTACTCCATTTTCCAGAGAGAGAGAGAGAGATGCTCCAATACCCCACTTGAGAGGGGTTGGCCTGCTCGGTCTCATTCTGGGAGCTGAGATGGGGAGGGGACTGAAGTCTCCCCACCGTACATAATATTTCACGTTCTACAACTCTCAGCTGGACAATATGTTCCTGGGTCCAGCTTCTCTCTTGTTCAATCTCTTCCACTGCGGGAGGAGAAGCAGTGGTAATTGGTAAATCCTACTTAGCAACACTGATTGTGAGCTTGCTCTGTGTGTGGAACCCCTGCATTGAGCAGATTTCAGAGGTGATTGACTTCAGTGGTTAAAATAGTTAATTGGGACACCAGTTAAACATCAGTTGCTCAGTAGAAGGTATAGGGTGAGCGTGGAGAATATGACTTGTCCTTAACAAAGGATGTGAGACACAGGCTAGGGGAAAGATTGCAAATAATAATGTAAAATACTTATTCAGTGCTTATCACATGCTAAATATTTTCTTAATGGCTTTATGTAAATATCTTGTTTCATCTTTATGATAACTATGAGATAGAAACTATTTTATCTCCCATTTTATAGATTAGAAAACTGAACTACAGAGGGTTTAAATCTTGCCCAAGGTTACCCAAACAAAACTTGCACACAGCTCTGTACTTTAAACCACTACATTATACCGCCTCTACAGAAATAGGTGATGTGGCTTTTTCTTACCCTTCCAAGTTCCCTCCACTATTTCTTTTCTCTCTTTAGGGTCCTCTCCTTCGAGCTCCCCATCTACCAGGGACCAAGACCTCATCTTGGTCCATTCCTGCTTAAGCTGCTTCTCTTCCCCTTTTCCCAGCATCCTTTGCCTGTATCTCTGCTAATCCGGCTGGCTGGGCTGCTCCACACTACAGAGGTTGCTAGAAGGAGGGAACCAGATACCGAGCCATGCTCCAGGACCACCCTGCTCCCTCCCCAGAGAAATAAGCGAAGAATCAGCCTGCCATCTTTACAGCACTACAGCCTCTTGGTGTAATGGAAGGAGCACAAGACAGCACGCAGGGTAGCTTTAGATCCATTCCAAATAATTTTGAGGACTAAATTGACCTCTTGCCCCTAAAGACAGAAAATGTCAGTGATGGAATTTTGAAGGGCACCACCTCCTTAAGGAGTGGAGGTATTTCACAAAGAATGGAATTAGAGGCGCACGCCAGATTCTAAGTACCCAAATTCCATCGCAGCCTCCAGCTGAAAAAATTAATTGCCTGCCCTTTATGCCATTTGTCTTCTGCATGTGAACTGCCTCCTCAGAGTGGGGTGGGAGGAGAGAACGGGCCAAGCAGCATGGGGCAGGGTCCAACCACGCTGACCTCTCACAGCTCAGTTTAACTCCTGCAGTTACAAAGGGCCTCCACACATCCGTCTCTGTGTCATCAAAATAGTCACTTTCAGCCCTTGTGGCCAGAACTGCCATTGCCAGAGCTAGAGGGATCACCCAACTGTCAGCAGCAACAAAACTCCTAGGGGACGTTTCTGTATATGTTTTTTTGTTTTGTTTCCTTCATTTTGTTTTGCTTTTGCCTTTTGATGGACCCACATGGTCAATACTTTGTCGGGCAAAACAAGGTATACCCAGCATTGCAGGGCATCAAGCATCAGACCTCACAGGGTTTAGGAAGCCAGTAATAACACCTCCTTCCATATTTCCCCCCAGGGGGACAGCAAGAAGTCCATCTACTATAGTCGCCGCATGTGGATTGTTCAGGCCCATCAGGACAACCGGACACCTACAGGTGTTGAAACTCTGAGGAGGGTGAGCACCCTAGGGTGGGATCAGGATCAGAGCCAGCCTGTCTGGGCCGGTGCAAACACCCCTTATAATTGCTCTTGCTCTTGGATGCTGGCTTCCACGGACCCTGCAGCTGTTGTCACTCTTACCCCTAGGCCTACGGGAGCCAAGTGGCAAAGCCAGGCTGGGCGGATTCTGCCTTCTGAACCGTCCCAGTGTGACTCTGGGCAGCAATGGACTGTGACGTTGGCAGTGCCAAGAACAGCGAGAGGCCTTTCCATGGGACTGAGAGGCCACAATTCACCTCTTAAGAGTTTTATATATCCATGAAAAAGTGTGTGTGTTAATGCATGCATGTGTATGTTGCAGGTCCTTCAAGGTCAAGGTCACCAGTAAGCCTCCAGCTCCCACTGAATCTGAAAAGGTGGCACGCTTAATCATTAGAAGAAATGCCAACATCGTGCTCCTGGTGTGTCCAGGCTGAGCTGGATTTGATGACTGGGTGGGGAGAAAGATGCAGAAAAGGAAGCTCTCTGTGTTTGTCCGTGTGGCCCAGCAAACCCGCCAGAGGAGAAGGAGACTGCCCGCGGATGCCTCTTCCCCCAGCTCATCACAAACCAGATCCACTGGACAGTACAATCCAAACAGAAGAGGGAATCAGAATGTACATCTTTTGTTTGCCGTGGCAGGAGAACTGTTGAGCAGAGGAAAAAAACAAGCTGAGCTTAGCGCTATCAGCTGTTTCCTGGGGCTCACTCCTTCCTTCCTCCGAGGGGGGCCTGGCCGCTTTGTTCTTGTTCCCAGCTGCTCCTCTGCGCCTTTAAGCGGTGGCCTTTGCAGACCTCAGAGGAATGCGGCCTGAGACCCCAGGGGATTTAGCTCTGAGGCTCCGCCTGCGTGCTCAGCCCCAGGCTGCAGCGTCCAGCCTCCAGAGAGCATGCTTTTTGCTCCTTGTCTGCTTTCTGCCAGCCACTTCCTAGGTGCGGTGGTAGCCTTGCCCCACGTAGCTTCCTGCCTTTTCTGACACCCCTGGGAGGACATCCATTTCAGAGAGACCCTGCAGGGGATCCAAAAGAGAGATTTCTGCAATCCTGCTTTCCACAGCCACACAGCCTGGTGTTATATTCTGCTGTGGCTCAGATCCCAGCTCTACCAATTACTAGCTGGTCACCCCCAGCCAGTTACTCAACCTCTCTGAGCCTCACAGCTCTGACTTCATAGGGCCATAATAAGGATTAAAGCAATAAAACATACTGCATACCTCCCAAGAGCCTGGTACACAGCCCACCCTCAACAGGCATTAGAGACATGGTCACCAAGCCTAGGTTCCGGTTGTCCCAGGAAGGACAGCTACACAAGAAAGCCTCCAAAGCCTCTAAGAGTCCATCAGACTGAAAGGCAGGGCCTGGCACATAGGCAGAGATCAATAGTTGTGATTCTTCCACTGGTGTGTGGTCTTATGTTCCCTGGAGGCATATTTTCATGGTGTCCCTAAGATGTGAGGAAGCAGGGCAACTGCGTGTGCTTGGCAGTCCAGAGGGGAGTGGCACGCTCCCAGCCCCCTGTACCCTGAAGTGCCCTGGGACCTGCTGGCTCCCAGTGAATCTCCCGAACAAAGCACAGGTGTAAAGCCCACCTGAGCAGCTACAGTGCCAAAAGGTGAGGGAGAAACAGTGCAACAAAAGGGCTTGTGACTGAGGGGTCTGGTCCTTGGCTTCCTGGAATATTCAGAGAAATCCTTCCTTGAGTGCCTACCATAGGGCTGACCCTCTGCTAGGCCTTGATCTGCCCTGTTTCTTAATCTTCTCATCAAGCCTAAGGGGCAGACGGTATTAACCAGGCTCACTGAAGAGGCGTGAGTTTCCTGGGGTCAAGTGCAGGGCTAAGGCCAGACTAAGAGGCATGTCTGTATCAATTAAAGGAAGGCACTCTGCATGGCTTGGTGTGTAGAGCAGGGGTTGGCCCTCAGTCCTCAGTGTCCCTATGGCCAGGTGTCCCATGGGAGGGGTAAGCCTGCGCATCTGTGCCCAGCAGCCCCAGGAAGTGGCAGAACCAGGACTGGTACACACACTTCTTCCCTCTGGTTGAGCGTGCCGACCATCTTTCATCAGATGCACTTGATCTGGGTGGATGCTCTGAGCTTCTAACATGTGTCCATGTCAACAATAACGATGCAACTTTTTGGTCCCTTATCATATCATCCTGCAGAAGAGTCCTAGAGACCTCCTGGTTCTCTCTCCTTGCTGCTATAATTCGCTGGACAGTGCAGCGCCAGGGACCCCCAGGTCCCAGGCCCTCTGCTTCACTCCCTCCTGTTTGCCTACTGTTCACTGTCATCCAACTCCCTCCTCCTGAGTGTCCTTCTAAGGCTGCCCAAAAGCCTTCAGTGGCTCCCCAATACCCCAGGTGCTGAATTTGAATGCCCTTGTCAGACTTCTCTAGCCTCCTAGGGACATCTGCTATGCTCTCCAGCTGTCTCCTTTGTCACCCCAGTCCCACCCTGTGATTCCACATTCTCAGCAGCAGCAGAGTCACTTGGTTCTGTGCCTGAGCTCCAGGCCTCTCGTTCCAGGCTTTTAGCTGGGCTGAATTTTTCAGCTGTGACAGGATGGACATTGTGGGCTGGATTGTTCCTTGTGGTGGCAGCTGTACTGGGCACTGTAAGATGTTGGCGGCAGCCCTGGCCTCTACCCACTGGATGCCAGTAGCATTTCTCCCATCAGGACAACCAAAACATCTGCAGAGATTGCCAGAAGTCCCTGGTGGCCAGAACTGCCTTTGGTTGAGGACCACGACCTACCCTGGCCCCTCTGCCTAACTGACTTCCTCCTTACCTGCCTAGCTTCTGTCCGCCTTGTACATCTCAACTTGGTTGTCATTTCCTCCAGGAAGTTTTTCCTGACCCCATGATCCTATGTCAGGCTGGGTGCCCCTGCCATGCACCCAAGGTGGACAGCTTTGGTCACATGTATTTTCACAGCCCTTTCACTTGCCAGTCTCTTCCCCGTCCTGGGGACAAGCACTTCTGAAGGCAAGCACTTGTGCACCTAGTTCCCTGTACTTGGGGCCCAAGTCCGTACCTGTGACCCCTAATACATTACCCCTGATGCCCCTCTTTCCCTTGCACCTCTCTCACTCCCTTACCCACCACTGAGGCCTATCCATGCCGAGATCTTTTCCCAGTTTGTCCATTGCTCTCTGTCTCCACCACCTCCTCTGTGGTCTCAGCTGCTGCCTTCTCTCACCTGGATTACAAACGACTGTAATCCACTTGAGATCC
This sequence comes from Mustela erminea, assembly GCF_009829155.1. Taxonomy (NCBI): domain Eukaryota; kingdom Metazoa; phylum Chordata; class Mammalia; order Carnivora; family Mustelidae; genus Mustela; species Mustela erminea. Next base: position 152,219,797 of record NC_045614.1, read on the forward strand.
CCTCTGATCTCTCACTTCAGACACATTTTTTTCAGAACAGAGTTCTAAGCACTTTGCCCCCTTGGCGAAATCCTTCCCAAGACTCTCTGATGCTCAAGGGGTGCCTGGGTGGCTCAGTGGGTTAAAGCCTCTGTCTTAGGCTCAGGTCATGATCCCAGTATCCTGGGATCAAGCCTCCCATCGGGCTCTCTGCTCAGCAGGGAGCCTGCTTCCTCCCCCTCTCTCTGCCTGCCTCTCTGTCTACTTGTGATCTCTGTCAAATAAATAAGTAAAATCTTAAAAAAAAAAAAAAAAAAAAAAGACTTTCTGATGCTCTTAAGCAAAAAACTAAAGTTCTTAACATGGCCAGTAATGCCAGGTTTGGGGTGGCCCCTGCCACCTCTCCAGCTTCATTGGATCCACTTTTCCTTTTGCTTTGTGCTTTCCTTTCTTGGCTTCCCTTCATTTCCCCTAAAAGCAACAGGTACTCTGTACTGGCTCTCCCACCTGGAGTGGAGACTGAGGTGCTCTGCCCAGATCCCCTCTGTGGGTGTGGCCTACATCACTATCAGACCAGCCTCTGTGTAGCTGCACAGTGTCCTGTGCTCAGTAGCAGCCCTATGGGGCATTCAATGCTATGTGGAGGCAATCTTGACACATTTTTGAATTTGGATCTTGTCAGTTAAGTCCAGTGAGATCCTGGAGCATGCCCCTGGGGCGTGGGGCCTGGCTTACACACAGTCCTATCTCCCACCACATTTCTGCCTCCTATCCATGGGCTCCTGGCTTTCTCCTCCACTGTTTCTGCTCAGCAACTGTTATGACCCTCTGCCCCCCACCCCCGGGGGCCTGGACTCAGGTGCAGGGTTGGTCTCAGGGTTGGGGTCAACACCTCCTTCCTTGGGCCCACCTGTTGGGTGGGGCCCAGATGCCAATGAGGGTCTTCCCCTGCTCCTATCTCTCTAAGCCTAAGGGCATGTGATATTGAATATCAAAAACCATCAGACTTTCAACAAGATTAAGCATGAAAGAAATGAGAGACAGTGGCTGGGACTATGTTTATTTATCTTGTGCCTATGTGTGGGAGACTGGCCCTGTGACATTAGTCACATCTTCCCTATGTAGGTGGGGGTGCTCCTTTTTGAAGTCTTAACACTGTCAGAAGTTCAACTGGACTTGTGGTTGGTTTTCATATCAGCCCAGCCTGAGGAAGATATGCTAATGTCATCACATGTACTCATTCTGAGATCTACTGAGAGAAAGGCTTTTTATAGCATTAAAAACCATAGGCCATGTCCTACTTTCTGTGTGAATTTAACAGGGTAGAGTCAAAACTGTAAGTGCCCTTGAATCTGATGTACCTGCGTTTGTATCACATATTAGCACTGTGACTTTGAGTGGGTAACTTAATCTCTCTGAGTCTCAATTTCCCCATCAGTAAAATGGAGCTAATAATATTCCTACCTCATAGAATCCTCTTATAAAGGATCTAGATCTCATCATCTCTTGGTAAGGGGTTAGGAAACTTTCAAACTTTTCAAGCCATGGAGGTAACAGCAGTTATTAGGCATATCTACTCTTTCTTGGCTAGCTGACATCCCTTTCTCATTCTTTTCCATCCTGATTTTCCTTTGGAGAACACATTCTTTTGCTGTCAGTTCCTGAGAGGCAGATGGGACAGACCTTCTCCCTGGCTCCTGGGAACATCAGTGATCTCATCCTGGCCAGTGGAACTGGCTGTGGTTGGGCATGTGACTTGAGGTGTCCACTGAGTGTCTTCCCTGGGAAATGTGAAAGACCTGTTTGTAAGGAAGTGTTTTCTTTCCATGGGGCTGCTCAGTTGTAGCATATGTATAGAGACGTTGGTGGCCTTTATGTGAGAATCACCTGAGTGAGAGTGAGGCTAACGTTGAGGACAACAGAGCAGGGAAACAGAGGGAGAGATTCTCAGGGAATCCACAGCTCAGGCACCTAGATTAAGCCAAGCCATGAGCTTCTTAGGTATGAAAATCATTAATTTCATTTCTTAAGTAACTTCATTTTGTCCCATAAGAACCCTGATAGTCTAGCAAATCATAGTAACTTATTCCATACGTTAATCTTTTGAATTTACAAGTCTTTTCTTCCAAATAATTCAAAGACTATCTCATAGATACAAAAAACTTAGAGATGAAGGAGGCCTTCAGGCCTACCTAGAATGGCAGACAGTAAGTCTGTGACTCAGCTGGCATAGGGACCCAGGTTTTCCACCCCCCCAGCCAGCACCCTTAAACATCCCTACCTCTCCAGGTGTGTCTGCCTCCATCTTTCTCACACCTGAGCAGAGCCACCTGTGTCTTTCTTCTCTGAGGTGCCTCCTCCTTCTGTCACCACAATCAAGGAGTGGTTTTGTGCTTTCCTCATTCCTTCCACTGAGGAAGATGTGTTTTAAGAGAAGGAAGTCCAGGTGTGGGTTTTTTTTTTTTCTTTTCTTTTTAGGTGTGGGTCTTGATGGAGCCTAGGCCAGGGGGCTGAACTGTGGACATAGGACTGTTCAGAGCCCAAGGCCTTTCCTCAATCTCTACCACCTCATGTGTGGATCCTTCCAGTAGCTGCTTATGAGTCCCCCACTCCCAGCCTCTTTCTCCTTTATGTTATCTTACACAGTGTCCAAATCATCTTCCAAAACAATTATTCTGGCCATGCTACTTTCTTGTTGAAAAACTATCAATGACTCCCTATTGCCTATAGAGTGATGTCCAAAGTGCTTCACCTAGTGTCCCCCAAAAGCCTGAAAGGGTCTGTGCCCCTCCAACACAACGAACTCCTACCTAGGGAAGAATTAGTCACTCGGAAGAATCAAGTCCATTCTGAGCTCTGTTGGAAAGGAAAACATTGTCCCTCTCACAATGTCCAGCATCTTGCTATCTTTTGATTAATTCTGATGCTATTATATAAAAATCATTCCCCCAGCTACCTTCCTTTATTAGTTCACAGTTCTGTAGGTAAAAATTTGGGCACAGCAGGGCAAGGTTCTTTGATTAGGATCTTACAAGACCCAAGTCAAGATACCTGCTGGGCTGCATTCTTACCTGGAGCTCAGGATTCTCTTCCAAATTCAGATGGCTATGGCACATGGAAAAGGCCAAAATGCCAGAGATATTGATCTTGTCATCCTGTAGCTGCTGAACTGATGCCAGCATCACTTACCTCCAGAGGACTTGTTACATAAGGAAAATAAACCCTTGTCTGGTTTAATCCACTGCTCTTCGAGTTTTCTATGATACGCAGCTGAAATCAATCCTTAACCAGCTCCCATGACTATGCCATTCCTACCACTCATCCTATTTCTTTAACCTCTTCAAGGTTCTTCTTCCACACCCCTGCACATTGATATTCCCCAGCTTCCATTCCTGTCCTCCTCCCTCGTTGTTTCCCACATGACTCAGTGGTGCCTGAAGCTTCCCAAGTCACAGTGAATCCAAATCCCAATAACTAGCCCAGATATACTAGCCCAGATACTCCTCCATAGCACCAGACCAACAGGTCTAAATGCCCAGGGAACATCTCTATGCACCTGTCTCATATACAATGCAATCATCACTGAATTTGCTAGCTTTTTCACAGTTCTGCTATTCCTTCCACTGGAGCGAGATTCCCTCTTTGTTCCTCACCTACATACCCAGCTAGTCTTGATGTCCTAGCCGGTCTCTTTCTAATGACACCAATCTCTTCCCACATCTTCAATCCTACTATTTTCTCTAGGCACTCACCATCTCTTCCTGGGCCTCTGCATTAGCCTCTTAACCAGGTCCTCTGCCTCCCATCTACAACCCAAACTGGTCTTTTAAAAATGCAAATCTGGGACGCCTGGGTGGCTCAGTTGGTTGGACGACTGCCTTCGGTTCAGGTCATGATCCTGGAGTCCCGGAATTGAGTCCCACATCGGGCTCCCAGCTCCACGGGAAGCCTGCTTCTCTCTCTGACCTTCTCCTCGCTCATGCTCTCTCTCACTGTCTCTCTCTCAAATAAATAAATAAAATCTTAAAAGAAAAAAATGCAAATCTATTCACATCACTCCCTTTCTTAAAAGCCTTCAGTGGCTCCTGGGCCCCCACACGAAAGCACTCCAATGACTTTTCGTGATCCAAGCCCTACACATCTTATCAGCGCCCCTTAGGTTACAGCCACATAAAATCACCTGCACTTTCCCGAATTTGCCATGATTTTTCTCACTTCCTTGCCTGGTTATCCTCTCTGCCTTATAATTTTTGGAAATTGTACAAAAACAAAGTGTCAAGTGAATATTTAAGAGCCTGACTTGGACCCTTGTCTTCCTGAGCTTTTTCCCACCTATGCACACAGAAACTCCATGGTAAACACCCGCCAGAATCCCAGAGAGTTTGCATTGTTCACTTAACAGAATTGCTTAATTAATCAAAGAATTCTTTGCATACCCCTTTGAACCAATCTGATCAAAATAAATATCAGTTGCCTGTGTCCTCTTCTATACATTCTCATTCAAAATTTTACCTTTATCCAAAGTAAAACATCCCATCCCTCTGCACTCAGTGGGAAAGGAGATGTTTACTTTAATGTGCTAAATTAGGGGTTTCTTCTCTTCTTCTTTTTCTTCTCCTATTAAAGTTTACCTGCCAGGATCCTGGAATTCTAGGACCCGGCTCCTAAAATTTTTCCGAGGAAAAAAACCAAGGTTCTGCTGACTCAGGATCATGGCACCACGGCGGTGGTTATTAGTGGAACATACTAGACGCCTGATATGGATTCAGCTCTTTCCATCTCACTGTGAAAGCACAGACCATCTCCAACTCACAAAGAAGGCTCCCTGCGCTTGCCAGGAGAAGATGGCAAAGTAGCCCCCAAATAGCTAGTTAAGCTAATCCTCTTACATCACTCCACTTGAGGCAAGATGACAGCATAAGGGCTTTAGGAAGAAGGAAATTAGAAGAATTATGCCCAAGTCTCTATTTGCCTGAGGAGCAGATCAGCCCTCTCCCCTTCTCTCAGACTCTGTGCCCCACCCTTGGGATGGAGGAGAGCCACTCACCCTCTGTGTGACAGGCTTGCCATCCTGGATCTGCACAGCCAGCCCCAGGTCAGACAGCCTGCAGTTGCCAAGGTCGTCCAGAAGCACATTCTCTGGCTTCATGTCCCGGTAGACAATGCCGAGGGAGTGGAGGTGCAGGATTCCACAGGTCATCTGGGCCGAGTAGAAGACCACCCTGCTCATGGCCAGGCCCCGTGTGCCAACATTGTAGATGTGGAACTTGAGGTCCCCCCCGTTCATCAGGCTCATGACCAGGCAGAGATGGGACTTGCTCTCAAAGGCATAGGCCAGAGAGACGATGAAAGGGCTGCTGACTTTTTCCAAGATTTCCTTTTCTAAAAGAGCCATTTTCTCACCACTTTTCTTCTTTAGCCGCTTCTTGTCCAGTTTCTTGCAAGCATACATCTTACCAGTGTTTTTCACCTGGACAGCACATACCTTAAGGGGAGAAAGAAAGGGACCAGATGAGGTAGAGGTAGGAAGCACTGGGAAGTAAAGGGAGCGAAGTTGATTTGGGGTGTGGAAGGGCAGAAATCAGGTGAGGTGAAAAGATGGCAGGCTTCTGAGAAAAGAGAAGCTGTACTTAATAGGGGTTCTTCAAGAGAGAGCTGAGACCCCCATGAGGTACCATTATACCTCCCACTAGGTGGGCCATAATGAAAAATAAGGGGAAACAGCAAGTGCCAGCGATGGTGTGGAAAAACTGGAACCCTCATGCATCGCCGGTGGGAACCTAAAATGTGGACGATTTTGGTGGTTCCTCTGAAAGTTGAACATGGAATTGCCACATGACCCAGCAATTCCATTCCTGGGCATAGATACAAGAGCAATGAAAACAGGTCTTCAAATACACGTACATGAATGTTCGTAGCAGTGCTGTTCACAATAGCCAAAAGGTGGAAACAACCCAAGCGTCCATCAACAGATGAATGAATAAGTGAAACATAGTATATCCACACAACAGAATATTCAGCTATAAAAAGAAATGAAGTACTGATATACCTATGTCGTGAATGAACCTCTAGACACTATGCTTAGTGAAAGAAGCCAGACACAGAAGGTCATGTGTGGTGTGACTCCATTTATGCGAAACATCAGAGTCGGCAAAACCATGGAGACAAAAGACAGACCAGGGATTGCCAGTGGCAGTGGGAGGGGTTGGAGAGTAACTGTTAACTGGTACAGGGGTGATGAAAATGTCTTGGAACTCCGTAGAGGTGATGGTTACACAGCATTAGTATGAATGTACTAAATGCCATTGAATTGTATCTTTTAAAATGGTAGGTGGTTAATTTTGTTATGTGAATTTTACCTCAAAACATGTCTTTCTCAGACTCACCTTGGTATCACATACACTAGAAAATGTTTTTCTACTTAAAAAAAAGAAAGGGCTGATCACAGCAGTGGTATATAGCTGATTCTAGACTTTACTTCAAGATAAGTGTCTTCTCAGATATCTGAAGTTTTCTCAAATTACATCCATTACCACAATTAAAGGGAAAGGGAGAGGTCCCGCTGTCCGTGTGTTGCTATCATTCTCCAAAGTGACCGGGGCACTTCAGTGTGCTTCTAGTGTAGACCCCCTGGCAAAGATTCTTGGCCAACTCCACATTTTGTTTCTTTCCTATGCCACTCTCATTTTATTTCCTGTGGTGACCAGAAAAAAGATGTGAGAGTGAGTTAGGAATTCTCCATAGGTGGCACTGAAATTAGTTGTAAGTAAATTCTCTTAAGATTTTTTTCTTAAAGGCAAAACAAACCCCTTTTGTGTTGTGTACTTCACCTTCCAGTCTGGCCATTCTGAGATACTTACCTCCCCAAATCCACCTTTCCCCAGGACTCGGAACTCCTCGAAGTACTTTTCTGACACTGGCTGCATTTCAAAGACTTTCCACTGCAGAAACTTGTCATAGAAGGGGCTGGCCAGGAAATCCTGAAAGGGCTGGTCCTGCAAGAAGGCCATGACCTCGGCCTTGGCCTGTGCTACCAGGGCTATCTGTTCTTCCTCGGCGGAGGCTGCTTGGCACTTGGTAGCCAGTGCTGGGCTGAGGAAGGGGTGTGGGTGCCCTGGAGCAGGGGCAGCCCCACAAGTGGCCAGCAGCCCCTGTAGCATGCTGCCTTTGACAGGGCCCTCTTCAGCCAGCTCCCAGCTTTGCACCTCCTCCAGGAAGGCCACGGCCTCTTGGTACCGGGGCACAGTGGCTAGAAAGTCCCTAAAGAGGCGACGGCCAATGGGTTGCTGCTCGCACAGGCTGTTGAAGTCCTGAGGCAGGGACTGGCGGAGCTGGGTGCAGCTCTGTGGCCCGGGCAGCGCCAGACTCCGGCGCCGCCGCTGCAGCTCCCTGCTGTCTCCGTCTGAGGACTTCCGGGCTTGCAGGTAGGCCGTGTTGGCGATCAGGTTGTCCAGGCCCCCCATGTCGACCATGACTGAACACAGGGTAAGCTCCCAGCACAAGAAAAGGAAGGCTGGAAGGCGTTGGTGGGGACCCAGTCAGGTCTGGGGGCCAGCTGGCTGGTTTCCTTGCCAGGTTCAGTAGCTTCCAGAGGATTTACAGCGAGAGCCCTCTAGTCTGTGGGTGGGACTGGTGGAGGGTACAGAAGGAGGTTTCTCTGGTAAGAAGCTTTGCTGGCTATGTATAGCTGGCCAGGGAAGGGCACACCACAGGTCACGCTCCTGTCCTCAAGAGGAAAGCAGCCTGACACACCTGTGGGGGCTACTTGTTCATCATGGGAGCCTTTTCCAGACGCCTCTGCTCCCTGAATAGGCAGCTACCACTCTCCAAAGGAAAGGAGTCCCCATCAGGTGGTCTGGTGTTTGTTGCTTACAGCATTATTTTGTTAAGCTGTTTCTAATTTGACACGTCTCCTGCCAGGCTCAAGCTATGTAAGTGCTTAGCAGCGCCAAGCCAAGTCAGGAAGAGGAACGGTGAGAAGCAGAAGAGGTTTTCTTCCTTGTCTAGCAGTCTGACTCAGAGTAGGTTCCGGGGTGGGGGGGGGACACTCTGAAATTTTGAGTCCTGAGATGTGTTCCCAGAGGCCCTCGGGGACTCGCGTTGTGGCCCTCGAGTGGGTGGTGGCTTTCCCACAGCCACTTGCATGCTGAACAGCCTGCAGCTATTGTCCAGTTATGGCTTTCCTTGTTCCCAGGAGCCTGAGACCTCAAGTACTAGGCTATGAGAAGAGGGGGTGGTCATCTTGACCTGAAACTTCCCAGGAAGTGACATAAGCAGAAAGAGAACACCACTTCACCACCTGTGGTTGCAACGGGTCCTGAGGGCACAATCTACTGAGCAGAATCTGAATGTGAAGGAGCCTCCTGCGCTGAGAGGCTGAGAGCCCCGAGCAGTGCGCTTTCAGGCGTGGCCCCTCCACATCTTTGCCAACACCCCCTCAAGAAGCCAGGAAGCTTCCCTTCACAGAGATCACTCAGAGCCGCCCCAGACCACGACCTCACAAAGAACAGAAATTGGTTTAGACAGAGATCAGGTTAAGAACCTCTGCTCCAAAAATAACACTTGTGTCCTACAGGGAAAGAGTACTCCGGCTTTTTCTTCACAAAGCAAGGCTAAGGCAGCTTAAAAACAAAGTCATTCAGTATTATGCCAGAGTTTAAAACGGAAAAAGAGAAAGAGAGAGAAAGGAGGAGGGGGAAAAAAGCCGGTCAGCCTTTTTCCAAACAAACAACTTCTAGCACACACTCTTGTCAAAACATCGTCATGACCGCCTCTGTCTGCCTGTCAGAGCCTGCCCACCGTTCCCCAGAGAAGATACACGCTTGGCCTCACGCTCCCAAGAATTATGTAATGACCTCGTGGGTGCCCTTTGGCTTTGCACTGCTGAGCTGTAAGCCATCACCCCTATAGTAGAGATGGATCAGCCACACCAGGGACCACTGCTCAGAAGAGGCCATACTATCGGCTTTGAATCTCACACAAGAAATGTTGGTGCTTTTTTTTTGTTCTTGGGGCCACATTTCTGAGTAGTGAAAAATCGGTCTGATTTCGCTCTTCAGGAGGAAATGCCTTTTCCTGTGTTTTTTATGAATACAGTGGCAATTTAACAGGGCAGAACTTTGAGAAAATGGTAGAACTGTCATCACATGAATATTTAACCTTATCACTGGGGAAAAAAAAGAATACTTTTTACTGGCCACCGTGCATGCTATGAACTGCTTGATTCCACTTGGACTAATACTTTATCTCTCGTCATCACTTCACCCAGCACTGCCCAATAGAAATATGCAAATCACACGTGGAATTTAAGGTCTTCTAGTAGCCACAATAAAAAAGGTAAAGAAAAAAACGAGTGAAACTAACTTAAAAGCCATTTCTTATTTAGCCCAGTAGATGCACAATATTATCATTTCAATACATGTAATTGATATAAAAGTTGTTAATGAGATATTTTATATCCCTTTTTTATGTCCTGAGTTTTTAAAATATGTTTGTATTTGACACTTAACTACATATACATCTCAGTTCAAATTATCTACATTTCAAATGCTCAGCAGACATATGTGGCCCATGGCTACCTTATTGGACAGCACAAAATTAACCCTTCCTTACTTAGTTTTGTCATCAAGTAAGAGAAATTGTTCTTAGGTTTGTTTGTTTTCTAATCAGTAATTCCACAGACCATCTGTGTAAAACAAAACAAAACAAAACAAAAAACAAACAAACCTTCACTCTCTTATTCACTAAAAACTATCTGACTGATGAGAACACAATTTAGATAATATTTGAACACGAAGTTTAGAAATTATATAATAACTACATGTTGCCTACTGGCAATTTAAAACAGAGTATCATTATTTTTAAGTTTTACCCACCTGCAGAAAAAAAAAGAGGTCTGTTTAAAATATAACATTTTGGGTGCCTGGGTGGCTCAGTGGGTTAAGCCTCTGCCTTCAGCTCAGGTCATGATCCCAGGGTCCTGGAATCGAGGCTTGCATGGGGCTCTCTGCTCAGCAGGGTACCTGCTTTCCCTTCTCTCTGCCTACTTGTGATATCTCTCTCTCTGTCAAATAAATACATTTTTTTTAAATCTAAAAAAATTAAAAAATAAAATGGAACACTTTGTATGATTACTAACAATTAGAGTCCAGGGCTTTTCCCACCTTGATGAAACAGTAACTGTAGATCCAATTAAAGAACAGCACTGTATCCTTAGCTTGAGAAGCAGAGCCAAGGACTGGGCACATTCAGGATACCCTGTGCCCATGGGGAAAAGTACAAGAAAACCTGGACTAGAGATGTGACCCAATGGTTATAAGCACTAACTCCAGCCCCCCTTGGGAGAGCTGAATCTCAGCTCTAGGGAGGCCTAGCTGTGTGATCTTCAGCAAGTTACTTAACTTTTCTGAGCTTTGGTCTCATTATCTGAAAACAGAAATAATCAGTGTTGATTCTTAAGTAGGTTCTTTAGAGAATTAAATGCCAAATCTATCATCAAGACTTAATCTAAAATTATGCTTTTCTGATACACAGAGGGGAGGTAGGAAGGACCTAAGCAATGTGGAAGAAGGTGGACTTCTGTGTGAAATGCTCACCTGACGTAGAGCAGCCAACTCAGGGTTTACGTGATCTTGGGAAGTTGTGGGGTCTGGTGCAGCTGGAAGACAGAATAGATGTGTTAAGTAAGTGATGCACTACTTCTAACGATAAACAATTCCAATGAAATGATTTACGACATTGTGCCATAAAAACAGAGAGTAAACTCTGTCATGTGGAAAGAGGAGATATTTCATTTGGGAAAAAAAAAATTTTTATGATGGGGAAAACATGAAATTATTTTACTACCTTTTACGACTAATTTTGTCATAATAAAGAAAAAACAATGCTCTTTACCCACGTCTTCCATTACATTTTGCAGCATGTGGTTTAAAGCATACTGCTGATATGTATGTTCTTCTTCTTCTTCTTCTTTTTTTTTAAGACTTTATTTATTTGACAAAGAGATAAATCCAGAGAGCACAAGTGGGGGAATGGCAGAGGGAGAAGAGAGAACAAGGCTCTGCACTGAGCACAGGGATCCTGATACCCGGCTCCATCTCAGAACCCGGGGATCATGACCTGAGCTGAAGGCAGATGTTTAACCATCTGAGCCATGCAGGCATCCCTGATGTGTATGTTCTTAAATTTTAAAATACTCTGCTGTCATATGACATTTGAAACTCAAAGAACATATAAAAATTAGGTTAAATTAGTTATATGGTAGACTTGGTTTGTTTCTCATCCTAGGATAAGGAAAATAGTGAAGCAAAGTGTCTAGAGAGAACGTGACCCTCTTTTACAATCCACAGTTTTCTGCGTGGCTCAATAGCACATGTTTTGGAGGATGGAGAATTATGAAATAATATAACTTGACATGATGTGATCTCAGAAACAAGATACTTTGTACATTGAATGTAACTTCTGAAGTAGACTAATAGGTTAGCATTAGGATATCCAAAAAAGCTAGATTATTCTTCAACTTCTGACTTAAATCTTTCCATAGAAAAGATTTTGCTTTTTTCTTTTAGTAGAAGCCCTCTACTGGAAGGAAAAGCAAAAGGGTCTTTATCCTTCCAACAAGAGCCGAGCACACTTTATATTTGAATAGTCTGAAGAAGTCAAGGATATCTTATTGGTTAAAATTTGTTGAATACTAAACAGAGAACAGAGGGAGTTAGAAAATTTTAGACTACTGTTTCACTGCAGTTACAGAATTTTCCCACAAAAAATTAGTTTTCAAGCACGTTGTCTTTTCTGTTGAAATAGTGAATAGTAAGACCAATGAGTTCTGGATTTTCTTCTTTTTCTGGATTTTCTTCAGCAGAGTTCTAGAGACTTCTGAAGTTTTCTCAGTGAAATTAGAAAGGAGTGATATACAAGGTATTTTCAGAGAACTAAGTATAAAAATCATATAGGAGATAAAAATCACTATTTTATCTAGCATTTTTGTGTGTTTTTGTTTTTGTTTTTGTTTTTGTTTTTTTTATTTATTTGACAGAGAGAGAAATCACAAGTAGGCGGAGAGTCAGGCAGAGAGAGAGAGAGAAGCAGGCTCCCGCTGAGCAAAGAGCCCGACGCGGGGCTCAATCCCAGGACACCGAGATCATGACCTGAGCCGAAGGCAGCGGCCCAATCCACTGAGCCACCCAGGCGCCCCTTATCTAGCATTTTAAGAAATATTTTTTCTATGGAAAATCTCAAACATACATATAGGTACAGAGAATAGTAAAATGAACTTTCCCATTCTCATCACCTGATTTTATTATTGGCATTATCAGCATTTTGCCAATTTTCTTTCACTTTCATCTAACACCCTCTTGTTTTGTTTGTGTTTTTTATTTTTATTTATTTATTTATTTTTTAAGAGAGAGAGCATGAGAATTGGTGAGGGGCAGAAGGAGCAGGAAAGAGAGAATCTTTTTTTTTTTTGAAGATTTTATTTATTTATTTGACACAGAGAGAGATCACAAGTAGGCAGAGAGAAGGGGAGGCAGGCTCCGTGCTAAGCAGAGAGCTCGATGGGGGGTTCGGGGGGGGGGGTTCGGGTTGGGGGTGTGGGGGTTGTGGTTGGGGGTGTGGGCGTGGGGGGGTAGAGTGAGTGCTCTCTTCACCCAACTCTGCTGGCCCTCTGACCTTGGACTTCCAACCTCCAGAACTGTAAGTAAATTTCTGTTGTTTATAAGCCACCCAGTCTATGGTAGTTTGTTATGGCAGCTGGAGCAGGTTAATACGGCAAAGGAAGATGGCAGGTGAGTCCCCGGGGGATGCAGATCAGAAAAGGGCAAAGTCAGAGAGAGTATCTGTGAACAAATAGGCCAGTGCTCAGCATAATGATCTTGCCGTTATCACCCTTAACACAACTACCAATATTTTTTAATATAATCTATTATCCAGAAAAAAACCCTGTATGTGTTAAGCCTTGACATGTAAGGGTTTCTTTACTACCCAACCCAGTTTAGCTTATCTTAAAATTGTTTACAGCTTGGGTATGTTACTACTTCTCCCTGGCCAAAGGCTATCTGAAAACACCCACACATGTATTCATTCATTCAGAACACTGAGTGAGCATCTGCTGTGTATCAGAGAGCAAAACCAGGTCCTAAGGTGCAATGACGGATGAGAGCCCAGACATTTGCCTTCTTTCTTCTTCTCTTCAACGTGTCTTTATTGGGATCAACCATGTGCCTGGCATTGTGCTGGAGCTCTGGCCACAGTGGGGAGTCGAAGCAGATGTGGTCACTGCCTTCATGGAACTTGTCATCTAGTGAGGAAAACAACATTAAATGTGTGATTCTCCACATGTGTCAAGTGATCCAGCAGAGTTTATGTGATACCATGACCATGCAAGACAGGGGAATTGGCCAGCCAGTTCAGGGGGCACTGAATGTTGTTCTGAAGGGAAGGGAGGGAGGGGAGGAGCATTTCCAGAAGCAGGAGCAGCCCATTCAATGTCAAAGACCAGTGGAGTGCCATGAATGAGACTGCAGGGACAGCTAAAAATCAAACCATCCTTTTAAGGATTTGGTCTCTGTCCTAAGAGCAAGGGGAGGCCCTCAGAGTGTTTAGCCACATAACATGGTTTATATTTCTGTGGGTTCTCATGATCAAGGATATTTGAACTGACTCCTGTGTTGTGTTGCATATTCTGGGGGTAGGGGGTTGCCAGGGAGAGATAGTTAGTGTAGTCTTGGTTAACTGGTTAAATGTGCTATTTTAATAAAATATTGAAACTCAAAAAGATTTAGCAGTTCGGAGGTCACTGGAGAGCTGGGCAAGAGCAGTTTCAATGGTGTGGTATGATGAAAGCTTTATTTGTCAGTTCAGTAGAGAATGGAAGGAGGTAAATTGGAGGCAGCTGGTATAAGCTACTCTTCTGAGGAATTTTGCTCAAGGGTATGATCTCTGGAGTCAGTGGCCAAGGTAGGGAGGGAAAGATCAGATCACTGTAGGAGAAGAGGTCAGGGAATTTAGAAACAAGGGTACAAAGCATCATCCATGTGAAGATTAAAATCACCAAGAATTACCCAAAGGGAAGTGATGGACAAACTGACAAAGAGCGGGGCTAGCATTTACAAAGAACAAAGGAGAGTGACTGGGAAGACAGTGATGACTGGTGGTCTAATGACCTGAGACTCAGAGCTGGGAGGGAAGCAGCAGCAGAAAGAAATGAAGGCATCTTGCACATTGCCAGCTTCAGTAATATGAGGGAGCAGGAAGATTGCAGAAGAAGCAGGGTCTTCAAGGGAGGGACACGTTTCAGTGAGAATAAGAAAGTGTGGATGAGGGCGCCTGGGTGGCTCAGTGGGTTAAGCCGCTGCCTTCGGCTCGGGTCATGATCTCAGGGTCCTGGGATCGAGTCCCGCATCGGGCTCTCTGCTCAATGGGGAGCCTGCTTCCTCCTCTCTCTCTCTGTCTGCCTCTCTGCCTACTTGTGATCCCTCTCTCTGTCAAATAAATAAAATCTTAAAAAAAAAAAAAAAAGAAAGTGTGGATGAAACCAAGAGCTAGTACTTTGGAAAGATAAACAAAAATAGGTAAACTTTAGCCAGACTTAACAAGGAAAAAAAAAAAAAAGGAGAGAGAGGAACCATATACACAAAATCAGAAATGAAACAGAAGGAACAGCTGACATCACAAAAATACAAAGGTTTATAAGATGTTACTATAAGAAAGTATATGTCAACAAACTGGACAACAAGAAGAAACAGATAAACTTCTAGGAACATAAAATCTTCCAAACCTGAATCAGGAAAAAAGAAAATCCGAACAGACCAACCAGTAATAACAAAATTGAATCGGTAATCAAAAAGCGACCAACAAACAAAAGTCCAGAGTCAGATGGATTCACAGGTGAATTCAACCAAATACTAAAAGAAGAGTCCATGCCTTTTCTCCTCAATTTTTTTTAATAAAAAAAAAAATACAAGAGGAAGGAAAGCTCCCAAATACATTCTAGTGAGGCCAGCATTATCCTGATACCCAAACCAGACAAATACACTAAAAAAAGAAAAGAAAATTATAAGCCAATATCCCTGATGAACATAGATGCAAAAATCCTCAAAATAGTAGCAAACCTCATTTAATAATATATTGAAAAGATCATGCACCACCATCAAGTGGAATTTATTCTGGAGATGCAAGTACAGTTCAATAGTCACAAATCAATCAACGTGATACACCACATTATCAAAATGAAGGATAAAAATGAGATGATTATCTCAATAGATGCAGAAAAGAATTTGAAGAAATTCAACATCGGTTCATGATAAAAACTCTCAACAGACTGGGTTTAGAGGGAATGAACCTCAACATAATAAAGGCAATATAAGAAACACACAGCTAGCATCAATGGTGAGAAACTGAGAGCTTTTCTTTTAAGACTGGGAACAAGACAAGGATTCCACTCTCCGTACTTTCATTCAGCATAATACTGAAGGCCCTAGACACAGCAATCAGACCAAAAAACAAAAAACAGAACAAAATAAAAAAGGAATAAAAAGCATCCATATTGGCATATTGGTAAGGAAGAAGTTAAACTGTCACTATTTGCAGAGAACATGATAATATACATAGAAAACCCTCAAGATGCCACAAAGCAACTATGAGAACTCATAAATGAATTCAGCAAAGTAGCAGGTCACAAGAGTAATACACAGAGATTGGTTGTGCTTCTACACACTAATAGTAAAGTAGCAGAAAGAGAAATTAAGAAAATGCTTCAATTAACAATTGCACCAAAAAGGATGAAACACCTAGGAATAAACTTAACCAAGAAGGTGAAAGACTGGTTTTCTGAAAACTATAAAACTTTAGTAAAAGAAATTGAAGACAACACAAATGAATGGAAATATGTACCATGCTCATAGGTTAGAAGAATTAATATTGCTAAAATGTCTATAACTACCCAAAGCAACACATAGATTCAGATTTTAATCTGAAATACCAAAAAGCATTTTTTTTCCAAAAGCATTCTTCACAAACTAGAACAAAAAATAGCAAAATTTGTATGGAAACACAAAAGACCATGAATAGCTAAAGCAATCTTGAGAAAGAACAAAGCTTGGAGATATCACAATGCTGGATTTCAAGGTATACTACAAAGCAGCAATAATTAAAACAGTATGGTATTGGCACAAAAATAGGCACACAGATTAATGGAACAGAATAGGGAGCCCAGAAATGACCCCATGATCATATGGTCAATTAATCTTTGACAAAGGGGGGCAAGAAAATACAATTAGGGGGGTATCAGGGTGGCTCCATGGGTTGAGCATCTGACTTCAGCTCAGGTCATGATCTTGGGGTCCTGAGATTGAGCCCCACATTGGGCTCCATGCTCAGCAGGAGTCTACTTGTCCCCTTCCTGATACCCCTCCCCCAGCTCATGCTCTCTGTCTCAAATAAATACATAAAAAACATTTTTTTTAAAGAATATATAATTAGGAAAAGACAGTCTCTTCAACAAATGGTACTGGGAAAACTGAATAGCTACCTGTCAAAGAATGAAACTGAAGCACTTTCTTACATCATCCACAAAAATGAACTCAAGATGGATTACAGACCTAAATGTGAGACCTGAAATCATAAAACTCCTAGGAAAAAACACAGGCAGTAATTTCTTTGACATCAGTCATAGATGTCCCTTCTCGGCAAGGGAAGCAAAAGCAAAAATGAACTACTGGGATGACCTAGACCCTTGACTTAGCAAGGGGTCTGTCTATACTCACTCACAAGACCTCAGTTCCAGGCCTTCTGTCCTCAAAAAAATTAAAAACAGAATTCCCTTATGACAACAATTCCACTACTGGGTATTTACCCAAGGAAAATGAAAACACTAACTCAAAAAGATACTAACTCAAAAAGATATGTTTATTGCAGCATTACTTACAATAGCCAAGAGAGGTAAACGACTAAATGTCCATCAATAGACAAGTGGATAAAGATGTTGTATTTATATACAGGAGAATATTACTCACCATGGAAAGGAATGAGATCTTGCCATTTGTGACAACATTGGTGGACCTAGAGAGTATTACCTTAAGTGAAATAAGTCACACAGAGAAGGACAAATACTATGTGATTTCACTTGTATGTGAAATTTAAAAAATGGAATGAATGAGTAAACAAAGAAACAAAAGGCAGAAACAAACTCTTATAAATATAAAGAACAAACAAGTGGTGGCCGGAGGGGACTGGGGTAGAGCATTGGGTAAAATGGGTGAAGGGGTGTGGCAGATACAGGCTTCCAATTATCAAATCAATGAATCATGGGGATAAAAGGTATGAAATAGGGAATATAGTCCATGATATCATTGTTTGGTGACAATGTTATGGAACCTGGACTGGATCCTGGCAGAAGAACCAAGCGACGCTCAGAGACTTTGGGAGGATCGGAGGTTTATTTAACAACAGTGGGCTCAGACAAGATTATTCTCCAAAGGTCTGAGCCCTGAGCGCAAGCAGGGAGGGGAATTTATACCCATCTACTTCCACATACTTGGTACTTTTGGCGTGTGCAGGAAACAGGGTAGGAAAGAAGAACCTGGAAGGGCTTTGGGACAGGGACTGGAATTCCCTTGCTGGTTTGGTCAGCCATCTTAGAGTACAGCTTTTCCTTATCAACAGATGTTAGCTACACTTGTGAGCATAGCATAATGTAGAGACTTGTCAAATAACTAGGTTGTACATCTGACACTAATGTCATATTGTGTGTCAACTATACTTCAATTGAAAAAAAAAAAGTGAAGGGAACTTTCAAAGATGAGAATGGAGGAAATTTTGTTGGGGTAACTACCAGAAGACACAAAGGAAGTTCAGAATTTGGGAGGAGTCGGGGAGAAGTGAATAAAAGGAGACATAAAGAACTACTTGGGGTTAGATTTGAGAGAATGTGAGGTGACCTGGAAAGTATGGGTTTCTTATGTTTTCAGACTTAGCGAGGAATGAAGGGCCAGATGAGATTGATGGTTCAGCAACTCGACAGTGGTGGCCAGGCCCTGAGAGTTGAGGCAGGGAGTGGTGCTGGCCTGGATGCTGGAGCTGATCCTACTAGTCCTTCCTGACCACTGTGTTTTGGGAGGTCTTATGGGGAGTACTTGGGCACCCTCCCACCTGGTCCATGTGCATGGAGCTTGCAGAGGGGAGGTCTGAGCTGAGCTGGAAAGATCTGGAGCATTTTTGTGGTTAGATGCAGGTTTGAGGTTGCACCAGGACTTCAAGGGTAATTCCTTTTGCTTTGCATCCACCCAGGACCTAACAGCAGGGCTGCAGTGGAGGTGGGAGGGCTCCAGCACTCCCTAAGCTTTATCAAGAGGTCTGTGTGTACCCACTCACAAGACCTCAGTTCCAGGCTATCTGCTGACAGAAACCTAGCACTACAGCTCAGGGCTGTCAAGTGGTTTTGAAAGCAGAAGGTATGGAAATGATCCTAGTCCATATTTTTTATCCTTAAGTTTTAAGCCTATTGTTAGAAAAATTCCAAGTTGGTGTTGTTCAGTGAGGTGATTAGAGTTCAGTGAGGAATTGCAGGGTACACTAAAATCTCTATCTTATGACTCATGGCAGCTCTAAGACTTTGTACATGTAAAACCCTGAAAAATATTTTAGAAGAGAGCTGGGATGAATAAGACATTTTTCCTTTTTAAAAATTACCTCTTCCATTACTGATTTCTTCTGCATTTTGATAAACTTCTTGAAAATGAAACACTTCTAATGAACTCCAAGGAGCTTTCTCAGATTACCTCCACAGGGGACCAGAACAAGATCAGAAACACAATTATTTTGATTTGAGTGCTTTCTTGAGGAGCTGAACAGTAAGACAAATGGAACAACCATTAATGCATTTTCTTGTATTTTCCATTTAGTGGCAAATATGAAAGGGTGTTGGTTGTGGTCTCAAATAATAATATCCACCTGTCTTTTAAAAATATATACAGGTTTATTTTAATATGTATTATTGAATGAGTTTAATTTATTTTAATTACTGAATGAAATTAATTATATGAATAAAATATACAGATCGATGAGTTTTGACAAATGTATGCACTCATGTAACCATCACCCAAATCAATATATGCAACATTTCCATGGCCACTGAAAGCTTTCTTGTGCTCTTTTCCAGTCAATAACCCCAGTGAGAGGCAATCATCTGATTTCTTTTTTTTTTTTAACATTTTATTTACTTATTTTATTTGTCAAAGAGAGAGAGAGAGAGAGAGTGAGAGCATAAGCAGGCAGAGCAGCAGGCAGAGGCAGAGAGAGAAGCAGGCTCCCCGCTGAGCATGGAGCCTGATGGAGGACTCGATCATGACTGGAGCCTAAGGCAGCTGCTTAACCAATTGAGCCACCCAGGTGTCCCCACTCTGATTTCTGTAGATTAATTTTGCCTGTTCTTGAACTTCATATAAACAGAATCGTACAGCTAAGTACTCTTTTGTGTCTGGATTCTTTCATTCCACATAATGTTTTGAGACTCATTCATGTTGTTGCATGTATCAGTAGTTTTTTGTTTTGTTTTGTTTTTACTGCTGAGTAGCATTCCATTGTATGAATATACCACTATTCTTCTGTTGATGGACATTTGGGTTATTTCCAGTAAAAAATGCAGCTTTGAATATTCATCTACATCTTTTTTTTTTTTTTTTAAGATTTTCTTTGTTTATTTGACGGATGGAGATCACAAGTAGGCAGAGAGGCAGGCAGAGAGAGGAGGGGAAGCAGGTTCCCCACTGAGCAGAGAGCCTGATGCAGGGCTCGATCCCAGGACCCTGAGACCATGACCTGAGCCAAAGGCAGAGGCTTAACCCACTGAGCCACCCAGGTACCCCTCATCTACATCTTTTTGTGGATATAAATTTTCATTGCTCTTGGGCAGAAACAAAATTGCTGAGTCATAGGGTAGAGGTACAGTTAGCTTTTTATGGTACTGCCTTACTGTTTGGCTGTTCCAGTTTTCATTCCCACCAGCAATGCACGAGAGTTCCAGGTCCTCCACATCCTCACCCAGACTTGATGTTAAGTCTTTTTAACTTGAGCTATTCTAGGGGGTGTCTAGACGTATTTTGTTGTAATTTTAATTTGCATTTCTGATGAGAAACTTTAGACTAGGCTCCTTCTCATGTTCTAACTGCCTATTTGTAGGTCTTCTTTTGAGAAGTATCTTTTCAATTCTTTTGCCCATTATCCAGCTCTTTAGGCTTTTGTTGAGAATATGGCCTCATCGGGCAGTTATCTGTTGATGGCTCACATTCTTTAGGGGAGAAGCTATATGCTGTGCAGACACTGACGCAGCAATGGCAGAAATCAGATAAGGCTGGCTAAAAGCATGAGATCTGGATCTTTCTAAACAGTTTAAATTTCCCAGGACAATTGTAGAAGCAACCATTTTATCTGTAAAAACCTCCATGTGCTATTTCAGTTCTGTTTCAGAACACCAAGAACAATTACTCACTCACTTCAGCGTAAAATTAGGGTTAGGGGAAATATCTAAAGGTAGTGTCACAGTCTATATAACATCATATTTTTTCCATATGGAGTTATATCTTAAAACATAATTTTATTCAAGGACTACTCAAATTTGTGTCACAATGAACATATGCTAAAAGCTCACTGAAAAGTTTTGCTTTACAAGTTAGCACATTAAAAAATGAAGACACAGGGCACCTGAGTGGCTGAGTCGGTTGAGCGGCTGCCTTAGGCTCAGGTCATGATCTGACGGGGGCCTGGGATTGAGCCCTGCATCAGGCTCCCTGCTCAGCGGATAGGCTGCTTCTCCCTCTCTCTCTGCCTGCTGCTCTGCCTATTTGTGCTATCTCTCTGTCAAATAAAATCTTTGAAAAAAAAAAAAAAAAAGAAAAGAAAATGACACAAATATGTTGTTGTTTCGGAGATTAAATGATCTGTAAGAGCGTTTCCAATTCTAAGAGTTTATGACAAGGAGTACATATAGCAGCAACTCTCCACGTATTAATTGCTGAGTAAGTCAGTAATACGAATGGTAAACAATAATATACGTTGACTCATTTAACACATATTCCCAATCACTATTCCACTTTTCTTCCCTTAGTGTAAGGCTGGAAAGCCAGGGGCGCTGGGGTGGCTCAGCTGGTTAAATGTCCAACTCTTGATTTTTTTGGCTCAGGTCAAGATCTCAGGGTTTTGAGATCGAGCTCTGTGCTGGGTGTGGAGCCTGTTTAAGATTCTCTCTCTCTCCCTCTCCCTCTCCCCCCACCTTCAAAAAATTAAAAAATAAAATAAAAGCTGGAAAGCCAAATACTTCACCTCTTATTTCTTTCGCATCTAGAAGTGGCTCTGGGACATAATTCTGGCTGATGAAGTATAGACTAAAGACACCAGCAAGGGCACCCTTTCCCAAGTAAAAGTCAGTCTCACTAAAGAAAAAAAAAATTCCTTAAGCCCCTCACTTTACCCCAAGAAGGTGAATATGAGATTTGAAGATACAGTAGCCATCTCGGGACCGTGAGGGAGAGGGTATGAGAACAAAGCTTCATGCTGAAAATGTTGAGACCAGAAAGAAGACAGCATGGCTCCTGAGGGCATTACTTATCACTGTATTAACCTTAATCCCTAGACTTCTTGTATGAGACAATAAACTGCTATCTGATTAAGCCAGTATAGTCTGGTCTTCTGATACTGGCAGAAAAATGTAACTGCCAGCTGATCCACTAGTGTTTAAAAGAAGGTATCATACCAAACATGGAATTACCCCTTTGTTTTATGCACCAACATCTTCCTTTTGAGCCCAGCTTTTTAAAGGATGTAATTGGTTTTCCTAGAACTCCAAGTATTGAAACATAGCTATACTTTTATTTAGGCAGAAGGGACTTAACATTTTTTACCATGTTATCTACTCCAGGAACCAAATTTTTAAAAACAGATAAATCTAGTAATAGCCTATTCCAATATTATTTTAGCATTTATGAAAACATATCCCAGACATTTTAATTTTTTTTAATCAATGATCTCTTCATACGTGTCTATTCTTTGAAAACAAAGATAAACTCCCCTTTCAGTGTATGAATGTTTGCATTTAGGTCATATATGATAGTAGTATGCTAGAACACAATGAAATGGTATAGAACACAATGCAATGGCTTGGCCAATAGCTGAAAACATAAAATATACAGCTCTAAAATACAAGTATAAATGAAGAGGTCTGGGTGTAGCCTTATAGAACTACAAACATATGTGGACAAACTTCAGAAAAGTAATCTTGGAAGAAAATATGTTCAAATAGGTATTCTATTAATACAGTATAAACCAGTGGTGAAGAACATGGATTCTAGTTTCCTAGAATCCTAGTTTTATAACCTTATTTCCTAGTTTTATAACCTTAGGCATATGCCTTAACTCAGGCTGCATAACAAAATGCTATCAATTGGGTGTCTTAAACAACAGAAATTTAGGGGTGCCTGGGTGACTGAGTCGGTTAAGCCACCAACTCTTGATTTCAACTCAGGTCATGCTGTCAGCACAGGGTCGGGATCATTCCCCACTTCAGGCTATAGGCTCAGCAAAGAGTCTACTGGAGATTCACTCTCTCCCTCACCCTCTGCCCCTCCCCTGCTCTCTCGCTCTCTTTGTCTAAAATAAATAAATAAATCTTAAAAACGAAAAACAACAACAGAAATTTATTTTCTCACAGTTCTGGGAACTGGAAAGTCTGCAATCAAGATATCAGCAAGGTCAGTGACTGCTGAGGGGTCCCCTTGGATTGCAGATGACCACTTTCATGTTGAGTTCTCACATGGCCTTTTCTCAATGCATGTGTGGGGGCAGGGGATTTTCTCCCATTTCTTATAAGCTACTGATCCTATTGCATTAGGGCGCCACCCTTATTTCCATTTAACCTTAATTACCTCCTAAAGCCTTATCTCCAAATACAATCACAGTGAAGGGTAAGGGCTTCAACATATGAATTTGGGGAAGGGTACACAATTCAGTCCCTAGTAGCAGGTTACTCAGAAACTGCCTCTATCTCTTCAGCTGTAAAAGGAGTTGATAACAGAAAGGGGGTTTTGTTAAGATTAAATGAGTTAATACATGTGTTGGGCTGGCAGGAAGGGATACTAAAGATGGCGAAAGTTCCCGCCACAAGACCTGAGCTCGGACAGGAGAACAAAGGCCCAAGCAGGAATCTGAGACCCCTGCCCCGGGCTCCTGTGGACCAATGGGATCCCGATGAGCAGGCGGGATATCCAAATAAGGGAAACTTGCCAGAAGACCCCTGAGCTTTCCCCAAGACCCCTTAAAAGCCCCCTCCTCCCTGCCTTGAGCGCGACTTCCGCCACTCTGCTTTCCAGAGTCACGGAACCTCGCCTGAGGGTGCCCACCTCCTCCCAGCGCAACTTTCCTGGCTCCCCTTCTCCTGAGCCCTGAAACTTCGCCGGAGAGCATTTTTAATCAATCTTGCCTTGAACTCACTTTGCCTGGTGTTGTGTTTATCTCGCCGGAAAAAACTTTACAACATGTAAAGCTCTTAGAGGATAATTTGGCACCTAGTAAGTGTTAACTAAGTTTTATTATCATTACTGACCATATTTCAGCAAGTTTCTAACAGGAAATTCTAACTTCTCAAAAATATTATTAAAATGTATATAAATTACTGTTAATCAGGGTTTCTCAACTTCAGTGCTACTGACATATTTGACTCTGATAATTCTTTATTGTGGGGGGCTGTCATGTGCACTGTAAGAAGTACAGCAGCAACCATGGCCCGTACCTGATAGATCCCAGCACTCCGATGAGCTGTGACAACCACAAATGTTTTCGGACATTGCCTAATGTCCCCTGCAGGGCAAAACCATTACTTGGTTGAGAACCACTTCCATAAATCTATTCAGGATACAAAAGCTACATACATTGACAGTATCAAATATTAAGTCATTCTAACAATATAAGAAATTCTTACAAAATGTAAAGTACGGGAAGCTTTGTCAACAATCCTTTTTTTAAACAGAAGAGTTTCAATATAATTTCCGATCTTTTTATTTAGGTTAATTTTTTCCCCTAAGTGTAGTGAATTGACCAGTTAAAAGTGTGTAAGTCTCTTTGCCAAGGATAAGACTTAATTAGTAAAATAAGGTTCATGTTCAACATTCCAGTTTCCAAAGATAATCTTTAAAA
The DNA here is from genome assembly GCF_009829155.1 of Mustela erminea. Taxonomy (NCBI): domain Eukaryota; kingdom Metazoa; phylum Chordata; class Mammalia; order Carnivora; family Mustelidae; genus Mustela; species Mustela erminea. Next base: position 152,243,959 of record NC_045614.1, read on the forward strand.
GGAAGGTGGAAGGTCACTTAAATTTGCTATAACTGAGGCCTCCATGATTCCCAAATTCTGGTAGAATAGCCCTTTAAAAAACAGATGATCTATACTAGCACTGTCCAACAGAACTTTCTTCCACGATGGAAATGTCTCATTCTAGGATGACCAGTATGGAAGCCACTCTCCGCATGTGACTTTTGAGCCCCTGTAATATGGCTAATGTGACTAAGGGACTAAATTTTAAATTTTAGTTAATTAAAATTAAAATTTAAATAACCACACGTGGCTAGTGGCCACATTATTGGATAGCACAGACCTACACCCTTCAAGAAAAGAAATTACTTTAAATGTTATTTTCTTCCTCAGGAGGCTTTTTTGTCAGTGAGCAGGCCCCTTTCTCCCCCTTGCCCTACACAGAAGGTTACAAGCAGACAAATATGAGAGTATGTAACTGAAGAGAGATGGAACTCAAGGCAAGGTAGGTAGGCGAGGAAGTGGAAGGGACGTGACCAACTTACTTCAAGGGGACACACAGCATTTCTCTCCCCAGAAATGCTATGGTGCACATACATACCGCATATTGTTAAATAGTGTATAAGTGGGTTTTCATAATCCACACAAGAGATGGTCCTTGTAATCATATACTGTACATGCTGCAAGTGAATGTGGTTTGTCTCTTAGAAGATTCATTACATTATACTTAAAAAATTTGTTGTGAATCTAGTTACTATTCCCTAACAGATCCTGCAGTCTCTGAAGATAGGAAACCTACTTGTTTTCAAATTCTTTCTACTATTAAGGCAAAGCCTCATATATAGGAGGCAAGCAGTGAACACTAATTTTTTAAAAGATTTTATTTATTTTTCAGAGAGAGAGACAGAGCACGGCACACACAAGCAGGGGAAGTGGCAGGCAGAGAGAGGGAGAAGCAGACTCCCTGCTGAGCAGTGAGCCACAGGAGGACCATGATCCCCAGGACCCTGGGATCATGACCTGAGCCAAAGGCAGACGCTTAATCAAGTGATCCACCCAGGCACCCCCGTATTTCTATTATAAATATATAATTTCTATAAAGGTAGAGCAGGAGTTAGTTTACAGAAGTTATTTACAAGGAAAGTCTAAAAATCACCACTAAAGAGTTAGGTGACAATTGTATTATTGTATTATTGTATTATTCCAATCACACAAAGCTTGTTCTATACTATGATTATATGGATTTATAAAGACCACCCCAAAGGTGGTCTGACAAGAATTCTGATTTTATTACGTGCAATCTTGGTACAAATAATTTAGTTGGACTTCTTATAGAAGTCCTAGTAAATTTAGTTAGTAGGTAGCTCCTTAAAAGCTAGGATAAGGGGTGCCTGGGTGGCTCAGTGGGTTAAAGCCTCTGCCTTCCGCTCAGGTCATGATCCCAGGACCCTGGGATTGAGCCCTCATTGGGCTCTCTGCTCAGCAGGGAGCCTGCTTCTTCCTCTCTCTCTGCCTGCTTGTGATCTGTCAAAAAAAATAAAATAAAAATAAAATAAAAAATAAAAGCTAGGATAAAATGCAAATGCCATAGAACATTTCATCAGCACTGAAACAGTTCCAAAAGCTTTTAACTGAGATTTTCATCTGGGAGGTTTTTTTCTCTCTTCCCTGTCTGGTTTACACACACACACACACACACACACACACACACACACACACACACACTCTTTGAAAACAACTATGGGAGAGTCCCTTGCTGCTGATGGGAATGTGCTTTTCAGATATGTTGGGTGGTTTTTAAAAAGTTAAAAACCATTCTCCTAAAAACTCATGTTGGCAGTCGTGCACAGGTTGTGGGTATACACAAATGTCCCAATTCCTACAAAAATCATCGCTGAAAACAAAACACCTTGTCTCAAGGCCATTCTTGAAGGCAGAGATCAGCAGGGGCAATCCTGATCTATAATAATGGCTCATAGTTATTGAGTGCTTTCTATGTTTCAGGCACTGTTCCAGGTAGTTAACATGTATTAATTCATTTACTCTTCATAGCAACTCTACAAGGTAGATAATATGTTGTTCCCATTTTAGTTGAGGAGATAGGGACAGAGAAGTTAAGAACTTGGTGCAGGGTCACACAGGTAGTAACCGATAGAATCAAGATTCCAAGCCAGGCTGAGTGACTTCTAAATTGCAGTCTTTCTACTCTTCTGTACCAGTTACACTCACTCAGGGAAAGCTTGCTTACAGCCACCTTAGGAAAAGCAGTTCTTCGATCACTGACTCAGGTTTATTGAGTGCAGAGAGACAAGAGAAAGCAGCAGGCTGATTGTAAAACCTGCTGCTGCTCTGAAAGGCTATGAAGATGAAAACTGAGAGCTTAAAAAAAGATAAATTTTCTAAGGTATGTGGGTTTCCCACAAAATCAAGTGGTCAAAAAATGTACCCCCATATGCTTATCTGCAACAGCCAGTAAAATATTTCTAAGATGGAAAACCTAAAATTAAAGTGAGAACTCAATATTTACAAAATCTTTTCTTAATATAAAATCTGGAAATCATGTTGACCCCATGACTAGAAAAAAATATGACAGGCAAGTCTTTAAAGGCCTCACTAATAATTCTTTACAAAAGCTCATGGTGCAACAAGTAACCTGTGTTAAATTAATTTTTTCTTATAAAATTTTTATTGAGAACAGTTAAGAGTGCTTTATCCCATAACTAAAAATACATTATTTTTTCAAGTGCCACTTCTATTAGAGGAGCTTTCAAAATTGACTAAAATGAAGTAACAGTAGTACTTAACTGTTCTCAGCGTTTTACATGTGTATGAATTCACTTGGTCTTCAAGTCTCGAGCAATCTAGACAGGAAGGTTTTATTGTTACCCGCTGTATAGGAGAAAAAAGGGGTAAGTGACTTGCTCAAGGGCAGCCAAGTGGAGGTGCTGGGATGCAAATTCAAGGGTCCTGCCTGTAGAGTCAGCTCTCAGCCACTAAATAGAGTATCAAAATGTGGAGAAGATACTTTTCCTCTAAGACATTATTTTGTTGAACAAAACCTACACATGGCAGAAACAGAATGACATAAAAAGGCAAAAGAGGAACTTAAAGTATATTTGTACTTTAATTCTAATTTTCCTTGTTAATTTTTCCTTTAAATATATATATTTTTATTATTTATTTATTTTAAAAAATATATATCTTTAAACTGGGCTTACTAAACTAAACATGGAAATTTTCTAATTTTCTTTTCAGAGCATTACCCTGAAAAGCTAGCCCTTGGGAGTAACTTCAAAAAGCAAAAAAGCTTGGGTGGCTCAGTCGGTTAAGTGTCTGCCTTTGGCTCAAATCATGATCTCAGGGTCCTGGGACTGAGTCCCACATCGGGCTCCCTCATCAGTGGGGAGCCTGCTTCTCCCTCTGCCTGCTGCTCTCCCTGTGTGTGTGTTCTCTCTCTCTGACAAATAAATGAATAAAATTAAAAAATTTTTAAAAAGCAAAAAAGGATTTTTTAAAAATAGTTACCTTTCTTATCAGATGTTTACTAAACTTCTAAAGGAACACTTAAAACTTTCCTTTATCCTAAAGACTTCTACATTAGCTTCAATTAAATAAAACAATTTTGAGCTTATTCTTTAGGCCTAGAAGACTGTCAAGTGAATATTCACTAACCATGTCATTGAAATGTCCAACCATGCAACTAAAATGTAAATCAAAAGATTATACATTGTTTTGTTTGGAGCTTTACTAAGCATGATCCACCATTTGGGTGGGAAAGTTCTTACCATTGGTGGAAATGCTCCCATGTTCCGAAGTCACAAGAGTTTGCATTACTGTTGTCTATATGTAGTGATCACAAACACACATCCACACATGTGTCAGCCTATTTCTTTATGCCTTCTGGTGTGATTATGCCCAAGCATTTAGATACTGAAATGTAAATAATTATAAATTACTTTCCTTTTATTTCCATTTGATATTGCAATTATTTTATATTACATATTTAGATATTATAATTAAGTTATTATACATATTTTAATTATGTGTGGGGGAGACATTTATGAATTGCACTTCAGGATAGTAATGGGAACATGTTGTATAAGAAGTAATGGGTTTGATGGGGTAAGATTTACTGATCTGGATGTCAGCTGTAATAGACAAATGCACCTTTGCCTCGATGGAAAATTAAAGAGCTAAAGATGACAAATGTATTTCCAATATACTAGTAAAATAAAATTCCACATCATTTAATCAAATGGAAAGAAAAATCTGTTCAATGCTTAACTTTTGCCTTGGTACTCGTAATTAAATGTGATAGTGTGTTCTTTCTGATGAAACAATATATATTAAACATTCAGATGGCTCTGCAGATGAGCTGATATCACCCCAGGAAGGGTAGGGATCAGTGCTGCTTTGTCCCAGGCCCTCCTCCTCTTCTACCCTCAGATGCTGATGCCTAGTAGAAACAAAGCTTTGTTAGGCTGTAGGCCTGTGGTTTTGCTGTGTGGAAAATCTACTTATTACCATCATCCTTCACATTTCATTTATATACTGTCATGCTAACTAAAATAACTTGACATTCTTATTATTTCTCTCTTCAATGCAAAGCCAAATATTTGGTTCACATTTTATGAATACATCCTTTTAAAAACATCAAAACAAAAAGCTATTCAATTAGCTCACTGTACAATGATAAACATTTGAGTGGTCAAACATATTTGTGTATTATAATTAATTTTTAAAAATCTATTGTTATTTAATATGCATGTACTACATAACCAGGATTATGAAAAACATGAAAGAAAATTCATTTCTAATCAATACACAAATGTTTCAATATATTTTACAAAATCAACATTAGGAAAATTATTACATTAAATATGACCTGGAAAAGCATCTTCAATAACAGAACTTGAAATAAGTTCTGTTAGGTTCTGAAAGGACACATGCACCCACATATACACGCCGCATAACACACACACACATCCCGCAAACTAAAAAGCCTAAATGTAATCTTAAATAAAAATGGAAAAAAATTATTTGGAAGTGTCATTAATTTTTTTTAAAGATTTTATTCATTTGATAGACAGATATCACAATTAGGCAGAGAGACAGGAGGAAGCCAGCTCCCCGCCGAGCAGAGAGCCCGAGGCTGGGCTCAATCCCAGGACCCTGAGAACATGACCTGAGCCAAAGGCAGAGGCTTAACCCACTGAGCCACCCAGGTGCCCCTGGAAGTGTCATTAATTTATAAAAAAGAAAAGCAATCTGAATAAACTACAAAGATGGGAGCAACACTCTTTCCAGCAGCTACTCTAAGCTGAAACAAGATGCCCCTAAAAATCCAAAAGACAGATTTTGGTTGGAATCTGTTAACATGTTACTAGGTCAGTTCTCTTGACATTTCAGCTCTCTTGACTTTCAAATAAGGACAGTAATAACTTATAATTCAAAAGTGTGTTATAAATGGAACATAGTCAAATCCATTTAAAAAGCTTAAAAGTGAGGCATGAAGTCTAAATTATGCGCACTAAAGGGAATTAAATATAAAATAATTTATACAAACTCCTTCATAATCACTATTTTTACTCCCTTTATAGTAACTTATTTGTTAAATATAGTTCTACTGATCTTACTGTAAATGCCCAACTCCTATGTAACTATCACACTAGTCTTGTTAGATTAGGCATACTGTTTGAACATAGTTGTGCCTATATAATTTTTGTAAAGAATTAACTGTAGATATTAACTATATAGATATTAACTGTATAATATAGTTATATATATTATATATATTTATATAACTATATAATATAGATATTAACTATAGATATCTGATTTCTCAATGTCTACTACATAGTAAAGGATGTCATTCTTCCCCATTCTTTGGTTCACAGGGCTTTCCTCAAGCTTTCCATCCATTCATCCTTCCCATGTTATTTATTTTCTTCTAGAAATAGATATTATGTTTCAGTGGCTTTCTCATCAATTTCTACTCAGTCACTCCACTATCCAACTCTTTACTGTCCTGTCTACAAATAGGTTTTCTGATTGCTGCACTGGGGACACAACATTTTCCAGTTGTAGCTCAAACATCTTCTTATAAAACAAAATTATCCTTCAAGGAGATTACTTTTCTGACTCTTTTATATATCTGAACAATGAGAACAGTGAGTTTAATGAATGGATGAATACATGTGTCATATTACACTTACACATCCATATACACACTTGGCTTATAGTAAGCCAAATCTAAGTTCAACAAATTTGAATCGAAATATGCTTTATATTTTGGGGAGTGGGGCATTTGAAATGGAATCTTATTTTCCCATTGTGAACCAATATATTTATAACTGTAATAACTGGCTTCTGTGGAGATTTTTTTTTAAATTTCAGTCATTGCAAAAAGACTTAATCCAGTTAAGAAAAATGAATACTTGTTTTTTTTCCTATATACAGAGAAAATAGTATGCTGGACTGTCTCCTTGGCAAACTACTACTATGGAAATCTAAGGCTGATCACTAAGCTATCTGTATTGGTGCTCAGTCATCTGTGAGAGAGTTATTTCTGAGCTGCTTGACTAGTACACATCCTAAATCTTCCTCTGCATCCACAGAACATGTGCCTAAAACAGAATGGTTAATGTCAACCTAAGTTTACTAGGAGGAAACAGCATGATTAATGACTTCCTCAGAGGGGAAAAAGAAACAGTAGTATACAATGCCAATTTTAAAAATGCATTCAAGTTTTACTCCCTAAATGTATTCCTCATTTGAGATGCAATGTAACATCTTATTCAGTGTTTATTTTCTTAGCATATGTCTCAACAGTTAACTTGAGGCCATGAATCTTTGAAACAATACCAAATGGCAAGAATACACCTATCAGCTTCAGTGTTTCTCTAAGCAGTAGGTCCTATCACAAGGAAAAAGCAGTACTATCTATCCATCTCTTTACTTGTAATACATTGTACTATATATTACATATAATTTACTACCAGTAAAATGACAAATCTGTACTAGAAGTATAAAACCTATATTCTATGTATACACTACACTATACTGCAAACATTTTATGTGCTACTTACACTAAATACTCTAAAGAGGAATGCAAGAAAACACACTTAACAAATTTTGTCCATCTTTCACATTCAGTAAATTATATGTCTTTAGGTAATATTTTCTAATCTTTTTTTTTTTTAAGATTTTATTTAGTTATTTGACAGAGAAAGAGGGAACACAAGCAGGGGGAGTGGGAGAGGGAGAAGCAGACTTTCTGCTGAGCAGGAGCTCGATGCCAGGCTCAATCCCAGGACCCTGGGATCATGACCTGAGCCAAAGGAAAATGCTTAACAACTGAGCCATTCAGGTACCCCATATTTTCTAATCTTTTATGATGCAATACTGTGTTTCTCCAGGTTGACTGCCATTAATGTTATATTTTTGCTTTATTTTCATTCTTCTCTTTGTATTGATTCTACAAGTGAAAATCCCTGAAGAAGTCAAGAGTAGTAGAATGTGTTATGATATACAGTTTGGGACAGAGGTTGAAATAACTTCATCTCTATAGGGGAATTTTCCCACTTTGTCATTCCTCTAGGTCTTTACCTCCATATTTATCCTCAAATCTACTCAATTCTAAGGTTTCAGCAGATGTTCAATAGAGACAAATTTACCATATGTAAACTCATATAACTTTTCTAAAATCTTTGCTAGTAATATACTTACAGCTCTCAGTTTTCTGTAAGATATGATGTTAATTACATGGTTTTCTTAAAAAAAAAAACCAACCCAAATCATTTTTTAAATTAATAACATGTTATGCATCAATTTAATGTTTATTTAGGTTTACCCAAGGCAAAAAAAAAAATCTATTTTGGGGTGCCTGGGTGGCTCAGTGGGTTAAGCCGCTGCCTTCGGCTCAGGTCATGATCTCAGGGTCCTGGGATCGAGTCCCGCATCCGGCTCTCTGCTCAGCAGGGAGCCTGCTTCCTTCTCTCTCTCTCTCTCTGCCTGCCTCTCAGTGTACTTGTGATTTCTCTCTATCAAATAAATAAAATCTTTAAAAAAAATCTATTTCGAAGATCTGAAGTGTAATAAAAGATCATAGATTGAAAAGCAACCAGCTAGAACTTCATTCTAATGTTCAGTTTTGTGTATATTAATATGTTGGGAAAGAGATTCTGGCATGCATATGCTATGATTTCTGGAGACCTCAAAATGAGATGTTGAAAGTGGGATTAAACTTCGGGATTTAATCTATAATGTGTTTGGAATATGTTGCTTAAACTGTATTTCTTTATCCCCCATCCTTCCTTACACAAGTATCATTACATATAAGTGGTGTTCTATCCAGAATAGTCTAAGAACCCTTCATTTCCACGGAATTGATAAGTTTTAATCTTTCCAAAAGGACTTATCACTACTCACTAATATAGATAAGTGATTAAATAAATGGAGAAAAGATAAATATTTTATGCTGAAGAATTCCAAATAATGGAATACTCTATCCTTGAGAAGTAGAAGCCTAACTCCCACTCCCTAAGCATTATCTTCCCTTAGTGACATTCTCCCTAAGAATGCCGTATGGAAAAAGGGAAAGAGTAACTCTATAGGAAAGAAGCCTGATTCAGGTGCCTGGGTATCTCAGTCAGATAAGCATCTGACTCTTGGATTTAGCTCATCATCATCTCAGGAACCTGAGATTGAGCCCAGTGTTGGGCTCGGTGCTTAGCAGGAGTCTGCTGGAGATTCTCTCTTTACTCCTCCCTTGCTTGCATGCTCTCTAAAATAAAAAAAATCAGGGTGTCTGGATGGCGCAGTTGGTTAAGTGTCTGCCTTCAGCTTAGGTATGGGTCTCCGGGTTCTGGGATTGAGCCCCAAATTGTGCTCCTTGCTCAGTGGGGAGTCTGCTTCTCTCTCTCCCTCTCTGCCTCTCCCCACTGTGCATTCTTTTTCTCAAAAAACAAACAAAACAAAACACACAAAAAAAAACCCTTAAAATTAAAAAAAAAAAAAATGCTTGACCAAAAATCCAGCTAAGTAATCTAGGTCATCATGAATGTCAATAAATCATGTTGATACTATTACTCTTGATATTATAGGATTAAAAAAAATGCTTACCCCTACATGTAATAAGTTTTTCAGTGAAATATGAAAAAATACATAATAAAGCAATTAACTTCTGGAGAAATCAGATTAATAGTAGCCACTATGAAAGCCTATGAATTCTAGTTTTTAACATTCTTTTGTGTATTCACATTCCTTAGATATAAGATTCAGATTGACAAACTGCAGAAATGAATGATAAAGTTTTTAAGACTTCAGTTTTCATTTGAAAGATTTTATTTATTTACTTGACACAGAAAAGAGAGATCACAAGTAGGCAGAGAGGCAGGCAGAGAGAGGGGGAAGCAGGCTCCCGGCTGAGCAGAGAGCCCGATGCAGGGCTCGATCCCAGGACATCGAGATCATGACCCAGGCAGAAAGCAGAGGCTTAAACAACTGAGCCACCCAGGTGCCCCAAGACTTTGGTTTTTGAAATTCATAGCTGTGACCTTTATTATGGAAAAATTCAAAATAAACTTGTGGCCCATTATCTGTTGCCAAATAATCTCCCTTAAATGTGAATGAGTTTAATAAAATTTAAGTATATTCTCACACTTAATTTTTCCAGGTAATAAACTTTAAGTTTTATTTTTTACCAAGTAAGAGTATATGAATATTTTTTCAAATTAAGTAAAATCATTCAGTTACCATATTAGTTTATTAACATGAAGTTTAAGGTTGTATGTAAAATTGTAATAATGACAATTCAAATTAAATAAACAGAATAAACCATTTATTAAAACATTGTGTAATAAAATAAACTTTTTGATCCAATGCTACAGTGGTAAACATTTCCCCTCATTAACATTCCACCCAAAACACAGTTTAATTACAACATAATCTGACCAGAACTTGAAAATACTTCTGTTCTTTATCGTCCAATGACTGAGCAGTGAGGTAAATGTAAATTTAGGTTTTCTTGATGAGCCCAAGACAGAGGATGATAGCTTGAAAGACAACTGAAATTGCATATGCCCAAAGGTTAAATTTTATTTACCCTGTTCACTGGTCCAAACTTAAAATTTTCATTTTATCAAATAAAGAGTTCATGAATCACCCCCTCCCGCCAAAAATAAATATCAAGAACAAATTGAGGATAAGAATTGGGTTTTAAACTGCACTTTATTTGTTACTGTAACATTGTCTTTTTTTTTTTTTTTAACTGATCGACTATAAACATGCAACAAGTTCTCTTCCGAATGGAACTGCTTCCACAGCCCCTTGGATATCAGTAAGTAAATTATGAAGTCATTCAATTTGTAGCTCTCTCCTCCTTTAAAGCACTTCTAAGCAGTGTGTGTGACACATACCACAGAGGTAGGAAAGACCATCTTTAATAAATTATCTTCTTAATTGTAGAGAATTTCTGAAAATAAAACTAACAAAATGCCGAACTATGCCTCTGATGAGTACCAAAAGACCACAGAGCCATCTCCTCCTACTTGAAGAATTAGTTCCCTGGAGTGTCCTGGCCTTTGTAGGGCACTTGATAACATGATCCACCAGGGCTCCAAACGAATGCACTAAGAAAGCCTTCCACCACTCTCATTTGCCGATTCTTTGGACCACCCAATCCTGTTGGCAGAGAGGGCAGCGATTGTTCTGTTTCACCCACAGGGACATGCAGCAGTTGTGAAAGGAATGATTACATTCTCCCCAGACCACTGAAAGGAGAAAAAAAAAAAAGATTATCTGACATTACATATTTTAAGTTAAATTACTGAACTCAAATCATGGGTTATTTTATATTATGACAAATAATCATGGTTCGTTATCTTGAAGCATGATGGCTAATTGGTCAACATTTTTTCTACCTATGAAGAAATAAAAACTTACCTGTGTAAATTACACTTAAGAAGTGAGATGAGGCGCTGTGATTAGGGGACTTTCCATCATTGTTTAGAATCTGTGGATGATGTGGTGGCCCCCAGCCCCTACACAGCTCCACATGCTGTCTTCCTGAAGAGATTAAAGAACTTGAGCCTTCCTTAGATCCCAGAACTTCTCAGTCATACACTGACCTGGAAACCTTTTGAGTTTTACTTTATTAAGAAACAGTCTCCTGATTTTGATTTACCAAGATAATGAGTTTTTTTTTTTTTAAAGATTTTATTTATTTATTTGACAGAAAGAGATCACAAGCAGGCAGAGAGGCAGGTAGAGAGAGAGGAGGAAGCAGGCTCCCTGCTGAGCAGAGAGCCCGATGCGGGCCTCTATCCCAGGACCCTGAGATCATGACAAGAGCCGAAGGCAGCGGCTTAACCCACTGAGCCACCCAGGCGCCCCAAGATAATGAGTTTTAAATGTTTTCAGTTCATAGTAGTCTATTATAAATAGATGCCATGCTTCACGTACATCTAGTGAGTTATTTTCCAAAAGTAGTGATGAACTGTGTTAAGTCATCCATAAGCAGTGCAATTCCTGATGTGACAAATACATTAACTTTTCAAAGTGGGTGGCTGGAAAGAGAGATAGGTCTCTCTGTGGTCAAAGAAAGGTGGCCTGAACCTCACAATTTCTGTTAGTATTTTTTATTTATTTATTTATTTATTTTTTAAAGATTTTATTTATTTGACAGAGAGAAATCACAAGTAGATGGAGAGGCAGGCAGAGAGAGAGAGAGGAGGAAGCAGGCTCCCTGCTGAGCAGAGAGCCCAATGCGGGACTCGATCCCAAGACCCTGAGATCATGACCCGAGCCGAAGGCAGCGGCTTTACCCACTGAGCCACCCAGGCGCCCCTGTTAGTATTTTTTAAACCAAGGGAAGTCACCCATAATCTGAAATACAGTCTCAAATGTGGGTTTTATTTGTCACTTCCTTAACCTACATCATAACAGAACAATGAAAGAAATAGAAGAAAAAAAAAACATGAAAAAAACCTACATCTTCTTATGAAAATTAGCTATAGGGAATAGGAAACAAGGGGAAATCATTCTAAATGTTTAAGGATGAAAAAACAGGATTTAATAAATACGACATAAATCATTATTAATCATTAAATCATTATTAAGGATGCTGTATGTAAACCATGCAAACACAAAGTACAAAGTTAACCTTTCATCTTCAGAAAAGCTTTTATATATAGCAATCTAGAAGTGATGACTTCAAGATCTAGGACATAAAAACTTTTGAACTGCTTAAAACGTTTAGCCTAAGATAACTTTTATAGTCCCAGACTATTAACAAGATTTAATAGATTTCCATATATAAACTATATTGGAAAAAAATCTTGAGACTTAAAATTTTTTCTGTTAGTTGAAAAGTTAAATATTATATCATAAGAGTTCTGAAAACTGAAGTGCTTTATTAGAATAAAACCCTACAAAATCTGACCTATAATACAGTTAAATTTAAGATGTTTTGGCAAATTCCTTACTTCATAATTTTCCTAATAGAAAAGAATGATTTCTTTTTAGAATATGAAATATTTATTATTCCCACATCTAGAATATGTAATCAATTCTTAATTACAGGAAATAAAAGGACTTGTAGATTAATTCCATTAAGGCCTTTAGAGAACCAACACATTTTATATTAATAATGGATCACTGCTTTACAGTTTGTTTTTGTGTATTGATAAAGTCAATCTTAATTGCAAATTCAAACATCCCCACTGAGAGAAAACCTTCAGTTGGAAAAGCAAGAGAATGAAATTACAACATACCAACACAATCCTCTTGTTTGTTTTCAGCTTGACATCTAAGACAGGCATCTAAAAATAAACAAATAGCAATTCTCATTCTGATGCTCAGAATGCAATTTTTAAAACCCAGACACTTCAAAGTCAAATAAAAGCCCAAAGGGTTAGAGATGGAGATAAGAGACCCATATTATTAATTTCTCATCTGAATATAACTGTTTAAAGATGAATAAAATACAAGGCACTCCACTTATTTACTTATGACCAGGAGCAATTTCACAAGGATTACAGACCTTCTATTTTCCCAAGCTCCAATGAAAACATGTCCCCAAAGTGCATGCAATCACTACAGAAAAAATATGCCATACTCAATTATATATTAGAAGTTCATATAGACTCACTGGGCATGATCACATAGATCAACCGTAAGGGCAGTTTATTTTCAAGATACCATTCTAGGTAAGCCATGCATATATATTGGTATTTGCTTATACACACATAAAGAAACACCAGAAGAATACCAAGTAACTAGTAATAAAGTCTACCAAAGAGGGGATGGTGAGAAGGAGTTTTCATTGTATATTTTCTTAAAATTCTGAATTATGTGACTATATGATCTATACAAAAATTAAAATATTAATTTTTAAAGAATCTCTTAAATACTATGTTGTCTCTCTTTTTTTTTTTCTTTAAGATTTTATTTATGTATCAGAGAGAGAGAGAGGGAGAGAGAGGGAGCACAGGCAGACAGAATGGCAGGCAGAGGCAGACGGAGAAGCAGGCTCCCTGCCGAGCAAGAAGCCCGATGTGGGTGGGACTCGATCCCAGAACACTGGGATCATGACCTGAGCGGAAGGCAGCTGCTTAACCAACTGAGCCACCCAGGGGTCTCTTTTTTTTTCTTTTTTAAAGAAAATGCTCCCTTGGGGCTCCTGGGTGGTTCAGCTGATTAAGTGTCTGCCTTCAGCTCAGGTCATGATCCCAGGGTCCTGGGGCATCAGGCACCCTGCTCAATGGGGAGCCTCCTTTTCCTTCTCTACCACTTGTGCTCTCCTGCTCTTTTTCTCTCTCTCACACACACAAATAAATAAATCTTTAAAAAAAGGAAAGAAAAAGGGGCACCTGGGATGGAGCCCTGCATCAGGCTCTCTGCTTGGTGGGGAGCCTGCTTCCCTTCCTCTCTCTCTGCCTACTTGTGATCTCTGTCTGTCATATAAATAAAAAATAAATTCTTCAAAAAAAAAAAAAAAGAAAGAAAGAAGGAAAGAAAAGGAGAAAGCAAAGCAAAGGAAAAGAAATCCTCCCTTTATGAATATGTCTGAGTCCAAAGCATTTATCCAACAATGGCAAAATATTTTAATAATTTATTTGGGAGTAAATTCTAGGAATGGGAACCTAAAGGGTATACTAGAAGTTTTCCAAATTCACTCTACTACTATTTACTTCATGAAGGAGAGAATATAAAATATTAGGACCCCCAAAAACGGATTCATTCACTAGCTGAAAGAGGAGTCCAAGACAGGTAAAAGGAAATTCAAACCAAAAGAAAAAAAAATTAGTTTTTAACATAAATTGGAGAAAAATAATTCTGTAAAAATAGATACACAGTGGAGCTGAAGCCTGCTCCTCTTCTTACATTGGATTATGCTCAGGCATTTGTTTGCTCCTCTCTGCATGCTCTTACCCTAAAAAAACACACCACCCTGGCCTCTTCGATGTGGATTAAAAACAACCACTGCCTCCTGAGGCTTTCTTCAATCCCACAATTACTGAGTATCTACTCTGTATAAGGAGTTATGCACTGGGGACACCAAAATGACGGAGTCTGGGTCCCTGGTCTCACCAGGAAATGGGGAGGTAGGCAGGCAAACAACTAAATATCATAAGGATCATGATATAAGGGTGAAGACATGGCTCTGGTTCTGTATAATCATAGAATTATAGTCTGTGACCCCAACTACCTCTTTCACAAATTAGGAAAACAAGACTCCAAAAGGTATGTCAAATGTCCAAGTTAACATAAATAGCCATGAAGGGTTCCTCCAGCTCTTTAGAACTCAACAGAACTAGCAAACCTATATTCCTCTTCTTCAACACTTGGGTCACTGCCATCTGCCCCTTTCAGAACGAAGGGAGAAGAGCGGAAACCAAAGAAGAGAGTGTTAACCACATCAGAACAGGCTGACAGGCAAATCTTGGATCAAGAAGTTATAATAAATCATTTAGGTGTAAGAAATGAATTTGAAATGTTAAGGAAATAGAATTAAGTGGGATCCTTTGTACAATCGAGAAATCTCTGGATTACAATTTTGATTGCACTTTTAGACTCATTATCAAAACCCAACCTAAATCTAAAAATCCCTAAATTTTTAGATAAAATAAAAAAAAATTCTTTTCATGATATTTGTAAGATCTAAAACAGAACATTTCTAAGGAGTGCAATAACGGTAACACCTTTTAGAATGATGCTGCTAGGGTAAGCTTGGGAAGTCTGAAAAACAAACTTCCTTCTGCTGCCACCTGACCACTAAATGGATTTTAACACCTCATAAACAAAATACAGAGGTTTAGTCCAGAATACTCTCCTGAACTCAAAGGACAGCCACTGTAAATCTGCAAAAATAATCCACGGTAGCAGAATACTGGCTATAGTTAGAATGTTAATATTAATGTGAACCATTTATAGCTATACTTTGACTTACTCTAAATATCCCAGTAAAGCTTATTTGTTGCAAGATTTCAACCATTACTCTGAATTCTGTATTTCTACTTACAAATATAAAACTTTTCTTTGGGGAAAATATAAAACACACTTTCTCGAACCACTCTTCTTTTTAAACTAAAGAAAATTTTGAGGATAAAATATTTAGCAAAGTTTGTCTTACAAAAGAAGAAAAGATTAAACTGTCTGGATAAGTTAACAATGGCACACAAACTGGAAATTATGACTGTAGTTTGAATAAGGGGTGGGGTAAGGAGGCTTTACTGCAGGCCAGTAAACTAGGTACTTGTAAGACCTAATTCGAAAGTAAGTGGATCATGTCTGAAATCAAGTTCTTTCAAAAGTAAGAAATAAAAAATATTTTAATCCCATTTTTGTTAATCCTCTTTGAAACAAGCTTTATGAATAAAAAACAAAAAACAGTGTACTAATAGAGAGTGTAAATTGAGAATCTCTGGATTCTGGTAGGTTTAAATTTCATCCCTTGAGATAGTAATTGTGTTTATTTTCTCCAATTCTCATTTTTTCAGAGCAAAACACAAAGTCTTCAAACTACAGAACCTCAGTTTTTTTTCCACCTATCCCAAGAAACACTGAAATACTCTCTCAGTATTTTAAATGCTTTATTTAAAAATGTAACTTGTATTTAGATAACATCTCTTTTTCAAGGTGGTCTGAGATCTTAAAACAGAGAGCATATAAAATATAACAGGATGAAGCTGCTCTGCCAGGTTTCACTTGGTCCAGTATTTTGATCGGAAATGTCACAGAAAGAAGTTAAGATTTTATTCGTACAAGAGGGTTCTCCACAAAGGCCTGACACAGAGCAAGTCAGATCTTCTTCAGGAAATGGCATCCTACGATAGGGAGGGGCCAGAAGGAGATGAAGTTTCATGTTTCTGAATAAAAGGCTTACATTCTTCAATTCCCGCGAACCTTAAACACTCCTGAACCACACTGTGTCCCCTTCAAGACAGGGGAGTGCCATCTGACCCACCCTGAGGCATGCAGATTTCAAAAAGACTGCGGAACATCAGGAGCTAATCCAAAAATGCAACGGCTAGAACACTTTTCTTCCCTTCGCCTCTCAGGAGCGGACTGAGGGTGTCGTTTTTGTGGAGGACGACTCCAGAGCATCACTTCGGTGTGTGACCACAATCATTAAAGTGCCCTCCTTAGTCCGGGCCTTTACTCTGACCCCCTCTGCGGTGTGGTTTGGGAGACGGAGCGGGCCACACCAACCCGAGTGGTTTCTCCTAGCTGCCAACAAATGACCCAGTTTTATTTCCTTGGCCACACCCATCACCACCTGAAATTACCTCAATTCCTGGGCTCACAATCCGTTTCTCTCGCTATAAGACCAGCTCCCGGCGCCGAGCGCCCGCGGAGCCCCCCGCGGCGGCAGCAGCCCTCAGGCCGGCTGCAGCACAGTTAGCCCCGGCACCCTTGCCCCCACTCCAGCCAACCCGAGTCTCTCGGAGCCTTCTTCCTCCGTCCCCCACTCCAAGTCGGCCCGGCGGAGGCCGGAGCGGGGCCCGGGCCTCGCTTGTAGCGCTTACCCATCACCTGGACCCTGCAGATGGCGCACGTATCGCACTCCACGTCCCAGCTCCACATAGCCACCGCGTTCCACTTTTTGAGAGAGAACATTTTGTCGCCTCCCGACTTTGAGCCTGCGCTCCCGGAGTGAGAGGACAGGGCGCAGGGTTCCTCACCGTCTTCCACGTCGGCCATGGCGGCGACGCGGAGCCGGCAGCGGAGACGTTAAGTCGCGGGAGGCGGGCGGCTATGGCGGCTCCGTGGGGCCGCCCGGCGGGCCACAGCACCGCCTGCAGGCCACGGGCCGCCGCGGCGCCTACGACGGGGCCGCTCCGATTGGCTGGCGCGGCCCAGTGACGTCATTTGACGCTAGCGCCAGGCCGTTTGTCCACCCCGCACACCCCTGCTCGCTGGGGAAATGCTGAAGGCCTTTAGGGCGATTCCGATGTGAAGCCTGGACGCTTCGCTGCTCAGTGTTCCTCTCCCGCGCCCGGGAGCGCTCTACGCAGGCACCAGGTGACCTGCTGTGTGCTTTCGGGAAACTTACCACTCTCTCAAATTATCCTGTTACTAAAACTGTTACCGCTCCCCTCCTCCCCCATAAACTCAATCAGAGCCGGGACCGTATCTATGCAAGATCCCCTGTCCTCCGTATGTAGGAAACGTCTGACCTCCGAAGGTCTTCTGAGAAACCTGGTTCAGTGGTTCTCAAACTTTGCACTCCGTTAAACTTAAAAACTAGAGGATCTTCAAAAGCCTTTATGAAAGATGTAGATGTTTGCTTTTTAAGAAATTTACCTTGAGAGAAAGATCTAAATTTTAAAAGTAACAGTAATAAACTCATTACAAGTTATTAGAGCGATGGTGCCGCATATAATGTAGCTTCTGGAAAACTCCCCTGTACACTCCTAGAGTGAGGAGAGGGAAATAGCTCCTAATGTTGGCATGCAAATAGTTCCGACCTGTTGGTCCCCTGAAAGGATGCCTAGAACTCAGGGGCCCATGCTCTGAGAACCTCTGATGTAGTTTAATCACCTCCTTTTATATGTACGAGTAACACCGCTGTTATGTGACGGTGACAATTATAAAACCTGGGTTCTATTGCTGGCCTGGGGTCATGTTCTTCTGTTTTCTCAAGCAAAGCAGACAACATCTTCATTTTTCAATGATAAGAAAGTTGAGGAACGGAATGCCTAGGGAGATGACTGATTACCACCACCACCTAGTGGTGGACACCTGTAGTGTCGGGTTTGGGACTCCAAGCCTCCCATCTCTTCTTGGGCCTCTCAGCCTCCCCTCGTGTCCTCACGCCGGGCCTGGTGCTGGATGGAGGCTAACCAAACTTAAGCAGTTGGGCAGAGGACAAGCATGCATACAAATGTAAAAATAGAAATATGGACACAGGGTCACATTTGGCTAGATGCTATGTGTGCTGCTTGTTGAGTGGAATATTCAGTGATGTGAGGGACAGAGATATCCCTGAGGACTGATGCCATGAGGAAAAGCCTCACGGAAGAGACTAGACTCCTCATGGGAGGCCCTCAAGCCCAGGATATGAGTGAAGAGAGCACACCTGTCCAAGCTGTCAGCCAGAGCAGAGCAGCTGTACTGGTGGCGGATGTCAATCTCACCGCACTAACTCGAAGAGCCAGATAAAATTCCTATGGACAAACCCAGATGAACATGTTCTGTTCATATTAAATGACCACACATCTGACTATAGAGATGGTTCTAAATGTGAGATATCTAATAAAGGAGGAAGGCTGGAACCAGACGAGGAGAAAATGCACTTCAAGTTGTTGGGAACTGGCCAGTTTGAAAGAGAAAAGGAAAGTCAGATGAAAGGATGAAAGCCTAGAGGATGCCTCTTCTTGTCACACTTCAACATCTCTGAAACTGGACAGAACTTTGCCTACCTGCTCTAGCTGGATTAGCAGCTGCGCTTAGAGAAAACTTACTCATCTTTGCTCTTTGCCAATATATATTCTAATATTTCCAGGAAATCACGGCACTTACTGTGTTTCTTCCACTCTTTTGGCACTGGGGCACATAGCAAGGAAAAAGTGCTGCTACTGATGCTTATTGAATAATTTCAAGTTTTTAAAATTGACAGCTCATAAATTATTAAAATGTTAAAATAGTAAAATGTGTATGCAATGAAAAAAAGCAAGTGTTGTTAATACTCTCAGAAGTTTCTACATATATACAAACAGACACATTACAATCATTAAAAATTTTTTTAAAAGATTTTACTTTTAAGTAATCTCTACACCTAAGGTGGGGCTCCAACTTACAACCCTGAGATTAAGAGTCACAGGCTCTACTGACTGAGCCAGTCAGGTGCCCCTAAAAATTTTTAATTGCGATAAAATATACATAATGAAGTTTGCCACCATTTTTAGTGCGGAATTCAGTAGTGTTAAGTGTATTTATGTTGTTTTTGTGTTTTGTTTTGTTTTAAAGTGGGCTCCACACCCAGCATGGAGCCCAACACAGGGCTTGGACTCATGACCCTGAGATCAAGGCTTGAGCTGAATTCAAGAGTCAGATGCCTAACTGACTAAGACACCCAGGTACCCCAGGACATTTACATTGTTATGCAAACACTTTCCAGAACTATTTCATTTTCCAAAACCAAAACTATACTTTCTATCTCCCCTTCTTTCCCGGCAACCAGCACTCTTTGTTTCTGAGTTTGATTACCCTAGGTACCCCCTATAAGTAGAATCATTCAGTATTTGTCTTTTTGTAACTGTTTTATTTCACTTTAGCACAGTGCCTTGGAGTTTCATCTGTGTTGCAGCATGTGTCAGAATGTCCTTCCTTTTTAAGGCCAAATAATACTGCACTGTGTGGATAGACCACACTTTGCTTATCCGTTTATCTGTCAGTGGACATCAGGGTTGCTTGCACCTTTTGAATATTGTGAATAACGTCACTGTGAACTTGAGTATACAAATATCTCTTCATAATCCTGCTTTCAGTTCTTTTGGGTATACACCCAGAAATGGGATTGCTGGCTCATATTATTTTTTTTAAAGATTTTATTTATTATTTATTTGACAGATAGCGGTCACAAGTAGGCAGAGGGGCAGGCAGAGAGAGAGAAAGGAGGAAGCTGGCACCCCGCTGAGCGGAGAGCCCGATGTGGGGCTCCATCCCAGGACCCTGGGATCATGACTGGAGCCAAAGGCAGAGGCTTTAACCCACTGAGCCACCCAGGCACCCTGCTGGCTCATATTAAATCAATGCATCTTCATATGAGTTTTTTAATTACACACATTATTCTCTAGCCTGCTTAAAAAAAAATTTTTTTTTATAAGTAATCTCCACACCCAACATGAGGCTCAAACTCCCGGCCCTGAGGTCAAGAGTTGGCTGCTCCACTGACTGAGCCAGCCAGGAGCTCTTTTCGTTTAGTAGTATGAGTAGGATAGCTTTCCACAGAAGCCCTCCCTTATCCACATTATTCTTGATGCTGCACGGTATTACACCACACACATTCCCTGTGATTTATTTCCCCGAGATTCCTTTGAGAGATGTTAAGCTGTTTCCAATGTATAACGAACAGTTCTGCATTAAACATCATTATAAGTATTTGCTTACACATGTGTGAGAGAACATTTGTAAAATAAATTTCTCAAATACCTAGGTCAAAAGTTATGTATTTTTCACTTTGATAGACCATGTCAAAAGACTTGTAAAGAGGCACACAGATTTTACGCTCCCACAGAGAGGATGTCTGGGGCAAATTTCAAAAAGGTCCTTTTTTTTTTTTTAAAGCAGGTACAGTTTCTCAGGAGGCCTCATACATTGCATATACAAGTTCTGAAGACTTTATATTATTTCAATTCTCATACTCTGTTATTGTTTACTTTTAACATGCGAGGATCCTGTCTTCCTAGCTAGATAATAAGATATTAAAGGCTGAACACAATTTACTATAAACATCCTCACTTTCACAGATAGTTTGGTTCCACAGATTTGCCAGAACTTGATTTGTACATAATATGAATGACAGTCTTGCTTTTTAAAAAAATATACATTCATTTCTTTATTTTTTATTAACATATAATATATTATTTGTTTCAGGGGTACAGGTCTTTTTTTTTTTTAAGATTTTATTTATTCATTTGACAGACGGAGATCACAAGCAGGCAGAGTAGCAGGCAGAGAGAGAGGAGGAAGCAGGCTCCCCGCTGAGCAGAGAGCCCGTTGCGGGGCTCGATCCCAGGACCCTGAGATCATGACCTGAGCCAAAGGCAGAGGCTTTAACCCACTGAGCCACCCAGGCGCCCCAGGTCTTTTTTTTACTTTTTATTTTGAGTAGGCTCCACACCCAACGTGGGGCTTGAACTCACAACATTGAGATCAAGAGTCACATTTCTACTGACTGTGCCAGCCAGGCACCCCAACAGACTGGCTTTTTGTGGGGGTTGGTTTTTTTTTTTTTTTTTTTTTTTACTTCAAAATGGAAAGGTCTTAAGTCTTTTCTTCTTCTTTTTTATCTTTCTTGTGTAGCTTTTCCAAGTGAAATAACTGGAGTCACTCAATTCTAACATCAACAATAACTGCCACTAATATTTATATTTGAGCATGCACTACTATGAAACAATATTGTCCAAAAATGCTTGACATGTGTCATCTCACTCAGGGCTCACCATACAAGACGGGTGCTATTCTATCTGTATCTTATCAGGGAGAACTGAGGCTCAGTGAGGTTAACTGAGTTGGCCAATGTCACACACCTGGAAAGCAGCAGCTTTCCACAGAGAATTCCAGCCCATTTCTTTCCCCAGTCCACACTTTCCATCCCTGCACCATATTGTCATGGCATATAACTTTCAGCTAATCCAATTTATCATCCATACATCAGTCAACCAGACATCTTCATTTGGGGTGGAGGGGGCAGTGATTAAAGTGATTAGAAGTTTCCTCATTTGTGGAAGATCCCCATTTGGGGGGATGTCATCTTTCAGAAAGTGGTTATCTCCAAATATTCTTATTGTTCCCAACTATAAATATACTCATGAAAGAAAAATGTTTCTTAGATAAAGATCATGACTTCCTTCAACTTTTACATTTCACATGCACATAAGAAGCACCAGAGAAGAATTCTACTTATTTTCACTAAGGCCAACTGGGAAACCCACATTTTAGAAAATGACGAGCATAATAGGGTTAACACTACTTTGAACTTTCATAAATTAGTCCTCAAATTTTATAACATTAAAGGGGCTTGGCTCCAGTGAAAACTCTTATTTTTTTTAAAGATTTTGTTTATTTATTTGACAGACAGAGATCACAAGAGGCAGAGAGGCAGGCAGAGAGTGAGAGAGAGGAGGAAGCAAGCTTCCCGCTGAGCAGAGAGCCTGACAGGGCTCAAATCCAGGACACTGAGATCATACCTGAGCCTAAGGCAGAGGCTTAACCCACTGAGCCACCCAGGTGCCCCTCCAGTGAAAACTCTTCTTATAGAATAATCAAGATCTTTCTACACATGTCCAGTTGGCCATGGAAACAGAGAGCATCCATAAAGATATAGAGCGTCCATATTCAGTTTTTACCCTGTGAAATAATGAACACAACATTCATAAATTATAAAAAGAAAAAAGGAAGTTCAACTTCATACAATAGAGAGTGAACATATATAAAGCACTACCACCTAATAGATCCCACATGTTTCATAAATAGTTCAGGTAAATTCACCATTTCAAATCCACAATAAGCTAACAGGTACCAGGATTGTGGGGGGAGGGGAGGGTGGAAAAGTTGAAGAGAGGAGACAAGGTTTGCACCAACCTTTGAGGGAACTATGTTTTTTCCTACTACTTGTCCTTTGATACAATCATCCATTAGAATGGACTGATGGTTTGGGATACTGTTACCTAGAACCAAAATTCTCATGATTTTATCAAGTGCAAAATCTGCTGGGGGTGGCACCTACCCCAATTTAGTGCCCAGGGTCCATCCACAAACTCCCCTGGTGGATGCAACTCACAGACACAGACATCCAAGAGCATACCTTCTTCTTCTTTTTACTGGTAATCCTAGATTTCCTGCTATTTTTCCAAATAGATCTGAAGGTATCAGAAGATATTTGAGGAGTGACTGTAATTTTTAAGACTGGGAGTTTACCTGAGAGGGGAAGAACATAGTAGTAAATCAGTAGGATATCTCACAACTCCATTTGATAGATTGGGTTTTAACTTCTGAGAGGGGCATTCTCCCACATTCTTATGAACTGGGCAACTTTCCTCTCACCTAATACCTTTTGCCTATATCTTCTTGATGTGAGTGATCCATAACAATTTATTTCTATAATAACTTCTCATTCCAGTCCTTTCTTTCCCATTCCTAAATTCACATGTTAACCTGGATAATTGTAGAAGTCTTCCAACTGGTCTTCATCGCTTCAGACTTCCCCGCCCCCCAAATCCATCCTGCAATCTACTTCCAGATTAATCATCTGAAAGTGAAACTCTTATCTTGTCATTCATCACCTCTAATACTTTACTGACTCTTCATCTTCACTGGACCTCTCTTGGTTTTACTTGTCCAGCTTGCATTTATTTTAGCTTCTTTCTGGAACAGAATCTTGAGTTTACTTTGGGGTTCCACTCCCCTGTGCTCCAGGGGTGGATGGGCACATAACCCGGATCTGGTGAATTAGCGGATTTACTCTCCCTGACACAGCAATTGGTTAACAGGTGTGCATGTGACTCATGATGGTCCTGTGAAATCAGGAGAAAGGTGCTTTCTTGAGATTAAACTGGTACAATGTAAATTTATGGCCTGTGCTGCCCAAAATGCCACTGTGTGGGAATAAAGTCAGCACAAGCAGACTATATTGCTTTATTGCTTTATCTGCCTGAGAATGAAGTCAGCACAAGCAGAACTTCCAGGAGAGGAAGGTAGGTAGCGTTACTTGAACCGCTAAATCCAGCTGGATCTGTAGCTAGAACCACCCCTGGACTTCTAGTTATATTATGGGTCAACAGTTTGGTGTGTGTGTACTTAGATCAGTTTATGTTGGTCTTGTAGCACTTGAAACCAAGATTTCTCATTGATTTTCCAATACAATCCAGCAATATTGTGATTTCTAGGAAATATATATTTGGATTATTCAGATTTCCCATATATATTTGGTCTTTGTCCAGGGTTCCTGGTTCCCACACCTTTGGAATTTCCTGATCAATAAGAGAAATGGGAGCATCTTTTGGTCTCTTAGGTGTGTGTGGGGGATGGGTAAAACAGGTGATGGGGTTTAGAGTATACTTACCACGATGAACACTGAGTAATGTACACTTGAAGCTAATAGAACACTCCATGTTAACTCCACTGGATTTTTTTTTAAAAAGAAAACTTAAATATAATATTTGGTCCCTTGTTCTCAGTTCCTTAAAACGCCTTAGAGCGGTAAAGTTGAAATGGGTGCCTCGTAATTCTTAACAAGCCCCTTTCCACCACACCTGAGTTTATGTTAATGAGGAGACTTTTGGACAGCACCTAAGGATGGGGCTGGTTGCCAGGGGAACCAACCATAGAGGGAATGTTAGAACTTTCTCTAACCCTGATTGTCCGGGGAGGGGAAAGGGGCCGGAGGTTGAAATCAATCACCATTGGCCAATGATTTAATCATCCATGCCTACGTAATAAAGCCTCCATAAAAATCTGAAGGATGGGATTCTAAGAGCTTCCAGGTTGGGAAGCCTGGAATCCTTCCACGTGCCACCATGCTGGGCTCCAAACTCCATGAGGACAGAGCTGCTTTGTTCAAGACCTCACCCTCGGTATCTCTTCATCTGTCTATTGATTTGTATCCTTTATGATAACCCAGCAATCATGGTTTCCTGGGTCATTATAGCCATTCTAGCCAATTAATCAAACCCAAGGAGGGGCTCATGAGAACCTCAGCTTTATGGCCAGTCAGTCAGAAGCCCAGGTAGCAATATGGACTTGCTATTGATGTCCGACGTGGTGGTGGTAGGGAGGGGACAGTCTTGTGGGACTGAGCCCTTAACCTGTGGAATCTGATGCTAAGCTCCTGGTAGGTAGGGTCAGAATGGAGTTGAACTGTAGGCCACCCAGCTAGTATTTGGGAATTGCTTGGTGGTGTGTGGGAAACTTACTCCCACACATCAAAACTGGGATCAGAATAATAAGACTCAAATACCTAGCATGCCATTCACAGAGCCTGTGTCAACCCATCCTTCTGTTATTTCCCATGGCACTTGCCCTTCTCCCCCTTCTTGTTTCTCATCCAGCCAGATGGCCGGGTCCTGCCTGCAGGGCCCCAGGGGCCCCAGGCTGTAGTTTTTGGGGGTCAGGATACACCAGGAAGAAGCCAGAAGCAGGAAGGTAAGTAGGAAATATGGTGGAGAGGAAAAATAAGAACCTTAAATATAGTACTGCATGTACTATAAATAAGTATTTAAAAATAGTACTGCCTGACCCTCCAAAGGGTCAGTTGAAGTTGAAACATGAAAATGGTTGTAAGGATGTGGGAAAAAAAAATCAGGCTGGGCGCAGTAAAGGGTAGTGGAGGGTAAGATGGATGAAAATGGGTAAGTGACCTGGGGGTGTGAGACAATATAGCTCATAATTCCAGGACTTAGAAAGGGCCAGAAACTGTGTCACTGAGGACTTGGGTGGTACATATGTGCCTGGAAGATAAGCGCTATTTGGATGTTTTCCCCCGGTGAGCAGTACTTACTGGTACTTGGTGTGATCATTCTAGTCCAAGGGTCATTCCTGTGGGTCATCACACAAAAAAGGCGTGGTTGTGGGGGAAACATTGCTCTGATACTTCAGGGTGGGGCCGGGCCATAATAAAATTTAAGGCAATAGTCTCCCAGGGCTGTGCCTAGATTGAGAAGCACTCATGTTTCCTGGGTCTAATTTTGCCCCAGTGTCTTCCGTGATTCCTTATAGAGCAGAAAGTTATACAGATGGAGGTCTGCTAGGTGACTTGAGGGGCATGTGGAATGTCTAATAAAGACCCTGGTGTCTCACTTGGGCCACTCTGGAGGGGTTACTGGCTTCAAAGGCCTTTGGCCAGGTCTGGGGTAGACCAGCTGACCTATTGATCATAATCTAAAGGAGCTTGAGCCAAGTACTTGTAATTCCCTGACTAATATCTTTTCTGAACTTATTTTCTAACAGAGCTCAGATTTTTCTTAGGGTAGCAATGTGCCAAGCTAAAAATTAGGGATGGGTATGTGACGTGCTTCTGACCAGCTGGAAATAAGCATAGGTGTGCTGGGGGATTTCTGAGACTTCCTCATAGAGGTACCAGTACTTTCTCCTTGTCCCTTCCTTCTTCTGGTCTGGAATGAAGACGGGAGGCTTGCAGTGAAGCAGCCACCTACAGCTGTGAGGATATAAACCATGTGCTAAGGCTGATGGTGGAGAAAGAGAAAGGCATGATGCCGGGACGGGTCTACACCGGCTCAGTCCTCTGCTAGCTGATGAAGCCCCTATATCTGGTCCTGTTCCAGGTAGCCAAATAGCACCTCTAACTGAGGCAGAATTCAACAGCAAATAGGAAGAAATCATAGTCAGGGAGAAAAACAAAGCTCAGAGTTGAAAAAACGAAGACAGGTTCAAATGTAGAGGAAGACAGGAATTTCAAAAAGAAAACAAGGCCCAAAGTCTTGACCACTGCGACAGGAGGGAGATGCTCAGGCTGTGAGGAGTGTTGGGGGCTGGAAACCACCTGACAGGGGGCCAGTAGTGCGGTATGGGGGCCTGTTGGAGGTCTCAGAGGAGTTATGCGACAGCCACACCCACAAAAGACAGTCATGTTCCCTAACACCATACTTCTGGTCATCTTTTTCACTTCTTTATGAAACTCTAGCCATTCATAAACATTCTATAGAGTGTGTGAGGCCTCCAACTCCTTGGTGGAAGCTAAGGTGACTTAAGATAGTATTAGATATTGGGCTCCCTGGGTGGCTCAGTTGGTTAAGCATTTGCCTTTAGCTCAGGTCATGACCTCAGGGTCCTGGGATTGAGCCCCAATCAGGCTCCACACTCAGTGGGGAGTCTGCTTGTCTCTCTGCCCCTACCCCACTAGTGCGCTCGCTCTCTCTCTCTCAAATAAAATCTTTTTAAAAAGATGGTTTTAGATATTGACATGGAATTACATAACAATAAATCACATGGTAGAAAGCTATCCAGTTTTCAATTCTCTTAAAATATAAACAAAGTAATGCATACTTATAGCTAAAAAATTAAACAGGGCTAAAAAGTTTATAATGAAAAGCGACAGACCCTTGCCTTTTGCCTCAACATCCCCAGTCTTCTTTTCCAGAGACAACCACTTTTAACTCACTCATCTGTTTTTCATGAGATTTACTGCCTATTTCAAACAAAGTGTTTTATATTATTGGTATTTCCAGTAAAAATTTATTTTATTTATTTATTTTTAAGACTTTATTTATTTGACAGAGAGAGACAGTGACAGAAGGAACACAGGAAGGGGGAGTGGGAGAGGGTGAAGCAGGCTTCCCGCAAAGCAGGGCTTGATCCCAGGACTCTGGGACCATGACCTAAGCCAAAGGCAGACAGTTAACAACTGAGCCACCCAGGAGTCCCTCCAGTAAAAATTTTATATATTGACTGCTATCACTTCCTCTCACCAAACCTCCCAATAGTGATATTTCACAATTTTTAGTTAAATCAACACTTGGTGTATTGACTGGTATGGTCATATACATTTTGTTCACAGTGTTTCCCTTTCTTATATAACTTTTTTTAAAGATTATTTTTAAGTAATCTTTATACCCAGCTTGAATGTACAACTCCAAGATCAGGAGTCACACACTGTACTTACTGAGCCAGCCAGGTGCCCCACTTACATGACTTTCTTCTGAGTTAATAATTGTCTTTTTCCTTTGCACTGTTTTCTGTGTACCTATTCTAAGAATTTCCCCCAATTTCTTTTCTTTGCCATACACCCATATTTCTTGCAAAATACTTAAGTATGCCCAATGCTCTATTCAGTTTTTATTGCAGTGTTCCTCCTTTCTGGAGTGTTCTATTTTCTGGCTCCAATTTGGACTCATTCTGACCCTCAAACATCATCTGGGATTCCCTTTCCAATTTTCTGTATTGGTTCTCCTGATTTCAGGATTCTCCATTCTTCATCTTTGTGGTTTACTCTTATTTTGCTCAAATGTGTTTTCCGGGAGCTTCCTAGGAAACAGGAGGCACACAGGTTGAGTTCTTGTGCACTAAAAACATCTTTATTTCATCCTCATATTTGGTTAGGAGTTGGAAATGTATAGAGCTCTCACAGAGTTGTCATGTCAGCCTCCCATAGTTTCTAGCGTCCAGTCAGAAATCTGATGTCCTTCTGAGTCCCAGTCCTTCGTATAGAATATACGGTATTTAGCTGTAAGTTGTTGGATTCTCCCCTTTGTTCCTAGTGTTCTGAATGCCATGGTGAAATAGCATTTATCATTCACTGTTGCTGGGCACTCAATGCGCTCTTTCAACATGCAGATTTATGTCTGTTCGTTCAGGGAAAGTTCCTGATGTATTTGACAATTATTTGACAATGGCCTCTCCCTGCTTTTCTCTGGTCTCTCTTTCTGAACTGAGTTAAATGCTGGCGTTCACAGATTGACTCTGTCTCATATAGTCTCACCAATTTTTCGTTCTATTTTTTAAAGACTTGCTTGACTTCATCCTTCACAGTTGGTTTTGAAATTTTTATTTTGGCTATCATTTTTATTTGCCAAGAGCTTTTTCTTATTTTTCCAATTATTCTTTTTTCCTAGTATCCTGTTGTTTTACAGATACATTCTCTTCTGTTTCCCTGGAGAAGTTGTAACTAATTTCTTTTCTTTCTTTCTTTATTTTTTAAAAAATTTTCTGTATTGTCTCTGTATCTTCAGAGTTCTCTTTGTCTCTGTGTTTCAGGCTTGGTTTCCTATGTTGAAGACTTGCGTGAGGTGTCTGGAGATTCTCAGGTTTTTGTTCACAATCAATGGCTGACGGGAAGCTCCTCTGTCTGAGCAGGGCTTGCTTCCCTGCTGGGCTTCTTTGAATGAAGAGGGCATGGCCAGGGGTCAGCATCTGTTGTTCCTTTCTCTGGGGCTATTCAGTTTATCAAAGAATACCCCAGAGGCGCCTAGGTGGCTCAGACAGTTAAGCATCTGACTCTTGATTTTGGCTCAGGTCATGATCTCAGGGTTGTGAGATCAAGTCCTGTGTTGGGCTCTGTGCTGGGCTTGGAGCTGGCTTGAGATAATCTCTCCCTCTCTCTCTCTGCCCACCCCCCCTCCACACTTGCTCTCTTGTGCATGCTTCTCTCAAAGTAAATAAATTAATAAAAAGAACACCCCAGTCTTCTATATGGCTATGAGCCTCCAGAAGCAGGGCAGACAAAGGTGGCTCAGGCAATGGGAAAGGCTGAGTCCCAAGTGTTCAGTGTGTAGAATTTTCCCTAATCCTCCTCTTTTTAGTTTATCCCACCCTCAGACTCCGTCATGCTGCCTGTCCTGGGTCTGCTGAAAGGCTCTGTTTAATTTTTCCAGAGACAGCTCCCTAACTGGTCTTCCTTCTTTTACCCTCTTCTCAAATCTGTTTTCAACTTAGACCTGGAGTAATCCTGTTAAGATGTGGGTCAGATCTGGTCTCCTCTCAAAATTCTCCAATGCTTTTCCATCTTAGTAAAGTTAAAAACCACGGTCCTCATAATTGCCTAGAAAGGCCCCCTGCTCTCCATGCTTGCTTCTTGGAATTTGTTTGTCCTATGACCCTCCCATTCTTTCTCACTCCACTCCAGCCATACTGGCTTCCACGCTGGCTTTAGAACACACTAGCTGGGGTGACTGGGTGGCTCAGTGGGTTAAGCCTCTGCCTTCAGCTCAGGTTATGATCTCAGGGTCCCGGGATTGAACCCTGCATCGGACTCTCTGCTCGGCAGGGAACTGCTTCCTCCTCTTTCTCTCTCTGCCTGCCTTTTCGCCTACTTGTGATCTCTCTCTGTCAAATAAAATCCTGGGGCGCCTGGGTGGCTCAGTGTGTTAAAGGCTCTGCCTTCAGCTCAGGTCATGATCCCAGGGTCCTGGGATCGAGCCCCGCATCGGGCTCTCTGCACAGCAGGGAGCCTGCTTCCTCCTCTCTCTCTGCATGCCTCTCTGCCCGCCTCTCTGCCCACTTGTGATCTCTGTCTTTCAAATAAATAAATAAATAATAATACTGTTTAAAATAAATAAATAAATAAAATCTTTACCAAAAAAATAGAACACTTCAGCTGGTCTCCTGCCATAAACCTTTGCACCTGCTGCTCTGCTTACCTGGACTGCTCTTTTCCCAGATATCTATGTGGCTTGCTCCCGCACACCTTCCTGTCTTTACTCAAACGTTTTTTCTTAATACAGTCTTCTCTGGCTACCTCAACTAAACTCCCCATCCCCTGACATACATGCTTTATCTCCCTTTCTTGCTTTATTTTTTCCCTTAAGTATGATCTCCAAATGATATACAATAATATATATTTCACTTCTCTATATAGTTGGTTTACCGTCTGTCATCCACTAGGAAGTCAGGTCCATGAAAGCAGGGAGTCACTGTTCAACTCAAACAAGGCCTGGCATTTGTGGGGTGTCCCGATTGGGTCCTCTGGTTGGGAGGAGGCTGGCAACACAGATGGTGAAAGAATTCACCGAAGGTAGAATAAAAGAGATAAAAGCGGCGGACAGGACAGCAAAGGACTGTCTGCTATGAGGCGGTGGTGAGGGGCCACAGTTACAGGGCAGAGTGGGGAGGCAAGGAACTATGAATTGTCCCTTTATTTAAATTTTAGGACCTGTGCCTATTTATAATAGGTCAGCTAGTGCCTATGGCTATTTCAAGCCAGGTCATTTAATGAGCCTGTTTGCATTTGGCTCAGTGATCGCTGCGGACCCCCTTTGCTTTGTTCTACAGCATTTAATAAATTAATGTTGAAATAAATAAATAAGAATGGATAAATGAATTGATCCTGAAGTCTTCCGTTTGTTTTTTCTTTTAAATTAGTAAAAAAGCAACCCTATAAAATGTAAACAGCACTTTTTCCCTCTGCTAAACTTTTTTTTTTTTTTTTTTTTTAATTGGTAACAAGTGAGGTTGCTGGGTGCTTGTGTGGCTCAGTCACTTAAGCATCTGCCTTTGGCTGAGGTCATGATCTCAGGGTCCTGGGATCGAGCCCCTCATTGTGCTCCCTGCTCAGCAGAGAACCTGCTTCTCCCTCTCCACCACACTCGTGCCCTCTCTTGCTACCTCTGTCGCTATCTCTTTTTCTCTCAGATAAATAAATAAAATCTTAAAAAAAAAAAAAGTGGCGTTGCTGATGTTTCTGCGAAAGCTTTCATTATGTGTGTGTTTTCCATCATTAAAGGTAGTTCATTAAGAATTCCTTGGTAGACAAATAAATGTCTTTGTGCTGTTAATTTGGATTTAATGAAAGAAATAGAATCAGGATTAGAAATTAGCCTGTTAACTTGCAAATTATAAGAACACATAAGCAGTCAAAAGAAGAACATTAGTTCTATAATCACTGATATTACTAATTGCTTTTAATGTTTAAAAGGATGCCATTAAGGCTAAATGGCAAGAGATTTCCCTGTAGAATCCAATCAGCTAACTCCATTTTGAAGAGTCTTTCTTGGTGTTCAAACTAATGATCTTAAGTGTTCCATCAGAAACATGCCATAATTATTTTGGTTCAAAATGTGGATGCATTCAAGCTACTCATGAATTATACTACCGTATTTGGGGGAGAAATGCTTTTCTGAACTATAGATTGTTTTTAAATGCTTTTTAAACGAGAAGCTATATTTTCAGGTGGGTATTTCATAATCATCTTCCCCATTCACACAAATTGAACCATTTACTAAGCAAGCCCCAAATAAGTACTTGATGAGAACCATTTTCTGTCAAATCAGCTGAGACTGTCCATCATTAGCACTCACTACAGTAATGACTGAAGATTGCCTGCAGCCGTTAATAAAGTCTTCCACCACAGGGTATGGTGAGAAAGTGACCACGGTGCTAAGGAAAATCAAATGAAATCACTAACCTGCTTTCAGCCTATTGAGCTTAAAGTCTAATTTAAATTTATTTTAGAGCAGTAATTCCATTGCATTTGAATTCAACTCAAGTAGACTAGAAGTAGATGTTCTGTTTCTCCAAAATAAAGGGATAGTTCAAAAATCTTGGGATCATTTCGTTGGCTGTGAAGAAATGATGATGCAGTGGTTTTAGTTTAAAAATGGCAACACAGTAGACAGTAATGTTATAATTCTTCTCTTTAAAACTGCCAGTGTTAGGGGGCCCCTGGGTGGCTCAGTGGGTTAAACCCTCTGCCTTTGGCTCAGGTCATGATCCCAGGGTCCTGGGATCGAGCCCGAGTTGGGCTCTCTGCTCTGCAGGGAGCCTGACTTCCCCTCTCTCTCTGCTTGCCTACTTGTGATTTCTGTCTGTCAAATAAATAAAATCTTAAAACAAACAAACAAACCTGGCATTGTTAGAAAAAAAAATGCAATCTAAAACTATGCCATGTCTCTAAAGTCATTTTATCAAAGAAATGATAAAGACCAATCCAATGCTTTTACTACTTAATTCTCTCTATGTAACTTGCCAGATAATGACAAAATTTCTTCCTTGCCTTTTTTTTTTTTAAAGATTTTATTTATTTGTTTGAGAGAGAGAGACAATGAGAGAGAGCATGAGCGAGGAGACGGTCAGAGGGAGAAGCAGACTCCCCATGGAGCTGGGAGCCTGATGCGGGACTCGATCCCGGGACTCCTGGATCATGACCTGAGCCGAAGGCAGTCGTCCAACCAACTGAGCCACCCAGGCGTCCCTCTTCCTTGCCTTTTTAAAAATTCACATTCAATTAATTAACATATATTACTGGTTTCAAGCGTACGGGTTTGTGATTTATCAGTCTTATATAAGTCTCTCCCCCATTTGTTTATTTATTTATTTATTTGACAGAGAGAGGGAGAGAGATCACAAGTAGGCAGAGAGAGGGAGAAGCAGGCTCCCTGCTGAGCAGAGAACCCAATGCGGGGCTCCATCCCAGGACCCTGAAAGAACATGACCTCAGCTGAAGGCAGAGGCTCAACCCACCGAGCCACCCAGGTGACCCTGAGCTTTATTGGAAATGCCGCCTTCCTCATCTTCTCTCTATCAGCAATGAGAACGGCTATCGTTAATTCTGGTCATGCATATTAATGAAAGCAGGAGGGCAGGATTAGCCCATGTTAAATAAATAACTCATTCCATAGGTGATTCTCTCATTTTCAAAGGATAACATGGTCATAAGGGACCATTCATACTCTCCTGATGTCAATCACAATTAAGCAATCTTTGACGGTCCAGCAAGCGAGTCAGAATCTTGTAAGGATGTTGATTGAGTTTTCCAATTGCTGTCTGGAAAAATATCTGCAGGTTGGGTTGCGGGGGAGAATAGAGAATAGGAGAGGGTCCCTCAGATAATATTGCTTATAGCAGCCCACCCCTAATCCGTGTTTTCTCTTTCCACAGCTCCTGTTACCCATGGTCAGGAAGCAGATGATCTTCCTTCTGCGGAATCATCAGAAGGTCAGTAGTACCATAGCGCCATGGTGTCATTCCCCTCCCTTCATCTCTCATGCAGGTTTTGTCATTGTTCATCATCACAAGAAGAAGAGCGAGTATGGTGCAGTAAGATATTTTGAGAGAGAGACCACATTCACCAATTTTTATTATAGTATACTGTCATAAGTATTCT
This sequence comes from Mustela erminea, assembly GCF_009829155.1. Taxonomy (NCBI): domain Eukaryota; kingdom Metazoa; phylum Chordata; class Mammalia; order Carnivora; family Mustelidae; genus Mustela; species Mustela erminea. Next base: position 152,277,698 of record NC_045614.1, read on the forward strand.
AGATTACTATTTATTATTGTTAATCTCTTACTGTGCCCATTTATAAGTTAAACTCTCATAAGTATGCTTGTATAGGAAAAAAAAAAAACCCACAGTATATGTACAGTTTGGTCCTATCTGCAGTTTCAGGCATCCACTGGGGATCTTGGAACACGTTCCCCATGCATAAGGGGAGACTACTGTGCTTAGGTCAAAGACAACCAATGACATCAGAAAAGTTCTTGAACTCTGTGCAAATCATGGAGTAAATGGACATAAGGGTAGGTGGCTTATGACAGTGCTCCTGGTCATCACATAGCTCAGGCCAGTTATTTGATGAAAAAAGTAGAGCAAGCTATGAGCAATATAGCATTTAGGGGTGAGTAGATATGGACAAGTGGAAGGGAACACAAACCACACTCTGTACCTGTCTTTCTGGCTCTCAGTGCTTCAAGTATGTCAGCAGCAGCCATCTCTCCCAGGACATTGTTTCTGAGGTCAATTTCCCTTAAGTGAGCAGAGTATGTGATCAGGCTGGCCAAAGAAAATGACAAATCAGAATGGCATCTTGCCGAGCACAGTCACTCAAAGAAACTCAGTCCACTTACTTTGGAGTCTGATCTCTTTTCTTAGGTCCTCAACACTTTGCTTGAGGCCCCCTTTCAACGATGATACACTGACCCAGTTTGAAACTGAATGCAGGCTTCTCCAATTTAATCTCTCTAGTTTGGACACCTCTCCTAAGTCAATTGGTGGGATAAAGACTTTAAGTTGCCTCACAGCTTCCATTCATTTATTTATCCAGAAGATATGGTGTGGTATTGCACAGGGCTTCCCAGTCTTTGTGGATTTTGCACACCAGTAAAATGTCAAAAAGCTTGGGGTGACTGGCCTGACAACTTTTAGTACATCAAACAAATAACAGTTCTCACCTAGCAACACTTAAAAGAACAAATATTTTTACACAAAATTAGAAAGGGCATAGTCTCAGAATAAAGGATAGCTTTTAAAACTAAGTAAGCTTAGCTTTATGAAAAATGAGCCCTCCATCTATCGTTTTTTCCTAATCTCTCTGAGATTATTGAAAATTCCTTCATGCTCTAGCACCAGCCCACCAACTGGTCTTAGAGAATTTCTGGCATCACGAGGAGACATGGAATCAGGGTGAAGTCCTGGGCTCCTGGTCAGCTTCTACCTCCTGTCAACCTTGTAATCATGGGCAGGCCATGTGCCCTCTTGGGTCCCATCTTCCTCATCTGTAACATTGGGCCCCAAACTGGCTCTTTTACATATTTCATAAGGTTGTGGTAAAAACAGAATGAAACAATTCCTATGAAAGTATCTTGCAAAGTGCAGTACCAGTGATGTTATTATATTGAGTGCACACTTACCTAATGCATATGATCTACCATTGCAGAGATTAAAGGAATTTAACACATTGCCTCTGCTCTAAAAGAAATTATCCTATGGCTTTCAGTAAAACGATTTTGAGTTTACCATGTGCTGGGAATGTGAAATTTCAGTTAAAATCAGTAGTAAATACAAGGTTATTCTTCCTGTACACACTGTCTATTGATTCAGCAGCTAGCATTCAAGGGTGGGGCTCAATGGTTCTGCCAGACTCTCCCTCTCAAAGGTCTTGTGCCCAAGGAAATAGCCTATCTAATCAGAACTTGCCTAGCTTCGGCTTCCTGAACTGTCTGCCTGTGTCCTATTCCCTCAGATAAGATGGGTGAAAGCAGGAATGCTTCAGGAGGAAGCAGGGGTTCTAGAAGGAGAAGGGAGAGTGCTGAAGAACAACTGCACAGCTCAACAATTCTACATCTGATTTCGGAGGCCATGGATTTAATCACTAGACCACACAGCCTCGCATGAGCTAAGGTTTGATGGAGCATTCACTGTGCATTAGATGTGATCAGGGTCACCTACAAGTGTAAGCACTTGTGCCCAGTACCAAGGCGGCCTCCAAAGGTGTGAGTGGGACTGAAATCTGCCAAGCTCTGTTTGCCAAGTTCTGTGACCTGAAGACTAGAAAGGGTTACCTCCTCTGACTCAATGGCCAGAGGTGGTGCCTCTTTTAATTTGTCTAGCTGGAGGGGCTCTTTTTCCCATTTGTGTAAAGGTGCTAGCTGGAGCCCTCTGCACTGTATATAGCATGTTACACACCTGATCTAATTTAACCTTATAACACTCTTTTGATTATTATCCCCATTTTTGCAAATGAGGAAACTGAGTTATAGAGAAGTTACTGTAAAAATATATATAGGTTAAAAATACAAGGACAGAAACAGATATACCATGCTGATGTTAATCCAAAGAAAGTTCAAGTAGCTATATTAATATTCATCAAAGTATATTTCAGAGAAGGGAATATTACCAGAGATAAGACGAAAATATTACTGGCGATTTCATAATGAGAGTAAGGGTCAATTCTTCAAGTGATTTAATCTTAAATGATTTGCACCTAACAACAGATCTTAAAAATATATGAAGCAGGGGTGCCTGGGTGGGTTAGCCTGTTAAGCATCTGCCTTCAGCTCAGGTCACAGTCCCGGGGTCCTGGGATCAAGCCCTGTGTTAGCCCCGCTGCTCAGCAGGGACTCTGCTTCTGCTTCTCCCTCTCCCTCTGTGTCCACTTGCTCTCTCTCTCAAATAAATTAATAAAATCTTAAAAAAAAAATATATATATATGTATATATACACACACACACAGCAAGGGGCACCCAGGTAGCTCAGTCGGTTGAGCATCTGATCTTGATTTTGGTTCAGGTCATGATCTAGGGGTCCTGGGATCGAACCCCACATTGGGTTCCACACTCAGGGAGTCTGCTTGAGATTCTCTCTATCCCTCTTCCCCTCCCCCTACTCTCTTTCTGTCTAAAAAATAAATTAAATAAATCTTTTAAAAAATACATGAAGCAAAATTGATTAAACTGCAAGGAGATACAAAGTCACAATTATCCCTTTTTTTATAATTGATAGAGCAAGTAAACAGAAAATTTGTAAAGATATAGAAAACCATAACAATGCTGCCAACCAACTGGACCTAACTGACATTTCTTAACATTCTATCCAAATATAGCAGAATATACATTCTTCAAGTGCACGTGGAACATTTACGAAGATAGATAATAATCTGGTCCATAAAACAAGTATATTCTCTAATCACAGCATAATTTCATTAGAAAGCAACCAGAGAAAAATATGTGAAAACTTTACAAATATGTGGAAACTAAATAGCACTCTTCTAAATAACCCATAGGTCAAAGAAATCAAAGGGGAGATTAGAAAATAGTTTGAATTGAATAACAATAAAAATACAACATATCATGGGACATCTAGGTGGCTCAGTAGATTAAGCAGCTGTCTTCAGGTCATGATCCCAGGGTCCTGGGATGGAGTCCTGAATCCAGCTCCTTGCACAGCAGAGAGCCTGCTTCTCCCTCTGCCTGCTGCTCCCCCTGCTTGTACTCTCTCTCTCTGACAAATAAATAAGTAAAATCTTTAAAAAACATAGGACATATCAAAATTTGCAGGATGCAATGAAAAAGTGCTTAGTGTTACTATAACCATTTACATTAGTAAAACAAAAAGTTAGGGGCACCTGGGTGGCTCAGTGGGTTAAACCGCTGCCTTCGGCTCAGGTCATGATCTCAGGGTCCTAGGATCGAGCCCCGTATCAGGCTCTCTGCTCAGCAGGGAGCCTGTTTCCTCCTCTCTCTCTGCCTGCCTCTCTGACTGCCTCTCTGCCTGCTTATCATCTCTCTCTGTCAAATAAATAAATAAAATCTTTTTTTAAAAAAAGAGAAAAACGAAAAGTTAAAATCAATAACTTAAGCTTCTACCTTAATAAACTAGAAAGAGAAGAGCATATTAAACCCAAGGTAAACAGAATAAAGGAAACAATAAAAATAAGGGTATAAATCAATGAAATAGAAAAAATTAAAACACTACAGAACACCAAAAGCAAGTTCTTTGAGAGGATCAATAAAATTGATAAAATTCTAATCATTTTGATTGGGGAAAAAGAGAGAAAACAAATTATTAATATTAAGCACAAAAGAGGAGACATCACTACAGATCCTCCAGATAGGAAAAGGATGAGAAAGAAATATTATGAACAACTCTAAGACAAGAAATTTGAAAACTTAGCCAAAATGAACAAATTGCTTGAAAGATATAAACAACCAAAGCTTAATACCCCCCTCCCAAAATAACCAGAATAGACTTCTATCTATTAAAGAAAGTGAATCTGTAGTTAAAAATCTTCCCATAAAGAAAACTCCAGATCCAGGTGTCTTCACTGGTAAATTCTACCAAATATTTAAAGGTAAAATAATCCCAATTCTACACAAGTTTTTTCATAAAATAGGAAAGGAGGAACACTTCCTAACTCATTCTATCAGGCCAAAATCACCTTGATCCCAATACCAAAGGAAAACATTACAAGAAAAGTAGGGACAAATATCCCTGATGAAAACCCTTAACAAAATGTTAGCAGTATACTAAAAGGATAATATAGCAGCAACATATTAAATCTAGCAATATATTAAAAGGGTAACAAAATGAAGTTTATTAATAGAACTATTATAAAATAGCAGCCAAGCTATCCAAGTTGGAAATTCCCAACTTTCCGAAACAAATATATTAGAAAAAGAATCTTTTTCTTCTAAAATAATAAATATTTTATTATTTATTATTTGTTATTTATTATTTATTGATTTATTATTTATTATTTATTTATTTATTATTCATTTATCGATCAAGCTCTCAACTCTTGAATCTGAGCTATATTCTGTTGCCCTTGATTGCCCTGAGGTGCTCTCAGTACTGCTGTCTAAGATGGAAAACCTGGAGCCCTCTACCGAGTAAGCTTTCTTACAGAGCTGCAAATGCTTACTTGTTTGGCCCACTGGGTGTGGGATTCAGGAGAGCTGGACAAAGAGATGTCCAAGGTTGCAGCATAAAATATGGCAAGGAAACATTTTGTTTTCCAGCAGCTTTTGAGAAAAGCTCTGTCTTTCTGCCTAAGTAGCTTGAGACAACTTTGTGATCAGGAACTAAACAGTGTTGACTCTTGAGTGGACTGCCTTTCTTCCTTAGGTCACATAGCTGACTTCACGGAAGAAATATCTGGAGGTCATAATTCCTGCCTTTCCTCAGTTGCCAGCTTCATTAATTGGAGCTTCTAGTGAGGACTTTGGAGTCCCTCTGTGGTTCATGTACAATTGTATGCATGCCATTTTTATGATCTCAGGCCTTCCCTTAAGATCATGTACCAAGATCACAGTGGGTTACTGCTTCCCTCTCGAAGTTAAAAATATCACTTGTTATTAAACTGCAGTTAAGTCATTTTCCCTATGATTCAACCCAAGCACCCAGTTTCAGAAGGCGAACAAATAAAACCTCTTTTCTACTCACCATGTTAAAATTTGAGTGAATTCCAACAAGCCATTTCCTCCTTCTTTTCCTCTTCTGTCTATGCCGTTATCTGCCAGATACAACTTCACTAACCAAGGACCAGCTTCAGTCAAATCTTTAATTTTTTTCTTGATTCCTATAAGAAAATAATAGTTTTTATTATTTTTAGACAATAGCTCCCCCATTTACCACCACTTAAGTTAGTTTTATTTTTTAAGATTGTACTTCTTTGACTTGTGTGAGTAGATGCATTTGGCAATAAAGTGAAGGAGATACATACAATCTAAGGAGTCCTTTAAAAAAAATACTTTAGGGTGCCTGGGTGGCTCAGTGGGTTGAGCCGCTGCCTTCGGCTCGGGTCATGATCTCAGGGTTCTGGGATCTAGTCCCGCATTGGGCTTTCTGCTTAGCAGGGAGTCTGCTTCCCTCTCTCTCTGTCTGCCAAATAAATAAATAAAATCTTTAAAAAAATTAAAAAATTTAAAAATACTCTATTCTTTATAATAGCAAGCCCCAAATTGCTTTGTATCAAAGGAAATCTCACTTAAGATTTAGATTGTTGCCTTTTTGGCTAAAGAAGAAAACAAATGTCTTTAGAAATTTCCCAATAGAAGATAAATGAGCTGTCCACCAAACCTGGGGAAGTGATAGTCCTTATCCAGGGACTCAGCTCTTTAAAAGAGTCTGCGAAGTTGCCACATTTTTTGAGCTCTGGAAGGGCAAATTTGAAAGACAAAGAACCAGCTTGCCTTTGTAGACTTCCCTACCGAGGTCAGTAGTCCTAGAGTCTGACTCACCCCCATTGGTCTACTCAGCTTTCATAAAGTTCAGTGTCAGTGCTGTAGCATGGCATACGTACACATTTCATTTACACCAGCTCAAGTTTAGGAGTTTGGCAAAGAAAAAGACAGGAAGGGGATGGAGAAGGAGAAACAACCATGGACATAATGGCCAGCGCATCCATTCAGTAGGTGTGAGAGATATGAATCTGGTCTCAAAGCCAGATGGCTTCTCAAAGGCCTCCAAGTATTCAAAGTTATATGATTTGTATGCAATATAACCCCCTAAACCCTAGCTGACAACTTCATCTGGGGCGTAACTGACAAACAATGATCTGTTCCAAAGCTGCCAAGAAATTTCACGGAACTTAGAAACCATATCCCTAAATATTTGTGTGGGCAGTTTAAGGGATTGTGAAGAATCACTGAGCTATATGCTAATTTTGCCTAAATAGGCTGACTTGAGAACCTAATCCCAAGGGGTGGACAGAACTTTTTTGTACTTGAATTCATTCAGCATTCAACATGTCTGTCTGAGCTCTGTTCTATGCCAGGCACTGTCCTAGGTGCTGGGAACCCAACAGGGAACAGAAGAAACAAAACTGTCCTTCTGAAGCTGACATGAAGTGAAAGCTAACGAGCGTGTAGGAAGAGCAAGAAGAGAGAGAAGTCAATGGTAACTAATGATGTAAGTTTTCAAGTCATGGAAGAGAGCTCACTTTTTAGGGAAAGGTGATAAATCTAGACTTTGGGCTATTCTAGTTTGCCAGTTTTTTCTTTCTTTCTTTCTTTTTTTTAAGTATGCTTTAAAAAGAGATTCAACTGGTGTCTTTGGTTACAAATCTAATCTGCTGGATGGTTGAATAAAATAGATAGGGCTTATTCCCCCCCCCCTTTTTTTTTAAAAGATTATTTATTTATTTGAGAGAAAGAGAGAGAGAGAGAGAACACAAGCAAGGGAAGCAGAAGAGGGAAAAGGGGGCTTCCTGCTGAGCAGGGAGCCCGATGTGGGGCTCAGGTCCCAGAACTCTGGGATCATGACCTGAGCCGAAGGCAGACACTTAACTGACTGAGCCAGCCAGGTGCCCCATGGGCTTATTTTCCTTCAAAACATATTAGGAGGGATGAAAACTAGCCCCTCATTTAGTTTCACTAGGAATAAACCTAACTTGTCCAAATGTATTTGTCCTTACATCCAGGCATGGGAATGATGGCAAATGACAGCTGTTATGAATAATTTGACAGTGCTAATAGATTAGGACAGTATCTGGCACATTATGGGTATTTAATGACTATTGAACAAATGAATGAATCCGTGAGTAATTGAGTACAGAATTTTGAGGAAACTTTTATCTCACTGTTCATTATTTTTCCATATACAGTGTACCTAACAATGCCTTGAGACCATTCATGAACACAAATAGAATGTCTTTTCTATCTGTAAAATCTCTTTACAATATAAATGCCTTTGAAAACTTACTGCTCAGAATGATTATTGATGTGGATACTGATTGTGCATGGCACTCGTTTCCTTCCCCCCCCCCCCTTCTGCCAGAAAGCAAAGGTGATGGAACATGAGGCCAGCGGGGCCAAGGCCAAAGGCCAAATTCCTGGGCAGTGGCCAAGGTGTGCAAGGAGGACACGGTTTTTGCCAGTCTATCCCTGCCACTCCACCAATTTAGCCCACACGGCACAAACACGTGCCATGGAGACAAAGGGAGCTTGCAGGTCTGTGATTGACCTGGTGTCACTTGCATCCCCACAGGGAGAAACCACCCAAATCTCCCCCCAGCTGGTGGTAAGTAAGGTCACAATCTCATCTCTGCCCATGAAAAATAACCAGCTTGGAAAGTGCAAGTCCAAACCATCCCACAGAATTCAGCGAGTCACAGTGCTCTGCTGGGTGCTAGGAAGACTGATACTGCTTAGTACAGGGACTTCCTGCTTTGGACCGTAAGCCAAAATTCAAACAGAACCAAATTATTTTCTCTGAATGGAAAACAAATTTCTCAGAGTAAGGGTGAGTCCATGCTCGGGCCCTGGTAATACTTGACCCACCCCCAGCTCTATACACCAACCTATTTCTACCTAATCTTCACATTTCTTCAAAACAAAAACAAGCTCACTGACAATGCCTACTTTTTGTTTTTCTTTTAAGAGAGGGGGAAGAGAGACAGGGGGAGGGGCAGAGAGAAGCTTTAGTGGTCTCCACACCCAGAGCAGAGCCCCACCCGGGGTCCAGCCTGGTGATCTATCTTACAACCCTGAGATCAGGACCTGGGCCCAAATCAAGAGGCCTACGCTTAACTGACTGAGCCACTCAGGCACCCAGACAGTGACTACTTTCACTTACCCGCCTCTGTCTCCAAAAACTTAGTGGTGGCCTAGCAACACCAGTTGTGCCTGAGAGGCAAGATGGTGTAGAGAAAGCAGAATCTCTGGGTGTAAAACCTCTCTCTAAAAAAATGCTGTTTGGCTCCCCAGAAAGTCACTGAACTTCTCCGAACCCAAATTTCCACAGTGCTGTAATAGAGATCATGAGACTCCTTTCCTAGATGCACTACGAAGACCCACCAGGAAGCGCAGTGAAATAATGGTTGTGGAGGAACTTAGTACACAATAAATATCATTGTCTCTCTTCAGCTTCATGTCTGGATAATATAAGTCACTGAAACACTGGAATGAGAGCATGCTGGAGAAGAACCTGCTTGTGTAAGCTATCTTCCCTTCCGCGACTGCCTCCCAAGGATTGGATACACGTTTCTGACAACTGTACACCTCCCGCAGAAGCCACTCCACAAATCCATGTGGACTCGCCCAACCTTGTGTTTCTTCCATTTTCTCTCTGGTTCATTGCCAAGATCCGCCAACGGTTCCTAACTTCAGGATCTTTCTTGCTACCCTCACTGAACTGGCTATTTGGACCTGTCAAATTTCCCCCCTTAAATACAGCTGGACCTGGACTATCTTTCTATCACTGCCCTCTGCTTTCTGCCTTTTCTCTTGTCTGAGCTACTGTAGTAGCCTCCACACTGGTCTCCCATCATCCAGATGTCCCTCTTGCTAAGATACATTCTGCAATGCTGTCCAAGGTTCTTTTCAAAAATCCCCATTCTCATCATGTCACTGTCTTGCTTCAGAGGAATCGTGGCTCCCACTTTGTGCACAGGCAAAAGCCTAACTCAACAACATTTATGGGTTTGGGTCATGTGGGTCCCCTGGCCTTTTCAGGTACACCTCTGCCTCTCTCCCAGCGACCACTCTGCAGTGAAAGTCAAACTCCCCCCACACTGAACACTCTGGGCACTTGCAGTCCCCGAGCCTTTGCTCATGTGGTTCCCTTTGCCTAGAATGCCCTCCCTTTCTCAGCTGAGGAACCTCTTCTCAGACCTTCCAGAGAGAGTTCTATTTCCTGTGTGGGCCAGCACTCAAAGTTCAAGTGTAAAATTTTGTGGAACCAGAGGTTCCCCTGGGGAGGTTCCTCCTCTTTTCCCTCATTTTCTGGCCTGTCCTGGGACCACAGAACAGGTGGAAATCACACATTCTGTTGGACATCAGCTTATTTTGCTTAAGGACTACTCAAATGTTCACCTGCGGTAGGACCCTCTTAATAAGGCCAATTTTCAAAAAATCTTTATCAGGGCGCTTGGGTGGCTCAGTCGGTTAAGCGTCTGCCTTCGGCTCAGGTCAGGATTCCAGGGTCCTAGGATTAAGTCCTCCAGCTCTCTGCCCAGTGGGGAGTCTGCTTCTCCCTCTCCTTCTGCCCCTCCCCACTGCTCACGCTTGCACACATGCACTCTCTCTCAAATAAATACTCAAAAATAAAAACACTTGTTCAAAATAGCTTCTTTCCATCAACAAGGAACATGTGTGATTTCCTGTGTAATTACCAGACATTTATAAACCAGAACAGAAACTCTGTTAGCTTGATTGCAGGACTTAAGGAAGCAAAGTGTAATTAGCATTGGATGATTCACACCTTGGACCTTGGAACCTGTCCACAAAGGTTTCCACCATTTGGCTATCACTCCAGGACAAAATCCCTAAGTAAAATACTCTTAGGATTATAATCGGTAACTTCCTGACTTGGAACTAATAAAGTTTTGAAGATTACATCTTGTCTTTTGAACTGGACCCTTGCATTCCTTAATGCCATAGTATTCCTATGGACCATGGCTATGTTATAAACAATTAATGCCTTATTTGGGGAAGTGAATTTGGCACTTGGGAGGCACTGGTACTGTAGCAAAGGTCTGATTTATCCCAGGCTTGTGGACTGACCATTTTATGGCTGTGTCTTGTGCCCAGGGTATGTCTAAGTCACATACTGGCCCTCCCAGTCCTAAATCCTTGAGAATTAAGACGATTCTAGGAAGTATGGCATGGCGTTTGGGGTAGGAAACAGAGTAGGCCCAGGTGACAGGACATGCCTGAGTCCTTGCTGAGTTCTTTGGGAACTTTTGGGACCTAGAGGTGACATGGCTGGACTGTCTGAAAGGGGCTCAAGGAAGCTATCTTCTCTGCAGATGACTATTCCTGATGACCTCTCAGTGACCTCCAGTGGTAAGCCATCTTCTGGCTCTTCATGGACCTCACAGGCTTGTGAACGGGCATAGGCCCGGCCAGACATCACTCCCTTGATTGTTAATCACTCGCCAGGGCCAGGGTCAGTTCCCACAGACTGCTGGTACAGAACTGTGGGGGCTCAGACATGGGTCAGACTGGATCTGGATGAGACAAAGAAACTGGAGGCAGAAAGGGGCCTGGGCCCCCTCTGTTCTGTGGTCTCCCTGGCAGAGAAGAGGCATTTGGGAGCCTCACTCTGCCCTCTGATTTTCTTCACTGAGCAAAATCAAACATGAGTAGGTAATCTGATTTTCTTTCAGTTCTAAAGCAGTGGTTCTCGAAGTGTGGACTCTGGACTAATAGCATCAACATCCCTAGGAAACTTGATAGAAATGCAAGCTTTCCAGCCCCACCTCCGCCGACAGATCCAGCAGTCTGCGGTGCAGGGCCTAGCAATCTGCATTGTAATAAGCCTTCTGGGTGTTTCTGCTGCTGCTCGGTCTGAGAACCACCCACCACATGCATCTTCATGTTCAGTGCTGTTTGGAGGCAGGACAGGCTGGGACAAACAGATGTCTAAATTCCGCAGGCGTACAGATGGAATATTTCTCCTCTTCTATGCATTTACACTGGCTGCTAAATGTAAAATTGTCAGGTTCTTGTAATTATACATTTGAGGAGGAATAATAAAGGGGGTCAGGCTTCTGAATGGGGGTTTTGAATCATACAGTATAATGAGGTGAACTTTCCAAACATCAGGCCAAAGCCTCCTGTCCACAAAGGGACAAGCATAAAAATAGTTTGGCTGTTTCCAATTGGGACCAAATGGAAACCATCTGGACTCCACCCTCAAGAGATTGATATGAATCAGCTCAATCTGACTCTTTATTTTGAAACAAGTAGAACTCTTCTACCAAAGACCAAACTCGCCCCACAACCAAACACCTTATGACGGTGAAAGTAATTATTTAGTATGGGAAGCTGGGTTTTTTTTTTTTTTCGTTTGTTTTACCTGCTTTATGAATTCTAGAAAGCACAAAAATGGTCTGCTCTGACAATAAGCTGTAAGATAAATGTATATTAGATACAGGCTTTTCCTATTGACTCCAGGCACAGGATGCTGGGGAGACAGAAGACTTCAACGGATCCCACTGTCTATCGGATTAAGTGCCAACTCTTGCCTGACTTGCAAACTCTTCCTCAATGTGACCCACCCTTTTTGTCAGGCTTACCCTCCCACATCCTCTGGTTCCAGCTAAACTTTGTAGGCTTATGGGCTTGCATTGTTAAACCATCTCTCCCCTCTTAAATCCTTCCACCTATAAGTCCTTTCTTTCCACACATCCATTTAAAGCTCATTCCAGTTCCATTCCCAGTTCCATCCCGGGGGGGTAAGAATGCCTTTCTCAGAATCTAGGGTCCATGTTTGGCCGTTGGCAGATGCTACCTTGTGCGGCTATTTATTTTCCTAGGTGAGCTTCCTGTTTATAAACTACACTCTGGGCCCCCTTGTTATGAGTTCAGTTGTGTTCCCTCCCAAAATTCCTGTGTTGAAGTCCTGCCTCTCAGGCCCTCTGAATGTGACCTTATTTGGAAATAAGGTCATTGTACATGTGATTAGTTAAGATGAGGTCATACTGGATAAGACTGGGCCCCTGATCCAGTATGACTGATGTCCTTATAAAAAGGGCAAAATTGGACACAGACACATACAGGGAGAACGCCTGGGGAACATGAAAGCAAAGGTCAGGGTGATGAATCTGTAAGCCAGGAAATACCAGATTGCCAGCAAACCACCAGAAGCTAGGAGAGAGGCAAGGAACAGACTGTCCCTCCGAACCTCCAGAAGGAACCAGCCCTGCCAACATCTTGATCTTGACTTCCAGGGTCCAGGACTATGACACAATGTATTTCTGTTGTTTAAGGCCAAAAGAGGCAAGTCTGATGTTTTTGTGCCAGGTTTTAACGGCTGAAAGGTATTATTGTGACCTGGCCCTCAACATGGCTCTTATTTAAAAGCTGAAGGATGAACAGTTGTATTGTTCTCTTTTTGACTTTTCCCTCAAACTACCTACCTTCCATGGGGGTTTAACTCCTCCAGGGCCTACACAGGGGCGTGGGGGTTTGGAGGTTTGGGGTAGGGGGGGCACACAGGTGGGGTCATTCAAGACGACATTCAGACTCTGTCATCGCCTACTGAAGTTACGCATGCATTCTGTGTTTTTATATGTATGAGAAGCATTAGCTTCTTAAACATAAAGACTCTAGGGGCACCTGGGTGGCTCCAGTGGGTTAAAGCCTCTGCCTTCAGCTCAGGTCATGATCCCAGGGTCCTGGCATCGAGCCCCACATCCGGCTCTCTGCTCAGCGGGGAGCCTGCTTCCCTTCCCCTCTCTCTCTGCCTGCCTCTCTGCCTACTTGTGATCTCTGTCTGTCAAATAAATAAATAAAAATTTTAAAAACAAAACATAAAGACTTTAAAGTATTAACCAATTTCTTTAGCCTTCTTTGCCATTCATTAATTTAAAACTTTTTTTAAATCAGGGAGACTCAATAGATAGAAGTGTCCAGAGCTTTTCTCTAGACTTGAGAAGCCTTGAAGCTCCCAGACAGATTTGGACCTTTTGGGCTTCTTGCAATGGCAAGTTAACCACACAGAGGGACACACACATTCAGCATTTGTCTTAGTTAACCACTTGCTGTTAGGTCTAGATGCAGAGTCAGAATTAGTGACCCAGCAGTCTTCTGCCCTCAGGTGTCATCTGGCCCATTATAAGGACTGTCCCCGGGACAGCCACCTGCCTTGGAGACACTGACCATCCTTAACCCCAGAGGAATCCCTGCCGACTCCTCTAAAAAAAATTTTGGTTGACAATATCCCCAAACCGTAACTGTCTAAAACAAATGATAACCTAAACTGGTTCTTCTTTTCCTTTTTTTCTCTTTTGATAGATTTTCCGAAATCTATTAGCACTATCCAGTGGAAAGACTGTATTTATGCCAGACAACAGCGTCAGGTCTGATAAATTGTCTCCCTTTACATTTTCAGTTGGCTTTTTAGCTCACAGGAATCTGTATTTCTCTAATTCAGAGAGATTTCAGAGAGATAAGGTTAATTGAAGGGCAGGAAAAAGACCGCACCACACGAAAACAGATTAAAATTGAGGAAGAAAATGGCAAAGGGTAAAGAGCTACATTACAAGGGCCTCTTAACCTTCCACACACGAATTGTAGGGAAAAAAATAAAATGGACTAAAACAAAACAACACCAATTTAGGTTAGCCTAAACCCTCTAAACAGAGTTTGCTGAAGACCATGCTCGTGACACAACTAACGATCATCTAGCGCGCTCTCTTTATAACCTCAGCACGGGACCGCTGGAGTGAGATTTAGGGAGCTGTGAGTGCGAGTTCCTCAGTTTGCCACTAGGATGCTGAGAACGGGGACAGCTTCCCTACCACTTTGCTGTGAACCTTTAAGACTTGGAGAGCTCCTCGGGGCACGCAGCTGGCTCAGTCAGAGGAGCATGCAACTCTGGATCTCAGGGTCGTGAGTTCGAGTCTCATATTGGGGGTAGAGAGTAGGTACATAAATTAAAAAAAAATATACACACACACACACACACACACACACACACACACTTGGATAGCTTCTTGTTTCATTTAATCTTGCTCAGACATTTTGGAGTTGGTGATTTCTTAAAACTGCCTCTGACAGACTCTGTTTCTGATTCTGAGCAGTGAGGGTAGGAGAGAAGTCTCCAAACGGAATTTAGTAAGTCCGGCTGTCTCTTTAATGCAGAGACATTCCCAAATCAGCCCACACCCCAGAATTGATTTTGGCTTGCTGAATGTGCTGAAGACAAATCCCTCTGGTGGATATGCCTAAGGTGCTCTGTGTTTGGTTTATAGGAAACCATGACACTGGGTCTTCTTTCTCTCCACAGGAGTTTTTCTGTTTGGGGTAGTTACTGAAGTAGCAGGAACTAACAGCCCATGACAGGTGGAAGGGATTTACAGATGAAGGAAGACGAAGCGATAGTTGAATCCACAACCACATACCTTTTTTCCTCCTCTCCTTCCCTGAAGTAGTTTTCTGTGTTAGAGTTCCAGGTGACTCTGTAATCTGGTTCAAAGCCGAACTGCCCTTCTGTTTGGCTGTGTGGAAAAGAAAAAGATGGGGAGGGGGGAGGCCTGTTCAAAGTTGTATGAATGGGTTTTTACGCACTTCACTATTGATTATTTCCTTCAGTTTATGTACACTTGGGACAGATGTTTCTCGTAAGAGGATTATCCCACCGACCGATTGTCAAATCCCCTTCACTTCGGTTCAGTCCTGTCTTTTTCATCTTGCTCTCTCTTCAAAGACTTAAGGAGGAGAACATTCAACTAAGTAAACCCCAAGTATCGTCCTAAAGGCCTCATGTAAATGCTCTTCATTCCACAGCTGCCCTCTATTAAAAGTGGCTCCAGATCTCTCAGATTTGTAAGAATGTACCAGACACATTTTTGGCATATTTTTTTAAAACATCTGAGTATGTTATTCTAGAGTCATTCTAGACCTTTCCTTTTCTTTCCTTTCTCATGTGCCCCACATCCCAAGCATCAGGAAATGGGACAGATGTGGAACTTGACTTTCTCTGCCACTTGGGTAAACCCCTCTCACCTCCCACCATCACCTGCCACTGGATGACAAGAGCCCCCGAATGGGCCTCCCTGCCTACCACCCCCACCCAGTCTGTTTGCTACACAGATCGAGGGGTCCTTCTCAAACCTAAATAAGTCCTAACTCCTGCTCCTTCATTGCTAACAAGCCCTAGAGCCCTTATCCCTATTAGTGCCCAGTAGGGTTACTGCTGCTTGTGGATAGGCCTTGGGTCCTTCGTGCAGGCTGCTGCCTCTGCCTCGTGTGCTCTCCTCTGTTACAGCTCTGAGTGCTGAGAAATCTTGTTCATACAGATGGGGATAGAATAGGGTTGTCAAACTTAGCCCGCCTTGTCCCCCACACATACAGGATATCAAGTTGAATTTAAATGTCAAGTAAACAAAGAATAATTAGTTAAGTATATCCCAAACACTGCATGAAACGTACTTATAATAATCATCTAAAATTCAGATTTAACTGGGTAATCCTAGAAGGCGTTTTATCACAGCGGTATTATTACATTCTTTGAAATCCTGTGTGATAAGCGAAAAAATCACATTGTGGTGGGGCACCTGGGTGGCTCAGTGGGTTAAGCTTCTGCCTTTAGCTCAGGTCATGATCTCAGTGTCCTGGGATCAAGCCCTGCATCAGGCTCTCTGCTCAGGGGGAAGCCTGCTTCCCCCTCTCTCTCTGCCTGCCTCCCTGCCTACTTGTGATCTCTGTCTGTCAAATGGATAAATAAAATCTTTAAAAAAAAATTTTTTTTAAATCACACAGTGGTGGATCAAAATAAAAATAATTTAGAAGGATCTGTCATTTGATAACTCAATTAAACCCTCTTTCAATTTTCTTAAAACCAAAAATCAGAAGCCCCATGATAGCTAAAAACCGGCAAGTCACTGAGTTATCAGAGTCATTCCTTTTCTTTAACACTTCCACTAATATTTTGAATTGTCTCCATTTTTTGTACCCCAGGGAAGACAATGTCTGCTCTGATACTGCATGTGAAAAGAAGAGTCCCTTTCTTTTGCAAAGTAGAATGATTGTGACCCAGGATATTAACCAGGAGTACTGGGTCCTTATGAAAGTTCAGAATCTGGACATTTCTTTAAAACAATCCACACCTCCTCAAATACATCCCCCCGCCCCCCGGCCTCGGTTTTCACATACTCTGTGTCTTAGTGCATTTGGGCTGCTAGAACAGAATACCATAGGCCAAGTGGCTTCTGAACAACAAACACTCATTCCAGCTAAGTTCGAGATTCAGACACCAGAGGATCTGGAGTGCGGTGAGAGCCTCTTCCTGATTCACGAATGGCCATCTTCCAGTCATAAGCTCACATGGCAGAAAGGGTGAGGGAGCTCTCTGGGCTCTCTTTTATGAAAGCACTAATCCTGTTCAGAAGGGCTCTGCCTTCATCACCGAATGACTTTCAAAGGCCCCGCCTCCTAAACCATCATCTTGGGGATTAGAACTTCAACATATGAATTGGGGGCAGGACACAATATTCAGTATCTAGTACCCCTGCTTCATGACAAGGGCTGCAAAGGACAGGGGCCAGGCTCGGTCCAGGGGTCAGGCAGGTTGAGCACAGATTGGTGTGGATGGCGGGTCAAGTTCCTCAGCTCAAGAGTCACATTTTGGGGGTGGCAGGGCTGTTCAAGACTCACCCGTGACCAGAAGAGGGCTGGAAATATTCCATTATTATTATTATTATTTTGCCTCCTGTGCTTCTTTTTTTCATTTATGACTCTCCCCCTGGCTAAGAAGTGAAATCAAGATGGGAAAACGACATGTGCCTGAGCAGAGGTCTATCCATCCAGCTCCGAAATACGAAGTACTTTTACTCTGGGCAGGTATGGACGTTACTGGTATGGACTGTTTGTAATCCCCAAATATTCCGATGTTGGGTCCCCAGTGTGGCCGTAGTTAGAGATGGGGCCCCTAAGAAAGTCATGAAGGTTAAACTTGGTCGTAAGAGTAGGAGGACCCTGATCAGATAGGGTCAGTGTTCTAACTGGAGAGTCGCTAGAAAGCTCTGGCTCGCTCGCCCTCTGCTGACACACCTGGGAAAGGCCTCGTGAAGACACGGCACGAGAGCGCCCTCTGCAGGCCAGGGGGAGAGCTCTCACCAGGAACAGACCCCCCGCAGGCACTCTACTCTGGCGCTTGGGGCTCCCAAAACTGCGGAAAAATGAATCTGTTTAAGCCGCCCAGCCCGTGTTATTTTGTTACGGCAGCCAGCGCAGACTAATACAGTTACCCAGAAGGATGCAGAAGAGCTAAAATGTACCAGCTGACCTCCCTAAAAATCAAGGTTCGAGCGAATGAATAATGAGAGAACTTCACAGAAGTTCTGCGAGCGGACCACTGACCACAGGGCCCAGCCCATCTGGGGCAGCTTCCACCCTGTTCCGGGCTGTGGTGAAGGATGACAGGGCAGGCGCTCCCGGAGGTCAGCTCTGCCTCGCGCTTGCTTGGCTCTCTGGGAAAACAAATCCAGAACCCTTCAAATCAAGCCCTTATGCTCCTCTGGGCAGAACCCCCCGAGATAGAACAACCAGACTAGGAGACCTCCACGTTTCCTCCCCACGCTCTGTCCCTTCTTTGCCTTTCCGATCCCACACCTCACACCTGGGCCTGCCTGCCCCATACCAATCCCTTGAGACAGTGCTTTTATATTGCCAATTCTTTTTCTTTTCTTTTCATTTCTTTTTTTTTTTTTAAGATTTATTTATTTGAGAGAGAGATTATGCGTGTGTGCGCACACATTCAATTATTTTTCTTAAAAGACAGATTTACTTGGTTATTTCAGTACTGAAATTACAAAATAGAACCTCATAAATAGGACCCTGGAGCCAGTCTTGTAAAATTAGAAGAGGGAAAGTCATTATTTGGATAGCAAACATTGTTTTCCAGCTTCCCTTTGTATATTTATTGGGTTTACTGAAATGTCAAATTCAACAAATAACCTATAGAATTCTGATACCAGGAAAGTTCCTAAAGGGAGGATAACTATTGTATTTATGAATCTCTCATAGTTATAAGTTCTTTGTACTCACTTCCACAACGTAGCCTTGACTTCAGCTCTTTTTTTTTTTTTAAGGTTTTGATTTCTTTTTTTTTTTTAAGATTTTATTTATTTGTCAGAGAGAGAGAGTGAGAGAGAGAGAGAGCACAGGCAGACAGAATGGCAGGCAGAGGCAGAGGGAGAAGCAGGCTCCCTGCCGAGCAAGGAGTCCGATGTGGGACTCAATCCCAGGACGCTGGGATCATGACCTGAGCGGAAGGCAGCTGCTTAACCAACTGAGCCACCCAGGCGCCCCTCAGCTCTTTTTTTAAATAGTGCAAGTCAGTGAATCCTTTTTAAAATTGAGATAAAATTAACAGGTAACATTCTATTATTTTCAGGTATATGACATAATGACTTGATATTTGTATATATAGTGAAATGTTCACCACGGTAAGTTAACGCCTATTACAACACATGGTCACAAATTTTGTTTCTTGTGATAAGACCTTTTAAGATCTACTCTCTTGGCAACTTGTTCTTTTTGAGATTTTATTTTTTAAGTAATCCCTCCACCCAACATAGTGCTTGAAATTTACAACCCCTGAGATCAAGAGTCGCACACTCCACCGACTGAGCCAGCCAGGCGCCCTCAAGCAACTTCCAAATATACAATACAGTATATTTAACAGTGGTCCCCATGCTGCACATTAGCCTCGAGCTCTTTATTTTCATTTTTTTCCAGCAAGTAGAGCGACTGTGTTCGCCAGCATGCCTCAAGTTTACTCTCCCGGAAAAAGGTTGTTATGATAATAATGATGACAGTAACGATGATAATTAATGTCCCTCAAGTACTTACTACATGCCAGGCTTCATGCTAACTGCATCACATTATACCACTTCCTCCTCACTGAACACTCTGAGGTAGTTATGTTTATTTTATAGCTGAAGAAGCTAAAGTTTGATCAGTTTGATAATTTGCCCAAACTAATGCACAGCTGGGGTAGGATTTGAACCCAGACCTGATTCTAAGTCTATGCTGTTAGCCACTTGCTATAGTTTCTGTTAACAATGATTCAAAGTAGTCAGCTTTCAAATGGGTCATGAACATGTGTATTAGGGATCTATTAAAAGAAATGATCAGGCTTCTATAAGGGAGTAAGCACCTGTTGTTCTTGTCTGTCCTGTATCTGTCCTCCTCATTGGCCTGCTTCTTGGACGGACCACCACTCCGCTCCCTAGCAAATCACAGGGTTCTGGTTTGGCTGCCCACCAGCATGCTCCCCCGCCCCCCCAACGTGGCTATGTGATCAGTCCTGGCTAATTACACCTTAGCACATCCTGTGCTGTAAGGACGGGTCTGAGATATGTATGTGACCCAGGGAGGGCCAGCAAGAGCCTCCCTGGGGGATCTGACTCACAGTCAGTGGGAGACAGAGGCTCACACTTTCTGGCTGATAATAAGTCATGATGTTAGAGCCCTGGGACAGCTGGCAGACGTGTCAACTGCTCTTTCCTGCCTGGAGAAAAGCTGACCACACTGGAATGGAAGGCCCACACTTGGGAGGGATGCTGAATCAAAAGCAGCAAATTTGGGGTCTCCTGATGACATCGTATGAGCCCCCTCAGTTCAGCTATCTCTAAAGACAGCTGTGGACATCTCAGTTATGTGAGCCAGTAAGCCCCTGTTCACCTTGAATTCTGCCTGGGTGGTTCTTACTCTCCGAACTGAAGAGTTGTGATTAACATGCCGTACTAGTTCCCCGCTGCAGCTAGAACAAATGACTGTAAACTTAATGGCTTAAAACAGTACAAGTCTATGACCTTACAGATCTGGAGGTCCCAAGTCCAACATGGGTCTCACAGTCAAGGCCTTGTTGGACTGTGTGTCTTTTAGTGGCTCTGGGGAAGAATTCCTTGCCCTGCCCTTTCCAGCTCCTCGAGGCCACCTACATTCCTTGGCTGGCTGCTGGCCCCTTCCTCCCATCACTCCAACCTTTCCTTCCACAGTCACATCTCTTGCAAAAGTCTCTTTGCAAAGATGCTGTGATGACACTGAACCTACCCAGAGAATCCAGGATAAACCCCTGTCTCAAGGCCCTTAATGTTATCATATGTGCACAGTCCCTTTTGCCACGTGAGGTAACGTAATCACCAGTTCTGAGGATTAGGACAAAGACATTGCTGGGGGCCCATTATTCTGCTCTCATTCAGACTCAGGAAAAAGAATTTCCACTGACCACTAGGAAGGTCACTTTTTTTTTTTAAGATTTTATTTATTTATTTGACAGAGATTACAAGTAGAGAGGCAGGCAGAGAGAGAGAACAAAGGAAGCAGGCTCCCTGCTAAGCAGAGAGCCCAATGCAGGGCTCCATCCCAGGACCCTGGGATCATGACCTGAGCCGAAGGCAGAGGCTTTAACCCACTGAGCCACCCAGGTGCCCCTAGGAAGGTCACTTTTAATTGCAAAGCAGTTTCCTTCTTTTAGGTAGGCCCAAAGAGTGGAGGGTCCAGGTCCCCAGCACTCACCCTGCAGCTGATGAGGGGGACTCCCAGGGTCTGGTGGGGCCGTGGCTGGCTGCTCTCTCCCCTGCATCTCTGCATACTCCGCGATGGGTCTGAGGAGAGCCAGAGCTCCGGAACATTGTAAGAAATTGCCGTCGAGGTGCAGCTCACTGGAGAGGGGTGAAATACACTGGTCATTTGATGGTATTTTAATCTCTGCAAATGTGGCTTTGAGGTCTTCACTTCATAGAATACTAGACCTGGTTATAAAATAGTAAATAATCATAATAGATAGTAGACCACATTATAAAAAAACAGACGTAGGGACCATGTCATAGCGCCCAAAACATGCCTATAGCATAATACCTTTGATTCTCAAGTATAACTAAAGGATCTTTCTCTTATCATCAAGAAAAAGAAAACAAAAATAACTAGAGGGTAGAAAAAGAAGCCTACAAACATAGTGAGAAGAAGCTGGGGGGAATGGGTGGGTTAGTGGATTTTGTAACCAAGCTGGTTAGGTAACTGAAGACAGAAGCGGGGAGGTGAGCAGGGCGTGCGTCTCACCTGATGGCGGTCTGGCATATGATGGTACCCAGCCGGGGTCCGCTCTGTGGCCCCAGACCACAGTAGCGCAGACTGAGGGCTTGAAGCCTCTGGTTGTTCTCCAGGCCTGAGAAAAGACTCTCAACTTCTTCCTTTCCAAATCTAAAAAGAAATGATGGCAACAAATAAGTGACTTTTATAAAACTTATGTCACTTGTTGGATAATTCATTTTAAGGGACTCCCTATGGCAGAACAGATTTTACGGGATCTTTACTTTGGGTTTCCACGGCAGGGGCTAAGGGGGTGAGCTGGGTGACTGGGGGCGGAGGTAGCCTGCATGTTGAGGAAGGGGAACCCAGAATCTGTTTCCCAGGGGAAGGGAGCAGGGCACAGTTCAAAGTACCCATTCAAGGGAGCAGATAGAGAGCGAGATCTGGATCTGGAAGACAGGAGAGATTGCCTAGCTGGCAGGGATGAAGGGGTCTGGGAAGACCCCAGCAGCAGGAGGCTGTGTAAGGAGAGAGCAGGGTCTGGGAAAATTCAATCTCTTGGCCCTCCTTTCTGGCCCTGTCCTGCCCCTCACCTTCTCACCTAGTCCTTCGACTTTGCAAAGAGCAGTCACAGGCATTGCGCCCACGCAGCCTCTGGGTACAGGCATTAGGTCAGGAAACTGAGCAACAATGAGGTAGAGGGACATCTTCCGCGTATTTGGAATGTCAGTGTCTGAACTTTCTTTCTTTTCTTCTTTTTTTTTAAGATTTTATTTATTTATTTTTCATAGAGAGAGAAGCAAGAGCAAGCACAGGCAGACAGAGGCAGAGGGAGAAGCAGGCTCCCTGCCAAGCAAAGAGCCCGATGTGGGACTCGATCCCAGGACACTGGGATCATGACCTGAGCCGAAGGCAGCCGCTTAACCAACTGAGCCACCCAGGCGTCCCAGTGTCTGAACTTTCAAATGAGGTGCATCGTATTAACAGAAATGACTTCTTCAATTTACTAGTTCATGTTACTACCTGTAACAACACGTAGTTACAGAAGGCAGCTACTGTGGTGGGTGTGGGGAGGCAGCTGCATATGAGAAAGAAGGGAATCCTGCCTGGTGGGCTGCAGGACCTCCCAGAGAAAACCGGAGGGAAGTCCCCAGAGGCCAAGAACCTACAGTTTTATCAGTGCTGAGGTCTCAGTGGTGATTCCCAACCACCCAATCCTGACACTCATGGTGTCTCGGGAATAGCCAGATTTCAACTGACAATGAAAATAAGCTGTTTTGGGGCGTGGGGTGGCTCAGTGGGTTGGGCCTCTGCCTTCAGCTCAGGTCATGATCTCAGGGTCCTGAGATGGAGCCCCGCATGGGCTCTGGGCTCAGCATGAAGTCTGCTGGAGACTCTCTCCCTCTCCTTCCACCCTTTCCCCGCTCCCTGCCCCTCCCAGGTGAATAAAATAAACTTTTTCCTAACATTGGGGATTCCTTTTTTCTCCCTTCTGTCTTCCTGCCAGTGTAGGTCTCTGGGTCCAGCACAGGAGCTGGAGTCCAGAAGGGTCTCAGCAGGTGGACTGGTTCTGCCCAGTGCAGTGTGGGAAGCTGGAAGACTCCCAGGCTGATCCTCAGTCACTACTGGGTGTCCTGAGGACACTGGCCTTCTGCTGTCCTGTGTCAGGAAACCCTGACTGAGGCTCCCCCAAGCGGCTCAGAAACATGGAGAAACTCCTCAGCTTTTGTGGATAGACTTGTCACCACCGGGGCCCTAATCCCTAATCCCACATCACATAAGCTGGTTGAAATTATTTATGGATGGCACACTATAAGACCCCCCGGCAGCCTAGTATCACGGATCAGAAGTGGGCTCGGATTGAGGGGGCTGGATTCAGATCCAGGCTCCATCCCTAATAGCAGAGTGGCCTTGAACAAGCCAGTTAATCCCCCTGAGTCTTTCCTCATACAGAGTCAAGGGATAGAAATGGTACATACCTGTCATTATATATCCTACATTCATACGTAATGGTACATATCTCTCTGCTATTGGGAGAGTCAATGACATAAACTGTGCACTGTGCTTGGCACCCAGTTAGCACCCGATAACAGTTAGCTGGTATTATTATTATTATTATTACCCCCTGACCCTCCCCTCACAAGGCTGGGCTCTTTTCTTCCCTAACCCCACACCTTCCCTCCCACCTCCACTCCTGGTGAATAATGGCCTGTCCTGAATGGGGTCATGGTTCCCCTTATCCAAACCACCACTAAAATCTATATGGACATTTTTTGTGACACCAAGGCTTTATTTATTTTTTTTTTTAAGATTTTATTTTATTTATTTGACAGAGATCACAAGTAGGCAGAGAGGCAGGCGGGGGGCACGGGGAAGCAGGCTCCCAGCTAAGCAGAGAGCCCAACGCGGGGCTCGATCCCAGAACCCGGAGATCATGACCTGAGCCAAAGGCAGAGGCTCAACCCACTGAGCCACCCAGGCGCCGGACACCAAGGCTTTCTACCTTGCATTACATGTACCCTAGAGCACGTTCCACATAGTCCTCTCTACTGTCCCGAGGGCTTCCTTGCTCAGGGCCATTGCCTTATATGTATTTGTATCTTCCTTAGTGAAGAGCACAGTGTCTTGCACAAACAGGCTGTCGACAAATATTTGTTGACAGAATAAGTGAATAAAAGGAAAGTAAGGAAGGAGGAAGGAGGGGTGGGCGGGAGAGAGGGAGGAAGAAAGGAAAAATGAATGAATAAAGCCTCTTTTTGAGAACCCTGACATTTGCTCAGGAACATTAGGTCTAAGGAGGTTTTGGAGTATCCGCTTCCAGTGATGACCAGATGAGGCACAAGGAACCGGGCCACCACCCTCCCTGCCTTTGCCTTCCTCAGCCGAACAGCGGCAGAGCCCTGAAGGAAGCCCGCATTCCAGCCTCACCTGCTGTAATCGAGGATGAGAGAACGCAGATGGCTGCATGGCAGAGCCCTCCCGAGTCTCCGGAGAGACCACAGATCCATCCTGCAGTCAGTGAGCTCCAGGCTGGTAAAGGGGCAGGCGGCACTCCCCTTCAACTCCAGAAGTGAAGCCTAAGAACGCGAGGGGAAACCGTGCTCACGTAAGGGAGACAACATGCTCTGTGTTTTCACGTAATGCAAAAGCCCATTATGTTCATTACCTCAACAGTTCGCCTTGAAGACAACTTTCTAATTCCCCCAAGGAGAAAGTGGCATGAAAATAAAATAACTGCCCTTTAAAAGGCAATGTGAAGAATTAAATGGGCAACACCAAGCTTTGTGATGAGATGAGATACACTGCAGCTTATCTTTCTCTGTCATTGGGGGCTGAATTGTGTCCCCCTCATTCATACATTGAAGTCCTAACCTCAGAATGTGACTGTATTTGGAAACAGGGTCTTCAAAGAGCTACCTAAGGTAAAATAAGGTCTTCAGGGTGGGTCCTAACCCAGTAGGATTGGCTTTCTTATAAGAAGGAAATCTGGACACAGATATGCACAGGGGAAGACGTGAAAATACAGGGGAAAAGCTGCCATTTACAAGCCAAGAAGAGTAGCCTCAGAAGTCACCAACTCTGCTGACACCTTGAGCTCAGATTTCCAGGCCTTCATAACTATGAGGAAATGAGTTTCTGTTGTTTAAGCCGTGCAACCTGTGGCTATGGTAGTCCCAGCAGACCAATACAGATGTTGATATTCTAACCCACAGATTTGTTCTCCTAGGGTTGTGTCCTTTCAATAGGGAAGTACCGCCATGCCAACCTTTGTATAACTAGGCAAAAATTATAATAGTCAGATTACCTCCTAAGTATTCATTGTTACTGGTATTAGGATTTAGAGGCCTCCTCAATAATACACCACACAGGGGCACCTGGGTGGCTTAGTTGGTTAAGTGTTGGACTCTTGATTTTAGCTCACGTCATGGTCTCGGGGCCATGGTCTCAGGGTCCTGGGATGGAGCCCCATGTCAAACTCTGTGCTCAACAAGGAGTCTGCTTCTCTCCTTCTCTCTCTGTCCCTTCCTGTGCTCAAACTCTCTCTCAATCTCTCTAAAATAAAATCTTAAAAAACAACAACAACAACAAAAAAAAAAAACCCAAAAAACTAGACCATGGAAATTTAGCAACAAGTTGTTTCTCATGGTGAAGCCATGGGACTGGGGGCAACACATGAACATTTGGAACCATGTCAAGGTCTCTCAGTCCCCTGAACAGAGGGGCCTATGGCAAGGACATTTCTTGTGGTAACAAAGGATCCCAGGGACAACTAAATCCCTACCTGACAGGGATTTAAAGCTACAAATCACAAAGGCACCTTTTAGCAGTGAGAATCACTGCAACCTAAGGATTTCTTCAGTTCAGAATTTAAACTGAAAAGAGGCTTTGGTGGGGTCAGAAGGATTTAGGGTTTCCTGAGGCAATGACATGTTGGTTAGAGATAGGGCTCCAAATTATAGTTTGGCTTAGAATATAAGCGCCCTTGCAGCCTTAACTACAGAGCTGGCGTTTGAGGTCTCTTTTATGAGAAAACACCTAACTTAAGTGCTGGGTTAGATTTCGCAAGCTGTTGTTTCTGACAGAGGAGGCAGTGTGGGACATCACTGTCTATGGTAAGAAACACTGGTCTGTGCAAAACGGGCTCTCAACCCAGGTCCCGACGGTCTCAACCAGTGGTTTACAGTGTCACTCCTGGGGCACTAGGCCCATGTGGGCAAGACCACAGCCATTGACCACAGAATTCCTCAATGGCCTCCAGGTGACCAACAGGGCAACATTTTAAAGAACTGCTAAGGATCACTATTGACATGCACGGACAGCATTCTACAGCCTGCTTAAATGGACTGGGTCCCTGGACTGACACTTTCAATAAAAACAAATACAAATTCTGATTATGCATTAAAGATACCTTTTTTAAAAATTTATTTTGAATTGTGGTCAAATACACAGATAAAATTTACCATCGTAATCATTTTTGGGGTACAGTTCAGTGGCATTAAAGACATTCACTGTTGTTGTACAACCCTCAACACCATCCATCTCCACAACATTTTTCATCTTGTAAAACTCAGACTCTGTACCCATTAAAAAATAACTCCCATTCTCCCCTCCCCCACAACATCTAGCAACCGCCATTTTATTTTCTTTCTCTATGAGTCTTAACTACTCTAGGTACTTCCTATAATACAATGATATAGTATTTGTCCTTTTGTGACTGACTTATCTTACTTAGCATAAGTTCCTCAAGGTTCCCACATGTAGCATGTGTCACAACTTCCTTCCTGTTAAAGGCTGAATAATATTCTATTGTATGTATATCCAACATTTTGTTTTCTACTCATCTGTTAATGGACATTTGGATTGCTTCCACCTTTGGCTATTATGAATAATGCTACCATGAAGATTAGTGTACAAATATCTTTTTGAGATCTAGCTTTCAATTCTTTGGGGTAGATGTCCAGAAGTGGGAATTGCTGAATCATATGGTAATTCCATTTTTAATTTTTTAAGGAACTTCAATCCTGTTTTCCATAGTGGCTACACCAATTTATATTCCCATCAACAGTGCACAGGTTTTCCTGTGCTGTCCATATCCTGTCAACACATTATGTTCTATTTTTTTATAGTAGTAGCCATACTACTATATGAGATACTACCTCATGCCATACTAGTTGACATGAGGTAGTATCTCATTGCAGTTTTGATTTGCATTTCCCTAAAGATTAGTAATATTGAACATCTTTTGTGTGTTTATGATTTATTTGTATACCTTCTTTGGAGAATGTTTCCTTAGTCCTTTGCCCATTTTAAAATGAGGTTGTTTGTTTTTTGTTGTTGTTGAATATTAGGATAAAGAAATTATGGTATATTCATAGTAGAAAATGATATAGGGGCATCTGGGTGGCTCAGTCAGTTAAGCGTCTCACTCTTGATTTCAGCTCAGGTCATGATCTCAGGGTCATGGGATGAAACCATACATCAGGTTCCATGCTCAGTGCAGAGCCTGCTTGTCCCTCTCCCTCCCCTGCTTGGGTTCTCTCTTCCTCTCTCGAATAAATAAATAAAATCTTAAAAAAAAACTATATAGCAATGAAAATGCATCAACTATAGCTCTACAAAAGTAAAACATGATGACTCATAAAAACAATGTTGTACAGGCAAAGAGAGACAGAAAAGAATGCATACTGTATGTTGCATTTTATAAAATAAACAACAGGTAAAACTGTGTTTTTTAACCAAACATTATAGTTTTACCTTGTTTTTTGTACTTTTACATAACTTTGAAATGTTTCATTAAAAGATACATTGTCTTTTTAAAAAAGAAAAGCTTAGAGCATATCAGTCAACAACCAAATGAACTGTAGCTGGAATATGTGCTATTATGTTATATTCAATTTTAAGTTTAATTGAAGGAATACTTCTAAAACGCATGACTCACCAGTCTGGCAATCTCTGGGTTGCTCAGTTGAAGGCTCCAGATACAGATCTCTTTCCCCAGCATATAACACTCATCGCGAATTGTCATGAGCAAAGGTTCCAAGGAAATGGGTAAGACGCTTGTTGGGGAGTCTCCAGGTCTTACAAGCATAAACTGGAGTGTCAGAAAAAAAGTACAGGTGGGAATCATAAAGAGATGTCCATGCATAGAGAAAGAGTGTTGTCATCAGACAGTATCAGAACATTTGAAAAGGCAATTAGCTTTGGATCACACATGCACTGGGTGGTAATTCAATACAAACTTATGAATTTCTTGCCATATGCAAAAGCAGTCTTACAGGGCACAGATTTTTCCATCAGGTTTCTACTCATTATTGGGTCAGAAATCAATTGAGTAGGTTGTAACCAGCTTTTTTTCTCCCTTTAATGAAATAGAACGGAAGAGAAATTATCTGAGTGTATCCTATGCAGTAAAAAAATAATTGTCTCATGAGACTCTTACTTTAGTGATGCTCAACATCAAAATGGAGACCCAAACAGAGCATCACCCCCCCAACATAAACAGCCCATATGGTCTTATGATTTACACCAGTATTTACACATCGGGTCCTGATGTTATTTGCATTTCTGATAGTGATTTTAATTTAAACTGTTTAGAAAGGGACTACAAATTTGAAACATTTAATTTAAAATGTTTGCTGAAGGGACTACAAATTTGAACAAGGTTTATGATTAACTCTTATCATTAAGTAGTAGAGGCTAATTATAAAATGTACAATAGAAAAAAAAAGTTGTAACTATTTTATCACAAAAAGATGGCTCTGAAAAGCTCTTGCCCTGGGATGAGCAGGGAGATGTATGGGGGAGTCCAGAGAAGCAACTAACTACAAGAGAAGGAATTAGAAAGACCTAGGAGGGCAGAGGAGATAGGAGACTAGGAGAGAAAGTCTCCTGTCCAAAGGAGTGAACGGGGAGAGGGGAGGTGGCAGCTCCCTTGGGAAATGGAAGTTTGGCAAAAAGGGATGGTGGTTAGGAAGGACTTTCAGAGGTTCTTTTTATGTGGGGTACAATGTAATCACCCTCCCATCCCTCAAAAAACTTCAGGAAAAATATGGGTAGGATGGATCTGGGTCAAAGTCTCCTTAGAATAATGATTATTTTTCAGCACTCATCTCTAACTACTTTAACTTATACTCTTGGTTAGCACTCAGCATCTTAGGACACCAGTAGGTGTTTGATTATTACAATACAGACTGTCTTTCTGGGCTGGCCACAGGAAAGCTGGAGAGCAGGTCAGTCTGTCCTTGGGTTCGAGCACTGCTCCCTCCCCCTCTCCCCCTTCTGGACTAGCAGGCGCCCCTTCCCAAAAGTAGACCATTTCATTTCAGGGCTGGCCTCTCTTCTTTCCCCCTCCCAATCGACCCCTAGAGTCAATCTCAGAAAAGATATAACACCTGATTTTTTTTTTTCTGAAATCCTGTACTTTGGGAGTTAGAATTATGTGTTTGCTGATCTCGCTCCAAGTGAGAGGGGAAGGATGGGTGAGTGCGGGGGTCTGGCCTGACGACAGGGACACTACTGTTGAGGGAAGCAAACATTCCCTTGGAGGGATCCTGTGGGGTGGTGCAGCGCTGGGCATGGATGTCCTGCCAGATGCCCAAAGTGGTCTTCTGTGTGGGACTTTTCAGAGGTAGAGTGGGAGGGGCTGGTTGGCCACTCCAGGTGTGGTGTAAGAAAGGGCAGGGCTGCTCAAAGGATTGGGGTGGGTAGATTCGAGGTAGAAGCAGGGAGGCAGAAGTGCGGAGCAGAGCCCCAGTGCCAGGAGCAGGTTTTGGACTTCAGACAGGCAGGCAGGCAGGAACACAGAGCGATGACTGAGGACCCGTGTTCCTTGGGGCAAAACCCCAGTCACTTCCCAGAGGAGTAAGCAAAGGAGGCCACACACTCACTTTCCTAAGAATCTGTTCGTTGTTGATGCTGGTTTTCAAGTCCTGTCTGATGGCTGGACACACAGCTGTCTGCGTCTGGACACAGTGCTTTTCATACGTTTTCAGGAACTTCCGAAGAATTGGAACGATGGGCAGGGGTGTTCCTTTAGTTTTTTGTTTTCCTTCCTTTTCCCTTGGCATTGTCTTACTGTGTTAGATTCTACCTGGATTCTGAAAATAGCACCTTGCCCTGAAACCCAATACACAGATGTCTTTTGAAGAAGCAGATCACACATCCCCACTAAAAATTGGCAAATATTGCTGACACCCTTCTCTGCTTAAAGTGCCTCAGGTATCTTAAAACGGGAGTAGGGAATCAAGATAGATACCATTGAGTAAAACTGTTCTGTTTCCAGTATCTATTTTCATGGATCCATGTTCTTTTAGATTCTTTAAAATGGGGCAATAGGAGCACCTAGGTGGCTCAGTTGTCAGGCATCTGCCTTTGGCTCAGGCCATGATCCCTGGGTCCTGGGATCAAGTCACGCATTGGGCTCCCTGCTTAGTGGGAAGACTGCTTCTCTCTCTGCCACTCCCCCTGCTTGTTCTCTCGCTCTCTGGCAAGTAAATAAATAAAATCTTTCAAAAAAATAAAATAAAATGGTGTGATACCCTTGGAACTCAGTTATAACATTAATGGTGTGCACTAAATATTGCCAAGGACATATTGATTTTTAAATGGCATAGTTCTCTTTATAGACATAATTCTTGCCAGGCAGCATATCCACAGGGGTTAAGAATGTGAGCTTTAAAGGGGAACAGACTTGGATTTTAGTCTTATCTCCACCACTGGACTCACTGGGGTCGACTTAGGTATTCTTTTTTTTTTTTTTTTAAGATTTTATTTATTTGATAGAGATCACAAGTAGACAGAGAGGCAGGCAGAGAGAGAGGAAGGGAAGCAGGCTCCCTGCCAAGCAGAGAGCCTGATGCGGGGCTCGATCCCAGGACCCTGGGATCATGACCTAAGCCGAAGGCAGAGGTGTGGGGAGCCATGCAGCAGGAGCTGGGAGTCACGTAGATGGATATGCCTGAGGAGGAGGGGCTGTGAATGTTTAACCCAAAGATAATGGGTGCGCTCATGGACGACGCACGTTCAATGCCTGGAGTCACAAGGAGGGTATAGGATTAACTTGTAGTTTTGGGAAGGGCACAAGATCTGTAGAACAATAGAAACCTATGGAGTCACGTAGGTGCTCACGAGCATCTCACATGCTCATGGATAAGGTGACTAGTAGTCCTTCTGATTGGTGTTTAGGTGAATCGCGTGATATGGTGATTGGGCATTTGTAACTACTGATACTATAATAAGGGGCTTAATTTGAGGAGCGGGGTTCCCGGATCAAGATATGTAGAAGACTGACAATAAAGAAGTTTGCCACTCAACCTCGTCTGCGGGTCGTTCTTGCGGGTCGAGAACGACACAGAGGCTTTAACCCACTGAGCCACCCAGGTGCCCTGGACTTAGGTATTCTATGAAGAGTTTTGAAGCCTCGATTTCTCCATCTGTAAAATGGATTATGGTTGTCACCAGGATTAAGGCAGGTAAATTTATAAAGCACTTAGCACAATGCCTGGCACATAGTAAAAGTGCTCAATAAACTTTATTAGTACTATGAAGTGATTCTTATTTTCCTGGCCACAGGAAGCCACCCAGCAGTAATGATCTGTCCCTTCAATTAAGCAGCCTTGAAAGGTCCCTCCATGTGATAATGTCACCAGCTAGATCTCTTCTTTCCGGAGTACCACTTTTTTTTTTTTTTAAATTAACATATAATGTATTATTTGCTTCAGGGGTACAGGTCTGTGAATCATGAGTCTTACACATTTCACAGCACTCACCCCAGCACTTACCCTCCCCAATTTCCATCATCCAACCACCCTATCCTTACCCGCTCACCACCCCCACCAGCAACCCTCAGTTTGTTTCCTGAGACTAAGAGCCTCTTATCGTTTGTCTCCCTCCAGATCCCATCTTGTTTCATTTTTCCCTTCCCTACCCCCCACCCCACCCCTGCCTCTCAAATTCCTGATATCAGAGATCATATAATTGTCTTTCTCTGATTGACTTATTTCACTTAGCATAATACCCTCTGGTTCCATCCACAACGTTGAAAATGGCAAGATTTTGGTTTTTTGATGGCTCCGTAATATTCCATGCAGATACACACCACATCTTCTTTATTCATTCCTCTGTTGATGGACATCTAGGCTCTTTCCATAGATTGGCTGTTGTGGACATTGCTGCTATAAACATTGGGGAGCACATGCCCCTTCAGATGACTACATTTGTATCTTTAGGGTAAATACCTAGTAGTGTGATTGTTGGGTCGTAGGTCAGGCAAATGAAACCTGAAACCACCCTCAGGAGACTGGCAAGGGCCTTGACAACACCTTCCAGACTACCCAGACTGTTTGAACTCAAAGCGCTGACTCACTTCCGCTCAGATGGGGGGTAGTAACCTCCGGAATGACTGGCAATGACCTTTACCTCATTATAATACTAAAATCTCCACCCAAGGAAGGGCCTCAGCCTCATTTACATAACAAACAATGTCTGTATAGGCGTGTTTCCTTAATGTACATGTGGGACCTCATGCACGCCTCTACACTGGATGACAAGGCCTCCCTATCTAAATATTCATCCCAACTGTAAACAAAAGGAACTCGTCCCCACCTCACTGACTGTCTCTCTTTCATCCAGCTTTGAAAGCTATTTCCTGTGATCTCATTATTTGCTGCAAATAAAGTTTACTTTGTGGGACAACTCCACCTGGTGTATCTGTGACTCACTGAGGAGCTAGCAACTCCGAATTGGTTTGGTCCCAGTAACTTAAGGTAATGGTTGGTTCTTTGAACGGGGTTCACAGAGACAAAAGTTTATGAGAATTATTAAGAGGCCTCGTTTCAGGAAGAACCAGTTTGAATCCTGTGTCTATCAATTATTAGCAGACTGACTGTGACTAGTCCACTTCATGTGCCTGAACCCGGTCTTCATCTTTAAAAATGGTGGGACTATAATCTCTTTGGTATTTGTGGGGATTTAATGCAAATTAAATGTAAAGTTTTTTCGTGGGTACCAAGGGGATGTTGATGGGTGATGACGATGATAAAGAACTATTATGAGGGGGCGCCTGGGAGGCTCAGTGATTAAGCCTCTGCCTTCAGCTCAGGTCATGGTCTCAGGGTCCTAGGATGGAGCCCCACATCCAGCTCTCTGCTCAGCAGGGAGCTGGTTTCCCCCTCCCTCTCTGCCTGCCTCTCTGCCTACTTGTGATCTCTTTCTCTGTTGAATAAATAAATAAAATCTTAAAAAAAAAAAGAACTGTTATGAGGAATAAGGAATTAGTTCCTTGTGGATACTTGGAACAGAGCCTGGCACATAGTGATGGTTCAGGTGGGGAGGCTGAGGCCTAGTGAGGGAAGTGATTTGCCTAAGGGCAAACACTGGTAACCAGAGCAGCTGGGATTCAAATTCAGGCAGCCTGGCTCCACAGTCCACATTCTTAATCACTCTGACATACCACCTAGAAGGTACTGATACTGACTGTATGTTTTCAACTTTCTCCTAAATTCTTATGTTGAAGCCCAACCCCCAGGGTGATGGTATTTGTTTGATAGGGTGTTTGGGAGGTGAGCAGGGTTAGATGAGGTCATGAAGGCAGGTCTCCCACCACAGGATTAGCGCCCTTGTAAGAAGAGACACAGAGTGGGGCACCTGGGTGGCTCAGTGGGTTGGGCAACCAACTCTTCATTTCACCTGGAGTCCTGATCTCAGGGTCATGAGACAGAGCTCCAAGTCGGGCTCCATGCTCAGCCTGGAGTTTGCTTGACATTCTCTCCCTCTGCCCCCACTCCCACACTCTTTCTAAACAAATAAATAAATAAAATCTTTAAAAAAGAAAAAAACGAAGGAGACACTAAAGAGCCAGTTTGTCTCCCTTGAAATGGCTGCCACTGCCAAGCCAAGAAAAAAGTCTCCAAACCTAGCTTCCTGGCACCTTGCTCTTGGATTTCCCAGTCTCCAGAAGTGTTAGGAAATGAATTTGTTGTTTAGGTCACAGTCTATGGTATTTTGTTAAGGCAGTCCAAGTTAAGGTTGGTACTATGTAACATCACTGTTCACAATATGAAGTATTTCTCACCAGCCTCTTCTGGGTGAGTACAAACCACACGCATAACATTTTGGAAGTACTCTATTAAGGCCCTCTTAAATCTCGAGCTTTTCACTTGGTATTTTCTCACTAGCGTTTCTTCGTCATTTCCAGGTGCAGTAACGCGTGGCCCAGGCTCTCAGTAATGCGCATTTAGTGGAGGTGCCGCATCCTCTGCTAACTGAGATTCTCGCAGAGTTGGGGACGGTGAAGTGAGGGCTGCGGAGCAGAGAGTAGGGGACGGAGGGCCCTGCCTTCTCGGGACGGAAGCGAGGCCCATTTGCCCCGGGCCTGCTGCTCGCCTCGAGTCCCGGGGGCTAGAGAGAGCTCCGGACCTGCCGCTGCCCGCAGCAATTCAGTACCTCCGGAGAGAACGCCGGCCACCCACACCGCAACCTGGTCGCCGACCCGCGCCCGCACTCACTCCGGCGCCGGGTCCCCGCGTCCCCGCGTCCCCGCGTCCCTCGCCGGCCGGCCTCCCGCATGCGCCCTGCACCTTGGCGACGGCGCGGGGGCGGGGCTGGAGAGGTCCGCCGGAGGGGAGGCGGAGGCGTAAGGGGGCGAGGCGGAGGCGGGAGGAGGAGGGAATTGGGGGTGGCGGCGGGAAAGCCCTTCCAGGGTTCGGGAGGGTGGGCGTGGGCTCGGGCTCGGGCTCTCGGGCATGGGCATGGAGAGCACCTGGGGTCCTCGCCGCGTGGCGAGGTCGTCAAAGCCAGTGGCTCTGCGATGGACGAGGTCTAGGAGGAGACAGAAGTGTGGGACCCGTGGGCCTGGCCATCAGTGGGGCAGGGGGGACGAGGGCAGAGGTCGCCTAAGGTAGCTGCGCGCCACTCCCGCCCGCAGAGGGCGCTCCTGCTCCCGCGTCCCCACCCCCATTCCCAGGCCCGGGAGGCAGGGGGCGCCGGGATAAAGGGGGCAACTCAGGGCAGGGCCTGGGACGCAGTTTGGCTGGGGGAGGGGGTAGGCGGTGTAGTATTGAGTGAGGATGGACAGGCAAAAGCGGTTGCAGCTTTGGAAATGGGTGGAGGAGGAAAAAGGATTTTAAGAAATTTGGCCGTGGTCAGTAGTTTTGGGGCTCATCAATTTAAGGATTTGGGGACAGAATAAAGGCCCCTAAAGAAATTCATGTTCTAGGGCCGCCTGGGTGGCTCAGTGGGTTAAACCTCCCACTTCGGCTCATGTCATGATCTCAGGGTCCTGGGATGGAGCCCCGCACCGGGATCTCTGCTCAGCAAGGAGCCTGCTTCTTCCTCTGCCTGTCTCTCTGACCACTTGTGATCTTTCTCTGTCAAATAAATTTTAAAAATCTTAAAAAGAAAGAAAGAAATCCATGTTCTAACGCTGGAACCTGTGACTGTGTTGTTTTTTGAGGCAAAGGTGACTTTGTAGATGTGATTAAAGTTACATACCTTGAGTCTAGGAACATAAAACCCAGAAAACTCACCACCCCCACCATGGTGGTCAGAGACATTGTTGGCTTTAAAGATGGAGAAAGGGGACCCTAACCAAAGAATTCCCAAAGACTCTAGAAGCAGAATAGGTGTGGAAATGTGTCCTCTCCAAATGTCCACAAAGGAACCCAACTCTGCTGACACCTTGATTTTAGAACCCTGTGGGATGATATCCAGCACAGTCAAGTAATAAATTATCAATCTCTTAGGGTATTAATAGTCTTGCGCGCCTGGGTGGCTCTGCCCGTTAAGCCTCCCACTCTTGATTTCAGCTCAGATCATGGTCTCAGGGCCTTGGGATGGAGCCCCTGCTTCCTTTCCTCACTCAATGTGTAGTCTTGGTGAGATTCGCCTTATCCCTCTGCCCCTCCCCCCGCTGGCAACCGCGCCCTCTTTGGTGCTCTCTCTCAAAAGAAATAAATAAAATCTCTTTTAAAAAGGACAAAAAATAGGCTCTTCATGAATGTTTGAAGGAAGAATGAATTAAAAAAGAAATTGGGGGACGCCTGGGTGGCTCAGTTGGTTAAGCAGCTGCCTTCGGCTCAGGTCATGATCCCAGCGTCCTGGGATCGAGTCCCACATCGGGCTCCTTGCTCGGCAGGGAGCCTGCTTCTCCCTCTGCCTCTGCCTGCCATTCTGTCTGCCTGTGCTCGCTCTCTCTCCCTCTCTCTCTCTGATGAATAAATAAAATCTTAAAAAAAAAAAAGAAATTGGATTAAATTAATTCACATTAAACTGTAAGTGGAAAATAGTCCATTCTCCTCCAGGGCTACTTGTATTTCTAAGCTTGTCTTTTAAACTCAAACGGCTCTCAGGTGCCTGGGTGGCTCAGTGGGTTAAGCCGCTGCCTTCGGCTCAGGTCATGATCTCAGGGTCCTGGGATCGAGCCCCGCATCGGGCTCTCTGCTCAGCAGGGAGCCTGCTTCCCTCTCTCTCTCTGCCTGCTTCTCTGCCTACTTGTGATCTCTGTCTGTCAAATAAATAAATAAAATCTTAAAAAATAAATAAATAAAATAAACTCAAACGGCTCTCATGGAAAAAAATTTTGTGGCACAAAATGAATCCAGGAGGTAGGGAAGAGCAAGAAGGGATCCTGCATTTGGTCAGACATGACTTTCTAGCCAGTGTGCCCCCGTGAGTCTGGATTAATCCTACTTGTGCAGCCTCCTCCTCCTCCTCTGCTGGATGGGTGTTCCTCCGATGCAACCAGAGAGGGGCGGTGAAGGAGAACTACAGAGGGAGGTGGGCACCTGGGTGGCTCAGTCCTTAAGAGGCTGGCTTTGGCTCAGGTCATGATTCCAGAACCCTGGGATAGAGCCCCATAACAGGCACTCGGCTCAGCATGAAGCCTGCTTTTCCCTCTCCCACTCCCCCTGCTTCTAGTCCCTTTTTTGCTGTCTCTCTTTCAAATAAATAAATATCTTAAAAAAAAAAGTACAGAGGGGTGTCAAGAGAGTACACTTACAGGTCACTGAAAGGGACTCAAACACATGCTTAGGGATCTGGGAATGATGACAAATGCCATTGCCCAGAGGACAGGGACAGAGTAAGTGTCAGAAACTAGATGGACCACCACGGATGAGACGAGAAATCCTTCCTACGCACAGTGGGAAAGTTCAAGGAAGTAGAACACGAGGATTGGGTTCAGCCGCAAGTAACAGAAACCCATTAACCCTGGTTAAAACAATATAGAAGTTCATGTCCCTTTCATGTAAATGAAATTCATGAATAAGCAGGCCAGGGCTGCTAGGGAAGCTTCACGATCATAAGGAATCCAAGCTCCTAATACTTTATTACTTTGCCATCCTCTGTGTGAGTTCTACCTCATGATCCAAAATGGTTTCTGAGCTCCATTTTGTCTACATTTCAGAGGGAGAAGTAGACACAGAAGTGCACATTCTCTCCATATAAGGACATTTCCCAAAAATTGCACACGGCACTTGTGCTTAGATTCCACTGGCCAGACTTATCGACATGATCATATCTAGCTGCAAAAAATGATGGGAAATAGAGTCTTTATTCCAGGCAGACATGTGCACAGCTAAAAATGTTACTTACAGAGAAAGGGGAAGATGGGCATTGGGAGGTAACAATCTGGACCAGCAGCCAGGATTATAGGGGTAACGGGAGCAGTGGGTGGGATCTGCACCAGTTTACAAGCACAGCCTGGGTTCCTCACACATTGAGCATTTGTAAATCAGAGGCAGGCCTGGAACTCATTTCACTGTTGTTATAATTTTAGGTGTGACTCACATGGGCTGGTTAAACATGTGTTTTGGGTTCCGGCAAAGCTGGCCACGCTGCGGGCAGTCTTCCTACTATCCATTCTCCGCTTCTGCCTTGTTGATGTAACTTGATTTCAGCATGGCCACTGGCAAACCAGGCGAGGAAAAGAAGCTTCCCCAGGCTTCCTTGTGTATGGGGTGACCATGTGACATAGCACTGACAGGCGCCATAAGCAGAAGCCGATAAATGAGGCTGCTCGGAAAGCTCTTTATTTTTAAAGGTTTTGTTTTATTTATTTGAGAGAGAGTGAACGAGCGAGAGGAGAGACAGAGCAGGAGCAAGAGAGAACAACAGGGAGGAGTGGCAGAGGGAGAGGGAGAAGTAGGTTCCCCGCCGAGCTGGGAGGCCCAAGTGGAGCTCAATGTGGAGCTGGATCCCAGGACCCTGGGATCATGACCGGAGCTGAAGGCAGACGCTTAACTGACTGAGCCACCCAGATGCCCCTCAGAAAGCTTTTGGGATAATACAGTCATTGCGCTGAAGGTGAAGTTGCTATCTGGTACATGATCATCAGACATCACAGTCTGGATGGCTGAGAAGATGGATAGAAGGAGTCGGGGTCTCGGAGAGCGTCGTAGAGCAGCTGACCCTGTTTGGGCTGCCCTCTGCGTGTTCTCATTACATAAGAAAAGCACTCTGATTTATTTAATGCCAAGCTGCTCTGATTTCTATTACCCCCAGTAGAATAGAGGTTTATGGAAACGTGAACTCCTGGAGTGATGCATCTTTTTTTTTTTTTTTTTTTTTTTAAGATTTGATTATTTTAGAGAGCCAGAGAGCATGAGCAGGGGGAGGGGAGCAGAGAGAGGGTGACAAGCAGACTCCCTGCTGAATGGGGAGTCTGACTTGGAGCTCGATCCCAGGACCCAGAGATCCACCTGAGCCAAAACCAAAAGTCAGATGCTCAAATGGCTGAGCCACTCAACCATCCCTGGACTGACGCATCCTTGGAAACTGTGCAGACATTCAGTTCCAAAGTTTAAGAAGCAGGCAGTGAACCAGTTTTACTTTTTTTTTTTAAGATTTTATTTATTTATTTGTCAGAGAGAGAGAGTGAGCGAG
Organism: Mustela erminea; assembly: GCF_009829155.1. Taxonomy (NCBI): domain Eukaryota; kingdom Metazoa; phylum Chordata; class Mammalia; order Carnivora; family Mustelidae; genus Mustela; species Mustela erminea. The sequence continues at coordinate 152,316,520 of NC_045614.1, forward strand.
TACAGGCAGAGTGGCAGGCAGAGGCAGAGGGAGAAGCAGGCTCCCTGCTGAGCAAGGAGCCTGATGTGGGACTCGATTCCAGGACACTGGGATCATGACCTGAGCCGAAGGCAGCCGCTTTACCAACTGAGCCACCCAGGTGTCCCCCAGTTTTACATTTTTTATTGGGATTGTTTTATTTAGAATTTGTATTGCTGACCCCTCTCTGAAGCACACAGTAACTGTTGTGAAGAGAACAGCGGTTCTGGAGGTAAGAAATAAAGACACAGTCTCTTTGGGGTTTTGAGAACGACTCTGGGTTTTGAACCGAAAATGTGACAACCAGCCCTGCTGGCAGCCAGATGGTGGTTTCCTAACTGCAGGTCAGCAATGTTGAGACAAGCCTCTCCCCTCTCCTGTGTTTGGAACAAGACAGACCTGGTCATTTCCCCAAACACAAAAGTGATTAAATGACCCCCTCTTCTGATGAAAAGGAGTGACTTCTGCTCCTTTGCCAGTTGCACAGACTCTAGTGCTCCTGCCCTCCAGGTAAGATTAGATGTCCAATTACCAAACTGCTCCATTCTTCTTGACAGCATGCACTGTAGGACTGCCTCCCCTGTCCCTCATGCCCGCAGGAGTCATCCAGCAGGTGGCCCATCCTGTTAGAAGCCTCTTACAGCTCCCTGAGTCTCTAGGGGCTTTTGCACCTGCTCTTAAGTCCATAAACCCAACATATTTTTTTCTTTTACTGCAAGTGAGCTCCTAGAAATCTGTGGTGAGCAGCCTTTAGCAGAACACTCCAAAGCTGGAGAGCTTTTTTTTTTTTTTTTAAGATTTTATTTATTTATTTATTTGAGAGAGAGAAAGAGAGAGAGTGAGCAGGAGAAGAGGGAGGGTCAGAGGGAGAAGCAGACTCCCTGTCGAGCAGGGAGCCTGATGTGGGACTCCAGGATCATGACCTGAGCTGAAGGCCGTTGCTTAACCAACTGAGCCACCCCGGTGCTCCCAAAGCTGGAGCTTTAAGCCCCTCCCGTTTCTAGTGTTTCCAATAGAGGTTCAGGTGCAGGCTTAGTCGGAATGGTTGTTAGTTCATTAACCTTGGCCTCCAGTAACTCCGCAATTTCTGTTTCTTTTTCCTCCAGCACTGCCTGCCAGAATAGGGGTTAAATGAATAAATAGAATCAGAAACTCTGGGGCTGGCCCCCATGACCTGTTTTAACAAGCTGTCTAAGTGATCCTGAGGCATGCTCAAGTTTAAGGTCCTTCGTTAAATGAATAAATAAAATCTTTAAAAATAAATAAGAAATTAATCAGGTGACACTTGACAGGCTTAATAAACAGAATTATTCTTACCGGAGAAGAATTTTAAAAGTATTGTTACAAAGTGGCTATAATAATTTTAAAGGCTTTCAAATACTGCTGGTTAATCGTAGTACATGTTTACTATAGCAAGTTTGAGAAGTACTTAAAAATTATGAAATAAAATTCACTTCTGATCGCACCAGGCAGGGACAGTCTTACAGACCCATTCAAACCCTGAACCTCCTGCCTTACCTTAGGGACTTACCCAGCCTCCCTTAGATCTCATGTCCTGCTCTGTGAAGTGGGTTCAACAGTACCTTCTCATAAGGCTGTGTGAGCGCTAAATCAGGTAATGTTTGTGAAACACTCAGCCTCATCGTTGATTATGACCAATATCACCGTTGCTGTAAAGAAGATCCATTTCTTCTTTCCCTGTCACTTTATGTCCAGTTGCCCTGGAAAACTTTTCATCTCTCTGTTGGGGTCAACAGCTCACCACAAAAATCCACATGTTTCTAACCCAGCTGGGAAGAGTAGGGACTCGAGCAGAAATGGGACCAGTTTCTCCAAGAAATAGAATTGCCAGCCCATTCTTTTGGAACTTTATTGATGCATTGTTGTCATACAACAAACTGTACATCTGTACGTGTACCACTCGATGAATTTTAACTGGTGAAAAACCACTCATGAAACCATCGCCGCACCCGCATTCTCTCGTGCCCTTGTGCTCCTTCCCGCGGGCCTCCCTACACGCATGACCAGCCCTCTATAGATGAGTTTGCTTTTTTGTTTTAGGAGTTTATTGATTTGAGAGAAAGAGAGTGAGACAGCATAAACAGTGGGAAGAGGGAGAAACAGGCTCCCCAGTGAGCAGGGAGCCTGATATGGGGCTCAACCCCAGGATCCCAAGATCATGACCTGAGCTGAAGGCAGATGCTTAACCGACTGAGCCACCCAGGCGCCCCTGCTCTTCCTATAGTTCTATACAAATGAATCACACAGCTCATATTCTTTCTGCCCTGCTTATTTCAAGCAGAACAGTTACTTTGAGAGTCAGTCCTAGTGTTCCGTGTGCTAGTAGCTCATCTCTTTATCTGGCTGAGCAGTGAGTGCTCCATTGTTTGGATAAACCATGTTTTTTTTTTTAACCATTCACCTGTTAACAGACATGCGGGTTGTTACCATATTTTGGCTATTACAAGTAAAGTGGAAATGAGCCTTCCTTGCAAGTCTGCGTGTGGATATATGTTCTTGTTTCTTCCAATCCAATTAAAAAAAATAAGTATTCTCTCCAAACGTTGGTTGCATCCAGCCTTTTTCTCAGGAACACAGAGTCAGGGGATGCTGTTGGGTCAGACACTCTGGGTTAGGTTTTCAGTAGGGCTGTTCGTGCTCTATTGTCACAGGATACAAAGCAACTCTTTTCTTTTCACATGAAGTGCAGGAGCCGTGGAGATCAGTAGGATTTTGAGGCAGGAGGTTTATGGTCCTACCGGTAAGCACCCTAGCAAGGGCCTGGCTTAATGAGCTCACACGCAGAGTCTGCAGCTGCACCTGGCTTCTTAGCTTCACCACGTGGCAGAGAAGCAGGGGGGAACTGAGGCACAGAAGAACAATTTAATTTGGGATTGTCAGGCCAGGCGCCCTCCACTAGGACTGCCTTTCCTTTCCCACCGGCCTGAACTCACATTTTATTGAGAAGCCAGATGCCTGAAGCGGGGTCACTTTAAACAAGGAAGAACACACTGAGGTCTCCTTGAGTAAAAGGGACGGTCTCCATTATTTACCAGTTACCTCCTCGGGGCACTGCCGGCAGCTTCAGTGTTCTAGAATCCTGAACGAAACATTTCCAACATCATCATGCTTCATCCAAAAATAAATAAATATCAGCACCCCCGCAGATGTTTCCTTATTTGCTGAAGGAAAAAAGAAGATAAACACAGTTATTGTGACTCACAATATTTGTGTAAAAGACACCACAGTAGAGCCTTCCTAAGTACTCCCAATGATAATATTTGGGGAACTTGAATTTTTTATCTTAGATGGTTCTGCGCCACTTTGATGCGGCTCTGAGCCTTTCCCTCAATGTTAACACCTAGGATAAGTCAGAAGGGCTTCGGCAGATGACCAGGTGCTTCCAGGAATCGCCTTCTCCACCCAGACATGGAGGCTAGTTTCCCCTTGTCAGCAGTGTCAGGGAGAACAGCCGCCTGCAGCCCCCCACACTCACCAATGGCTGAAGCAGGTGCTGTCCGTCTGAATAGAGACTGTCAGAATCCCCCAGAGGACACGCTGACCAGACACCAGAGGGCCGGCCGCCTCCTAGCTGTGAGTGACTCGGTCAGGGCGGGGCCTCAGGATTTGGGTTTCTGTCCCCTCACTTTGAGAACCACTAGTCTAATGTCTTCTCTTTCTCCCCAAACCCCCTAAAATGTTAATTCACAGCTGGGAACTGACTTGCAGGACCTGACTAGAGACCCCTCCCCAGGGGGTTTGGGCTTAAATAGGGGGGATAAGTTGGGAGGTATAAGAAAGGTCCCTTTGCTGGTTCTCAGGTCTGCAGAAAGGGGAATTATCTCAGGGGTCAAGAGTCTGCCTGTAGTTGACAACCTTATGGAAAGTACCCAGATTTGGTCACTCCATGGAGATGACTCTGGAGGGATTTATCCAGGATTCTCTGTGATTGTCTGAAGTTCAGGGTGTCTGAGCCCAGACCTCAGGACTCAGCCAGAGAGAGGAAGGAACCTGAGGCTTGAGCCTGGGAACTTAGTCCACCTTGGCTGCCTAAGAGAGTGTCCACAGGCCTGGAAGAAAATGGCTATTAGGAACCAGCGTCATGCGGGGGGAGCCTAGTCAGCCTGAGACCTGGGCCTGGAAGGGGGGCAAGCAGCCTGCCGGGTGGCCACCCTGAGCAGCCGAGCAGGCAGTGTGGGGGAAATGAGGGTGGAGATGGCTTCCCAGCTTGAGGGCAGGGGTATCTCGGGCTGCTCTCCAGCACAGTACACTGTCTGGGCCTAGCAAATGAGGCACAGTGCAGCTCCCGGAGCACTCACCTGACCTAAGGGCTCTAGGCTCTAGTGCTGCCACCTTGGCCCACCTGATTCTCTGGGTTCTGGCCCCGGCCCCAGCCACTGACATCTCACAGGCCATCCTTACCATGGCTATCCTTCACAGTCCTCTCCCCATGCCTACCTTAGTTCTAGGCCCTTTCGGGCTTCAGAGGAGCGCACTCCTGGATTGTCTGGTGTCAGACCACCCCAAGGGGCCTATCCTTGCCACTTCCTGTTTCTCTATCCAGCTTCTTGGTCCTTGATGCCCACACTGGGCCCCTCCCATTTGGAGACTGGTTTGTGAACCTGGCTACGTCCTGTGATTCTGCTCCTTGCTTCTGGGTGGCAGCTAGAGCTTACTGCCACTCAGCCAGTCATTAGCTGACTTTCGAGTTCTTTTTTTTTCTTTTTTCTTTTTTTTTTAAGATTTTATTTATTTGAGAGAGAGAGAGAGTGAGAGAGAGAGAGCAAACGCTTGCATGTGCAAGGAAGCAGGAGAAGGGGCGGGAGTGGAGGGAGACAGAGAGGGAGAAAGAATCTGGAGCAGACTCTGGGAGACTTGGGGCTCGATCTCAGGACCCTGAGACCATAACCTGAGCTGAAACCAAAAGTTGGACGCTTGTCCTAAGAAGCCCCCCAGGTGCCCCTGCTTCCAAGTTCTTTTAAGCCTTGCTCTGGCTTCCACTGGCTGGACTGATGAGTGGGACAGTCACTTGGCCTCTCTGGGCAGCACATTCTCCCTTCATGTCAGGATCATTATAAGAATTACGCGAGATTGCTCATAAAATGCATATCAATGCCCACCCCCCCTTACAGAACTGTGGTCTGCTTGGAGCCTCCTGTCTAGCAGCAGAACCTGGCCCTCGAGTTGGCAGTATGGAGTTTGAGCGATATGCTGGAAGGGAAGGTTTGTACTGAGGCAGAACCAGGTGAGGCTAGAAGGGTGGCCTGGACTCTCTCCCCCTGGCTCATAAAGTTCCAATGACATGGGAATTTGAAAAAGTGTAGAAGATGCCCTGAAAAGGATTATTCTTAGAGGAAGCAGGTCTGAAGAAAGGAGAGTTTCTCTTTGGCTCTTCTGGGTACCTGCACAGGGAGGCCCCTCCCCAAGCCCATTCTGTCTCCTTACAATGACAAGTCAAGGGTTCCAGGGCAGAGGGGACTAAAGGACAAGCTCTTGCCCTATCCTCTACCTCATGGGGCTGGTTGAACTGGAACGGCAGGAAATTGCAGGAAAATTCAGTCTGGGTTTGAGAAAACACCCCTTGATGGAAACTTGAATCCCTCCCCACGTTTGCAAGGATGGCTGAAAAAACAAAAGTTTACTGAATCTTGGCACTTCTAGTTACCGCTATTTAAGACTTGTTGGGTATGTGACTTACTTCCATATTGAATTTTCATGGTCTGTTTGTAAAGGTTTTTGTATATTTCTCAAATATAGTAGATAAAATGCTTTCAAGCAGTGCTTAATTTATGCATTTCCATCACTCCCTCTTTTTAAAGATTTTACTTATTTATTTGAGAGAGAGAGAATGCGAGTGCACGCATAAGGCCAGGGAGAGGACAGAGGGAGTGGGAGAAGTAGGCTTCTCCCGAGGTGGGGCTTGAACGCAGGAACCTGAGATTATGACCTGAGCTGAAGGCAGACACTTAACCAACTGAGCCACCCAGGCAACCCTGTGTCCCTCTTAAACTGAGCAAGTCTTTTTATTTCCATAAGCATTTAAGAAAAATAAATGTTAATGTCAAATTCAAATGTTAAAATGGAAATTTCCATAGGGCCTTTAACTGTGACAGTGAATGATTTGCTTCATTTTCTTGTTACAAAGGACTTCGAAATTTAGCACTTTAGTTTTAGTTGTTTTTTGTTTTTTAAAGTAGGCTCCACACCCAGCATGGAGCCCAATGCGGAATTTGGACTCACAACCCTGAGATCAGGGCCTGAGCTGAGATTGAGAGTCCAATGCTCAACCAACTGAGCCACCCAGGTGCTCCCAGCTATTTTCTTTTACACCACCACCAAAAAGTGCCAGTTGAATTTCAGAATGATCATAACATTACTAAGGGCTACAGGTTTTAACTTCCTCCTCCTTCCTAATAAATAATGGGTGGGCCAGGGGGAGGGCTTGCTGTAAGACATAAAGCCAGCCAGAGGGAAAAGGCCTGGATCTGTGCCTCATCTTTTTTGGTAACTGGAAGGGCTGATGATCAGCCAAAATGCTACCCTCTGTGACGTTAAAATGCAACTGTCAGTCCCTTTGGCTCCTTATTTGAATCTGAATAAAAATTACTGTCACAAGTCAGTACAGCTTTGCTCTTTGAAGGCTGCCTTTTGTCTAAAAATTGCTAAAAGATAAACTGCAGCATATGAAAAATGTTAAGAGTTTATCGGAGCAAAAATCAGTTCCAATCAGAAACGCCAGGCTGGAAGTGGCTAGGAGCTCTCTGCACCAGGAGTCTGGGGAGAGATATGGGAAGAAGCGGAAGTGAAGAAGGGACATTATTGACTGGTTTATGGCTTAAAGCCTACTGGTTGTCATTGCTGTCCTTAGGGTTTGCTTTTGTAACCTTGAGGCATTTATAGGCTTAGATTTTGGTTTGCTTATATAGGCCGCCATGATATAGAGCCACCTCAGTCTAATGGTCTCTTTAATTAATTCAACGCTTAAGCAGAATTGGCTACTGGGCTCTTTTCCTACACCAGGATGTTTCATTTGTAAATCAGTGACTTGATTAATGACTGGGACTTCATTAATTCCTCCAAGGATGACAGGAAGAGGATTATAATACAGTCTATAGGGTCTGTCAATGCTGCTCAATTGGTCCATAGTCCTGGAACCCTGGGGGAAAGCAAGGCACATTCTGTCAGGAAAGATCCACTGAAGGAATTAAATTATCTACACAAACTGTTGGGGAGGGGTGAGTGGGAGGGACCCTGGGGGTTGTCTGCATATGGAACTTATAGAACGATCCTCAGGTCACTCTGGTCCAGTCTCTAGCTTGACCACAACCTAAAGGCTTCATCTTAGGGCTCCCGTGTTTAGCAGAGTGCTTAGTGCAAGGGCCTAACACCTTGTTCTTGAAGACAAAAACTTAAACATTTTACATGTATAGGGGAACCAAACCTAAAGATGTTAGCCGACCAAGATCATAAAGGTAGTTTCTAGCTGAGTCGTGACTTCCAATCAGCGTCACTGCTCCTCCATCATTAGCCACTGTCATTCATTCATTCATGGAATGTGCATTAAGTCTCCTCATCTAAGAGCGAGGGGCTGTGGGGCACAATAAGCCCCTCTTCACTCTCAGGAAGAATCATTTACAATCTACTGAGGAAGATATGATAACTGTACAAAACTAGATACAATATATGCAGGTACAAAGTAATTTAAATGAATCTTTTCTAGGAGTCATTGCCATGCACACAGATAAAGCACAAACCAACCGCCTCTTACAGTCTTTCGCTTCTCAGTAACCAGTTGCTTAGGCTACTGGATCTTTCTAGACTCCTTTCTCCTACGTTCCTGTGTCAACAAATCTTATTGATACCTTCAGTTCTACCCAGAATCTAATCACTCCTTATATGCTCTGTGCTATCACCCTGGGGCCCAGCCGCTGCCATCCCTCACAGGATTAGGATATTAGTTGACTGGCTTTCCCACTTCTTCCTAGACCTCCCTTGAGACCTCTCTCAACTCGGCAGTCCCAACAACCCACAGAAGGTCAGTTGGTCATGTCATTTCACTGTGCAATACCCTCTACCACCCGGCTCCTACCATTCCCCTCACACATTTTGCTGTGGCCACACTAAGGTCCTTGCTGCCTCTGAGCACACCCTGCATTTTATTTCTTCTGTGAGGATCTTTCTCCACACATCCATCGAACTCCTTTCCTCACCTCCTCGTTCAAATCTCTCCTTCCTGGTGGAGGACTGCCTTGATGACCTAATTTCCAAGTGCACCCCACATCTTTGGGCCCCATGCGTGGCACTCCCTGACTCCTGTCCTTGTTGTGCCCCATCATACTACCATCTGACAGCTTATACATATTCAGGCCTCCTTCTCCCTGTGGGTTGTAAGCTCCAGCAAAGCAGTGATTTTGGCAGTATCCTCACTCCTGACACGTATTTCGATGGAGAATTTAGAACTGAGATTCAGGCTCAGGATTTGGGATTTAATACATCAGCCCTCATTCCAGTGTTTCTCAAACTTTAAAAACGTGATCCTGGGCACCTGGGTGGCTCAGTGGGTTAAGGCCTCTGCCTTCAGCTCAGGTCATGATCCCAGGGTCCTGGGATGGCGCCCCGTATTGGGCTCTCTGCTTGGCAGGGAGCCTGCCTCCTCCTCTCTCTCTCCCTACTTGTGATCTCTGTCTGTCAAATAAATAAATAAAATCTTAAAAAAAAAAAAAAGTGATCCTCATTAACACAAGTATCTCAGGCTCCATTTTGAAAAGGGCCTCCGGGTGAGAATCAGTCTCCTATGCATTTGTATCAGTAAGATTTTGTTGAGCTTTTTCAGTAGTTCGAATAATGAAAAGAGGTGTATTTTCAAGTGTAAAATTTATAACATTGACTATGCCTTTTCAAATTATATACCTTGCCTCCCCTGAGCTCTTTGTCTCCTTTGGGAGATTCTGATAGGCCTCTTGGCCTATCAGAGGAGTCATTGCCATGCACACAGATAAAGCACTCCATCCTGCACTGAGAATCCATCTAAAATGATGGGTGGTTCTTGAATGGGCAGTGTGGCTTTCTCAGTTCTCAGCTGAGAAATATGCTAAATTTGGAAAACGATGTTGTTCACTATAGGCAACAGAATTCTTCCTTGATGACCAAAAACTTTATGTATTTGAGGACTAAACTCCATGTCAAAAAGCAGACTGACACAAGGAAAACACAAAGCTTCTGACAGTATGAAACAAAGAGAACTTGAAATACAAGGCAAAAAACAAAACAAATCTTCAAAGGACTGTCAACAGGTTACACTACCTCTGGGCTAACATAAAATATAGGCATAAACTTAAAATACGGTGCAAATGGTATCACGAAGCTAAGAAGTCAAATGGATGAAGAATGAAACTTTTGGCCACAGAAGTGGCCAAATCTCAGGTAAGTATGCCTAAGAGGAAACAAGGCCAAAGTCTCTGAACATCAGTGATTGAGGTTGAAGCATGTCATGTCTGTCTAAGAAAGGTTATTCTCTGAAGGCCACTGACTTGGGAGTAGCAGTGTCAGCAATCAGAATCCAGCAGTGGTAGCTATGCCCTCTTACTTTAGTGTACACAAAAAGGGACTTTATTTGGCCTCAGGGGTCTCCTCTTTTGGAATCATGCAATTTGGAAGGGCGAAGTATAGCGCCCTCTCTCATTAAAGAACTAGCTTGTTTACATTATAGAATATACTGTGAAGTCTTTGAAGTTTCTGACAAGTTTTCTTTTTTAAAAGATTTTATTTATTTATTTAACACAGAGAGAGGTCATCACAAGTAGGCAGAGAGGCAGGCAGAGAGAGAGAGGTGTTAGCAGGCTCCCCGCTGAGCAGAAAGTCCGATGCAGGGCTCAATCTCAGGATCCTGAAACCATGACCCACTGAGGCTTAACCCACCGAGCCACCCTGGTGCCCCTGACCAGTTTTCTTCTAATACATGAGCTAGTCTGAGTAGGATTCTGTTATTTCGATAAAAGCAGGATCCTGATTCCTTCCTCTTTATTAACCTTAAACTCTTCTGGAGTTACAAGGGCTAAGTTTTATGGAGGTTTATTTAGAAATGCTAAGAGGGCTGCTGTGGCACTAACAGGGAAGTATTCTGGCTTCTCTCCTTGGGGGCACAAGTTACCCACTAAACTGGTCTTTGGTGCTGTTACTTTATCTTCTCTAGACAATTCAGCAAAATGGCACAACATGATCAAATTCTAACACCGAGAAGGACTGCACTGATGGTCAAGCTACCGGGCAGGGTAATGTACAGGAGTCAATATAGGACCTGAGTTACCAGAAGCTCTGATGTCAACTGCTTTTGAGAAAAGTAGAAATGGGGTTTTTCAAAAAGTCTAACACAGGCTGAAAAAGTCAGCTCTGAACTACTTACCCAGAGAGGGGTGGAATACATTCCCACACAATGGCTGTTGGGAATGAAGGGATCCCACACAGTCCCTTCGTACTGTAGGTCCTTAAAACAAGTCTGTTGAATGAATGAGTAAGGACCACAGTCCATCAAAAATCAGCCAAGTTAAGTGCAAGAAAAGAATCCTGAGCCCTTTTAAAACAGATGACTTTGATCTTCTTTGTTATTGAAGACTTCTTGTTTGCTATTCCCTTCCTAACAGGCAAGGTACAATAATTTTAAGAATTCTTAAATCAGTAAGAAAGTAAGGTCTCACAGAGAATAGACAGGCTTCTTGTAATTTATTTGAGTTATTTCCAAGCGACAGTTACAAAAGTTTTTAATTTTTATAATACTCTTGATAAGAAAATAAAATTTAAATAAAAATACATTCTCAACAATACAACATGGTTACACAAATTCACTACATTAAGTTTTGATAACTTACATATTCAAACTGGACACTGTAAAAATCAATATTTACTAGCAACATATTAATTTCTAAGTTAATAAAAATGGAAGCAGATAATATCGGTCAAGACAGGTAATTTAACTCTAGAATGAGTCCTGTATTTTTAGCATACTGTAAGGACACCAAAAAGGCTTTTTGTAGCATTGTCATTACAGGATGTACCATTAGAGCAAATTAAAGGTGCTTTTACTTTAAAAAAAAAAAAAAAGGGAAAAAAACCTGTTTTCTAAAATCTGGCATGAAAGAGCCTTTCTGATAAATGAATGAAATTAGGTTTCAGAAACAAACAAAAGCCATATCATTCATCATTTTTTTTAATAATAAGGAAAATTTAGTCTTGACATTTAACCATTACCCATGACACTATAAACATATTTCTTTGGCAAACAAAATCATTCAATTTGATAAATTATATTCCTGGGGGTAAAAAAACTTTGCTATTGCCATCATTTTATTAAATGAATATTTAAAAACCAACCTTAAAAAATCCACAACAAACAGGAACAGATCACAACTGCAACTGATGGAAATGGCTAAACTAAGAACCAGAACTGGCATTTACGGAAAGAGTTTCTCCAAATCATCTTTTCTCTCCTTCTAAGCGTTTTCAGGTTTTTAGGGTGAAGTGAGCTGTCATGTATTTTCTTCAAGTGTGGAAAAGGCAGAGAAAGCAGATCTGGTAGCAAAGATCAAAGTACTCATAAGTAACAGCAGAGGAATGACACCCTTGGAAGCAAGTACCTAGGTTATCTTAGGGTCCTACTGACACGGTCTCTTATTTCAGTAGACTTTCAAAAAAAATTAATTTCACATTACCTCTTTTAAGTTGATTAGTTCCAGTCAAACAGGCTGTTTAAAAGTGTCATGTGAATTCAAATTCAGAGTTATGTGTTCACATAGCCTTGGTCCCTTTGACAATGCCATGATCTTTAAAAGCAATCATGACTGGGGATTTGGTATTAGAAATACTTAAAAAATATTTATTTTGCCTTGAAAAAGAGCAGAGGACTAAAACAGCCACTAAAGAATAACAAGCGGTACTTGGCAATGCTCACATGTCCTTTTCAGGTAGGCATCTCAGATTCTTAAAAGAAACTTTCAATCTGAATGAAATTCAGCAATGAGAAATTTATTAAATTGTTAAATTCTTTCACATTTATAAATCAGTGTAATTTATGGAACACACAAGCTCATAAAATTTATGAATTTTATTTGTCTTTAAGGTGGGCTAGGAATAAACCTACCATAATGGAGACTAGGACCAATTCTTAAATAAAACAGAATCATCTTCACAAGTCATTTAGAGAAATACATTGCTCAGTTATAATCACTTACGAACTTTGATTGTGTGTCAATGGTCTTTAAAAAAATTCCCTAGTAACAATATAATTTAAAAACAATTACTCACCAATAACATAATTGGCAAAGTGTATCCTGATATATAGCTTATGCTCAGGAAAACAAAAAAAAAAAGCACTACTAGCTAGACTTACATTAATAAGTCACAGTTTTAAACAGAAATATGTAAATACTCCAGGGTTCAAAGTACCACATTTAGAAAATATTTTAAATTTTAAATGACAAAATAAGAGTACCATGTTTTTTAATACTGATGAAGCAACGTGTATCCCTCTTAACTTCAAGGAGGCAACTTGCTTCGACTGCTTATTTACAATTACGGGTTTTAGGATAAAAGTAAATTATTAGGGGAAAAGAGGATTCAAACGTTGCTTGCCCAAACTCCATTTGGCTAGCAGGCAATAAGAAAACAGCAATGAAATATAAACATTTTCAAGAAAGCACTATTTCTAGACTTAAACACTGATCATTCAACTGATCATAAAGATTAGATACCACAGAGTATCTAAAGTATAATCTGGGGCAGCCCAGATTATTAAAGTGCGCCTAGTGACTGTTCTTGAGTTAGCTCTCACCCTCACACTAGGAGAAGGGTGTCCTTATGGTGACCCTTATAATAACATGGAATAACAGGTGAAGTCAAGTGATTTTCCCACCACCTTTTTTCACTGACTACTGTGTCTTCTTTTTCAGAAGAGATGTCCTTACAAGTCATGTGAACTCGAACTTTCAAATCAAGAAAACGAGTACCTGATATTTAAAATAATGAAAAAAAAATTAGTGGTCTCACTGTATTTTATCTGCCATCACTCATCCCAAATGTAAACAAGATGCACACAACAGTACATGTTCCCTGATTCCTCCTGAGTTCTGTTTACATCTTTAAATAGGCAAAAGGATCTACCAACCTTCAAGGATGCTCTGGCAGTTTTTAAAAGTCCCTACTATAATCTGTCATGACTAACAGATGGAAGGAAAAATCTTTTTTTCCTTTTTGAAGAGGGAGGGTCTAGATGAACTAAATGGAAAGCTGTGAATTGTCATGGATTGGATTTTCTAGTAAAACATAACATTGGCAGTATAGAGCAGGCACTAATGGTAGTGAAAAGTCCACAGAACATGGAGTGTTACAAGAAGAGATGGTTTCTTGCTATGGAGGAGTTCTCCTTTTGTTACAAAGCTTCTTTAGGAAGATTCTTTCTATTAAAAAGAAGCTGCAGATACATGGCTTTTGACATAAAAGATATGAAGGAATCTTGAGTTTCAAACTCTCTAGTAATGCATCAATAGCAGGATTCCCAAACAGTTACTTTCAATTATTAAATATTAAATACAATGTGAATATAGGTGACACTGAAGCCAATGTTCATTCTTAAATACCAGGAACAAAATAAACGATGAACTGACAAACTCCAACAAAAATAGTATTTTCCAGTTCCTCTAAACCAGTTGGTCACACTCTAAGATGTTTTTCCTACAATTGGATTTTCCCTAGAAAATAAAAGAAAACAATTTTTCAAAAGTTAGAATATGTAACATTTAAAGATTTTATTTATTTGATAGAGAAAGAAACAGTGAGAGAGGGAATACAAGCAGGGGGAGTGGGAGAGGGAGAAGCAGGCTTCCTGCTGAGCAGGGAGCCTGATGCAGGGCTTGATCCCAGGACCCTGGGATCACGACCTGAGCCGAAGGCACACGCCCAACAACTGAGCCACCCAGGCGCCCCAATATATAGCATTTTAAAAAGTAACAAATTATTTTACAGTATCCATTAAGTATTTGTAATTTTCCCTTGATAATCTCTCATGTCAAGTCTTTTCTTTTCTTTTTTTTTTTTTTAAAGATTTTATTTATTTATTTGTCAGAGAGAGAGAGTATGTGCACACAAGCCGGGGGAGCGGCAGGCAAAGGCAGAGGGAGCACTAGTCTCCCTGATGAGCAAGGAGCCTGATGTGGGACTCAATCCCAGGAACCTGGGATCATGACCTGAGCTGAAGGCAGACGCTTAACTGACTGAACCACCCAGGCATCTCTCTCAAAGTCTTATTTCATTAATTCAACAAGTATTTATAGATCACCTATTAAATGCTGGGCACTATTTTAGGAGCTGTGGATATAGCAGTAAACAAAATAGATAAAACCTTTCTCTCATGGAGCTTACTTTCTGCTATAGGGAAAGTAAAACAAACAAGGAAACTACTTTGCACAAGAGACTGATTTAAAAAAAAAAAATTTATTTATTTATTTACTTACTTACTTCTGGTTGGGGAGAGAGAGGGAGAGGGAACAAGAGCACCTATGTGTGCAGGGGGAGGGGCAAGAGAAGCAGACTCTGACTGAGTGGGGAGATGGAGGTGGGGGTCGATGACACAACCCTGAGATCTCAATTCAACTGGAAATCAAGAGCTGGACACTCAACCTACTGAGCCACCCTGGCACCCTGAGAGACTGATATGTATATTTGTGTGTGTGTATGTGTATATATATATATTTTAAAGATTTCATTTATTTGAGAGAGAGAGCAAGAGAGAAAGTACTAGTAGGGTGAAGGGCAGAGGGAGAAGCAGACTTCCCAGTGAGCAGGGAGCCCAAGGCAGGGTGGATCCCAGGGACTCTGGCACCATGACCTGAGCGGAAGGCAGATGCCCAATCGACTGAGGTGCCCCAAGACTGATACTTTTTAATAGAGAAAAATAAAGGTGGGAAAAGGTAGGGTGTGTGTGTCTGTCAGGGGCAGGGGACAGGTACTATTTAAGAAGAGTGGTCAAGCACTGGCTAGGACTTCAAATGGAAATTTCTGGGGACTTCAAGAAAACTGTATTAGCACTGTGGGAAGAGAACCAATTATACTACTGTAGAGAAGACGGGATTCGGATGGTTACAATAAACTTTCTAATGTACTGAACCTTCTATCTAGGGAGCACTTGTATCTGTCAAACTGATTTTTATTGTTCATAAATCACAAATATAATTAATAATCACATTTTTAAAAGGGAGCGAACAGGCGAGGGGGGAGAGAATCCCGAGCAGGCTCCTCACCCAGAGCAGAGCCTGGGTGGGTGGGTGGGTGGGGTTCAATCTCACGACCCTGAGATCATGACCTGAGCTGAAACTAAGAGTCAGATGCTCAAATGACTGAGCGACCTAAGTGCCCCAATGATCACATTATTTTAAGAACACTTAAAACGGTGGGGCCAGGATTCAAAGCCCCCTCACTAATTAGCGGTAAAACCTTGGGCAAAGTACTTAACATCTCCAAGCCTCAGTTTCTCCAGCTGTAAAGTGGGAATATAACCACGTGGGGCTGATGTGAGGATGAATGAGACAGTGTACATTGTGGTCTAAGAACTATCTCCTCCCTATTGACCTCGTGCAAACGGAACTCTGATCCTAGTGTTGATACTGTGCAGCCCTATGTTCCAGGGAAAGCTGGAGGTACTTTAGATAAGGTTCTTTTCTCTTAGAAGGAAATAATGTCTTTCTGCCTCTGGATACTACTACACAAAAGATCATGAACTGTTTCAGCTCATCCATGACCATGAAGGGACAAAGCTGAGGATGACAGAAATCACCTTTTGAGGACAGGTAAGTGTCTAGATGGTCTATGATAACAATACTGAGTTGCTGGTCTAACTGACTAGAGAAGTTAGGACTTAATTTGTGATATTAAGAAATGTCCTCTTCTCTTGTAGGATGCTTTAGTGGCTCAGTTGGTTAAGGGTCTGCCTTTGGCTTGGGTCATGATCTCAGGGTCTTGGGATTGAGCCCTGCTTCATGCTCTGCGCTTAATGAGGAGTCTGCTTCTCCCTCTCCCTCCGTCCTTCCCCCCAGCTCATGCTCTTTCTCAAATAATAAATAAAATCTTAAAAAAGAATTAAAATAAAATTTTTCCTATTGGTTAAGCCATCTCAGTGGAGATTCTAAATATACTCTACAGAATATGATGTAAAATAGGTACAGTGCCTGGTGGTGGACTAAGCTCCTGATGAAGTGTTAGATGCTCCTGCTGTCATCCGCTCTAACAGTCACCTACATCTGAGATGGACCCAAAGAACCAATTAGAATGTGACTTGGCTAATTCTTTTTCTGTCCTAGTATATATAAGACAGTGTGGAAGATACTAAGTTGGAAGAGTAAGGGTAAAAACAAAACAAAAACAAAAGCTACTATGTATTTAATGAAATAATTAATTTTAACCTTAAAAGTGGTGATGAAGTACAGCACCAACATAATGAAACAACAGCAGAACTGTAAAAACAAAGATCACTGGGTGAGTGGCCTGGGGAGCTTCTGCACAAGAGAGGTTTTGAGCGGGGTCTTGAAAGACGAAGGTAAACCTGAAGGAACCTGCCTGTCAGGTTTGAGTAAAGAGTAGTAGCTGGAATCTCAAACAATGTTTAAAAACATGTTTAAAGTATCTTAAAAATACTTACTTGCTCCCATATTTTGCACTACTTGATCTTTTCTTCCTATACTTTTCATGAGGTTCATCTAGCTTCTCTATGATGCTTTTTATTTGCTGAATTGTCTTGAAGGTTGTTACAGAATCCTCGATTACAAAGTTAGAATAATCATCAGGCTCTTTCTGTGGTCCTTGGTAGACTGCTATAGTTCCACAAGCCTCTAAAAGGAGCAGTACAATATTTGATCAGAAATCTAAATTCCATAAACGTAACTTTCAGTATAATAAGAACTATTTGAGTGTCTCAAGCTAGGAAGACTTCCCCCTGGTAATGCACACATAACCCACATACTTTAATTTCATTAATTATGAACACATTTATGCAAAAACAGTATCTTCGTGAGTATCTACGAAAAACACCCCTTTGGGAGTTTATCAATGTCCACATAAGTAACATTTTGGTAAAACTATGCAATTACTTCAGGAATTGGTAATGAAGGATCATGGCTATATAAAAATATTCTAATAGTATATTTACCTTCCATTTTCTGCAGCTTAAGTAAACTGAGGGTAAAAAGGGAATAAATTCTTTCCGTTTCTCTGTCTTCATCAATATCTATTTGGATGTCTGCAGGGACCCCTCTATGGTAAAAATGAAATTAAAGACATTGAAACATTTCATTTTGTTAACATGTCAAAAACTTTTGATGACTTAAGATTAAAAAACAAAACCTCAGAACTTTGCAGAAGGAAACTCAGATATCTAGTCTCATTTGTCAATTTAATAAAATGGGGCCAAGAGAGGTCATTAGTGGAAATCTAATCCAAAATCCAATCTAAGATAAATCATTTTTGTAACACCTAAGCTTCATCACAAAAGCAATACATTTCTTCTTAAGTGCATAAGGGTACAATGGCTTTTCCATACAATTAGTAAGAGAATGTGAAGTCTTTCCTTGCTCAGGCTTGTGCCTCTACTTCGATGGTGCTCCCCACCAACCCCACTATTTTAAAAAAAATTTTTATTAACATATAATGTATTACTAGCTCCAAGGGTACAGGTCTGTGAATCACCAGATTTACACACTTCACAGCACTCACCATAGCACATACCCTCCCCAATGTCCATCACCCAACCACCCTCTCCCATCCCCCTCCCCCCAGCAACCCTCAGTTCGTTTTGTGAGATTAAGTCTTTTTATGCCAACCCCACTTTTTTTGACTTGTGTTAACCACTACTTATTTGAAAACAATTTCATCACTCCAAGAAGAAACCCAGTATCCATTAGCACTCCCCAAACCACCCTCCCTCCAGGCCATCACAACCACTAATCTACTGTCTATAAATTTACCTATTCTGAATACTTTATATCAAAGTCATCATATAGAGTATGGCCTCTGTTTCTGACTTCTTTCACTTAGTATGTTTTCAGGGTCCATCCACGTTGCAGCATGTATCAATACTTTATTCCATTTTATGGCTGATAATATTCCATTCTATTGATACACCATACTTAAAACACTGCTTTTTTTAATCAGAAAGAAACTTACGCAGTACATGGCTTGCAGCCAAGAGCGTTTTCACTAGTCTCCAGACAGCAGAGCCAATTTCCGTTGAGATACGCAGAGGGATGATAAAAGCTGAGCCTGTTCTGATTGCATCGGCTCACCCTGCAGAGTACGTCTATCCATTCATTAGCTTCTACACAATTATTTGCCTGGACATAGAGTGGTTTCTCCATATGTATTACTTGGAACATCTTCATATGCAATTAAGATAAAAAGTTAGAAACAGAGTCTAAAAAACCAACACAGTACAAACAGAAAAAGGTATATAAGAGAAATACAGTTTGCTTGGCTAGGTAACTGCAGCTCTGGTATCTTACAAATAGTTACTTTTCAAGTAAATTAGTTCCAAGGACAATCTGAGTCACATGGTACTAAGCAGTACAACAGAATGTAATTTTTAGAAGTCACACATGTCCAAAGAATGGACTATCATATAAATAGGAATAAAGGAAGGGAACTGTGGATGGAGGAAAAAATATGAGTAAGGACAAAGCAGTGGGAGAATACAGAGAAATGGGAAATCATCCCGATTGGTTTGAGTATACAGTATATAAGATTGCACAGATTGGCTAGGACTATAATATTACTAAAGATTTGAAAGGTCAGATTAGAGAAGTACTGAGAAAAGTACCTTTAACTTAATAGGCTAGGCAGACTATATAAAGCAACAACAACAATGTACTTTGTTACTTATATAAAAAAAAATTATTATTTTTTTAAGATTTTATTTATTTATTTGACAGAGATCACAAGTAGGCAGAGAAGCAGGCAGAGAGAGAGAGAGCCCAATGTGGGGCTTGATTCCAGTACCCTGGGATCATGACCCAAGCCGAAGGCAGAAGCTTTAACCCACTGAGCCGCCCAGGCGCCCCTAAAACATTTTCTTTAAAAAATTTTTTAATTGAGTATAGTGAACACACAATGTTACATTAGTTTCAGGAAAAATAATGGACAATTTTAAGAAAATTCTAGTCAAAGACGAAAATATTAATGATTAATGGCAAATACAAAATCTTGAACATTTTCAATCAAGGAATATGTGTAATTTAAAAAGGTTTAAGTGATTATTCATGTAACTTACATTTTTCTTATTGAAAGAGCTCTCTTCCAGTTTTTCTACAGCAAGAATGTTTTTCACTGGAATTGTGTAAATTGCATCTTTGCCTAAATAATAAAAGAAGTAGAACA
Source organism: Mustela erminea (assembly GCF_009829155.1). NCBI lineage: Eukaryota > Metazoa > Chordata > Mammalia > Carnivora > Mustelidae > Mustela > Mustela erminea. The sequence continues at coordinate 152,335,945 of NC_045614.1, forward strand.
AAATTAAAATGATTTCCATAAGAATTATAAGAGATTAATTCTGTAAGGTTTAAGCCATCCTCTTCACAGCAAGAATATAAGTAACCTAAAGATTTCCAAATGATATACATGAAAGTATTCTTTGTTTTAAGGAACTGATGAATTTTGCTTGTTTTTTATAAGTTACTTTCTCTTCACCTTTTTCAATATAAAATTTAAAACATTTTTAAGGAAAAAAAAACATTTTTAAGGAAAAATGTGAGAATAAATTTGATCTTGATGTAGAAAATTAAAATGCTGTATTTTGTAACAATTATATGGGAACTATAAAAATACCATACTTAGTAGTAGAGGCCTGGTCAATTACGTACCTTGCCCAGATACGTAATTTTCTTTGAGGGAGTTCTCTCACGTTAATGGGTGAATCAGACTGCTAAGCAGATTTTTCTGTTTTAACAGTCTAATACTTAAAGGACTAACCCTGAAAACAATGATTCTAATTTGAAAAACTGTTTATTACTATCATATACTAGGTGGTCAGATGACTAGAACTACCAAATTTACTCTTAAGAAATATAGGGAACAAGAGTAAAAACTTTATTTGGTAAAGTGAATCCTTTACACCTAATTTAGAAATTTGAGTTTGCCTTTTAAAGGAACTCCATTATAATATGGCATGACGATATGATGCATTTCGATTTACAATTTACCTGAGAATATACTGTATCTCATATAGTCATAGAAACTAAAAGCAAATATAATTATGGCTTTTCCTTGTCATTTGTAATGTTCTTAGAAAAACTGAAGCTTTGCTTTAATCCTCCCACTGTTTAATGACCTGTATTTGAAGTGCAGCAAGTTAAGAATTTTACATTCATACCGGTCCATGGGTTCATATACAGCTTTCTGGTCAAGGAAAATTACTTGGTTAAGAAATGTTTTGGGTCTTGAACAGAGAGGTTAACCTAAAATATCTATTAAGTCCAGCTGCTGGTATAAAATCTAAAATTTGTGTAATTCAAGCAGATGTGATGTATAATTTTTTAGAAAAAATAAATTGACTTAATTCAACTATCATACATTTAATGTCTAGTATATACCAGAGAGTCTTCTAACCACCTGAGATACAGCAGTAAACAAAAAATATAAGGCCCCTAATGAAGTCTGCATTTAGGTCTGGAAAGACTTACAAAAGACAAGTATTAGGTAGAGATAAATGCTATAATGAAAATAACCTAAGGTGATAGAAAGTAGCTGGGAAGTTACTTTAAACTGGATGGTTAGGGAAAAACTTTTCTCAGGAAACAACATTAAATCTACAAATACAAATCCTAAGTGAATAAGAAAATAAGAAAAGACTATCAGCAGTCTCCTGGAGGCAGACAAGATCAAATTTATGGCATTGGTGGGGGAGTGGGGGAGGAGAGTAAACTGAAGGAAGCCACAGCCCAAATTACGTGTAGGAAAAGACATCTGCAGAAGTGGGAGTAGTCAGAAGAGAGCTTCAAGCCAGAGTCACTGGACACAGAAAGCTGGGTATTGGGGACACAAGGACACACACACTCAGACATACATCAGGATGATTAACAGGTAAGCTGCATCTGGAAGAGCTCCCCCTCCCTTAGCTTGTACTAAGCAGCAGTCAACAGAGGTTTATATCCCAGGCTAAGCAGTAATGTTCCTACTGGGGTTGCAGAGCAGTGCCATGTCACAGGTATTTGCTATCCCTCGGGAGGGAAGGAAAACAGCCACACCAGAAGACAAGAAGCAGCCTTGCCCCTCAGCAGTTTGTCCTGTACCTCCCTCCCTCACAATCACTGGCAGTGAGCTACTGAACACTCAAGCAGGTGAACAGACTGTAAAAACACAAAGATGAACAAATCACCAAAAAGATCACCAAATGATGAGAGAAACCAGCACCCTGAAAGAGGGACACAGATAAAACAAAGAGAATAACATCTGAGGAAATGAGGGATACAATAAAGTACCTCTGGGTACTGATCTACATGGAGTAGCACCACAGAGATTCCAGAGAATTTGGTAGTTTTGCAGGAATTTCTATCTTTAGATTTGTTTAATACACAATCACATACCCTAGAACTGCTTTATTTGTTCATTCTGGGCAAGTTATAACATAACATATGTAGAGAAAGTATATTGCTCCCAGGCATATGTCAAAAGAGTTAACTTCACAGTTACTAGTGTTAACTGAAACGAATTACAAGGTGATTACTAAAATAGAAGACTTTACTGATGACTCTACAAAAATACTGTAAAAAAGGAGAAAGAAACAAAAGGACAAAGAAACAAAGTTTAAAAAGTTAAGAGCCATGATGGACGGATGTATCAGTTTTAGTACCTAATAAGAATTCCAGAAACAGAACAGGGTGTTCAGGAGAAAATTACCCATGAAAATGTCCCAGAGATTAAAAACAAACAAACAAACAAACAAAAACAACAACAACAAAAAACCCTCCAGCCTGAAAGAATCCAACAAGTGCTGAGCAGCATGGAAGGAAAAAGTCCATAATCTCACACTGGGCAGTAAAATATTAGAACTTGAAGGCTAAAGAAATTCTTAGAGTTACTAGGGAGAAGAATCAAGACACAATCAGCCTGACATCAAAATTTTCACCAGCAACAATGGAAACCAGCAAACCACGGAGCAGTATCTTCAAAGTTCTCAGGGAAAGTGATTTTAAATCTAGCCTATCATTCAAGAGTAAGGGTAAAATAGACTTTTAAAAAATTATGCATGGACTCAGAAAATTTATCAGCCATAAGCCTACTGAAATAATTCCTTGAGGAAAGCACTCTTGCAAAATAAATAATAAATGCAGGAAAAGGCAAATATGTAAGAAATAGCGCTGGGCAAAAAAATCAGCAAAACTGACAAAATGGATAGAAAATTATGAAAGTATAATGTAAAAAAGGCAAAAGAAAAAGAGAAAATAGTCTTACAGAGCCACATGACTTCATTAGGGAGATGCCTGGGAAAATAACATATTGAAAGCATCCTATTATTCTTTTCCTAATTGAATGGAGACTTTGATTAACTGCAGACATTAAGATAAACATACAACAAATGTATTGTTGTTCTCCTGTATGCAATTTGTCCTCTGTTCTTCTGCTTTTGAGATTTTCTGTATTTCTCTGGTTTAATTACTGTATGTCTAAGTGTGATTTTCATTGTATTTATCACACTTGGAGTTCACTGACCTTCTTAGATCTGTAAAATAATGCTTTTCACCACATTTGAGGCCATTATTTAAGTATTTTTTCTGCTTTCTCTACTCTCCTTCTGACACCAACCATGTTAGACTGTCTGATATTGTTCCAAAAGCCACTAAGGTTCTATTGTTTTTTCCTTTTTCTTTTTTTTTTTTCTCTCCATCTTTTTTCTCTGTGTTTCCAGACTGGATAATTTCTACTAATCTACATTCAAGTTCCCTGAACTTCTCTTTACTATTTCAACTGAAATACTGCACTTCTAGATTTCCATTTGATTCCTTTTAGTAGGTTTTTTTTTTTCCAGCATAACAGTATTCCTTGTTTTTGCACCACACCCAGTGCTCCATGCAATCCGTGCCCTAATACACACCACCTGGTTCCCCCAACCTCCTACCCCCGCCACTTCAAACCCCTCAGATTGTTTTTCAGAATCTATAGTCTCTCATGGTTCACCTCCCCTTCCAATTTCCCCCAGCTCCCTTCTCCTCTCTAACTCCCCTTGTCCTCTATGTTATTTGTTATGCTCCACAAATAAGTGAAACCATATGATAATTGACTCTCTCTGCTTGACTTATTTTACTCAGCATAACCTCTTCCAGTCCCATCCATGTTGCTACAAAAGTTGGGTATTCATCCTTTCTGATAGTTTCTAATGTTTCTTTTACTGAAATCCTTCTTTACTCAGGACTGTTTGTAACATTAAGTGCCTGAAGTACTTGTAATACCTTTAAAATTCATGTCTGCAATTCCAACATGAAAATTACATAGGGGTCTACTTCTACTGACTACTTTTTCTCTTGACTATGTGTCTTGTTTTATTGTTTCTGCTCAAACTTGTTAATGTTTCATTGTTTACTGGACATAATAAATGACATTATGTAGAGCCTGGATTCAGTTACCTTACCTTAAACAGTTATATTAATTGGTCACTCTGAGACCTGGCTTTATACTTTATTCTTAATCTTAGAACAGCCTTTACTGCTGAGCCACTGCCTTTTTGCTATTTCAATGAAAACCCCAGCGTGTTCATTAAGCCCTTCTAAAATTCCAAAATGTTTCTTCTGGGTAGAAAAGAAACTGAAATTTCTGTTCACCATTTTAAATCCTTCCTATTACTGCTTTTCAGCAGCTTCTTTGAAATTCCCTTGCATAAGCAGTTGAAGAAGTCAGCCAAGGATTTCTGGGGAGTTCATATACAGACTGGAAGGCTCATCCTCTTTTTCCTCAACTTCTACCTCCTCTGGCAGCCTTGAACTATATCTTCTAACACCTCAAGCCAGTAAAACTGTGGCTTCCTCCTTAAATTTCAGCCATCTCACACTGTACAGGCTAGGAGTGCCTCAGAGAGAGAAAAGGTATATAGTAATATATTCCAACATGTTTCCCATTTTTGAGGGTCAAATCCTTCAGAGTTGTCTTTTATATTCTTCCAAGTTAACTGTTTTCTATGAAAGAATTAGTTTAATACCAACATACTTCATTTTATTGTGTTGCTTTATTGCACTTCACAGATACTATGGTTTTTATAAATTGAAGGTCTGTGGCAATCCTGCATCAAGCAAGTCTACTGGTACCATTTTTCCAGCAGCATTTGCTCTTTTCGTGTCTGCGTCACATTTTGGTAATTCTCCTAATATTTCAAACCTTCCCGTTATTATTGTATTTGTTATGGTAATCAGTGATCTTTTATATTACTATTGTAATTCTTCTAGGGTGCCTTGGACTATGCCCATATAAGACAGCAAACCCAACTGATAAATGTTATGCGTGTTCTGAATGTTACACCAACCAGCCATTCTCCCACGTGTCTCCCTACTCCTTGGTCCTCCCCTGTTCTCTGAGACACAATACTGTAATCAGGCTAATTAATAACCCTACAATGGAATCTATTCTTGTGAAGACTGGTGAAATGATAAACAAAGACTTAGAATATTATCTAAACTTAATTGATAAAGCAATGCCCCTTGGAACAATTTGTTACTTAAACTATAACCCCTGGAGGATTTTACTAGTTGCCAAGCACATTTAGATATGGCCTTAAGAAAAACATATACTGGCAACAGGTCTTGGGAGAAGGACAATACACGACAGTAAAGCTGGGCAGCTGGGGATGCCTGGCTCGCTCAGAGCGGAACTCCGCCTCTTCACAGAAGCCAGGCAGCCGGGAATGCCCGGCCAGCCCAGGGCAAAACGCCACCCGCTTCAGGGAAGCCTGAAGCCGAGCACCGGGGAACGCTGGGTCAGCTCAAGGTGGAACGAAATACAGCCTGCTTCCCTTTTCCGTTATCGCTCCTTTCTCTTCCCAGAAGCGCCCGTTGATTTTTAGATGAGTCCTTTGAATGTGCTTGGTTAACTATAAACTTTATCCTCCTTACTTGTCCTCAAGATGTGTGACTAACGTTTGACCTTCATCGGTCCTTCTGTTGGCTATTGTTTCTATCCAATAAAAGTGAGACTGTGGAGTTGCTTGTGGCAGCAGTCTTTTCGACTGTTGTCCCCTGCTCCCAGTCTCTTGCAGCTGGCTTGTTTGTGCCAATTCTTCTCCCATTGCCGACTGGAAGTGGCAAAGTGTTCAAGTCAAAGGGAGAGTTGTACATCTCACTTTAAATCAAAAGCTAGAAATTACTAAGCTTAGTGAGGAAGGAATGCTGAAAGCCAAGATACACCGAAAGCTAGGCTGCATGAGAAAAGTTTGAAGCTAGCAGAAAGGGCAGCAGTCTTTTCGACTGTTGTCCCCTGCTCCCAGTCTCTTGAAGCTAGCAGAAAAAGAAGGAAAGAAGCTGTCTCCGTAACACAAAAGTACAGAGTGAAGCAGCAAGTGCTAATGTAGAAGCTGCAGCAAGTTATTCAGAAGATCTAGCTAAGATAACTGAGAAAGGTAGCAAGACTAAACAACAGATATTCCATGTACATTGCAAGAAGATGTCATCTAGGACTTTCACAGCTAGAAAGAAGTCAATACCTGGCTTCAAGGCTTCAAAGTCTCAAAAGACAGGCTCTCTTGTTAGGAACAAATGTAGCCAATGCTTATTTACCATTCTAAAAATCTTAGGGCCCTTAAAAATTATGCTGAATCTACTCTGCCTTGCTAACTAGAACAAAGCCTGGATGATAGCACATCGGTTTACAACATAGTATAGCATATATTTCAGACTTACTGCTCAGGAAAAGACATTCCTTTCAAAATATTAAGGCTCCTAACAATGCACCTGGTCACCCAAGTGCTCTGCTGAGGATATACAATGAGATTAATTTCATGCCTGCTAATACAACTCCATTCTGTAGCCCATGGATCAAGGAGGAATTCGGACTTTTAAGTCTTAATACTTAACATTTCTTAAGGCTATGGCTGCCACAGATGGTGGTTCCTCTGATGGATCTGAGCAACATAAATTGTAACCTTCTGGAAAGGATTTACCATTCTAGATGCCATTAAGAACATTTGTGATTTGTAAGAAGAGGTCAAAATATCAACATTAACAGGAGTTTGGAAGAAAGGTGATTCCAGCCCTCACTGAAAACTTTGAAAGGTTTAAGACCTCAATGCAGGAAGTAACTACAGATGTGCTGGAAGGAATATGAGAACTAGAGTTAGAAGTGGAGCCTGAAGATGTGATTGACCTGCTGTAATTTCAAGATAAAACTTCAATGGATGAGGAGTCTTATTACAGATGAGCAAAGAAAGTAGCTTCTTGAAATGGAATCTATTCTTGTGAAGACGCTGTGAAGACTGGTGAAATGATAAACCAAGACTTAATTGATAAAGCAATGGAAGAGTTTGAGAGGAATGACTCCAATTTTGAAAGAAGTTCTACTGTCTGTAAAATGCTATCAAAGAGCATCACATACTCTTGAAAAATCATTCATGAAAGAAGAGTCATTGATGTGGCAAATTTCACAGTTGTCTTATTTTATGAAATTGCCACAGCTACCCAACCTTCAGTAATCACCACCCTGAGTAGCCAGCAGCCAAATAACAAGTCAAGACCCTCCACCAGCAAAAAGATTACAACTTGCTGATAACTCAGAAGATTGTTCACATTTTTTTTTAGCAATAAAGTATTTTAAATTAAGGTATGTACATTGTCTTTTTTAGACATAATGCTATTACACACTTAATAGATAGCAGTAGAGCATAAAGATAATTTTTATACACACCGGGAAGCCAAAAAATTCATTTGATTCACCTTACTGTTAATTACCTTTACTGCTATGGTCTGGAACCAAACCCACCAAATCTCTGGGTTATGGCTAAACAAGTTCCTTCACTATAGAGAACGCATGGGTCTGTTTTCAAAAAGGCAACTTCAACACTGTAGTTGTGTAAGCTCAAATCCTTGGAGTTACCCTTGCCTTGCCTTTCTCTCACTCTTGGTATCTGATCCTTTAGCAAAACACCTGAGTACTATCTTTAAAAAAGATCCAGAACATGAAGGGTGCCTCTTGATTCAGAATACTAGCGTCCAGTAAGAGGCAGAGCAAAAGACCCAATCAATGGTTTAGAGCCATTTATAGAAAATCTGGGAGACATGCTTTCAGACACCAAAGTCACACAGCAAATGTAGCAAGAGATTTAACTAGGAGTCTTGGCTATCCAGGAACAGCAAGGAAACAGGAAGTAAGCAAAACATCTGCTTAAACAGAGAATCCAAAGCCCATGCATTTCCTCCATAGAGGAAAGTCGTTAAGTCTTACATAAGAGCATCTTAATGTACAATTTTAACAAACACAATACCTGTATCCTCATTCACAGTATATTTTAGTAAAATATTGAGCTGGGTGATGAAGGTGGGTGTGAGATGTTACATTATGGTTCGCTGACAGCACAAGAAATTTAATGTAACAGCCTGCATATAAAGGGGATAGAGAAAAACTGTATAAAGCAAACACAGGAACATAAAAGCACAGCAGTCCAAGGCATTTAGCTGGGGAGTAAACAGCTGCACATACCCATAAGCAGCCCTGAAAACACCACTAAACCAAAGCACTACATAATAAGTAATATTATCAATGACAACCCCAAGTCATCTAGAAAATGGTAACTTACGTTCAATGAATTCTTTTTTAGAAGGCAGGGAAGCATGTAATACATTTTGGAAAAATCCATCAAAATAGTTAAAACAAAAACCATGGATGCTTAAAACTGTAGGCTTTGATAAGTAATCCTGAAACTTCATATAATAGAGCTTATTCCTCCAATGTCATTCCAGTAGGTTAAATTCCTTAAGGCCTGAAAACAATGTAATTTCTAATGTGCCTTTTTTATACTTAGAGCAGCCTAATCACTCTATAGAATTTTATCCTCATAAGATCACTAGCTAAAACAGAGGTTCTTAAAAACCACTAAAGAACTTTGGATCTACAAACTCACTGAAATTACATGCAAAATTTTGTGTCTAGTTTGAATGTACACTTTTCTGGAGGAAAAAGGCCTGAGCTATCACCTGATTCTTGATTCTGATTCTAAAGCCAAAAAAGACTTTAGAATACTAGTTTGGATTAGAAAATACTTTAAATGAGGAAAAAACAGCTAATTTATTCATGGAGAATGACTAATTTATATTTTATTTCAAGGTACTATGAATGTCAATATAATTAGTATATTATGACAGCTACTTTTTTAAAGCTGCTATATATGTGAAAGCATTTATATAGTGTTCAATATAAGCTATGACTTCTAAAATACTCAAAATATATTTAGCTTAAAAAATGCTTGCCTGGAAGGTGAAGTATGTAGCTTATGTTCTTTTGTCATCTGACTACATAACAAATTATCCGGATGCCTAAAAATAAAATGACTTTGATTTCTTATATCTTACTAATACACTTGGCTATATGCAGTCATTTTGGTAGAGCCATAATAAAGAATTATGAAACAATTTTTCTTCTCACTCTACTCTTCAAAAATGTCCACTGAAACATTCTACTTAGTTGAATCTACATTCTCTTGAAAGCACCCAATGACTGGTGTTTGCTATCATTTCAGAATTTACAGCAGAAGCTCTCTTTAGCAGATCTTTACCTAACAGAGCTAATGGATTAACTGAGGCTCTCCATGTACACTGTAAAACATAACAAATGATGCTCATGGGATGCAGAATGCTTGTGGTTACTAGGCTTCTATCTGTTAAGACTGCCTCCTTCTGTTTCCGTTGGCTAGGCTTGTTTTGTTTACCAACTCCACTGGGTTTGTTCCCAAACCTATTTATGCAATTTTTCCATGTTATAATAACTTATTTAAATATATGTAAAGTGACAAAATAAATGCCCCCCATTAAGAGGTTTACTATTTATCTGAAAATCAGGTGAGTGTTTTGAGAAGCTTCAAAAGAGGAGATCCATACCCATATAAATAAAGTTGATTTATATGGGGGTGAGACATCTATAAAAGTTTAGGGGTGACTACCATGAAATCTAGTTGGATTCTGTATTGGAATTGCTTTTCAAGTATTTAAGTTCTAGATTCACTTTGGAGAAATCAACCAGAAAATTGATGCATTATGGGTATATTTGCACAAGAAAGACAAAGGGTAATAAATCCAATTGATAGATCCATATTCAAAGAAAAGATCTTGATTATCAAAAGATTAGTAAATAAATATATAAATATTTAAGATACATATGTACCTTTTTGTCTGTTTTTAAATGATTTTTGCTTTAAGGGAACATCTTTGTGTCCTGATCATTGTGAATGTAAGGGATTCTACTAAATGTGATTCATGATGTAGTTATTATATTCTTGTTAAGATACCAGAAGGAGCTAATGGCCTTCTGTGGATCATGCTTTACCCCAAAGGAATAAACTTAAAATATGGGCATTTTAAGCAGCGTGTCAGTCCACTGAGGGACAAAATGTGCCTTTCTAAATCCCTCAAATCACACTGTAGGAAGATGGCTTTCTTCATCCGAACAACCCCCTGTGCTTTCTCAGGAGGCAAATCATTAAAATTTCCATCTTGAAGACAGCTTGGCCAAAAGTCTAGAATGAATCTGATAACTATATAGGAATCAAAATCTATGGTATGACTACGGGAATTTTTAGCTGATGCTATCCAGCAAATCACTGAAATACTCTAATTTATTAGATACGGATTCTTACCAATTTGGCTCTGAGAGTTAAAAGAAACTCCCAAGTTCTAGGTAACTGGAATTTACCAAGGATTTTTTAGAAAACAGAGCATGTGTGAGGGGAAAAAATGGAATTTACATGGTGTCGCCTGCCAGGTATTTACTGTATCCTTAATGTGTGTGCATCACTGTGAGAAACTATACACTGCAGTAATTATTGGTGAAAAGCTTGGCCAGAATTATACTAAGCAGCAAAAAAAAAAAAAAAAAGAAAAAAAAAGAAAAAAAAAGCCATCTTCACCGAAAATAAGGAAAAAGCCCCAAAATAAAGCATAAACACAACTACCTGGCTGTTTGTGGTAGGTGAGCTCTCTGCTTGTTAAGCAGAACCACCGTTTCTTGAAATTCTTTTTCCCAATCCGAGTTCTTCCCTGAGCTCTTTTATACATCTCACTGCCAAAACAACAGATAGGAAAATTTAGTTACAAATATTAAAATAGTTCATCCACAACAAAAACTGTTCTTTGACATGAAAGGCCATGTAAGATCATATTAAGTATATGAAAATGTCTTTGTTATCTATAACTTCTGTATTTATTTTGGTCATGCTAAGGGAATAAAGTCTTAATTTAATACTTATAATTGTGCTATTCAGAACTGAAAGGACCAAACTTTAACTGAAGTTCCCCTTTAACTTCCAATGATAACACTGCTTCAAGACTGAAGAGTGCTGTTACTTTTTCAAAGTATTCTAATATCCATAATCTCATTACAGTTACAAAACTACTCCAGGACCACATGAACAAGGAATCATTCCCATGTGGCATAAAGTTCATACGACAGTGTGACCTACCTAATCGATGTTACTTAAGCAGTTCTAATACAGAACAAACCCCAGATTTCCTCACTTCCAGACCCATGCTTTTTGTACTCACATCACATCTACACTGACATGACTTTAATCTCTAAATTCATGAAATTACCCTTCTTTCAGGTGCACAGGCTCACTCGTACCACTGGATTCTTTAGTTTCAGTAGATGAAATTTCATCCAAGAACTAAATAGAGAAATGGGCAAAAATTACACTTTGTGATAACATACATCAAAAATTCAGTTTATCTTCAATATATAAAGTTCTTTAAAGAATACATGTAATTATAACTTATAAAGCAAAACACATATTTAATTGTAGAGGAAGTCCTAAATTACACACTGGATAGGTGTTCTAAAGAGTTTATTCTCAAGTCACTTAAAACCCAGAATATGTTTCCCTAAAAAATAGCTCAATCTACAGTCCTTAAACTACCATTCTGAAATCTATAAAGTTCTGAATAAAAAGAGTTGTTTTGCTTTTTGATTGACAGTAAACTCATCTGGGAGCACAACTTAATTTGAACTATCAAAGGCTATCTATAGTCTGTATTTATCTTACTTAGTGTGAATATTTATACATTGTACTCTCTGTGTTTGATTATGGTGTGTTACCTCGGGCCCCATGGGGGTGTAATAGGTATAACAGCACAGACCTATTATCTTTTAAAACTGAAAAACTGAATTCTGAAATATTTCTGGTCCCAAAGATTTTAGATAAAGGACTGTGAACCTATATTATATGTCAGAATCACCAAATTATGGCTTAGTGGCCAAATTCAACCTGCAGCCTGCTTTTTTTGCAAGGCCTGTGAGTTAAGAACAGTTTTTCTATCTTTAAAGGGCTGCAAGAACAAAAACAAAGAAGAATATGGGAAAGACCCTATGTGGCCAGAAAAGCCTAAAATATTTATTCACTGGCCTTTCACAGAAAGATTTTGCTGAATTCTATTATGTATGACTGACTGCAGCCCTGAGAGATAGTACTTCATGATTATGACTGAAATGTAATTGGGTTCTCTGGAAGAAAGTGGAAATCTAATCACCATTTATAAACTTCCTAGGGAGAATGGGAAGATGGTGGCTCAAGAAAATTTGGAGTAGCCATCTCTAGCATTGGAAAGCCACACCTGTGAAGAGCAGTTAGCTTCATGAACATGCTACCTTGACTGGTCAAGAGCTTCCTGGCACATGGCTGTCTCTTCACAGGAAAGAGAAATTAGTATTTCAAGGAACAATTCTTGTTCTTAGAGAGGAATTCTATTTTGTCCCATAAATGAACTGCCTCTTTGTCTAGCCCTTGCTTTTTCCTTTATACTTTTCTATGTTGTCCCACTTGGGACTAAGAAAAAAAAAAGTACATTCAAATAGCGAAGACACTGAGGCACAAAGGCACAAGTACCTAATCTAAAGTAGAATTCACGTGGAGTCATATTGTCTCAAGACTGGCTTAAGACTGCCCACTAGAAGCTACACTACGTGTTTCCTTCTAGCACCTAAGAAAGAAATCTTGGTTAAGTGCAGGATTAAGAACAAAGTTTCTTTTGCATTATATTATATATGGTGATACAGAATAGGTATATGTATATAAGGGAACTAAATGGGGCGCCTGGGTGGCTGAGTCAGTTAAGCGCCTGACTCTTGATTTTGGCCCAGGTCATAATCTCAGAATTGTGAGGTAGAACTCCTGCTTAAGATTCTCTCTCTCCGGGGCACCTGGGTGGCTCAGTGGGTTAAAGCCTCTGCCTTCCACTCGGGTCATGATCCCAGGGTCCTGGGACTGAGCCCCCCATCGGGCTCTCTGCTTGGCAGGGAGCCTGCTTCCTCCTCTCTCTCTGCCTGCCTCTTTACCTACTTGTGATCTCTGTCTGTCAAATAAATAAATAAAAATCTTTAAAAAAAAAATAAGAAAAAGATTCTCTCTCTCTCTTCCTCTACCCCTCCCCCAACTCTCTCTTTGCTCTCTCCCAAATAAATAAAAATCTTAAAAAAAAAAAAAAAAAAGTACACAACCAACAGACATTTCTGCAAAGATATCCAGATGGCCAAAAGACACATGAAAAAGTGCTCCATATCACTCAGCATCAGGGAAATACAAATCAAAACCACAGTGTGATACCACCTCATGCCAGTCAGAATGGCTCAAGTTAACAAGAAACAACAGATGTTGGCAAGGATGTGGAGAAAGGGGAAGCTCTCCTATACTGTTGGTGGGAATGCAAACTGGTGCAGCCACTCTGGAAATCAGTAGAGGTTCCTCAAAAAGTCAAAAATAAAGCTACCCTATGACCCAGCAGTTGTACTACTGGGTATTTACCCTAAAGATACAAATGTAGTGATCTGAAGAGGCACATGCACCCCAATGTTTATAGCAGCAATGTTCATAATAGTCAAACTATGGAAAGAACATAGATGTCCATCAACAGATGAATGGATAAAGAAGATGTGGTGTATATACACACACATATATATACACAGTGGAATACTATGCAGCCATCAAAACCCTGAAATCTTGTCATTTGCAACTTTTTTGATGTGTTTAGAACTAGAGGGTATTATGCTAAGTGAAATAAGTCAATCAGAGAAAGACAATTATCATATGATCTCTCTGATATGAGGAATTTGAGAGGCAGGGCAGGGAGTTGTGGTGGGTAAGGAGGGAAAAAAAAAAGAAAGAAGATGGGATCAGGAGAGAGATGAACCGTAAGAGACTCTTAATCTCAGGAAACAAACTGAGGGTTGCTGGGGGGCTGGGGGTAGGGATGGGGTGGCTGGGTTATGGACACTGGGGAGGGTATGTGCTATGGTAAGTGTTGTGCACTGTGTAAGACCGATGATTCACAGACCTGTACCCCTGAAACAAATAATACATTGTATGTTAATTAAAAAATAATAAAAAAATATTTTAAAAGCATACAAAGGAACTAAACAAGTGTCCTATCACACAGGATGGACCAGTTCTTATAGATGGACCATCCACTAATGGCGGGTAAGAGACATACTTGAATATTTTATTTCTTAGTGTTTGCCTGAAGGCACTGATTTATTTGAAAATTATTTATCATTTATTTATAATTACTGGATTTATCATCTGTTATATTTATAAGGAACTATGGGGTAAATACAATTATATAAAGTGAAAGAAAGAAGGGCGCCTGGGTGGCTCAGTGGGTTAAAGCCTCTGCCTTCGGCTCAGGTCATGATCTCAGGGTCCTTGGGATCAAGCCCCACATTGGGCTCTCTGCTCACAGGGAGCCTGCTTCCTCCTCCCTCTCTCTGCCTGCCTCTCTCTGTCTGTCAAATAAATAAATAAAATCTTAAAAAAAAAAAAAAAAGGAAAGAAAACATAAAAATTAAGATGAACTTTATGGAGGGTGAATATAGGTCCCAATTTGCTCAGGGCCATCCCTGTCTATAGCTGTGGTCCCAACATTATCAATAGTACTCATTTTCACTCTTTAAAGTACCCAGGTTTGGACACTAAATTCTATGGTCACTCTGTTAATAGAACTATCCATGTTGCCCTTCCTAAAGTCTATGGGAACAGTACACCAATACAAAATGAGAAACTGGAATTCATAGGCTTTTGCAGTTTCTAGCAATGTACATATCCAGACTTAGCTAGCAAACAATAAAGAAAACTCTCAGATTAGGACAAAATATCCTATCCTAGTTTAGGTGTCTAGATCCACATCTAAAACAAGAAATGTAGTATGGTGATAGCCCATGAGAATGTGAATAGCTGACACAGGACAGATCAGGAACAGGCTCAACTCCTGGCACTCTTAAGTATTTCCTTCACTGACATTATCAACTCTACACATTCTGATAGGAAAAAAAAAAAAAAATCAGCAGCTCCCATAGCCTAGGTCATAAAAAAAATGGCAAAACAACCCTCAAACAAAAGATAGTACATTATAATCTTGCCAATAAAAGTCTGCCTACACTGTCCCACAAATGTTTCAACAATGTCCTACAAATAAAAGGGCAGCTTTTCCCTTGCCTATTCTTTTTAAAGTCTTTCTCCTCAAAAGCCTTCAGTGGTTGCCTAAAAAGATTTTAGTTGAAATTGCACTATTCTAAATGAAAAATATTCCAACTGGCTTTTAAAAAAAATCACCCTTTTCCATTTATTGAATTCCTGTAAGAATTCTAAGCACACACACAAAAAGTACAGATATATACTTCAACAAAAATATACTCTTGGCAGTTAACTGTGAATCAGTCATGATACAGAAATTGAGTAAAATCTTTAAAATTTGGCCTTGCTAATTTTGATTCATTAAATCAGAATTATGATAAAATACAATACAGTATTTCTTCAAGCTAAATTTAGGTGTACTTCAAAGTAACTTTACGAATTTTAGCATTTTATAATAAAACTACATTTTGTTTAGAATGATTCAGAATTAAAGACACAAGATATTAAAGATCTTTTCAAAACATTCCTGATTTCTAAGTATAGCAATTTTTGTATGTTATAGGCCTTGTGTTAGGCTATTATATACTGTGGTCTTTTGTGCATTTACAATACATTTTAATTTACAGTAACTTTCCTCAAGTTACTACTACAGCTTATATAGTTTATAAACTATTCAATAATTCATGTATTTTTTTACTATGACAAGTACCCACTACGTATCAGGGACCATTCTAAGACTTTACCCTCCTTAGACCAGAGGTCCTTAATCAGAAAACAATTTTATTCCTCAGGGAACACCTGGCAGTGTTTACAGACATTTTTGGTTATCAAAACTTGAGGCATCCTACTGGCATCTAATTGGTAGAGGCCAAGGATGCTGCTAAACATCCTATAACGTACAAGGATAATTTTTGATTGTGAGGGGCCCCAATCAAAAATTATCTGACCCAATTGTCCATACTGCTGCTGTCAAGAAACCCTTACTCTAGCTATTTGTCACCTGTGTTACTAAGACAATGGCAAACAGCAGCTGTTGTTGAACATTTAGGTATTTCTACAGCTAAAAATCCCACAGTTTTGTATGGTAGAAGAAAGGAAGAAAAAGACAGCTTCTTTGTATCCGATGTACAATTTAAACATTACTTTTTAAAAACTGAGACTTGACTTCTAGGAGTAACATGAAATGCTAACATTTCCCCAATGCTATATGATAAGAAATGTTAATTTTCCAGAGTAAAACAATCATACCTTTTTAACTGCTATAATATATCCTTCTTCTTGAAACATTTTGAAAAATTCACACATGAATGTCTCTTTGAAACTTGACTAGGAGAAAAAAAAAACCACACAGAATTTATATATGTTAAATAGAGAACTAAGATTATAATGAACTGCATTTCTAAGCTGAGGATTAAGGCCTTAAAGGATTCACTCATGTATTTCAAGAGAATTATAGGCTTTGGAGTAGGATTTCTTTCAACAACTGTTAGATGATTATGGCACAGATTCATAGACAGTTCTTAGATCTGTTCACCAGACTCTCTCCTCTGCTCAGTTTATTCTATTATTTTACAAATTTAAATGCTTGCTAATTCATTTTTGATTTTGATATAAATAATAATCCCATTTTAGGTTAATGTAAATTACATTTTTAAATGAAAGTAACATTTTCCAAAACAAAAAAATTAAAAGATTGACTATATTTTATGCAAATATCTTTAGTTAGATGTATTTGTTCAAATAAAACATCATAACAGGTAACTAAGAGACAAGAGCTATCTAGAAGATGACTACTGCATATGTATATGCATATTTTTGGTTTTGCTTTGTTTTTTAATTTGGAAGGGAATAAGTGAGAGAGAAGGGATCCTAAGGTATAACAAGATTTAGAAGTGTGAATACAAAGCAAAAGATATAAAGACTTACCTTGCTTTTGGACAGACTCCCCCAGCTTCCCAAAGTTTGAATGGTTTTTGAGATGAGGGTTAATGTTCTAACTGTCTGTGGATCCTAAAGAATTTAAAAAAGACAGAATTTCTGTTAAATTTTTAAGAAACAGAATTTGTGTAAGAGGTAGAAGAGAGTGAATAGGCTACATTACTTTAATACAGTGATTCAAAAATGTTCATTCAAACTCTAGTTTATGATGGGCAGAACTCACCAGACTAAGGAATTTAAGAGACTTGAAGAAGCCAGATGTCATTTATAATTCCACCCAAAGTAACTGTATTCAACAATGTGTTACTTCTGAAAGCCGCACTTTAATTGATACTACATATGTTGTTTTGTACAGTAGGGCAGCTTGGATTACCTAACAAACTATATTCACTTTTGAATCACATCTACCTCTTCTACCTTGTAATTTAAAATGGCAGTTTCCAAATTTTCTGTACTCAATCCACCTCTAACCCTATTCAATAACTGATACAGCTTATACAATCAATTATTTTCATCATGGAAGCAAAGACCTAACTAAACTTAAGAAATGAGAAGTTACCTGGTTCGTGTAGGATCTTAGCAGAAGGTAACTATTTGGGTCTGTTATCCAAGGTATTTTTTGGGCCTGCCTACCAAAAAAATCTAAATATAAATAAAATGGACTAAGCAGTTCCCCTGATGAGTCCTTGCTCCCTTTTTTTTTTTTTAAATTGAGGTATAATTTACATATAATGAAATGAACAGATTTTAAATGTACATAACCCAATGAGTTTCCACAATCCATATATTTGTATAACCAATTCTCCTATCACATATAGAATTTCTTTATTTTGGAGATTCAAATAAACAGTATCTTCCACCAAAACACAGACTTAAGAAACTTTAGATAAAGAAATTGCTTTAGTTTAGTTTTTGGTTACATTCCTTAATATTTTAGTAACCCCACATTGAAAATGACAGTGAATGTGAAGGAGAAGAGATGACCAGGATATAAGGCAATCTGGAAAAAAAGGAATATCGGGGATATGATCATTATGATATATTTATGAAATAGTTACACACTAATTTAAATTTATTCAGAAATATTTTAGCTAGAACATCCAGAATTCCATCATATGTATAAAAGATCCCTACAGGGCACCTGGGTGGCTCAGTGAGTTAAGCTTCTGCCTTCCGCTCAGGTCCTGATCTCAGGGTCCTGGGATGGAGCCCTGCATCAGGCTGTCTGTGGGCTCTCTGCTCGATGGGGAGCCTGCTTCCCCTCCTCTCTCTGCCTGCTGCTCTGCCTACTTGTGATCTCTCTCCCTCTGTCAAATAAATAAATAAAATCTAAAAAAAAAAAAAAAAAATCCCTACAATTCTCTGCCTTTGAGGCACACCAAGGTTCTTAACAATGGCTAATAAAATGAATTTGAACTGAATTTCACCAACTTCCCTGTTCAAATTTGGTTTTAAGATCATTGTTTTAGGTTATGATTTCCCTGAACTAAAAAGAGCAAAGCGCATTTTATACAATAAGTGCACATCAGACATTTGTTTACATTAACACAGCCCTTACTACTATGTGACAATCATATCATTTAGCTACTACTGATTCCCTGGTGTACTCCACATACAAGCTGTTCTAAATTCTTCCCCTGCTACCATCTGCCATCTTAATTTTTTACGGCTGTCCAGTACCTTAGACATCTGGTACCTCGCACACAGCCTGACACAGACATCTAGTAGATGCCTTATAACTTTTATTAAATTCAACTAAAATGTTGACTTCCACCTCAAAACAACTATCTTATCCTCTTTTCCTTATATTAGGTTGAACCATATGGAATCACTATTATTTGACTACTTTTGATCTACAAACATAAAACAACTTCATAGGGTTCACCATATCTGAAAGGAGGAATTACTCTTTTCCTAAAGTTTACATCCGTCATTTTTTCTTTTCAAACAATCTAAATCCTCCAGGATACTGATCTGGTTATTAGCAAGCCCTCTTCTCTCTTCAATTTCTCCCTTTCTGTTGGTTTCTTCTCTTCTGCTTAAACTACATATCAATTTTCCCATTTTGGAGAAGACTCATCATTTGACCAGCTCCCTCTCTGAGCTACTATCTTTCACTTACCAAACATTCACCAAGTGTCTACTTATCCTAGAAACTGTGTATTGTGCCTGGGATTCGCAAACTTGAAACAGATTCAACCCTTGCTCTTGGGTATTGATACTCCACATTCAGAGACTGTAAACAGATTATAGAATAGTATGACAAATGTCAAGACACAGAAAGCCACAGGATGCTATAGGTATACACAAGAGAGGAACCAAACCCAGACTAGACATTAGAGAAGTCTGCCTTGACCGAGTCCTGAAGGAACACTATCAATGAGAGAATGAGGGGTATGATGAGAAAAATGGTTCAATCCTTTTTTCTCCCCCACCATGAAACTTCTCAAAAGAGTAGTGTACCGGGGCGCCTGGGTGGCTCAGTGGGTTGAGCCTCTGCCTTCGGCTCAGGTCATGATCTCAGGGTCCTGGGATCGAGCCCCATATAGGGCTCTCTGCTCAGCAGGAAGCCTGCTTCTCTCTCTCTCTCTCTGCCTGTCTCTCTGCCTGCTTGTGATCTCTGTCTGTCAAATAAATAAATAAAATCTTAAAAAAAAAAGAGTAGTCTACCATGTCATGTTAACATAACCCATATTTAAAAAATCAGCATTTTAAAAAGATTATTCACGGGACGCCTGGGTGGCTCAGTTGGTTAAGCAGCTGCCTTCGGCTCAGGTCATGATCCCAGCGTCCTGGGATCGAGTCCCACATCGGGCTCCTTGCTCGGCAGGAAGCCTGCTTCTCCCTCTGCCTCTGCCTGCCATTCTGTCTGCCTGTGCTCGCTCTCTCCCCCTCTCTCTCTCTGATAAATAAATAAAATCTTAAAAAAAAAAAAAATAAAAAAAAAATAAAAAGATTATTCACTCGTGTGTATGTACACGCATGTACTTGTTTGAATTTATCTACACCTTTTATTAGCAATAGGGCAAGCTCAATTTTGATACATTTCCTGGGTAAAAACTACATTTACTGATTTATTTTTTAATCTTCTGTAATCTGATTTTCTGGTGCTCTATTAAAACTGGTTTCTCGAGGCACCTGGGTGGCTCAATGGGTTAAAGCCTCTGCCTTCAGCTCAGGTCATGATCCCAGAGTCCTGGGATCGAGCCCCACATCAGGCTCTCTGCTCTGTGGGGAGCCTGCTTCCCCCTCTCTCTCTGCCTGTCTCTCTGCCTACTTGTGATCTCTGTCTGTCAAATAAATAAATAAAACCTTAAAAAAAAAAGAACTGGTTTCTCAAAATTCAAAGAATGTCTAAATGTAACATCCAATAACCGTTAATCAGTTCTCCTCGAAAACCACCCTACCTTTCAATACTGGTCTTGATAATCCCATTACTCCTAGGTTCCTGGGATTACTCCCTGCTTTCAATTTCCATAGTATGCCTTAACTTGGTAAAAATCAGGTACTACTTTTAGATGATGTATCTCATATTTGTCTGATTTTCCCAATTAGAATGAAAAGTTCTTGAAAAGGGGGTTAAGTTTACACTTAAAAGCAAATAATAAGGTTATACGACACAGTATAAACTAGTCCTTCTAGCATACTGATTGGAAAAGTGACCTAAAATATGAAGTCTGTGGCTAGAAGGACTTTATTGCAACATCTGTTATGGAAATATACAAATCCAAGTCTGAATACAAGGCAGGGTCACAAGCTCAGAGGTAGTTCTGTTTATATCTAAAATGCTGTTACTAAGCTTTTTCAGACCCAGAATTCTGCACAGCTTCAGTAACATAGCCATAAGAAAGGAGAGTCCTGTGATCAAAAGGACATTGTCCCACTCTCTGCTGCAGCTATTCACAGACTGTCCTTTGGCAAGAAAGGATATACTGCTGCAAAAGTAGCATGGTTCTACACAGTTCTCAAAGTGAAATGAGTGGCAATGTAATGCAGCTGTGAAGAGGAGTGGCCTTCAAAGCCCAGTTTAACTCCAAAACCCATGTGTCCTTTCTACCCTATGTAAGTTTCCTAAGGGCAAAGAGTGTCTTCCTCATCACTGCATTTCTAGCACTGAGCACTGTGATGGAAACATTACAGATGTCTGAACACTTTACTGCCCAAGAGGCCGGAAAGAACAGGGGTGAGCTCAAAGATTGAGAAGACTGAAGGAGACAGCATTCCAGTTTAACCAGTTCAAAATGAGTGAGATCAAATCATATGTGACCAGTTGTGTGACCACAGAGAAACTGCTGAATTGTGTTATTCTTATCTGCAAATGGGGATGATAACAGAATACCTCACAGGGAGGACCAAGTAAGTTAAAACACACAAAGTACTTAGAATAAGGCCTACTAAAAAGCCCTAAGTAAATGTTGGCTATTATTATTATTATTATTATGTGTTACACCAATCAGCAAGGATAGCAATTAGATAAGATTATAAAATATTTAAAACAAAAAAGTTAAAGAATCAGCAAAAATACTCCATATTAGGAGGAAAGAAAGAGTAAAAAAAGGAGTTTTAAGAAACATGTACATCTATGCAGTAGATTCAGATATAAACAACTAAACAGGACTCTAGAACATTTTTAAAGTTTTATATCTCTTATATTTATAGTATCAGGTGAATAAAAAGTAAAAAATGTGGAGATACCAAATTATGTTCCAATCAAGGTTTCTACACCTTTCAGAAATGAGCCTCTTCAAACTTCTGTGAGATATAAAAATACCTGTGAGATTAAACTAAACCTGTAACTCATGAAAAAACAAAAACAAAAACAACTCTAGTATTATGGAAATTTACAAACACACACAATAGTGGAGGGTAAATACAATGGATCCTCTTCATACCTACCATCAAGCTTCAACAACTATCAACATCTTATTACTCTTGCACAATATCTTTTAACAGCAACAAAAACTGGAATTTTCAGCCTTATCTGAAAGATTGACATAGCCAAGGAAAATGCCCAGTAAATTTAAGTACCAGTTATAAGAAAACAGCTAAGTGAAACTGGCCTCTTATATTTTTAAAATTTTAATAAAAATAAATAAAAATGGAATAAAGCTTTGAGAAGAACAACACTTACTGGATGATGAGGTCGCAAATGAAAAGTATGAGGTGATACTACGGCTACAGCAAAGAAACGAAGAAATACAAAGCTGCTCACTGCAGAATACTGAACATGAGGGTCATCTGCAGGAAAAAAATGGTGAAATGTCATGCACAAAAACACTGAATTAAAAAACAAAGATGACAAAATGAAAAATATTGAAAAACATGTAAGCTAAATAGGAGATCAATATAATTTGTCTAGTGGAGACTGGGCTGATGAAATGATAGTAATGATTATGACTAAATTAAAGGAAAAAAAATCCTATGACTAAAAAAAATCTGAAAGGAATAATAAAAAAAATTTTAAAAAGGAAGGCAAAAAAGCTACCAGGTTTTCAGAAATATCTTAATTAGGAAAAAGACCTCTTTCCTCATCTGCAAGGAGAGACTCCTGAAATTTCAACAAAAATAAAGTAGCATCTAGCACCACCTAGTGGTGATACTGAATCCTTTAAGACCAGGATAGGTTATTTTCAGTTTTAGAATATTGCTTCAATTTTCCCCTCTTGATAATATCAAAGACAATGCAATAAAAACAACTAACAGGAATCTTTCCTTTAAAAAAGCGATCAATATTCCACATAAAAATGAAGATGAACTTAAGACAACTTGGGGTTTTTGTCATTCACCTACTGCTTTTGTTTCAAAGTGGAGTCAATACTTAACATCAGAAGACAGAGAAGCAGGCAGTAAAGGGGAAAAAAAGTTTGGGTTTGGTTTGAGTTTTAACTCTTACAAAAGTCACTCAATGTGCAAGCCATTTAACTTGTAGTTCTTCAATAATACCTGCTGCCCACTGTCTCCTCCCTACTCTCTATTCATCTTCCCACGGTAACAGAAATGAGAAAGTATGAAAATATTTTATGACAACAAAACTATCACTACTGTAGTCCACCGAAGATATGAAAATATATTAATATTTAATCCAACAAAAAAGTAAAAGAGACACACTTTTATAAAAAGGCATAAAAAGTAATTTAGATCATTTCTATAAGCAGAAGTAAAAATATTTTTTAAGGCCAAGATCACTGGGTAGTACAGAGTCCAATGACTAGCAATATACTTTGGAAGAGGCCAAACCCAGGTTGGAGACCCTTCTTGTCTACTGGCCATGTCTTGGACCTCAAGAAAGTTATATAACATTTTTAAACCTCAGTTTCATTATTTACCTAAGCAGAGCAGTACCTCACACCTCATGAGGTGGTGTGAGCGTTAGAGTAGGAGTAGGAGATAATGCAAGCTAGCACTGTGTGTTCACTCACTAAATACTCAATGTGCTTGTCATGATTTAACTCACTATTTAAAAACGTAACTTCAGTGTTGTATTAACATCTCTGCTCCCTTTACTTGTGTTGTAAAGACTAGAGTTAGGGGCACCTGGGTGGCTCAGTGGGTTGGGCCTCTGTTTCAGCTTAGGTCATGATCTTAGGGTCGTGGGATTGAGACCCCCATCAGGCTCTCTGCTTAGTGGGGAGCCTGCTTCTCCCTTCCTCTCTGCCTGCCTCTCTGTCTACTTGTGATCTCTCTCTGTCAAATAAATAAAGTATTTAAAAAATAAAAAGACTAGATTTAGTATACTTATTTGAAGTTTACTGTTTATGTCTTTAGTAGAATTAGCAAAGGCATCTAGGTCTGAATTTATACATGTTAGTTAGACAACTCAGCCCTATGACTTTAGCACCTGGTAAATTTATTCAAGAGGCTGATAAATGCACACACTATGTATCACATTTAGAAGAACAAAATAAATTCTTCAGATGGTTACAGAAGTACACTTATAGTCTCACACATCTGGGTAAGACTATTAATTTAAGTAGTCACCTTACTTCCTCCCCTTCCCCCTTATTACAATAGGCAGATCTGGAAAGACAGTTATAGCAAGTTTATTTACTTATCAGAGATGCATGTAATTAGAATAATTCCAAATACTGATAATCAGAGACAGCAACTCTTATTTTTATGTTTCTAATCAAAGCCTTGACACTGCTACTTTACCAAATTAAAGCATGTATTGACTGATATATGTCCTCAAAATTCTATGTCTATTGCAACAGAGATGTCTCTAATGTCTTGAACCATGTCTGTAAAAATGTCCTTAGCATTTTCTAAAACCTTAGCATTCTCAAACTGTCAAATCCAGCCAGCTGTATTGAACTAAAAATTCACATTATTTAAATGATGTGAAAAAGGTAAAAATAACAGAGGTGTTATTATATTTAACAATCTCAAAAGTACCTAATATAAATGTTTACCTTTCTTAAGAATAATGGTGATTTTTTTATTTGCTCTTTGTAATAAGTTGTCATTACACTGAAATAAACAATGTATGTTTTGAGATGGTAAGGAAATTAAACAGGATGTTTCATAAAAAAGCTGTAACTATTTTGCAAAGAAGACTGTACCTATAAACTTTAAACATTTCATATAAGCCAAATCCAGAGTAAATCTATTAAAAAAAAATCAAATACAGAAAAAGAAATGGCATGTTTTAGTAAACAAGGCACTTACTAGGAAATCTCTGAGTAGCCATTTGCCTTAGAGAATAAAAGGTATCACACATTACAGTGGGGCAGCTCATACTTGATTTTACAATTGTACTGAATAACTTGTCTACATAGTAGCGCAGATTCTCCTGTAGGATTTAACAAGGTAAACATCAGGATTTTAACTCTTATACATTTTCCATAGCCTTTATGGAAAACAATGCAGTGAAAATGAGAGTAGGCAGTTACTATCCAGTATACTAACGCTCTGCTTCCCTTCTCTAAATTCACTCAGTTAAAGGACAATTTATATCTTGATTATGTTTAACAAATTCGAATGAGATTAGCCAAATATAACTGGTGAACGTATGGAATAAATTTCACAGGAAGCAACAGAGAATAAAATGATCTAAAGGGAAATCAGGGAAATAACTCAGATATGCAGGCACACGGACACTGTGGCAATTTCATTCAGTGCAATGAAAACCTGTGACTCTACAACAGTCACTGTTTTCCCGGACACGACTAAAATGTTGGTTGACCAAGTCATTGTGCCACTTAGCTTGGTCAGTCTAACTCCAAAGGAATGGCTAGAATGGAGGCTGCAACTAGATACAGCCTTATTCCATTATTGTTACCAGAGCCAAAGAGAGATAATCAAGAATAAAAATAAAGTAAAGCCCCATGACGAAATAACAACATTCTAAAAACTAGACACAGGAAATGCTAATAGTATAAGCATTAAGTAAAGAATAAAAAGCACTACATCCAACATATAGTATTATGGAAGATTATGTTTGGCAGAAAGCCCATTTTAAGGCAGTTATAAAGATAACAAGGACTTACCTTATTATTTTCTACATTATCTCCCTCTTTCAATTTAATAGGATCGATTTCACAGGACTTTGAGGATTCACATATCTGGAAGACAGATTAATTTTTCATTTAATGCTCTTTTATAAATAATTTGGTAAAATGAAAATAACTATTTTCCTAATACAATTATAAAAATTAAAACCATAACAAAGTTTATATCTCCAATCCAGAGACAATATATACATACTGCAAAAGAACTATCAAATTTCTCATGTATTTGAAACTCTAGTTAAAACTGAAATCCAGTAACAACAATTAAAAAAAAAAAAGAAAGAAAAAGAAAAGAAATCAGTAACACCCCCCCAAAATTATGTAGATTATACTAAACATGCCCTTTCAGTAAAAATCCACTGATGGAAAGGTACATCTGAAAGGTTCAGCCTTATTCTTTCAGTATTACATGAACAGGTGTATCATCCCTATCACTAGGTCACTTGATGAAAGAGAGGCTATATCATGAGGCCACAGAGACTTCAATTATCAGAGGTATAGCCCATACCTCATCTAGAATAGGTTTTAATGTGACTTTCAGGTAGTGCCCTCCCACTATTTTCATCATCTCATCCAGACATCGGGTAGCCAAGGAATTTCCTCTAAAAATTGTGTTTGCATCTCTGAAATACAAACAGAAATAAGATGAAACCAAGAGCAGTAAACAGACGCTGTGAAATCCATAACATGAGATATATGACTTTGGCTATATATACAATTTTAGTAAATTTTGCCATCCATTTATTTATTTTTTTTTTAAAGATTTTATTTATTTATTTGACAGACAGAGACCACAAGTAGGCTGAGAGGCAGGCAGAGAGAGAGGAGGAAGCAGGCTGCCCGCTGAGCAGAGAGCCTGATGCGGGGCTCAATCCCAGGACCCTGGGATCATGACCTGAACTGAAGGCAGAGGCTTTACCCACTGAGCCACCCAGGCGCCCCTTTACCATCCATTTAAAAATCTTGCTGCCAAGATATAAGATGAAGAAGACCTATAGATGGCCAAGAGACACATGAAAAAATGCTCAACATCACTCGGCATCAGGGAAATACAAATCAAAACCACCACGAGATACCACCCCACACCAGTCAGAATGGCTAAAATTAACAACTCAAGAAACAACAGATGTCGGGGAGGATGCAGAGAAAGGGAAACCCTCTTACACTGTTGGTGGGAATGCAAGCTGGTGCAGGCACTCTGGAAAACAGTATGGAGGTTCCTCAAAAAGTTGAAAATAGTGCTACCCTATGACCCAGCAATTACACTACTGGGTATTTATTCCAAAGACATAAATGTAGTGAAAAGAAGGAGCACGTGCATCCCAATGTTTATAGCAGCAATGTCCACAATAGCCAAGCTATGGGAAGACCTCAGAGGTCCATCAAAGATGAATGGATAAAGAAGATGTGGCGTGTATATAAACACACATACATACACACACACGGAAATACTACTCAGTTATCAAAAAGAATGAAATTTTGCCATTTGCAATGACATGAATGAAACCAGAGGGTTTTATGCTAAGCAAAATAAGAGAAAGACAATTACCATTATGACTGCATTCATTTGTAGAATTTAGTAAACAAAACAGAGGATAAGAGGGAAAGAGAGGGGGAAAAAAAGGCAAAATCAGAGAGGAAAACAAACCATTAGAGAGACTTTTTTTTTTTTAAGATTTTATTTATTTGTCAGAGAGAGAGAGGGAAAGAGCGAGCACAGGCAGACAGAGTGGCAGGCCGAGACAGAGGCTCCTGCCAAGCAAGGAGCCCGATGTGGGACTCGATCCCAGGATGCTGGGATCATGACCTGAGCCGAAGGCAACTGCTTAACCAACTGAGCCACCCAGGCGTCCCCCCCATCAGAGACTCTTAATCATAGGAAACAAACTGAGGGTTGCTGGAGGGGAGGGAGTGGAGAGAATGGGGTAACTGGGTGATGGACATTAAAGAGAGCACATGATGTAATGAGTACTGGTGTTATGTAAGACTGATGAATCACTGACCTCTACCTCTGAAACCAATAATATATTATATGTTAATTAAGTGAATTTAAATTAAAGAAAAAAAAAAAACTTGCTGCCATTAGGCCTTTCAAACTTACCAAAACTATTTATCTAAAATAGTAAGTTAAAAAAAAAAAAAAAAGGCAAATGATATTAATGAACTACAAAAGTAGAATGTTTGTATGTGTATGAAACAGTGCTATGACAGGACTGGAAAGCCACCTGACTGCTTTTCATGGTATCACATATATGTATATAGGGGTGATACATAATGGGTAAGGAAAAAAACCCAGCCCAACTTCTGACCTAGTACTTAATCTGTGACACGTGAATCACTACAAGCAGCAGCAAAGATGAGTAACAGGAAATATTGACACTGAATAAAAAAAACCCTTCATTAACTGTTAATGTTGCTGTTGGTGGATTCTGTTTGCTAACTTAAAGAACTGCCTTTTATCTCTTGCTAAGCAGTTCTTTTCAGAATCCTATTCAGTAAGGCTGGTCAACACAAAAGAAGTGAAATTACAAAAAATTTGGCAAACTAAAATCCAATCTCAACACACATAATTAACATTTTAATATAACTCTTACTGTGTATCCTTCAAGTCTAATTCAGCCACTGCAGTGGCAAAAGGAACAAGTTTATCATGGTGCAGCAGCAGTCGTACAAGGGGCAAAACAGCATCATTTTTATCTCGACAAATTTCACCCAAAATGTAAGCAGCTGAGGCAGATATCGGCTAGAATATAGAAAGGCAAAAAACAAGCACAAAATCAAGGAAATATGACTAAATGTCCAATCACTAGCCTGTATAAATAATTCAAGCATATTTACTGACTACTACTGTTGAACAGAACAATACTTAATTTTTTAAAACTTTTCTCAGAGATGAAAATTTTAAGCATGTCCTGGAATCACAGTACTGTGGTCCAGATAAATTTTACACACACACACACACACACACACACACACACACACACCCCATTTTAATAAACCTTGATACTCTGAAATATTTTCTACATCATTTACAGAATTATATTAGCCATTTCATATTAAATCATACCCTAAGATTTTTAAGTACCTGAACATCTGGTGATTTTAGCAGCAACGTTTTCAAAGGACCATAGTACTCTGATGGAAGCACATAGTCTTCTGTATAACATATATTTAATCGAAGAGACCCCAGATCATCAGTTTTAGATGACTTATTTCCATTGTCCCTTGGTTGTAACAAGTACCTAAAGTAAAAATACAACTGACTACATGAGATGATAATGAGCATCCAAGTTGGTGAGGTAAATAAACAGTTAAGCTGCAAAAACAAAAAACAAAAAACAAAAAACAAAACCCAAACCAAAAAAGTCAACTTAGTATTTAAGGTTAGGACACTTTATAAGTAGCCAACCATCAATCTTCAGAGGCATAATATCAGTTATGTATTGAACTAGAAAGCTATAAACAGACTTTTATCTGGGAAGCAAAAAGTAAAAATTAAAGTAAACTAAAAGTAAAAAATAAGATCTCAAAGGGGCTGAATGAGTTTGATTAGCTTGCAGATTTAGGAAAAGATAATAAAAGTAAAATATTTAAAATCCAATGTATAATAAAAAATAACATCTCACTAAATTTAAGAAACACATATTTAGCTGCAATAGGTAAGAAATACCACAAGAAGGCATAAGTGATCTTGTTTTAAAGTAAATCTTATATATGTAAAAGTCTAAACTTACTTTTTAAAAAAGTTAGTGATTGAAGGTTTATAAATAATATTTATATTATTAAAGGAGAAACAATGTAACCATACTCAAAATATTTTTATTTGCAAAAATCAGATTTATATGAAAATTTTTTAGGTAAATACAAGGCATAAAATATATGTACAAACAAAGATAGCTTTAAAATTTTCCAAGAAAAATGTTTAGAAATTAAGAGGAGTTTGTAGGACGAAAATCAGAATCTGTTATTTTTAAAGAATTTTTATCATGAAAATTTAATAATACATACAAAAGTAAAGAGGACAGTACATCTTTTCAATCCCCATGCACCTATCACCTAGCTTTAGGAATCATCAACTCAAGGCTATTCTTGTTTAAGCCATACCTGTACTCACTCCTCCCATCCCATTCCTGCATTATTTTAAAGCAATTTCCAGGTTATATAACTACATAATAACTTTTAAAAATCATCATTATCCAGTCTGTATTCAAACTCTCCCAAACTTTATCATGAATACTTTTCTACAATTTGTTTATATCCAAGGTCCATAGATTTTAACTGGTTGATACTTAAGTATCAAGGTATCTTAACCAAGATACTTAACCTACAGATTCTCTCTATTCCCTAAGAAATCAGGTAGCTAGAATTGAATTTTCTACATCTGGGATTATGCTAAATCTATCTCTATCTCCATGACGTCACTTAGCATGTTCTGTCTTCTCTGTACTTTCTGTATATTGGCAGTTAGATCTAGAGGCTTGGTTATATTCAAATTTGATATGCTGGTAAGAACATTTCACTGATAGTGTTGTACAGTACCACAAAGAGGCACTAATGTCTGTTTCTCTTTTTGTGATATTAGCAGTCACTGATAAGCACCACCTAGAGTCATTAACTTTCACAGGTTATAAAACAATAGGTATTTTTTTTTGAAGACTTTAGTTTTTTGTCAGGGAGAGGGAGCACATACAGGGTGAACGGGAGGCAGAGGGAGAAGCAGACTCTGCTGAGCAAAGAGCACGATATGGTACGCGATCCCAGGACCCTGGGATCATGACCTGAGCCACCGAGGCATCCCAAAATGATAGTTTTAGAATTCTATCATTCCTCCTTTACTTACTACCTGGAATACTTTTTATAAAGTAGTGTCATTAGTGTTGATATTTACTTTTGATATTTATCACCTATGGCCTCTCCATTACACCACTTTAAAAACAGAAGGCAGGGGGGATTTAATGGAATATTTATTAGTTTTGAGAAAGATCTAATTAAAGATATAAAAGGGAACTACATAATCAACCAAGCAAAATTTAAAAAGATGAAGGGATGACAATAATGGGAGAAGAAATTATATCACTATCTAAGAAAGCAGAATCTCTATCTTGAAACACCAGCCTTCAGATTTTTTTTTTTTTAAGATTTTATTTATTTATTTGACAGAGATCACAAGCAGGCAGAGAGAGAGAGGGAAGCAAGCTCCCTGCTGAGCAGAGAGCCTGGTGCGGGGCTTGATCCCAGGACCTGAGATCATGACCTGAGCTGTAGGCAAAGGCTTAACCCACTGAGCCACCCAGGCACCCCCAGCCTTCAGAATTTCTATTCTCTGATTTGAGAAATAATGTTTTAAAGATTTGCCTGAGAAAATAACTGCATATAAGCCTACTAGCAAAGTGACCCAGAAGTACCTTTAAGGGAAAAGTCTAGTTCGCTGATCACCAAACATCCAGAAAAGGACATTACTTTGGTCAAGTTCCACAATCTAGTAAATGTTTTGTAGATATGCAAATTCAGATACCTAGTTTTATCTAAAAGCAAACCTAACTGCAATGACTGAGCATAGAGACTGGTATCTTTAAAGCAGAAAGCCAATTTCTAAATTTGTGAAAAGAAATACAACAGCCAAGCAGTTAAAATACCTGGACTTTTTTGTGACCAACACATTTTATTATGCAAACAAATGTTCATTCACAAAAGTAGGGTGAAGAGTGGTTATATTAATAAAGAGTACCCTCAACTCAGCACCTCCCCCAGCACTTACTACTCAGCCTCAACAACTATCACTGGTTTGCGTGGCACTTCATCTATTTTCCTTGCTGCAACTAATACACTTTTTTTTTAACGTGTTAATGCAATTCTTTCATCTGCTTGACTAATATATTTTTTAACGTACTGGTAAGCTATTTGGAATGCCATATTATCAGAGGGACTATAGTGAGACAGAGATACAACACAGAGACTGAGGTGGTCTTAATTCTCAGCTAAGATAACAGTTTTATGAAGGTAGTAGTCATGCTTCTAGAGCAGAATCTCCTTCCCTCTTGATTGTATTTAAATGGGTAGTTCCTACCCACGTTTGCCTCTCTAGGATCCTTTCTTATTGTTCCAATATTCCTCTTCCATTTTAACTAGTGTTTTCCATATATGGGATATAAAAATAGAAATACTTGTATTATAGTTACAACTTGGTTCTGCATTCCTAAGATGCACTAACCCATTTTAAATCTTAAACAGTGTTCCCATATTCTACTCAGATTTACAGATTTTGTTTTGGTTTGTTCTATAGGAATTTTATTCAGAAGGCAACTTTAATTCCCTTATCTCCAAATTACTGGAGGAAGGAGTATGTCTTGTCCTTCTGTTACTCTCACAAATTACAAATTACCAGCAAAACAGATCTATAATCCTAACATGGGATGTTCTGTGTAGAGGAATTAGGGCAATGCTACACCAGTTACTAATTATTATGTACCACTCCTTTAGAATGCCCAGGAACCTCAGAAGGCCTCACTCCTGCCTCGCTTTTTAAGCTTGTTTCCCTGGGGTTCTTTGGAAGGGTAAGAAATCCTTCTGGGCACAGGATCTCATCTGTGTCTACTTGCAAAAATATAAAATTTCAAAATATCCTCAACTTACAACCTCCCCCATGCTCCTTCAACTTTTAACAATATTTTATAAAGCAAGGGACACTCAAGTCTTTGATTTCAGCTTAAAACAGAGAATATTTTTGAGGGTTTTTAAAAAACATTTTTAATTAATTTATTTAAAAACGAGAGCATGTGTGCACTAATGGGCAGCATGGGCAAAGGGACAGGGAGAGAAGGAGAATCTTAAACAGATTTCACACTGAATACAGAATCTTAGATGGCATCATCTCACAGCACTGAGATCATGATTTGAGCCAAAATCAGGAGTTGGACCCTTAACTGACTGGGCCATCCAAGCACCCCGAAGATTTTTGAGTTTTAAACACATAAAAAATATTTATGGGGCAGCTAGGTGGCTCATTTGGTCAAGTGCCTGCCTTCACTCAAATCAGGATTCCAGGGTCCTGGGAACTGGGATGGAGTCCCACATCAGCTCCCTGGTCGGCAGGGAGTTTGCTTCTCCCTCTGTCCCTTTCCTCCACTTGTGCTCTGTCTCTCTCAAATAAGAAAACAAAATGTTTAAAAAATAAATGTACATTAAGGTAAATTTATTATAGTAATTGGTTAAGAACATAAACTTTGAAGTCAGAGTATTTGGTCCAAATCTCAGCTGTATGACCCTGGGCAAACCGCTTAATCTCTCTGCGCTTATGTCCTTACCTTATTATTACTCTATATAAGGTGTAACAATACTATCTGATTGAATCCTTACAACAACTCTAAGGAGGTTATATAAGTAAAGCACTTAGAAGAGTGCCAGGTACACAGTAAACACTATGCAGCTGTTATTTATGTAAGATTTATACATAACTATTACCACTTAAATATAGAAATAACTATAGATAAATGTACTTATTAATGTAACTACATAAACATGATTTGTTATTTTATAACATTATTTACAAAGACCGTTTAAACCCTGAAGGATCCCCTGTGGACAAAGTAATCTGTATGAATTAGAGGTAAAGAGTAAACTCTCGAGATTTGTTAAATGAAGATACATGGCCATGTATACAAGGTCAAGGGATTTAAAAGAAAAAATCAAATCAAATATATTTTTTTCAGTTTTTGAGTAAAGCATTTTAGTTTGAAAGAATAAGAAAAAGGAAAAAGAGAAATTATTAACTGAAAGTGGAATTCAGTTGCTTTACATATATTTTTTTAATTCACAATTGGAGAGGCATAAAAGTAAGCCTGATGCTCTCAAGATTCAGCTGTTGTGACAGCTCCTTAATAGGGGAAAAAAAAAATCTAGCATTTGAAAAATTTTAACCACAAGGTGTGCATAATTGAAGTAGGCAGGTAAAAACGACAATTATTTATTCATAATGCTGAAAACAAACATAATGAAGTAATGTTCAGAAGCTGGAGAGTAACTGTTCAGAGGCAGCTCTACTAACACTTGAATGCTGTTTCTGGTTCCATGAAAGTAAGCATTATAAATGGATTTTTACTTAAGATGGGAGATTAAAGATAGGTGGCAAAATTAGCAAACTACACAACCAACTCATCTCAAGTAAAATATTAATATATTTTTAAATATGCATAAAGTGCTTATGTTTAAAACCCCAATCATTTGTTTGATCTACTATGTGAATCTACTGTCTTTTTTTTTTTTTTTTAAAGATTTTATTTATTTGTCAGAGAGACAGAGAGAGAGAGCGTGTGCACAAGCAGGGAGAGCGGCAGGCAGAGGGAGAAGTAGACTCTGTTGAGCAAGCAGTCTGATGTAGGACTCAATTCCAATCCCAGACCCTGGGATCATGACCTGAGCAGAAGGCAGATGCTTAATTAAGTGAGCCACCCAAGTGTCCTTCTACTACCTTTTCTTAATATCCACTTTTACATGTTGAATATTTGGGAAAATTGTGCCAATTTGTACAATCACACAAAGGTTTTGCGCACATTAAGATAATGATAGGAACTGGTGAAATAAGATTGAACTAGACTGCCTGTGAGATTCTCGAACATTGTAAACAATGGAACACTGGCATGACAAAAAGGATGCAGAAATTCTGTGTGGAGGAATGGTGGAGGAATGGTGATGACAGTAGCGATCACTGTAATGATGAGAGCCATGAGCTATATCCATGGTCAATGCACTTGCAGCTTGTCTCATTGATGAGGATGAATGCATTTCATCCTCTAACAACTCTGGGAGGCAGGTACTAATTTGTACTGCTCCCATTTTATAGCCAGAGAAAGGCAAAGCCAAGGGGTAGAGTAACCTGCTCAAGGTCACAAAGGTAGTTACGGCAAAGGTTAAGATTTGAACCAAGGCAATTTGGTTCCAGACTCCACTCTTAACCACCATCAAGGTTCCACAAATATTTACTGAAGTTATACTACACTGGTAAGTGAGAAAAGCAAGGCACAGACCAGGATACAGTATGTGCCTGTTTGTGTAAAGTAGGGAAAAGGATATATACACATTTGACTATATTCCATAAAATATTGCCAGAAAGTCAAAACAGTGACTGCCTCAGAAGAGGGAAAATGATTAGCTGAGGGACTAGGACAAGACAAAGATTTTTATCTTTTGAACTGTGAACCGTGTGGGTATATTATCGATTAAGAAAATCATATAAAATTCTACTATCTATAAGGTTAAAGTTAAAATGAGTGACTATCAACACTAACAAGCTACTCCTAACACCTGACAGAAGTTTCATAATAAAGAACATATGTCATTGCTAAGGAACTGAAAAGCCAAGAAAGGAAAGGGGGAATGACTGGATCATGTTGTAATCTGAGAAAAAAATTAAATTGGAACCATTAAAAACCGTTTTCTGGAAAAGACTATAATAGACAAATATTAATTGAAATCACGTGAAAAAGGAAAGCAAACTGAAACTTTTCAAACAACAGGATTACATTACTGATAATTATTCTCTTTCCTACTACCAAGATTAGAAAGAATATGCCTTAAATTCTGAAGGTAAAGCAAGCTTTTCCTGTGCTTTCATGCAATTACCATCAATCCCACAAGGGGATGCTACAACTCTACAAATGACAAAGGAGCCCAAGAATTTAATTTCTGACTTAAAAGAAAATGGCATTCACATTTGTATACTCCCTTCTACCTATGGAAGTATAAATGAATTAGGAGATGTTTCTATTCCCTGTTGTATAAACTTTTCTTAAAGATTTATTTATTTGAGAAAGAGAGAGAGAGATAGCAAGAGACAGCAAGGGAGAGCAAGCAAGTGAGAACAAGCAGGGTGAGGTGCAGAGGGAGAAAGAAGGGCAGAGGAAGAAGCTGGCTTCCTGCTGGTCTGGTAACGGGAATTTAGGGCTCGATCCCAAGACCCTGGGACCATGACCTGAGACAAAGGCAGACACTTAACTGACTGATCAAGGTGCCCAAGGGAGGCTCTTTTAAAGACAAATGAGATTGATGCCCACAGTAAGAAACCTCTAAACACTTAATTCCCGGGTACCTGGGTGGCTCAGTGGGTTAAGGCCTCTGCCTTTGGCTCAGGTCATGATCCCAGGGTCCTGGGATCGAGCCCCACATCCAGCTCTCTGCTCAGCAGGGAGCCTGCTTCCCCCTCCCTCTGCCTGCCTCTCTGCCTGTCAAATAAATAAATAAAATCTTAAAAAAAAAAAAATAAACACTTAATTCCAACAATTCCAACTCCTCTTCTAGGCACTGAAACTGAGTTCTAAATAGCAGGCCTTAGAGGCAAAGAGAAAGGCCTGTTTATTTATGCTCAGTGGAAACCCAAGTCTAGCATGAGGGCTGCTGGGCAACCTACTGGAAGGGGCAGGACAGGCGTGCTTATAAGTGCTCTCAGCAGAAAAAAATGATAGTTCTGCATCAATTCTGCTAAGGAAAATAACACCAGTTTAATGTATGAACAGTATGTTTTATCTACCATCAGTTTAATGTCACTGTTAAAGACATGAATAGGTAAAATAATAAAGTAACTATTACTGAGCCACCAGAGCACCTCAAGAAAGTATTTACTGAATCGGCTCAACATCTGAACCCTAGACACACATTTATTTACTCAGGAGTGGGAGTAGGGGTAGAATCTCAAGCAGATTCCCAGCTGAGCATAGAGCCCAATGTGGGGCTTGATTTCACAATCCTGAGATCATAACCTCAGCTGAAATCATGAGCTGGATGGATGCTCAACCAATTGAACCACCAAGGCGCACTGACCCTAGACATTTAAAATAACATCAGGGCCATTCACAGTGCATTTCAGCGGGGTGTGGTAAAGGAAAAAAATTACTGGTTAAAGCCCATTAACAGTTGATTCCCTATCAAAAATCCTCTGTTTTCAAACATCCACAGTTCCTATCACCATTAATAAGGCTTCTGGACTGCAGATGCTGATCTGTGACCAAGCATCTTCTCACATGGGCAACTCCTACTCAATGTTTTAAATGATTTTCATTTTCTCCTTAGAGTTAAGATTTCATTTTTGAACAGAACAATATTCCTAGATAATTCAGTTCTTACATCTCAGTACTAGAGGTCAAGTCATAAAACTATGAATGTACTTTTATTTCTGCAAAAATAAATTAATAACCAAATCAATTAAAGTTAATGACTTCTGGCTTATTCTATCTCAAATTTTAAAAATATGCATATAGTAAGCATTTATTTGCTTGTCCATTTTATTAAAGGGGATGACCTACTGTAGAGTTCACTACAATGTTTGTCTTCTTACCAGGCTTGATGAGAAGAATCATTTCTTAACACATTCACAGGAACCTTAATCTCACCCAGGAAAATATCTTGGACCAGGTTTCCATTATTCCACAAGTCGATTCTGAAAATTTAAAAATTAAACTTTATTTTTTGCGAACAATGTTTAAGAGCATACACGCCAACAGGTAGCTTCAAATCACTTTGATTGCATTAAAGCATTAATTTTACATGCTTAAAAGTAAGAGATGTTAGCGTTGTCATATACCTCACTAACTAAACTAAGAAAAGAAAATATTGCAGTAGCTTTTATTTTATAAGCACAGAGTATAACTATTTTAAATAGTCTAAAAGAAAGCACTTAAGTTTCTTAGTTTCAAAGTCTAGGCTTTATTTTAACCTGTAGCAGTAAGAACTGGAGTTAACCTTGTTGAATTTGAGAAAAGAAACCAACACAAGACTACAGTTTCTTTCTCAATTAGAGCCAGTTAATATGTAAAGATAGGTGATTTTAAAAAAATACATTACCTGATCATTCCAAACATGTGACTAATACACCCTTTAGATGAACACACTGTTAACACCACACCTGTACATGCACTTACAGAACTTTGCCCTCCCAAACAGCAGAGATTTAAGACCTAAATAGCACAAACTTCAAACACATGCACCTGTTGAATTATCTTACAAGACTTCTTACCTCACTGAAATTTCTGTTAGACAGCAGATATGTTAAGAAGAATAAAAAAATTATTTCTAAATTGGCTAATATATAATTACTTTTCTATATATTCTTTGCATCCATTATGTTAGATTAAGAAATTTAAAGAGCAATTAAATTTGTGAAAATTAAAAATATAATAAAACAGGTGAAAATCAGGTCATCTTTGGTATTAAATAAATATACCTTGACTACTTCTGCAAAGAAAACGGATTTTGAAAAGATAGTATGAATTTAAATAAGATGCCTGTTTCTCTAAGTTTCATCAACCATCTTGCTAAAGAGAAGTCTATTAAGCTTGGTTTACCTATTTTCTTTTTATGGTTTTTCTATTTTGGATTTAGGATTTTCTTTTGGCACCAAAAAAAGCAGATCTTTAAAACTCTAAGACAAATACCTAATTTCTAGCTTTTCAATGTCCTCCTCTTCTACCTGGAACTGAGACTTTCTTGTGTAACTACTGGATCTGGTTACCTGTGAACAAAACATTTTAGTTTACAAAAAATTTTAAAATATTTTTTCCTACATGAACTTAAAAAACTATCATCTCTAAAATGTTCAATTGTGTTTATTATAAACAGAGGAAAATGCTTAGGCAATAGTTCTCCCAAAGCTAAAGATAAAAATAGTTATGGAAGTAGCAGGGAGGTAAGAGTAAGGCAGTACAAAAACACCAAAGGCAATTTTGCCTCCATGCCCTTCCTTATCAACTCAATCTACAGCAACACTAGGTTCTATGACTCATATGTAATCTCATAGTGGCTCAAAGAGTGAAAGCGTTCTATTTTGGCGAAGCTGCACATGCGAAGAACTGTTTGAAGACTTTCCTACATTTCTCAAGATATCAATTCTATCCTTACACTTCCTTCTCACATTTTTACCAAAAATACCAAGGCAACTGGCAGGGACTTCCTCTGCTACCATCCACCTGAACTTATTCTTCTCACATGGTCCTTCTACTTATGAGTTTTCATTTATTCTGAACAAGAGATGAGATGATCCTCCTCTTCTCCAAGACTATTCCACCCATGCATGACATACAGTAAGCATGCAGTAAACATTTGATCTATTCCCAGGTTTCAGCACCAAAACAAAACAAAAACATTTCATCTATTTTAATTAAAGCTTTTTACCAGCTTATTCACCTCACTCAAGTCTAAGAAAAATTCTATACTTAAATTATGGTCTTCCTATTTATCTCCTTCCTTTCACAGACAAATATCTCAAAACTGTAATCCATCCTTGTAGCCGCCACTTCCTCACACCCAGTCACTACAGTGACTCCTTAAGATCTGGTTTCCTCACAGATCACCCTCCCCAAACTCCTCTCTTAGTCACCAGGTCTGATGATGAGTCCTTAGTTCTCATCTTCCTTGAGCCCAGAACAAGTGAGTACAACCATACCTCCTTTCCCAGAAACATTGTTTTGAATTTACCCATGCACTACCCAGGCAACCTCCTGTTCTCTGCTTCTTCCTGTGGGACTTCTTCTTCTTCAGAACCTATAAATACTGGTTTTCTCCGCGGTTTTAACTTTTATGTTGCTCTAAGAGCTGCAAAGGGCTATACAGTTTACAAAGTGCTTTCACATCCATTATCTTCTTTGTTCATCAGAATGCTGTTTTGAAGCAGGCAGGGCTAGATTTATTATCCTCATCTTGAAAATGAGGAAGTTAAAGGACAGAAATTAAGACATGCTCAAAGCTGAATACTTTGTAAGTGGCAGAACTGAGCTTCCTCACTTTTCTCCTATGTTGTATGCCTCTATTCCCCTGGCTTCCTTGACTCTCTGGCAAGCAAATCTTGAGTGCTTATCTACAGCCATCAGCCATCTTATGTTTGTCATGAACTCCCTACTGAGGCGTTTTCACATCAGACCTCAAGTTCATTATGTCCCCAACTGAACCATTTGTGTTTTCCTTAACTTTTCCCTTATTCCAGATTTGAAACCATGAGGACAACTGACTTTTCCCTTTGTCTTTTCTTCTATAATCAATTTGTTATCCTCCCCTCTACAGCTTCTTTCTCATCTGTCACTTCCTCTCTTTTCCCATGTTACTCTCTTGGATCAGAAGCCCTTCCACCTTCCTTTTTAAAAAAATAACAACAAAAAAAACCAACAACAAAAAACCCCACCTAAACTATGAGTCTCTCTCTTATTTCTGTTCTTTCTCAGCTATTGGCCCACAGATCACGGTTAATTCTTCCTGAAACACTGCATTACTCTTACCACTTCCAGGCTCAAAAACATTCAACAGCTACTCTGTAAGCATGTTAGCCACAGGTAGTCAAGGCCTTTCATAGTTGGTCCTAGTCTAGCTTTTAAGCTTTGCTCCAATTATTCTCTTATAGAACCCTTCCAGTTAAATCACTATTTGCTATTCTTTGGATGTAACTTACTGCTTTTCTGTCTCTTTGTCTATGCTCAAAATGTTCTTTCTCTCTAATACTCCTCCCTAACTTAACTCAGCTGGAAAACTCATCTAACCTTCCCTGTATCTACTGAATTTTGCTGCTGTGTGTATGCATGCATATATGTGCTTTGTGTCTCTTGCTTTAGCTCGAAGACAGAGATTGAATCTCATCTTTATAATCTGCTCAACAAAGGGCTTTTTGAATAAATATTTTAAGGCTTCATATGTACACCTGAATACAGCAAGCAGGTCAGACCTTGCCTTTCAAAAGGCCATCTGCTTGCTCCAAGTTGCCCCATGTTTTCTGCAGGCTAGATTTAATAGCCACTGATAAATATATAACCACCGAAGTCCTTAGCCAGGAAATGGAAAAGTCTCATACTGGTGCTTTTTCTTTTATTTTTCTTTCTCCCTTGCCTCTACCCCCACAATTCTTCCTACTTCAATTTTGGTATTTTCCTCAACCTATTTTTCTTTATATAGTAAGGAGGCATGGCTAGATGTGCTCTCACTCCTCTCCACTTGGAATTATCAAGAAAAACACACATACAAAAGAGGAAAAAGCACACAATGGAACTTTTCCCCAAATCTTCCTACATGCTAACTAATCTCACTTGCGACATGTTCTATGGTTAGAACACAATCTTTTAGAAATCAGAGATCTTTTTCTTCCCTGTAGTTTTCAAATAATATGAAAAAGGATTTCTTTAACAAATGCTCCACAGTAAAGAACTCCAAAGCACTATATTTTGGGGCAACTTCAAGGCAGTTGAAGATCTCTATGAAAACAAGCATTTGTCTATAGAGGCAATTAGCTAAAAAGAACTTAATAATAAGGCTTTAATCTTATAGCACTTTATGGTCTCAACGCATTCTCACATTTGAGCCTCCTAAAAACTCTGTCAGGTAGGTAGCTAGTGTTTTCTCTTACAAAATTATCTTTTCACAAGATAAACTTAAACCTCACATTTAGTGATTTATTCCACATCAACTGGGACAAGAACTCCAACCAACTGATGTCATACTTACTTTACTAGTGATTTTCAAACAGTAGTACTCAGTATAAGAGTTCAGTGGCCACTGTGTGTCAGGTGGGGGGCTGGATAAGGTGGGAGGGTGTGTGAAGGAGGATGTGGTAATAGGGATGAATAGAGAGTAGGTGTGGCCCTAGTCCTTCCTATCCCCAAATCGATTGTAGTTCTGCCTTTATTTGTTTTATATACTGGTCCTCTACCACATTATATCATGGTTCTACTGTTCTTGGAATAAAAATGCTTAGTTGCATTAGCTGATTAATTGATTACTATGGCTATAGTTCAAAAAAAGAAGTAAACCAGCATTCAATATTAAATATTCAATGTCAACATTTATATAAAATAAAAAGTTACCTCAAAATAAAAGATTTCATTAAACTGCGGATTGCTTGTTTTCTTCTTTACTTTTGTCTTCTTTTGGTCATTCCTGTTCCAATGTGGTAGAGTTTTACCTTGTAGAACTTAATGGTACACAATTATAAAACATGCTATTTCCAACCAGGGAGCCTGACTTCCCTTTAGCTGTTAAGATGACTCAAGGAAAACTATAGTTTTAAATATTACTTGGGGAAAAAATCTGACATGTTTCTAAAGACCCAAATCAAAGAAAATACAAGTTTGTATATGCGATATATGACCAGATTGTATTTTCTCTCTATGGCTACACTAGGCTGACTATCGAGCTTATTTTACATATACAAGCTTATTTTGTATCAGAATGGTAAAAGGAAGACAGTGAGATTCAGAGTACCTTTATCTATGCTGAAAAATACCTGAGGAACACAAAAAGCATTCTTAACTAAATTTATTTCTTGGGCTTACAATATGGCTTTTTAAAAAAACTTTTTCTTATGAAATAATTAGAGAAGATTGCAAAGAAATGTACACAGAAATCCCATGCAGTCTTTCCCCACCCTCTCCCAATTTTAACATCTTATGTGATGATAGTACACTATCAATACTAATAATGACTCTTAAAACGGAATTCACAAGCAAATGGTTTCCACTTGTATGTTACTAAATGATTACACTAA
The DNA here is from genome assembly GCF_009829155.1 of Mustela erminea. Lineage (NCBI taxonomy): Eukaryota > Metazoa > Chordata > Mammalia > Carnivora > Mustelidae > Mustela > Mustela erminea. Next base: position 152,377,967 of record NC_045614.1, read on the forward strand.
AGAATTTGTCTTTAGCTACAGATTATAAATGGAAACAAAAAAATAGCTCAATTAGGTTAAACATTCTTAACATCTAGAACTAATCCCTCTGATAACATGAATGTTAAAGGACTGAGTATCTGCTTTCAACTTTAGAAGCATCTATAGTGCTAACAGTGCAATACTGTTTGAGCACACAGTAAGTACTAGTCATGGCACTAGGTACTTTATATACATGTATTAATACATTTTTTCAAAGTGACTTACTGGTGATTTTCTAAAAAATAAAAAATACTTCTATTGTACACCTGAAACTAATGTAACACTGTATGCTGACTATTTTGGAATTAAGAAAAATTAATAAAAATAAATTTTAAAAAAAGAATACCTAGAGAGCCTGAAGTTGGGGAGAAGGGGTATGTGTCTGTGTATGTATGTATGAGTTTGGTATAAAGCAAATATTTGCTCTTTGTTTCCTGATTTTAAACCTTCAAAGTTGTAGGCAAATTTCAGACTAGTCAGGCGCTGGAAGAAATCATAATGAAGTTAAAAAATACAAAATATATAAATTGCTATAGGTTTTTCCATAAATCATTAGAAATAATTTAAATCAATGATATGGTGCACTTTACCATGTTCTGGTACTTCAGCAGGCTGTCTACAGCTTGGAATCTCTCTGCAGAGCACAGATGCCATGAGCAGAAAAGGCATTTTTAGTTCCTAGCAGTTTTCCAGATAAAAATATGGAAACTGCCTTGGGAATCTGAGCTAGCATTTCTTAAAACAGGATTTACCCATATAAAATCTAAGACATTTGAAGGTAGGAAGGCCAATGATGAGTGAGGAAGGTCAAATTTATGTTTTAAAGAACATTTTAACTACTATAAAACTAACATTGCTCCCCACAGTCTAAGAGTCCAGCATATCTGAAATGGCATCTACTTTCTTTCTGTAAGAATAGGACTTGGCATTGGGGAGGGTATGTGCTTTGGTGAGTGCTGTGAAGTGTGTAAACCTGGTGATTCACAGACCTGTACCCCTGGGGATAAAAACACATGTTTATAAAAAATAAAAAAAAAAAGAATAGGACTTGGTTGTTTGCAAATGTATAACAGAACTCACTAAAAATGTTTCTTTCAAAGCATTCATTAACTTTGTGTCATAAATAGCCATTTAGCATTTATTCTTAAAATCTTAATCTTGTAATTCTTAAAGTCACATTTTAAAACATAAAAATCTAATAATAATTTGCTCTCCTACTCTGAATTCCTAACTCCAGGTTACAAATAGAAGCCAACCAGTGATCATTTCAATGTAATGAAGCATCTACTGTCGAAGAAGGAAATCATTTAAGCCCATATACATACTAAGTCTTCAGATCCAGAGATGTTTACATTTCTGGATTAAAATCAGTGTACTTATGGAAAATAAAGGCATGTTTGAAATTATGTGTTTAGAGTTTAAAAAAATCTAATAATAATTCAATAAACACTACCTACCAATGACACGGATGGAGTTAGAGAGTATTAGGCTAAGTGAAATAAGCCAGTCAGAGAAAGACAGATACCATATGATTTCACTCATATGTGGAATTTCAGAAACAAATGAGCATGGGGGAAAAAAAAAGAGAGGCAAATCAAGAAACACTGACTCTTAACTACAGATAACAAACTAATGATTACCGGCAGGGAGGTGGGTGGGGGCATGGGAGAAATGGGGGGTGGGAGAAATAGGGGATGGGGATTAAGGAGTGCACATGTGATGAGCACTGGGTGTTGTATGAAAATGTTGGATCACTGTATTATACACCTGAAACTAGTATTATAGTGTATGTTAACTAACTGGAATTTAAATAAAAACTTAAAAAACAAAACAAAACATTACCTAGAAGGGCCCACTAGAGAAACTGTTGCATAAGGGTCACAGCTTTGTCCATTTATGAGAGGCAACCCATGGCATGCCATGATGCTAAGAAAGAAAAAACAAAATTAACATATATTCAAGTTAAACAATATAAAGCATTATTTTAAAATATAAAATTAATATAATCAAAGGGTTAAAATTGTTTTCCACAAGTGTGCAGATGTATGCCTATATATCACACCTACCCCACATCCATCTATCTATATTGTGCACTTTTATCTACTTATGCTGTATTTCCGAAATATGACTTAAACTAGACTGCCACGATCAGTATTGGCTCTACCAAATAATATGTAGCACACATTCCCCAAGTAAATATCCAGCAAGGTACATTCTGTGGTTTGATAATATATTAAAACTGCTGTGGCTTCTAAACAGGAAAAGAATGTGGTGTGAACCTTAAAGGAGAAACTACAAACCAAGCTAGATCTATGGCATCACATCCTCTGCTAAAGCATGAATGAGAAACAAGGAAACGACTGTGGTTTCCACTTAAAATCTGATTCATAAATAGAGGGCAAGCCTCCCACAATTCTGTAGCCTTTTATTTTGAGTCTCAGTAACAGCTCCTGTATCATTCTACAAGAAATGTTTCAGAACTTAAAAACCAAGGTCTTCTACTCAGCTCTACAGGTAAAGTCCCTGGTATTTACAGAGGACATAGAATTTAACTTAATGGTCTGCTCCTCACATTTTCTCACTCAATATTGAGTTCACATATTTAGTTTAACATTTAAGGGTCTGCCTTTCCTAATGTTTAAGAGAAACTCATGAGAGTTACTGAAGAGTATTCTTTGTTGAAATACGTGGGCTACTGAGCAACATCCTTATTTCTCTCCACAACCCACAGATCATATATGTGGGTGAAGTGTATATGCCGTGCTGCCAAGCAAAGAAAGAAATGATAATATGACTCATGTCTATTAAACTGCATATCAAAAATCAAATTTAAAAAATTTCTGAAACTAACCAAAGAAAGCACAGGCCAAGATAATACTTCTGGTTATTAAAATGTTAGGCTCAGGTACAGTCAAATTTTCCAACTACATACTGTTTGAAATTTATAATCCTTAGGCTGAATCTCAAAATGATACTTGGTTTTTTACACAGCACTTGTAGTTTACAATGTATTTTCACAAAATGTATCTAACTCCCACAACTGCCTTTGAGAAAAAACACCTTAAAGAAGAAAGTAAGGACCAAAAAAGATTATGTAACACAGGAACAAAAAAAAGGCTAAAGGTAATACAACTAGTACAAAGTGGGCCAAGACCCAACTTCTACTTTCTTAACTGTTTCTCAAGTCCAGTGTCTTTCCACATTCCCTATTGCGCCTGAATTTATTGTATTACTCTCCTTGTAATACCAAATTTATCTCATGTATGTATTAATTAAGAAATCTGAATTACAGAAAGCCACTATAATTTTTTTTTTAAGATTTTATTCACTTATTAGAGAGAGAGAGAGAGAGACCACAAGTAGGCAGAGCAGCAGGCAGAGGAAGGAGGAGAAGCAGGCTCTCTGCTGAGCAGGGATCCTGATGTGGGGCTCGATCCCAGGACTCTGGGATCATGACCTGAGCTGAAGGCAGCCGCTTAACCAACTGAGCCACCCAAGTGCCCCAGAAAGCCACTGTAATTTTATGAGTTATAAAAAACCTGAGAGAAATGCAGTTCATTACACCAAGATTTCTATAAGAATATTCCACAAAGCCAAACAATGATGCCCATAAGCCAAAAGTATGAATCTACAGAAATCATCAGAAGTGGTCTTAATTTTTAAATATAAGACAGTTTTAAAATTGTTTTCTGACAGGGGCGCCTGGGTGGCTCAGTGGGTTAAAGCCTCTGCCTTCAGCTCAGGTCATGATCCCAGAGTCCTGGGATGGAGCCCCACTATCAGGCTCTCTGCTCAGCCGGGAGCCTGCTTCGCCCTCTCTCTGTCTCTGCCTGCCTCTCTGCCTACTTGTGATCTCTCTCTCTCTCTCTCTCTCTGTCAAATAAATAAATAAATAAATATATAATCTTACAAAAAAAAAAAAAAAAAGTTAAAAAAAAGGGGGGGGTGCACCTGGGTGGATCAGTGGGTTAAAGCCTTTGCCTTCGGCTCGGGTCATGATCTCAGGGTCCTGCGATCGAGCCCCACATCAGGCTCTCTGCTCTTTCCCCTCCCCTGTCTGCCTGTTTCTACCTACTTGTGATCTTTCTCTCTCTCTCTCTGTGTCAAATAAATAAATAAAATCTTTTAAAAAATTGCTTTCTGACAAACTTAAGACTATTAAATACAAATTATGTTATTTACTGCATGTCATGAAATATTTTTCTAATTACCTAGATTAAACTATTCTTCTAATCAGTGAATCAAGCAAATTCATACCATAAACCATGGATGAACAGAAAACAAATGTTGAAAATGAGCTTAGTATACCAAATGATCTTACATTTTGTTTAACTATGACATTTGATATTAATACATTTTCTAGAAATTGCAAAGGAAAATAAATTTAGTCCAAACTTGTTTAAAATACAGAATGGCCTGAATCTCTTCCTTGAGGTTTGTTTTTACACTAGAAGACAAGTGTTAATATCTATGTACAGCTAAGATGGAATAAGAGGGAACAGAATTACCTCCCTGCCTGAAATAACTGGGGGGAAAAAAGAACAAAAACTGGCAGTGCAATACACTGATCTCTGAGGGCAGAAGAAATGAAGTAAGCCCCTAACTCTCCCACCATATTGCTAGAGGGAGAATTGTTAGTTGGGAACTAGAGTTTCAAAGGCAGAGTACCAGAGAAAAGAAGAGCTGCACAAAAAGAAAATTCCAGAGAGCTACAAGAATCCCTCTGGAGTCATTAGCAGAGTGTTGATAAGCATGTGTATGTAAGGAAACTGAGACTAGAGAAAGAATCATCTGAAAACAGCAGAAGGCCTTTAGCTTGGATTGTAATCCTGAGGTCCTAGGATTAAGCCCCGCATCAGGGCTTTCTGCTCAGTGGGGAGTCTGCTTCTCCCTCTCCCCCCACTCATGCTCTCTTGCTTCTCTCTCTCGCAAATACATAAATAAAATCTTAAAAAAAAAAAAAGGCAGAAGGAACAATTCTTGAAGCGCACAAATAGCACAAGGTCCTACCAGCCATATTATGAAACCTGGTAATTTATAGATGCTGCCTCAGGACTGAGAAAACGTAAGTCCAAGACTAAAAGCTGTTCTTATTCCATCCATCAAAGTTTAAAAGCAAACCACGAAAGAATGAAACTGTTTCTAAGTTACTTAACTGGGTCCTCAAGTATACTGATAAAAATATAAAAATATCCAGAAACTTCATAATGCCTAGGATCAAATAGAAAATAACCAAGAACACAAAGAATAAAAAAAAATGAGCCATAATGATATCTCAAGAAACAATAAAAATCCCAAATAAACAACCTAATCTTGCACATAAATGAGCCAGAAAAAGCAGCACTCAAGAAACCAGTAAGAGGAAGGAAATAAAGATCAGAGGAGAAATAAATGAAATAGAAACTTAAAAAATAAAACATATCAATGAAACCAGAAGCTGGTTCTTTGAAAATATCAACAAAATTGATAATCCTTTAGCCAGAATCCCCAGAGGGGGAGAGGGGGAAACAGAGCAAGAGAGGACTTGAAAACAAAATCAGAAACGAAAGAGGAGAAATAACAACTGACACCACAGAAATAAAAAGGATAATTAGAGAACAGTATGAAAAATTTATGTGCCGGACAACCGAAAATAGACAAATTCCTAGAAATATCCAAGTTTCCAAAACTGAATTAGGAAAAAATGGAAAATGTGAACAGATAATTACCAGCAATGAAATCCAATCAATAATCAAAACCTTCCCAACAAATAAAAGTCTAGGACCAGACGGTGTCACTGGTGAATTCTATCAAACATTTGTAAAGATGAGTTAATATCTATTCTTTTCAAACTATTACAAAAAATACAAGAGACAGGAAGGCTTCTAAATTCATTCTATGAGGCCAGCATTACCCTGATACCAACACTAGATAAAGACACTACAAAAAAAGGGAACTACAAGCTAAAATTTCTGATGAAAGTAGAGGCAGAAATACTCAACAAAAAATTAGCAAATCAAATCCAATAATATGTTTTAAAAAATCATTCATTGTGATTGAGTGGGATTTATTCCCAGAATGCAAGGGTGGTTCAATATTCACAAATCAATCTATGCGATATATCACATCAACAAGAGAAAGGATGAAAACCACACGGTCATTTCAACAGATACAGAAAAAGCACTGAACAAAGTAGGACATCCATTCATGATAAAAACCCTCATTAAAATAAGTTTAGAGGGAACATACCTCAACATAATGAATGCCTTCTATGAAAAACCCACAGCTAACAACATCCTTAATAGGAAAAAAACAAGAGTTTTCCCTGTAAGATCAGAAATAAAACAAGAATGTCCACTCTCATCACTTTTATTCAACACAGTACTGGAAGTCCTAGCCACAGCAATCAGAAAACAAAAATAAAAGACATCCAAATGGTAAGGAAGAAGTAAAACTTTCACTATTTGTAGATGACACACTACTGTATATAGAAAACCCTAAAAACTCCACCAAAAAACTAGAACTCCTAAATGATTTCAGTAAGGTTTCACAATACAAAATCAATATACAGAAATTCATTGCATTTCTATACATTAATAATTAAATAGAATAGAGAAATTAAGAAAAAAATCCCATTTATAATTGTGTCCAAAATAATAAAATGCCTAGTAATAAACATAGCCAAAGAAGTGGAAGATCTGTACTCTGTTAATTATAATACACTGATGAAAGAAAGTGAAGATGACAGAAACACATGGAAAGGTATTTCATGCTCATGGATTGGGAGAACAAATATTGCTAAAATCCATACTACTCAAAGCAAGGTACACATTTAATGCAATCCCTTTCAAAACAACAACAGCCTTGTTCACAGAACTAGAATAAACAATCCTAAAATTTGTATGGAACCACAAAAGACTCTGAATAGCCAAAATAATCTTTTTTTAAAAATTCACACATAATGTATTATTTGCCCCAGGGGTACAGGTCTGTGAATCATCAGGCTTACACATTACACTTTTTTTTTTTTTAAATAAAGATTTTATTTATTTGACAGAGAGAAAGATCACAAGTAGGCAGAGAGGCAGGCAGAGAGAGAGGGGGAAGCAGGCATCCTGCAGAGCTGACAGCCCAATGAGGGGCTCGATCCCAGGACCCTGAGATCATGATCTGAGTCAGTGGAAGAGGCCACCCAGGTGCCCCTAGCCAAATCAATCTTGAAAACAAAGTACTGAAGTACTGCAATCCCAGATTTCAAGATACACTATGTATCCATAGTAATCAAAACAGTAGGGTACTGGCAGAAAAAAAAGTCATACAGATTAATGGAACAGAACAGAGAGCCCAGAAATAAACCCATTATTATATGATTAATCTTCGACAAAGGAAGCAAGGATATGAAATGGGAAAAAGACAGTCTCTTCAACAAACGTGTTGAGAAAACTGGACAGATACATGACAAAGAATGAAACTGGACCACTTTTTCTTATACCATAAAAAAAAATCTCAAAATGGATTAAGAATCTAAATGTGACACCTGAGGCCATAAAAATTCTAGAAGAGAGCATAGGCAGTAATTTCTCTGACACTGGCTGCAGCAACAGTTTTCTAGATAAGTTTCCTCAGGTAATGGAAACAAAAGCAAAAGTAAAATATTAGGACTGTATCAAAATAAAAAGCACAGCAAAGGAAGGAACTAACAAAACTAAAAGACAATCTACTGAACAGGAGAAGGTATTTGCAAATGATATGTCCAATAAAGGGTTAGTATCCAAAATACATAAAGAATTTACACAACTCAACACCCAAAAAACAAGTAATCGAATCTAAAAATGGGCAGAAGACACGCACAGACATTTCTCCAAAGAAGACATGCAGACGGCCAATAGACACGAGAAGATGCTTAAAATTACTCATCATCAAGGAAATACAAATGAAAACCACACTGAGATACCACCTGTGCATAAAAAACACAAAAAACAAGAAGCACTAGCAAGGATATGGAGAAAAAGGAACCCTCCTGTACTGTTAGTGAGAATGCACACTGGTGTAGCCACCAGGAAAAATAGGATGGAGCTTCCTCAAAAATACAAAAATAGAATTACCATGTGATTCAGTAATTCTACTACTGAACATTTACCCCAAAAATATGAAAACACTAATTTGAAAAGATATATGCACTCCTTATGTTTACTGCAGTTTTTTTTTTTAAGATTTTATTTATTTATTTGACAGAGAGAGAGAGACGGAGAGAGAGGGAACACAAGCAGGGGGAGTGGGAGAAGGAGAAGCAGGCTTCCTGCTGAGCAAGGAGCCCATTGCAGGGCTCGATCCCAGAACCCTGGGATCATGACCTGAGCCAAAGGCAGATGCTTAACAACTAAGCCACCAAGGCACCCCTGTTTACTGCAGTATTATTTACAATAACCAAATTATGGAAGCAACCCATGTGTCCATTAATAGACGGATGGATAAAGAGGTAGTATGTACATACAGAATATTACTAATCCATAAAAGAGTATAAAATCTTGCCATTTGCAACAACATGGATGGATCCATGTAGAGGATATTACACTAAGGAAAAAGTCAGTGAAAGACAAATACCATATGATTTCACTCACATTAAGAATTTAAGAAACAGGGGCGCCTGGGTGGCTCAGTGGGTTAAGCCGCTGCCTTTGGCTCAGGTCATGATCTCAGGGTCCTGGGATCGAGTCCCGCATTGGGCTCTCTGCTCAGCGGGGAGACTGCTTCCTCCTCTCTCTCTCTCTGCCTGCCTCTCTGCCTACTTGTGATCTCTCTCTGTCAAATAAATAAATAAAATCTTAAAAAAAAAAAAAAAAAGAATTTAAGAAACAAATCAAACAAAGAATAAAAAACACCAGACTCTTGGGATGCCTGGGTGGCTCAGTTGGTTAAGTGGCTGCCTTCGGCTCGGGTCATGATCCCAGCGTCCTGGGATCGAGTCCCACATCGGGCTCCCTGCTCAGCGGGGAGCCTGCTTCTCCCTCTGCCTCTGCCTGCCACTCTGTCTGCCTGTGCTCACTCTCTCTGACAAATAAATAAATAACATCTTTAAAAAAAAAAAAAAAAAACACCACCAGACTCTTAACTAGACAACAAACTGATGGTTACCAGAGGGGAGGTGGGCGGGAGGATGGGGGAAATAGGTAAACCGGATTAAGAGTACACTTATCATGATAGGCAATGAACAATGTACAGAACTGATGAATCACTGTATTGTATAACTGAAACCAATATAACACTGTGTTAATTATGCAAGAATTTAAAAATAATAGATTTTAAAATCTATACTCATATGTTCATGTATTCATGTTCATAAATTGTATCTCTCTATAGAGATACAGAAAACATAAGAAGTTGGAACTTCTGGAGATGAAAAACACATCTGACATGAAAAAACACACTGAATGGGATTAACAAAAGATTTGATATGGCAGAAGAAAAGATAAACATAAAGACAGAACAATAAACATGTATGTAAATGGCTAAACACACCAATTAAAAAGCAGAGGTTCTGGTTAAAAGAATGGAAAAATACATACTAATACAAATCAAAAGAAAGCTAATTCTATGGACAATAACCCAAATGCTCATCCATAAGGTCTGGTCAAGTTACTCATAGTAAATCTAAATGGTGGAATTCTATGTAATTGTGAAAAAGAGTAAGGTAAATCTCTATTCTCTAATTACTCTAATATGGAGGGTAGATGGCTGGGAATGAATGTAATACCTCTCCAAACATACTTCAACTGAGTTCTGACTGTGGAAACATAAGAAACTTGTATATTTCAAAAGTAAAATTAAACTTAAGCAATCCTTAAAAATAATAAACAATTCTGAGAAACCAATAAGAGAACTACTTCAAGAGACAAGAGCATACTATTTGACTTTGCATCCTTAGAACAAATACAGTAAGACCTTTTAAATTTCATTCAGTAACCTCCCTGCCAGTGGTAATACCGGCATTATTATTTCAAATCTATATGCTATATTTTGTAAGATAATGATAATAATTATGTTAATGTTGTTAGGGATTAAGATTTCCAATGTAAGAGGAAAGAGATACAGTATAAAGTCAAAGTTAGATTAAAATCTTGTAATATTAAATTTAAATTAGAAACATGGAAGAAGGAAGGAAGGAAATAAACAGAAAAGTAGTCAAAAGGAAGAAAGAAAAAGAAAGCAAAGCAAGCCAGCCTGCCAGCCAGAGAGGCTATATTAATATCAAACAAAGCAGATTTCACAACAAAGAATATTTTCAGGGACAAAGAGGGTCATTTTATAATACTGGAGAATTCAATTTATTAAGAAGTTATAACAATCCTAAATGTTAAGCTCATAACATTAGAGCTATAAAACAAATGAAGCAAAAACTGACAGAACTCAAGAAGAAACAGACAGGGGCGCCTGGGTGGCGCAGTGGGTTAAAGCCTCTGCCTTCGGCTCAGGTCAGGATCCCAGAGTCCTGGGATCGAGCCCCGCACCAGGCTCTGCTCAGCGCAGGGCCTGCTTCCTCCTCTCTCTCTCTGCCTGCCTCTCTGCCTACTTGTGATCTCTGCCTGTCAAATAAATAAATAAAAACTTAAAAAAAAAAAAAAAAGAAGAAACAGACAAATTCACAAATAGAGATAGCAACACTCCTCTCAATAACTTATAAAGCAAGAATGAAAGTTAAGTAAGACTGTCGACCTACCTGATATAATTAACATTTATTAAAAATACTCTATCTAGGGACATGTGGGCGGTTCAGTTGGTTAAGTGTCTACCTTTGGCTCAGGTCATGATCCCTGGGTCCTGGGATAGAGCCCCATATCTATCCCTGGGATAGAGCTCCTTGCTCTGTGGGGAATCTGCTTCTCCCTCTCCTTGTGCCCCTGCTGATGGGCTCACTCTCTCTCACTCACTTTCTCTTAAATAAATAAATAAAATCTTTAAAAAAAATACTTTCTCTATCTAAAGAAGAGAACAAACACTTCAAATGCACACAGAACATGTACCAAGATTAAATAACACTTTGTGGCCAAAAAGCAAGTCTTGGCAAAGACCATAGAAAATATGTGGACAACAGAATTAAATTAGAAATCAAAAGCAAGAAGGTAGGGGCGCCTGGGTGGCTCAGTGGGTTAAAGCCTCTGCCTTCGATTCAGGTCATGATCCCAGGGTCCTGGGATGGAGCCCCATGTTGGGCTCTCTGCTCCGTGGGGAGCCTGCTTCCTCCTCTCTCTCCCTCTGCCTGCCTCTCTGCCTACTTGTGATTTCTCTCTCTGTGTCAAATAAATAAAATCTTTAAAAAAAGAAAAAAAGCAAGAAGGTATCAGGAAAATTCTCAAATACTTGGAAGCAAAATAACTACATAAATATAAATATATATATATATATATTTTTTCATTCATTCCATGGGTTGAAGAATAGAAAAGCTATAAAATATTTTGAATTACATTAAAATGAAAACCCAGCAAATCAAAATTGGAAGGAGGCAGTTAAAGCAGGACTCAGAAGAAAATAGATAGCAGTAAAAACCTGTATGAAGAAAAAAGAAAGGTTTTCAGTCACTGTCTTTAGCCTCCATCACAAGAAACTTAGAAAAGCAAATTAAACCTGAAGTAAACAAAAACAGAATGGGAACTGAAACAGAAAACAAAAGATACAGGAATCAATGAAATCAAAAGGTAATTCTTTAAGAAGGTCATTAAAATTGATAAACTTTAGCTAGACTGAATAGGAAAAATAGAGTACAGACACATATTACCAACATTAGGAATGAGTGATATGACACCACTACAAACTCTACAGATATTAAAAGAATAAAAAGGAGTAACTTGAAGAACTTTATACCAAACACCCGGACAATTCAGATTAAACGGTCAAATTTCTTAAAAGATACAAATTACCAAAAATCATTTAAGGGGGTGCCTGGGTGGCGCAGAGGGTTAGGCCTCTGCTTTCAGCGCAGGTCATGATCTCAGGGTCCTGGGATCGAGCCCCGCATCAGGCTCTCTGCTTGGTGAGAGTCTGCTTCCTCCTCTCTGTCTCTCTTTCTGCCTCTCTGCCTACTTGTGATCTCTGTCAGATAAATAAATAAAATCTTAAAAAAAAAAAAATCATTAAAAAACAATCTAAATAGTTATGTATCTACTTAAAAAACTAAATTCCTGGTTAAAGACATTCCCACCAAAAAACAAAAACACTTCAGGCCCAGAAGACTTCGCTGGTGAATTCTTACACTATTCATGTAAAAACCAAGTTATATTAATTATATACAACCCCGGAAAACCGGGGGGGGGGGGGATCAGAATACTTCCCAATTCATTCAACGAGGTCATTATTCCCAATTCCAAAACCAGACAAAGACATTACAAGAAAACTACAGACCAACATCCTTCATAAACACAGATACATAAAAACCTGAACAAAATTTTAGCAAATCAAAGCCAAAAAAATATAACAGTGATAAAATTACATGACCAAGTGGAGGTTGGTTTAACTTCAAAATTCAATCAACAAAATTCCCCATATGAACAGATGAAAACAGAAAAGGAGTAAGATAATGTGAATACACATTCTTGATACAAACATTCTCAGCAAACCAGGAACAGAAGGGAACTTTCTCAATCTGATAAACAGCTAACATGACACTTAATGGTAAAATGAATGCTTTCCCTCTAAAATAAGGAATAAGACAAAGACGTTTGTTCTCACACCTTCTATTCAATATAGTACTAGAGGTTCTAGCCTGTGCGATCAGGCAAGAAACAGAAATAAGAGGTATCAGACTAAAAAGAAAGAAGTAAAACTGTCTATCCAGTTGACACAATCACCTACAGAAAATGGTATCTATAAACAAACTAGTAGAACAAATCAGTGAATGTAACAAGGTTACAGAATACAAACAATTTTTTAAAAAAATTTCTATATACTAGCAACAAACAACCATTTATTCAACTTGTTTTTTTTCTCTCTTCACCCACCCCTCCCCACCAGGTTTTTTCTCTCAGCCTGTTTCTCTAATATAAAAAGCACTGCCTGGACTTCATGTCACCCAGTACCTATTTAATTTTTCTGTTTCTCTTTCCAAATTTATTTTTTTTAAAGATTTTATTTATTTATTTGACGGAGATCACAAGTAGGCAGAGAGGCAGGCAGAGAGAGAGAGGGGGAAGCGGGCTCCCTGCTGAGCAGAGAGCCCAATGCTGGGCTTGATCCCAGGACCCTGAGAATATGACCTGGGCCAAAGGCAGAGGCTTAACGCACTGAGCTACCCAGGTACCCCATGTCTTTCCAAATGTTTGACCTCCCTTTCACTCCTCACCCTATTGAAATCTACTTTTTCTATGTTCATCATTCTATGGAAACTCTCCTCATTAAACTCTCTTTGTTAAACTCCTCCTAAGTGTCAAATGCTATCCTTATTTTCAGGGCTCTTCCTACTAGCTTTCTTGGCTGCATGAAATTCTTCCTATCACTCCCTCCTTCCTTAAAGACATCCTCTTTCTTCGCTTCCTTGGCCTACACTCTACTAATTTTCGTCATATCTCTTGTCTCCCTCGTGTCTTCCTCTCCTGCTATTCTACTTCTACTGCTGGATCTGTTCTCAGCCAGCTGGTCTCTTTGCACTATATAACCTCCCTCTAAGGCTGTTTTTATCATATCTATTCTTATGGCTACAACTACCATCAACTTTGTATTTCTATTTGAGTTCTCACCACAGAGTTTAAGATTTTTATATCCAAATGCCTGATGGAAATCCCTACCCAGATGTTCAAGAGCAGCTTAAACTCAACTCATTACCATCTCTTATTAAAGAAGCTCCTCCTCTAGAATTTCCTCTTTGTTGTAAACATCACCATCCGCCCAGTAACACAATCTGGAAATCTAGGAGCCACACTTAAGATTCATTACTACTTCCTCACTTTCTATATCTACTCTGTAAGTTTTAGTGAATCTACTCTTTAAATATTTCTTCATTTATCCTATCATTTCTGTAACAACTGTTTGGGTCAGAATCCATCATCTCTTACTTGGATCACCCTAACACCCTTCAAATTCACCTCCCAGTTTCTACACTTAATTGCTGTCACAAATCTGATCTAAAATGTAAATTTGTCCATATTACTCTATTGTCTAAAATCTTTCAAGAGTTCCATGTGCTCTTGTAAGCTTTGTAAGTTCATTTGGTACCTAAGAGACTCCAAGATCTGGCTTCAGTCTATCTCACCCATCTTTGAGCTTCATATGCTCAGCAACAGCAGACTGTTTTTAATTATTCTCTCTCCCTCTTTCACCATGTTTCTTCTTCCACACTTTTGCCTGTATTGTTTTTTCCTTCCGGAAAAAAATAAAATCTCACTTCTTCTAGGCAAGCTACTTTCTACTCATACTTTAAGAAGACAAATGTTACCTTCTTTCTTCATTTAGTTGTTTCAAAGAATTATTTAGCACCTATTAGTGCCAGGCTCTGGGGGTGATGAGGTAAATAAGACAAATATGTTCCTACTCTCATGGAGCTTAGAGTCTACTTGAAATAACAGATGACAAGCAATGAAAATAAAACAGTAATTACAAATAGTGGCAAGGTGCTATGAAGAAAAAAGAACAGGGTGCCCTATTTTAAAATAAGTGATATTTAAGCTAAAACTTCAAGGATGAGAAGGAACAAGCTAGAAGAAGAATAGGCATGCCAGGCAAAAAGCACAGATCTGGATCTCTGAACAGGAAGAGTATATGTCACATTTGAGGAATTGAGAGAAGGCTGGTGAACATATGAACAAGAGGAAGCGTACCACAAGATGAAATCTGAGAGAGGCAGTGCCAGAACATGGGTGACCTTATGGGCCAAGTTAAAGGGCTTGTCTTGGGGTGCCTGGGTGGCTCAGTGGGTTAAGCTGCTGCCTTCAGCTCAGGTCATGATCTCAGGGTCCTAAGATCAAGTCCTGCATTGGGCTATCTCAGCAGGGAGCCTGCTTCCCTCTCTCTCTCTGCCTGCCTCTCTGCCTACTTGTGATCTCTCTGTCAAATAAATAAATAAATAAATAACCTACAAACAAACAAACAAACAAATATATAAAGGGCTTGTCTTATCCTAAATGAAATAGGAATCACTAAGTGTTTCAGCAGGGGAATGACATGGCCTAATTTAAGTTTTAAAAGACTGCTCTGGGTTGCTATGGAGTGAAAGGACTGCAGAGTAGAAGGCCAGCTAAGACTACTGAAATAAACAAGGTAACAAATGGTTGCTGGTTTGAAGAAAGATGTCATTAGATATTAAAAATCAGAAAATTCAAGAAATATTTCATATCATCAATAAGAAAGGGATCCAATGTGTGTGGGGCAGAGAGAAGAAAAGATTTTAAATGATTCTCAGATTTCTGGCTTGGGTAATTAGGTCCATGGTGGTTCCAACTGCTAAGGCTATGGGGAGAAGCTGTACAGGTATGACAGTCAATGCTTCAGTTTCAAAGGTGTTAAATTTGCAATGATGTGAGACATCAAAGCAGAACTGCCAAAAAAGATAGGTGGACGTATGAGGGCAGTGTTCAGAAAAAGACCTGAGTTAAATGCACAGGTATGGACAATTTTCTTAACTTCTTATTTTGAAATAATTTCTGACTTTCAAAAACTTGCAAAATTAACATTTTGTTTAACTAGAGTAAAACTACAGGAACAGGAAAACAACACTGATACAATGTTAATGATAATATTAATCTTCTGGACTTTACTCAAATTTTGCCAATGTCCTTTCTCTCATCCAGGATGCAATAAAGGATCTCACATTGCATTCAGCTGTCATGTCCTCCTAGTCTCTTTCATCCTAAAACACTTCCTTAGTTTTTCTTCTTCGTCCCATGATCTTGTCAGTACTAGACAGTTCTTTTGTAGAATACTCCTTCATTTGAATTTGATGTTTCCTCATGATGATCTGAAGTTATGCATATTGGTGTCCTTCTCAATGCATCATACTAGGAGGCTGGATGTCTCATTACAAAAGATATTAACTTGGGTCACACAGGTAAGTTTATATCTATCAGACATCTACGGGGAGATTCTTTGAGACTATGCAAATATGCTGTTTGCCTTCATACGTATGCCCACTTATTTAGCATCCAAAGATGCAATATTACTGTAGTATGCCAATGTTGATTTTTTATTTCCATGATCTGTCCTACATTCATTAATTATAATTCTACTAAAGAAAAAGTAATCCTTTCTCCCCAATGTGTTTATTTATTTATATATCAGCTTTGGCTCATGGATTTTTATTCTATAGCACTGCCTCATGGATTTCTTCTGTAATTTTCATTATTTATTATGATGCTGAAATTGTCCCAGTTTAGTTACTTGGAGGTCTTTCAAGCTGGCTTCAATGTCTTTTCTGCATGCATTATTATCATCATCATTATTATTATTAGCACTTTCTTACTTTCTGACTCTACAGATGCTCTGAGCTCATCTTGTATTTTTCCATGTTCAAGTCCTGAATCAGCCAATGCTTAAAAAAATTCAGATTTCTTTTAACTGGAATAGCTCTAGTATTGCAGCCATTTGCCAACATGTGGCTATTTAAATCTAAATTAATTAAAACTGGACGAAATTAAAAATTCCATTCTTTAGTTGCCAAAAAAATGCAGTTTTCAATAGCCACATATTAGTGGCTACCATACTGGACAGTTAAGTTATAAAATACTTTCATCATCACAAAAATATCTACTGGACTATACTGCCTGGAAAATGATATTTAAAAACCCAGGTAAAGGGCGCCTGGGTGGCTCAGTAGGTTAAAGCCTCTGCCTTCAGCTCAGGTCATGATCTCAGAGTCCTGAGATCGAATCCCGCATCAGGCTCTCTGCTCAACGGGGAGCCTACTTCCCTCTCTCTCTCTCTACCTGCCTCTCTGCCTACATGTGATCTCTCTATCAAACAAATAAAATCTTTTAAAAATAAAAATAAGAACCAAGGTAAGGATGCTATGTTCACTGCTCCTGGGCTGACATTGCTTCTAGGCCTTCTGTGTGAATAGAGCTAGTACACACACAGACAAACAACCCTGTACCTATCAGACAATTTTACTTTGAGAAATCTGCCTTCAAAGGAGAATAGAGAAATGGGGATGGTAGCTCGGAGAGTCAGGTGGAGATGAGGTCTGGGGAGGCATGCCTTTTAGGATAGGAGATACTAGCACATGTCTTTTTTTTTTTTATATAAACATATAATATATTTTTATCCCCCGGGGTACAGGTCTGTGAATCATCTGGCTTACACACTTCACAGCACTCACCATAGCACATACCCTCCCCAATGTCCATAACCCCACCCCCCTTCGCCCAACCCCCCTCCCCTCAGCACCCTCAGCTTGTTTTGTGAGATTAAGAGTCACTTATGGTTTGTCTCCCTCCCAATCCCATCTTGTTTCATTTATTCTCCTCCTACCCCCTTAAACCCCCATGTTGCATCACCACTTCCTCATATCAGGGAGATCATATGATAGTTGTCTTTCTCCGCCTGACTTATTTCGCTAAGCATGATACGCTCTAGTTCCATCCACGTTGTCGCAAATGGCAAGATTTCATTTCTTTTGATGGCTGCTTAGTATTCCATTGTGTATCTATACCACATCTTCTTGATCCATTCATCGGTTGATGGACATCTAGGTTCTTTCCATAGTTTGGCTATTGCGGACATCGCTGCTATAAACATTTGGGTGCATGTGCCCCTTCGGATCTCTACGTTTGTATCTTTAGGGTAAATACCCAGTAGTGCAATTGCTGGGTCATAGGGCAGTTCTATTTTCAACATTTTGAGGAACCTCCATGCTGTTTTCCAGAGTGGTTGCACCAGCTTGCATTCCCACCAACAGTGTAGGAGGGTTCCCCTTTCTCCGCATCTGTCATTTCCTGACTTGTTAATTTTAGCCATTCTGACTGGTGTGAGGTGATATCTCATTGTGGTTTTGATTTGTATTTCCCTGATGCTAAGTGATATGGAGCACTTTTTCATGTGTCTGTTGGCCATCTGGATGTCTTCTTTGCAGAAATGTCTGTTCATGTCCTCTGCCCATTTCTTGATTGGATTATTTGTTCTTTGGGTGTTGAGTTTGCTAAGTTCTTTATAGATTCTGGACACTAGTCCTTTATCTGATATGTCGTTTGCAAATATCTTCTCCCATTCTGTCAGTTGTCTTTTGGTTTTATTAACTGTTTCCTTTGCTGTGCAAAAGCTTTTGATCTTGATGAAATCCCAATAGTTCATTTTTGCCCTTGCTTCCCTTGCCTTTGGCGATGTTCCTAGGAAGATGTTGCTGAGGCTGAGGTCGAAGAGGTTGCTGCCTGTGTTCTCCTCAAGGATTTTGATGGATTCCTTTCTCACATTGAGGTCCTTCATCCATTTTGAGTCTATTTTCGTGTGTGGTGTAAGGAAATGGTCCAATTTCATTTTTCTGCATGTGGCTGTCCAATTTTCCCAACACCATTTATTGAAGAGGCTTTTTTCCATTGGACATTCTTTCCTGCTTTGTCGAAGATTAGTTGACCATAGAGTTGAAGGTCTATTTCTGGGCTTTCTATTCTGCTCCATTGATCTATGTGTCTGTTTTTGTGCCAGTACCATGCTGTCTTGATAATGACAGCTTTGTAATAGAGCTTGAAGTCCGGAATTGTGATGCCACCAACTTGGCTTTCTTTTTCAATATCCCTTTGGCTATTCGAGGTCTTTTCTGGTTCCATATAAATTTTAGGATTATTTGTTCCATTTCTTTGAAAAAGATGGATGGTACTTTGATAGGAATTGCATTGAATGTGTAGATTGCTTTAGGTATCATAGACATTTTCACAATGTTTATTCTTCCGGTCCAGGAGCATGGAACATTTTTCCATTTCTTTGTGTCTTCCTCAATTTCTTTCATGAGTACTTTATAGTTTTCTGAGTATAGATTCCGTGCCTCTTTGGTTAGGTTTATTCCTAGGTATCTTACGGTTTGGGGTGCAATTGTAAATGGAATTGACTCCTTAATTTCTCTTTCTTCTGTCTCGTTGTTGGTGTAGAGAAATGCAACTGATTTCTGTGCATTGATTTTATATCCTGACACTTTACTGAATTCCTGTACAAGCTCTAGCAGTTTTGGAGTGGAGTCTTTTGGGTTTTCCACATATAGTATCATATCATCTGCAAAGAGTGATAGTTTGACTTCTTCTTTGCTGATTTGGATGCCTTTAATTTCCTTTTGTTGTCTGATTGCTGAGGCTAGTACTTCTAGTACTATGTTGAATAGCAGTGGTGATAATGGACATCCCTGCCATGTTCCTGACCTTAGCGGAAAAGCTTTCAGTTTTTCTCCGTTGAGAATGATATTTGTGGTGGGTTTTTCATAAATGGCTTTGATAATATTGAGATATGTGCCCTCTATCCCTACACTTTGAAGAGTTTTGATCAGGAAGGGATGCTGTACTTTGTCAAATGTTTTTTCAGCATCTATTGAGAGTATCATATGGTTCTTGTTCTTTCTTTTATTGATGTGTTGTATCACATTGATTGATTTGCGGATGTTGAACCAACCTTGCAGACCTGGAATAAATCCCACTTGGTCATGGTGAATAATCCTTTTAATGTACAGTTGAATCCTATTGGCTAGTATTTTGGTGAGAATTTTCACATCTGTGTTCATCAAGGATATTGGTCTATAGCTCTTTTTGATGGGATCCTTGTCTGGTTTTGGGATCAAGGTGATGCTGGCCTCATAAAATGAGTTTGGAAGTTTTCCTTCCATTTCTATTTTTTGGAACAGTTTCAGGAGAATAGGAATTAGTTCTTCTTTAAATGTTTGGTAGAATTCCCCTGGAAGCCGTCTGGCCCTGGGCTTTTGTTTGTTTGGAGATTTTTAATGACTGTTTCAATCTCCTTACTGGTTATGGGTCTGTTCAGGCTTTCTATTTCTTCCTGGTTCAGTTGTGGTAGTTTATATGTTTCTAGGAATGCATCCATTTCTTCCAGATTGTCAAATTTGTTGGCGCAGAGTTGCTCATAGTATGTTCTTATAATTGTTTGTATTTCTTTGGTGTTAGTTGTGATCTCTCCTCTTTCATTCATGATTTTATTTATTTGGGTCCTTTCTCTTTTCTTTTTGATAAGTCTGGCCAGGGGTTTATTAATTTTATTAATTCTTTCAAAGAACCAGCTCCTAGTTTCGTTGATTTGTTCTATTGTTTTTTTGGTTTCTAGTTCATTGATTTCTGCTCTGATCTTTATGATTTCTCTTCTCCTGCTGGGTTTAGGGTTTCTTTCTTGTTCTTTCTCCAGCTCCTTTAGGTGTAGGGTTAGGTTGTGTACCTGAGACCTTTCTTGTTTCTTGAGAAAGGCCTGTACTGCTATATGTTTTCCTCTCAGGACTGCCTTTGTTGTGTCCCACAGATTTTGAACCGTTGTGTTTTCATTATCATTTGTTTCCATGAACTTTTTCAATTCTTCTTTAATTTCCTGGTTGACCCATTCATTCTTTAGAAGGATGCTGGTTTAGTCTCCATGTATTTGGGTTCTTTCCAAACTTCCTCTTGTGGTTGAGTTCTAGCTTCAGAGTACTGTGGTCTGAAAATATACAGGGAATGATCCCAATCTTTTGATACCGGTTGAGTCCTGGTTTAGGACCGAGGATGTGATCTATTCTGGAGAATGTTCCATGTGCACTAGAGAAGAATGTGCATTCTGCTGCTTTGGGATGAAATGTTCTGAATATATCTGTGATGTCCATCTGGTCCAGTGTGTCATTTAAGGCCTTTATTTCCTTGTTGATCTTTTGCTTGGATGATCTGTCCATTTCAGTGAGAGGAGTGTTAAAGTCCCCTACTATTACTGTATTATTGTTGATGTGTTTCTTCGATTTTGTTATTAATTGATTTATATAGTTGGCTGCTCCCACGTTGGGGGCATAGATATTTAAAATTGTTAGATCTTCTTGTTGGACAGACCCTTTGAGTATGATATAGTGTCCTTCCTCATCTCTTATTATAGTCTTTGGCTTAAAACCTAATTGATCTGAGATAAGGATTGCCACCCCTGCTTTCTTCTGATGTCCATTAGCATGGTAAATTCTTTCCCACCCCCTCACTTTAAATCTGGAGGTGTCTTCGGGCTTAAAATGAGTTTCTTGTAGGCAATATATAGATGGGTTTTGTTTTTTTATCCATTCTGATACCCTGTGTCTTTTGACTGGGGCATTTAGCCCACTAACATTCAGGGTAACTATTGAGAGATATGAATTTAGTGCCATTGTATTGCCTGTAAGGTGACTGTACTGTATATTGTCTCTGTTCCTTTCTGATCTGCCACTTGTAGGCTCTCTCTTTGCTTAGAGGACCCCTTTCAATATTTCCTGTAGAGTTGGGTTTGGTGGTTGCAAATTCTTTCAGTTTTTGTTTGTCCTGGAAGCTTTTAATCTCTCCTTCTACTTTCAATGACAGCCTAACTGGATATAGTATTCTTGGCTGCATGTTTTTCTTGTTTAGTGCTCTGAATATATCATGCCAGCTCTTTCTGGCCTGCCAGGTCTCTGTGGACAAGTCTGCTGCCAATCTAATATTTTTACCATTGTATGTTACAGACTTCTTTTCCCGGGCTGCTTTCAAGATTTTCTCTTTGTCACTAAGACTTGTAAATTTTACTATTAGGTGACGGGGTGTGGGCCTATTCTTATTGATCTTGAGGGGCATTCTCTGCACCTCCTGAATTTTGATGCTTGTTCCCTTTGCCATATTGAAGAAATTCTCCCCAATAATTCTCTGCAGTATACCTTCTGCTCCCCTCTTTCTTCTTCTTCTGGAATCCCAATTATTCTAATGTTGTTTTGTCTTATGGTGTCACTTATCTCTCGAATTCTCCCCTCGTGGTCCAGTAGCTGTTTGTCCCTCTTTTGCTCAGCTTCTTTATTCTCTGTCATTTGGTCTTCTATATCGCTAATTCTTCCTTCTGCCTCATTTATCCTAGCAGTGAGAGCCTCCATTTTTGATTGCACCTCATTAATAGCTTTTTTGATTTCAACTTGGTTATATTTTAGTTCTTTTATTTCTCCAGAAAGGGCTGTTTTATCTCCCAAGAGGGTTTCTCTGGTATCTTCCATGCCTTTTTCGAGCCCAGCTAGAACCTTGAGAATTGTCATTCTGAACTCTAGATCTGACATATTACCAATATCTGTACTGATTAGGTCCCTAGCCTTCGGTACTGCCTCCTGTTCTTTTTTTTGTGGTGAATTTTTCCGCCTTGTCATTCTGTCCAGATAAGAGTATATGAAGGAGCAAGTAAAATACTAAAAGGGTGGCATCAACCCCAGGAAAATATGCTTAAGCCAAATCAGAAGAGATCCCAAATCATGAGGGGGGAGAAAGGGGATAAAAAGAGGTTCAGAAAGAAAGAAAGAAAGAAGAAGAAGAAGAAGAAGAAGAAAAAAGAAAATGAATAAAGAAAAATATAAAAAAGAAAAAAATATATACATATATTAGATAAACTAGTTAAAAAACGTTAAAAAAGAAAAGGCTAAAAGTTAAAAAAAAATTTTAGCAAAAGAAGAGAAAAAAAAAAATAATGAAAAAGATGGGACGCCTGGGTGGCTCAGTTGGTTAAGCAGCTGCCTTCGGCTCAGGTCATGATCCCAGCGTCCTGGGATCGAGTCTCACATCGGGCTCCTTGCTCAGCAGGGAGCCTGCTTCTCCCTCTGCCTCTGCCTGCCATTCTGTTTGCCTGTGCTCGCTCTCTCCCCCTCTATCTCTCTGATAAATAAATAAAATCTTTAAAAAAAAAAATGAAAAAGAAAAAAAATTAAATTAACTACAAGACTAAAGAATCATAGGGAGAAAGCCCTGAATTCCGTGCTTTGCATTCTCCTCCTCTGGAATTCTGCTGCTCTCCTTGGTATTGAAACTGCACTCCTTGATAGATGAACTTGGTCTTGGATGGATTTCTTGTTGATCTTCTGGGGGAGGGGCCTGTTGTAGTGATTCTCAAGTGTCTTTGCTCCAGGCGGAACTGCACCGCCCTTACCAGTGGCTGGGCTGAATAATCCGCTCGGGTTTGCTTTCAGGAGCTTTTGTTCCCTGAGCGCTTTCCGTAGAGTTCCAGAGGATGGGAATACAAATGGCGGCCTCCTGGTCTCTGGGCCGGAGGAGCCGAGAGCCCGGGGCCCCACTCCTCAGTGCGCCCTCAGAGAACAGCACCCAGTAACTCCCGTCTGCCTGACCTCCGGCCGTGCTCCGAGCTCACCGAGCCTGTGACCGGTTCAAGGTAAACCTGAGCTGTGAGCTCACTGTCAGCTCTGTCTCTGTAGCCGGCTTCCCCGTTCTAATACCTGTAAGCTCTGCGACAGACACCCCCGATCCTTCT
The DNA here is from genome assembly GCF_009829155.1 of Mustela erminea. Taxonomy (NCBI): domain Eukaryota; kingdom Metazoa; phylum Chordata; class Mammalia; order Carnivora; family Mustelidae; genus Mustela; species Mustela erminea. The sequence continues at coordinate 152,401,346 of NC_045614.1, forward strand.
GTGACCCTGCAGGACCTGAGGCCATGCTGACCCCGCGTGGGCTTCACCCCGGTTTAGCCTCTGGAGCAATGTCCCTCAGCGGAACAGACTTTTAAAGTCCTGATTTTGTGCTCCGTTGCTCGCCGCTTGCTGGGAGCTGGCCCCTCCCCCTGGGGTCTATCTTCCCGTTGCTTTGGATTCACTTCTCTGCCAGTCCTACCTTTCAGAAAGTGGTTGTTTTTCTCTTTCTAGAATTGCTGTTCTTCTTCTCTTCAATCTGCCGATGGATTTGTAGGTGTTTGCACTCTTTAGATAAGCTATCTAGCTGATCTCCTGCTAGCTGAAGTAGTCTCAGCCTGCTACTTCTCCGCCATCTTGACTCCTCCCCCCAACTAGCACATGTCTTACATGTTGATGAGAACAATCTAAAAGAGAAGGTGAAGCTGATGAAACAGAAGAAGGAATAACTGAAGAAGGAAAGTCCTTAGGTAGGAGAAAAGAACTCAGAATTCACTCTCAGAAAGAAAGGGGGCATCTCTTCTACTATAACATAAGGACAAAAAGATGGATGCCAATACTGGTTTGCAGATTTAGAATCAGGAAAATGTGACCAATTTATAGTCTAAAGTGATGGAGGATCTCATAGGTGTTACTAGAGAAGCACAGTAAAACTCCAGGAAGTTTTAGGTACCCACGAAAGGTCTGTGATCATGCGTTCAAAGTAAAATCAGTCTGTGTGACATTCTATATCAATAATCGGTTATAGACTGAATGCAAAGGAAGAGAATGAGTTCCTTCATACTAGGATTGTTCCAGATAAAGAAGACAGATAAAGAAAAGAACAAGGAAGTTAGAGAACCTGTAAGAAAAAAATGATTACAGTGATAGATCATGGAAAACAACCTGGAGGGAAGTGAAAAATAAAAGCAGGTAAGAATGTGGTAAAGATCGATAGACAGAAGTCTTACTGAAATTTAAGAAATGCTGCAGTGGGGAGCTTCTAGGTCTTGAAGATAGTAGCAACTGCTAGGATATGAACCTTCCCACACATTACCTCCCAACTGTAAGTTTAGCAAACGACACAGAGAAAACAACACATAAAACTACACCTGCAGGGGCGCCTGGGTGGCTTAGTGGGTTAAGCCTCTGCCTTTGGTTCAGGTCATGATCTCAGGGTCCTGGGATCGTCAGGCTCTCTGCTCAGTGAGAAGCCTGCTTCCCTCTGTCTCTCTGCCTGCCTCTCTGCCTACCTGTGATCTCTGTCAAATAAAAAAATAAAATCTTAAAAAAAAAACAAAAAAAAACTACACCTGCAGCATTACTGAAGAAGAGAGAGTACCATGGACTCCAAAATACTTCTAAAAATTGAGAAATCAACAATAAATTCCACAAAATTGCTACTGGAGCTCTGCTACTACAGGCCTGTAAGTATGGATCATGGGGGTTTAAGTGAAAAAGAAAAGAAGGAAGGAAAAAATACAGACCACCATATGCCCATAAAAAGACCTATTTGTGAACATTTAGAGCAGCTTTCTTATAACAGCCTCAAACTGGAAATAATTCACATATCCATCAACTGGTGAATAGGTAAACAAATGGAGTACTACTTGTGAAGAAAAAAACTGGTTTCCAGGTCCAAGTTGAGATGGAGTAGATGCATGCCTTTCTAGTCCTCCCCCATTAGGCATAGCTAAAAATCTTGGGCATTAAATATATAACAAACATAAGAAAACTCTGAGGAGTGAAGAGAAGCAAACCAGTTAAGAGATCTTGGGACCCAAGGGAAGATATGGGAGTGAATTCCCTGGTTTTTTTTTTTTTTTGTACTTTATGTATCTTAGACTGCTTGCTAGAAGCCACCAACCTGGAACACCACCAGTGGGCACAGACAAAAAGTGTCCTAAGAAAAAGCCAGCTAGCTCTCTCTAGCCAAAGGACTAGGAACTGGGCAGCTTACCAAGAGAGAAACCATTTTTAAAAAATAAAAAACCTCTTACTCTAATCAAACACCATTAAAAATACTGTGGCTCCACCCAAACCCCCATCAACAAAGACCAAATGCTGAGGAGAGAGCCTAGACTTCTGTCTTTAACAAGCTCTAATGGGCCCTTTCCCCCAATAGTGTCAGCAGAGACCATTTTCATCCCCACCTGGTAGCAATGATGCACTCCTCTCCCTTCATGCTGGGGTGATGTCAGAGAAGGCTTAGTAGGAAGGCAAGACCTTCACCACCTACAGGGTTAACTACTAAATCCTCTCAACCATCATGTCAGTGGAGGCCACAATGGAGCAGTAATGAGGCCCTCCTCCCCATGCCGGGCAGAGTGGCCACATGAAAGGACTAAGGGGAGCCTAAACTACCACTCCCATTCAGCAGTAATAAGGAACTCTTCTCACTTCTCCTCCAGGGGTATCAGCAGAGGCTGAGTCAGGAACTTGGATTTTTTTTTTTTTTAAAGATTTTATTTATTTATTTGACAGACAGAAATCACAAGTAGGCAGAGAGGCAGGGAGAGAGAGAGTGGGCGAGGCAGGATCCCTGCTGAGCAGAGAACCCGATGCCGGGCTCGATCCCAGGACCCTGAGATCATGACCAGAGCTGAAGGCAGAGGCTTGAATCCACTGAGCCACCCAGCTGCCCCAGGAACCTGGATTTCTATCTGCACCTAACAGTAATGAATAGGCAACTCCTCTCCATTTACTAGGAGAGTGTCAAGGAGTCTGGCTAAAACAGAATACTTAAATAAGATCCAGAGTCTCATAACATAATATGCAAAATGTCCAGAGTAAAACTGAAAACCACTTATCATACCAAAATACCAATCTTCAGCTTTAAATGGAAAAAACCAAAACCAAAAAACAAACAAAATCAGCAGATGACAACATTGAGACAACATGGATGCTGGAATTATCTGGCAAATATTTAAAAGCAGCCATCATAAAAATGATTCAATGAGCATTTACAAAAACATCTGAAATAAATGGAAATAAAAGTATCAGGAAAAAAAATAGAAAGTCCTCAGATATAAAATATATGAAGAAGAACTAAATGGAAATTCTGACATTTAAAACCAAATAACAAACTTGATAGATGGGCTCAACAGCAGAATGGAGGGGACAGAGGAAATATCAGTGAGCCTAAAAGACAGAACAACAGAAATTACCCAACATGAACAGAGAAAACAGACTGGAGAAAAAAAAAAAAGATAGAAAAGAAAAAAAAGAACAGAGCCTCAGGACCTGTGGGATTATAATAGAAGATCTAACATTAATGGCATTTAAATCTCAAGAGGAGAGGAGAAAGATGGCAGAGCTGATAGAATATTAGAAGAAATAATGGCCCAAAATACCCCAAATTGGCAAAAGACAAACAGATTCAAGAAGCTGATCAAACATCAAACAGGATAAACCCAAAGAAATCTATGCCAAAATACTTTACAGTCCAACTGAAACACATAGAAGACCAAAGACAAAGACAAACTCTTGAAAGCAGCCAGGGAGAAAAAGCATATTACCTGCATAGGACAATAACTACCGTGAATTAAAAAACCATAAAGACCAAAAGGAAGTGACATATTTTTCATGTGCTAAAAAAAAAAAGAGCTGTTAGTAAAGAATTCTGTATCCACTGAAAATATCCTTCAGGAATAAAGAAATCAAGATATTCTAAAATGTCTTGGAAAAGGAAAATTTGAAAAAGGAAAATTAAAAGAGTATGTATATCACTTATGGACCTACCCTAAAAGAACTACTGGTAAAAGGAGATTCTCTAAACATAAAGACAGTGATCAAAGAAGGAATCCAAAAATAACAGTAAGCAAAAAATGAATATGGAAAGAGCAAAAATATGGGTAAATACAATGAACTTAGTTTTCCCTTCTTTTCTAATTTTTTAAAACTATATTAGATTGCTGAAGCAAAAATTTTAACACTGATGTGGATCTCAATGTACAAAGGGAAAATATATAAGACAATTACATTACAAAGGTAGAGGGTAAAGGGATTTAAAAGAAGGTAAGGTTTCTACACTTTATTCTAAAAAATGGCAATACCAGTAGACTTTAATAGTTATACATGTACAATGCAATACCTAAAACACCAAGAAATCACACCTAGAAAAACTATTCAAAGAGATATGCTACAGATAGAAAAACAGTACACAAAAATCTAAATGGAATTCTAAAAATATATTCAGGGAACCCAGAGGAAAAAGAAAACAGGAAAAAAGTAGAGAACAGGGGCGCCTGCGTGGCTCAATGGGTTAAAGCCTCGGCCTTCTGCTCAGGTCATGATCCCAGGGTCTTGGGATCGAGCCCCATATTGGGCTCTCTGCTCAGCCGGGAGTCTGCATCCCCTCCCCTCTCTGCCTACTTATAATCTCTGTCTGTCAAATAAACAAATAAAATCTTTAAAAAAAAAAAAAAGTAGAGAACAGAAAACAGACCAAAAAATGCCAGATTTAAGCTTAACATGTCCATAATTACATTAAAAGTAAATGCTATAAATTCACTAAATAAAAGAGATTGGCAGAATGGATTTTAGAAAGTGACACCCAACTATATTCTATCTGTAAGAAATTACACATGACTGGATGGATCTGATTGAAAAAAGCCTATCTCAAAAGGTCATATATGGTAAGACTCCATTTACATAATGTTCTTGAAATGACAAAATTATAGATCTGGAAATAGATCAGAGGTTGCCAAAGGTTACAGATGGTAGTGAGGGAAGGAGTGGGTGTGACTATAATAGTATGGTAGCATAAGGGAGATCTTTATGGTGACAGAACAGTTCTGTATCTTGATTGAGGCAGTTACCACAAATCTACAAATACGATAAAAGACATACAATATGTTGGACACTGCACAATGTCAATTTCCTGGTTTTTAAATTTTATTATAGTTATATAAGATATAACTTATATAAGTTATATAAGGTATACTGAGTGAAAAGTACACAGGACCCCTCCCTACTTTGCAATTCCTATGATTATCTCAGAAGAAAAGTTTAAAAAAATCAAACTGTCAGAGTTCAAATCCAGATTCTACTACTTCTGTATGAATTTGGGTTTCATGCATTGTTTTGTCATATAACAGTGTCTTATACCAAGTTATGACAAGAAGTAATGCCTTAAAAAAGGTAACTACGGATATGTGCAGCAATGCAGATGAATCTCAAAAGCATTATCGTAAGTGAAAGAAGCCATCTGCAAAAGCCTACATATTACATGAATCTGTTCATATGACATTTTGGAAAAGGCAAAACTATAGGGCTAAAATCAGGTCATGGTTTCCTGGTGCTGAGTGTAGGGAGAGAGGACTATACATATCTCTGACTAATGTCTCTACTAGAGTTTTGACTTCTGAAGTTATGCTAATATTCTACATATTAAAAAAATAAAAGTAAATAGCAAGGATGGGAGGGACAAACCAATTTTTAAAAAGCTGGTAGGGGAGCAGAAGACATAGTGATGCAGATCGTGGATTGAGAAGGCTCCTGTTTGGTTTCTGCCCCCTCCTTCCCTGGCAGCGTGGCCTGGGGCTACTCCCCTCCCCAACCTTTCCGAGACCCTGTCTGAGGTTTAAACCCCATTAAACTGACTGTAAACAGACCAAACAAACCAACTATTTCAAATGTTATCATATAACCAAAGTGAGCAAGGAGGGAGTGGTAGAAGGGACTAATTCAAACACTTTGACTACATGCTCTCAGTCTGGGGGAAAAATACTACAAACAAATCTTGAGCTGTTTTTAGTAAGTAAATCCAAACTGAGAAACATTAAAAAAAAACCCACAAAACTGGCCGTATTCTTCAAAAATCTCAATAACATGAAACACAAAGAAAAGCTAAAAATTATTACGGGTTAAGGAGATTAAAGAGACACATAAACTAAATGTAATACACCTTAGACTGGATCCTTTCCTGCAGAGAAAAAAACTATCTTAAAGGATATTACTGGGACAGTTGACAAAAGTAAATATAATAACTGTAGATTAAAGTATTAGAATATAAAAATATAAAGTATTAGAATATAAAAGTACATTATACCTTTAGTGTAATGATGTTAAGGTTCCTGAATTTGATAACTGTACTAGAGTTATTTAAAAGAATATCCTTATTCTTGGGAAATACACTAATACATTAATAAGGATCATGTTGCATATATGCAACCTTTTTAAATAGAGTTCTAAAAAAGTAATATTAGATATATAATACATATAAATAAGTAAAGAGAGGGGAAGAAAGAAGGAGAGAAGGAGAGAGAGAGGGAAAATGCCTCAAAGGAGCTGGGGTGTTCATAATAAGGATAAGAAATTAGAGACTGGAGCAGCAATAGGAGAGGAACACTTACCCCACCCTAAGCTAAGTGGGCACGGTAGGAAACAGCCTCTAACTGAGAAGGCAGTAGAGGAAATAGTAACTCAGGGGATACTCAGATCATCAGTTAAGACAAAGAAAAAGCATTCAGAAGAAGTCAGGGACATCCAGTAGTTTGCTGATAACACAAGAAAAGTCTGGATGGACAAGAAAAGCAGAGGATTTGGCTTGGAAATTTGTACTTCCAGAGAAGTTAGAAGATTAAAGTCTGAGACACAAAAAATGACTTGAGGGCAAAAGAGGTATTTTAAAGTAGGTAAGAATCAGTACTGGTACATCCCAAGGTAGCCATTTAGTTTAAGTCTCAGGGTTCCTAATGCTCAGCTCTGTGATTAAAATTTCAGTATCTTGAGAGGCCCACCACCAGGAAGGCTTTCCAACTCCATTCTGCCAGAGCATAAGCTATGCTTACCCAGGATCCTGTAACAGCCTACTGCCTATCTCTATCATTTAACCCACATTCAATACATAAAATTGAACGAATTAATGACCTATCACAGCCTGAGTGGCTATGAGAAGACAAACTGGAAATCAACTTAATAAAGGAATGACACAGCAGAATTTCATTTCTCAAAAAAAGTTTCTGAAGTATATAAAATAAGGTGTTGTCTTAAGATTCAAAGCATACATGATGCAGAATTACTTCCAACTGATTTTGGTAAAAGAAATATGCTTACTGTACAACAAGCTGCTGGCACACAGTTCCATTTTCTGTTATCAGCTCATTCAGTTTTAATTCAAGGTGAACTTTACCCTAAAATGAGAAAAAAAAAAACAAAACGGTCTATTTTACTGACCAAATACTAAAGGTAAGTACTTTTTCCAATGGTACCAATAATATCTAGTTGTTCACTAATTATATTTTAGTGATCCCTAGCACATGGCTTTGCCCACATAAAGTACTTGTTAAATGACTAATAACCAACAATGTAGATCTAGAAGTCAAATGCTCATATCAGACATGGTACTCCAATCAAAGAATTTAAAGCCCAGTTCAAAGAATATTTATGAATCTCAATTACCATGGCTTAAAAAAAAAAAAAAAAGACAGTACTTATGTTTTAAGAAGATTTAGCAGATTATAAAATGTAGAATGTTTTTTCCAGAAAAGATACACCATCAATAAGAACAGAGGCAATATCATTAAAGGTCAAGAGAAATACAATTCTAAAACAATAAAACTGGGTTAAAGCTAGTAAGATTTAATTTGTCAACAGTTTTCTGAAAATTAAAGATTCATGGAGTATCTATAATATTTTAGCAGGCACTGTAGGACTGGCCAGGAATCAACAGATATATAAGACACAATCACTCCTTACAAGAAGCTCACAGTCTAGTTCAGGAGACAATAAATAAAGATAACAATATACAACCAAAAGCATTACTGAAAAAATGGGATACTGAAAATAAGTAAGTGCTTTCTTCAATAACTATTAATAAATGGATTTTTAAAAAATTCAATAGTATAAATTTAAAGTAAACTATAAACTCATGAAACAAAGGTTTAGAAACTATATAATAGAGAGCTTGAGGTTTCCACCCAGCCACTGGCAATGAGCAATTCTAAACTGGTTATGAGCAATTCTAAAGTGGTTAAGATCAGTCCTGGATTACCTCCACCCAGCTGACAAGACAAATTGCCACGGCGGAGATTTCAGGGCTGTGATGTCTAGGGGCTGATGACGTTAAGTAATTTCATCAGAGGTAAGAAAGTTCATTATCAAGCTACTGTTCCTCTTTGGAACAACCCCTTTTAGACATTCTTTCACAGGCATCTAACTTGAATCAGCCTCACTATTTTATGGGTGTTTACTCCGTGAGAGTGAATCTGAGGTCTGCTAACTACAAAGCTCAAGGTTAGACGGATACTAAGTGATGAGCAATAAACACTGACTGATGGATCTCAATGCAAAAGTCTGCATGAGAAAGCTAAACTCTAAAGAAACAAAGGCAACAGTAGGAGCAAAACTGGCAGTTAGGTGGAACTGGAACTAAATCAAGCAAATTTTCCACTAAAAATCCAGGCACAGGGCGCCTGGGTGGCTCAGTGGGTTAAGCCGCTGCCTTTGGCTCAGGTCATGATCTCAAGGTCCTAGGATGGAGTCCGGCATCGGGCTCTCTGCTCAGCAGGGAACCTGCTTCCCTCTCTCTCTCTCTGCCTGCCTCTCTGTCTACTTGTGATCTCTGTCAAATAAATAAATAAAAATCTTAAAAAAAAAAATCCAGGCACAAATATTTATAAAATCATATAAAATTTATGAAATAGGTCTTTCATTAATCCTGCTTTAAAACTCACTACCCCTAGGGCACCAGAGTGGCTCAGTGGGTTAAACCTCTGCCTTCGGCTCAGGTCATGGTGTCAGGGTCAATATCGGGCTCTCTGCTAAGCAGGGAGGCCTGCTTCCCCCTCTCCCTCTGCCTGCCTCTCTGGCTACTTGTGATTTCTCTCTGTCAAATAAATAGCTAAAATCTTAAAAAAAAAAAAAAAAGACCCCTGCTATTTAAGAGTGACCCAGAAGAAGTCCATATGTAGTAATTTTTCATATTTCTCAACTAGATTTTTGAATCATCTATGCTGTCACTTGCCTAGTGAATGAGCCTAGCCAACTGCATCAACATTTGAATCTCAAAGCAGTTTTACTATTTTAACATGTATGCATTTTATGGTAGAAACTGTATGGTGGAAATTGGTATGGTATAGTATTGGTATGGTAGAAATTTTAATGCTAACAGGGCATTCCCAACTGTGTCTCAGGAAATGTCTAGTATCTATTCTATTTCTAAAACAACAGAAACTGTTAAAACAGAGTAGAAGTATAATAATTTCATGCACAACTAAAAATCATAGCACTGTATCAAGCAAAGTCTAGAAATTAAAAGAAAAAAAAAAGCATCTACTTAATGGGATTCTACCAGGAATCAATATCACTGAGTCACAGCCTACCTACTATGTTCATTATTCCTACTGGCTGTTAAAAAGACCTTTCCTTTGGTATTAGTCAACAATAACGTAACTGTATATTTAACTGGGTCAAGAAAAGAGTGCAGACAGGATACAAGACATTTATTATTAGGGTGGGACACTAAAATGAAAAAGCACTACGAACTAAAATCAAGGAAATTATAATTTCTAAACTGTAAAACACTACCTCACCGTATACTTTAAACATGGGAATATATACATAATACTTAGTAAAAGTAGATACAAATCAGGTTGTATAATATAATGTTAATCTGTAAAAATAAAATGTACTATATATATTACTATATAAATTTACTATAAGGTCATCTACTAAAATATTGCTAGAAGTTAACTTTGGTTGGTAGGATTTCAGAATTTTTTGCTCACCCAGATTTTTAAAATTTCTACTACCAATGTGTCCTGGTATTTAGCAAAAACAAAACAAAACAAAACAAAACTTTAAAAAATTATTTAAAGTTACTTCTTAGTGTTAGAAGCCCAAATCTATCAACATTTTAGGAAAAAATATTTAGAATTCCTTAATACATTCACACAAAAGTTTAGTTTCATTTATATCTGTTACCATTTTATAGATATGGATTGTAGCAAAACAAGTTTGGTGGTTTTCGTTTTTCTGGGGGTTGTTTTTGTTTTTTGGACAGGGTAGTTTTGAGTTCAGCAAAACATTTCCTAGTCTCCTCTGAAGCCAGGTGATAGTGACCAGGGACAGTCATATCATACAATTCCGGCCAATGAGATATAAGTAGATGTTGCTGGTGGAGCATCTGAAGAAGCTTGTTGCATAAGACTCCCTAACTTCAGCAGTGGCTTGAAAGGCTGAAGAACTTAAATAAAACAGTCTACAGTCTAATGACGCTGGGATATAAAAATTGGAGTCCAGGGTCCACCAAGGTAGAGTGCCACTGGCAAAAAGGCAGGCTTTCTGCTGCAATCTCTGAAAGACTATGCCTAAGGAGTAAGTGTGAACAACACTGACCAGCCTTTACAAAAACTAAAACTTGGCCTAAAATCAGCTGAATCTCTAACTAGATTGAGGTGATCACCTGTAGATAGTAAGTGAATCTTCTCAGAAGGAAAAAAAGACCTTGTCATCCACAGCTTCAAATTATCTCTAAAATATTTCATATTTTTAAATGTCTAGCATTCCATCAAAAATTATGAAGCATGCCATACAAGACCATACACCAAACAAAACAAAAACCAACAAAAAGCAGGAGATGCAGATGCTGGAGTTAACTGACAAGAGGCAGTTAAAATAGATGCTTACATTTTTTTAAGGTAGACAACAAAATGAAAAACCCAGCAAAAAACATGAAGAAGTTTATCGAATGAAAAGTTTAGAACTGGGCAACAAAATAACCAAAATGAAGATGTATTTAACAATGAATGAGCCATAGCCAAAATAAGAATTGGTGAAATGGGAGATTAGTCAGTGGCAAATATCCACAAAGAAGCACAGATAGGGAGAGAGCATAAGAGACATAAGAAACATAGGAAAATGGTCTATTATTCATGTAATGGGAGTCTCAAAAGAGAAGACAGAAAAAATAGTGAAGGAAAAAAAAATAAAGAAATAATTGCCCGGAATTTTCCAAAACCAAAGAAAGACATCAAGGTAGAGATTTAAGAGCCCCTAGGAACACCCACAGGAAAAAACATTAAGAAAACCGTAAGTAGGCAGAGCATAGTAAAACTAGTAAAAGCAAAAGATTAAAAGAAAATCTTAAAAGCAACTAGAAAAAAAGGAGACATTAGCTATAACGAAGCAACTACAAGATTCTGACAAGAACTATGCTTGATGATATACATGCAATGTGATTTGGTCCACAACTGCTTCCTTTTTTTAAATTAACATACAATGTATTGTTTGTTTCAAGGGTACAGGTCTGTGAGCCATCAGTTTTACACAATTCACAGCACTCACCACAGCTACATACCCTCCCCAACATCCATCACCCCACAACTGCTTTCTTATTATCCAATCTCTTAAGGGAGGTTCAATGATGAAAGTTACTTTCATATGTCGGGAAATATTGGAAGACCAAATTACTTGGCACTGTATTCTAAACGTTTTATTTAAACCAAATTTTTGGGAACTATTATAATACTACATGCCTTTTATAGCAATGACTACATTAGGTTGATACATGCAATTATATCACATTAATTTATACTAGACAGCATATTTAGGAACTTATATTACTCTGGCACTGTCTGAAGGTTTCATAATATGCTAGCTTTACTTCAAATACTTTTTAAAAGTTCACACAGAAAAATCTGTGATCATTTTAATGGTACCATATAGAAGATATCATATGAATTTCTGCATACAGTTTGGGAAATTCAGGTATATTATAGGTATCTGGGAAAAACCCAATGCACACACTTCGGTCTAGGCTTTTTTTTTTTTAAGTTTTTATCACAAAACACTGAATTATAATAACCATTCCACATAAAAGAACTCAGTATTATTTCGACTGGTGAGAAATTTTCTTCATGGGGGGGGAATCCCAACTTTGTAATTTCCACATATTTTCATATATAGTAATTAGCTATAAGATCATTTTGGACACAACTGACTAGCAGATAAAAAACAAAATAAAGGATTTACTTAATCTCTCTTATTTACGGACAAATCTGTTTTTCCTCTGTGAAGACTTAACTTATCACAATCTAGAATGGCTCCTTTGTTATTTCATGTTTACAAATTTACAAATGAAGTTTCTTCATGAAACAATGAATTACACCTTTACATTCATTATATTTTAATCAGGCATGTTAAAAAAAACAGATGTATGTATTATTAGGTATAATCACTGCATGTTATTTTTAACACTTGTTTAAATAGGTAGGGGAGAGGATATACTAAAAGAAACAGTAACCATAAAACAATCAATAACTTACAGCATGATCCAGAAGTTCAAGATAAGCTTGTTGGTAACGAGGTAATTCGAAGACATGACTGATAGCATATCTAGATTTACTGCTTGTACAAGTTATGTGAGACATACAGCCCTAATAAGAGTACCAACTCTCCATATAAGAGATGTGGTTTGATCAGTCTTATGTGAAGGCATGCTCTTTATCACAGTACTTAAGAACTAAAGAAAGGAAAAATATTTCATGTTTGTTGTGAGTTCCAGCACTACACAGCTAACAGCATGGTTGCAGATAACTGAAGCCAAAAGAGGATGTATAAATAGAGGCACCAACACAATCCAAATTAACTTCATTTGTGTGGCAAAGAATAGTAGAAAGAACACCAAGTGAAGTAGGACAGTAACCACAACCAGAAATTAAGGAAAAGACTGCTTCAAAAAGGAATGGTCAACATTATGAAAAGCTACTGAAAGATCATGTATGAGGAGGACTGAAAAATGTCCACCAGACTTATTAACACAATCTAATGGGTAACATTAATGAGAGCCCTTTGTGCTCTCCCTCTGGCTCATTGTGGGGTATGAAGGCAGATCAGAGTGGGTTCAGAAGAGAATGTTTCAATATACAGGGAATAACCACAAAACAAAAACAAAAAAAGAACAGAAAAAGAAGTGTAGGAAAATGCACTCATGAAATATTGATAATGTCTTGAATGTCTGGAAAGAAAACTGAAAATAACTGACATTATTAACAGCAATAATAAAGGATCTGGGAAACAGTCCAAGTTAAGAGGTTTAGTGTTCTTTGTAACTTTCAACTGTTTTGGTATAAAACCCGTTTTTTCCTACTATTGGGATCTTTTCAATTCAAGGCTAAATTACGTTTCTGCATGTTACTTCCCTACAACTTCAGAACTGAAGGGAATCCTATACACTGAAGTTCTCATGCCTCAGACAACAATAGGTTAGCAACTGTTTTAGATACAAATGACAATTAGTAGTAGAGCTAGGAAATGAAACATCTTTTTCCCTTCTGAAGTAGATATGCCAATCATTTCCTTTACTTAAACCGCCTTCTTAGGGATCATGCCTCCCAAAGCCCCAGAACAGACTGCACTACAGTGACCTTACCCCCCGCTTCGCCCCCATCATACCAATTAGAATGCAGCAGACATCTGACCCTAGTTGGGTCAAATTCTCTAAATTGTGGCAGAAAACTAAATTAGACCTCAGAAAGTGAGGGGCTGTATGGTCATGTAAACTCAAAGACTGATGTGGGCATTTTTTTTAGCTGTCAACAAGAGATTAAAGAGAAGTAGAAGCGAGAAAGACATAATCTCATCAGATGTACAAAAATACAAGGGAATATCATCATTAATGTTTTTTCCTTTTCATTTTGCAAAGTGAATAATATTAAAATGACAGGACAAAACAGAGAGAAAATATTAATTATTCATTTTACAAAATGAGAGAGAGGAAAAAACACTATTTAAACAGTGAGTACTTCTACTCAATGAGCACAGTGAGCAAACAAGTGGGAAGAAATCAATCAGGGGATCTCAGTTCCCAGGTGCCCCTTGCAGTATCTAAGGCTGCACTGAGTTGAAGTCCACAGTGTAAAAATACAATATATATTTTTTATTTGGTCCCAAATGCAAGTCAACTATTTTATGTAGTGATCAAGCAGAAACAAACAAACCACCCAATATTTCAGGATACTTTATGAGAAATTACAATCTTCTTATAAACAATTTTGACTCTGTGAACTGTATCTAGTTTATTGTTGTAATAAATACCTGACCTCCACCTCAAAGGCAGCTCCTCAGTAAATGTCAGCTCTTACTGAGCATACTGAAGTTCTTGCAATTATACCCCAACAAGTTCCCCAGGAACTTTCAAATGCCCCTCCCTTTTTCTTGGAGCTAATTTGAGTAGGCTTCTGTTCCTTATACTCGACGTGTCCCCTCCTAATAATATGCTGAAGCCTTTTCACGACCAAAATTACAAGAGTGAAAAGCAGTAAAGCACTGTGGTTAGGAATTTTAGACTCAGACTAGATCACTATTGAAACCACAACTTCATCACCTAAAAGCTCTGATTTTGGAGATGTCATTTAACCTCTTTCAATCCATTTTCTGTATTTATAAAATGGGGTAATGCTACCTACACCTCATAACGCTTTTCTGAAGATTAAATGAAAAAATGTACATTAAGTACGTAATACTGTGCTTCATATATACCGTTTAATCACTAATAGTAATTATTAGGTGGAATTCCTACTGAACTCAATTCTTTCCATAGCTTTCTACTATGGCTCCACCAACTGCTATTCTTTCCATATTTTTGTAAAATTTTATAAACTTTATCCAAGTGAACAAATTTATTAAAAAGCAGGATGTGTATGAATCATAGGCTGCTTAGTCTACCTTTTCTAGGCTCACAAAGTTAATGTGGTATTTCTAGATCAGTTTTGGGGCTGAACAACATTTCCAATAGTACCATATTAACTTGAAAGGTGTTCTGTATCCCTCCCACCCACTGAAGTACTCTTCCTCCTAAAATTTATTTTTAAAGAATTCAAACTTACTAATTATCATTTAAGCAAAAGACATGTAAAGGTTAATAACTCATGGTCACGAAAATCACTTATATCAAATAAAAAATGCTGACATTATCTCTACAATCAAGTGTTATTTCCAGAATTTTTATGTTTCAGAGATGAGCTTTATATACATCACTAAATAAAAGCTTATCATCCAATACTAATCTCTAATACCATCTCCAAGAATTACACAGAATATTCTAGAGAGATTTCTACTTTTTGAGAGTTGGGGGCCTTAAATCTTTTAGCAAGTTTATGTTTATATTTTTATTGGAACTTCAATAAACTACATCTTAAAATAATCCTCAAATTTCATTTTATACCAAATTCTTAAAGCCTTTTCTTATTTTACTTTTTTTTTTTTTTTTAAGATTTTATTTATTTGACAAACAGACACAGCAGAAGAGGGAACAAAGGCAGGGACAGTGGGAGAGGGAGAAGCTGGCCTCCTGGTGCACAGGGAGCCCAATGTGGGGCTTGATCCCAGGACTCTGGAATCATGACCTGAACCGAAGGCAGACGCCCAATGACTGAGTCACCCAGTAACCTCCTTATCTTGCTTTCTGTTAAAATAATTAAAAAGGAAAACTGCTACTTTAAAACTTTCCTATCTGCCTTTGGGTAAAGTTATTTTATGGAAATGGAAAGGACCACCTGAGCGACTGCCATTAGACAGGTATTTTACATATGTGTAGCAACTGACAGCTTTCACAACTGCTGTTAAAGATATTTCACTCAATTCTCTCAATCATACAAGTCAACGTTGCAACTTTCATTTCCATTCTATACAACTAAAATTCAAGGTCAGTGAAGTAACCACATATGAAAATTAGGACCTAAATTTTTTTACTTCTAGTGTAAAAGTTTTTCTATTTTGTCAAACTGCCTCTCACCTGGGTTGTACACAATAGTGGCTAAGTGTGATCTGAATTTCAGTTATTGCCAAATGGGAAGAAAAGAACATTAAAATGAGGTCCAGTGAACAAAAAACAGTAAAAGTTTCAATTGTACTTTGTACTTAAGAAGGGGTTTTATATACAAATACTTAAGTTTTTGAGAATTTAATTAAAGAGAATGCTTGAGACATTAGGAGGACACAGAGACACAGGCACTTTATTTGCAAATATCTGTGGGTGTATATGCAGCACTTTTTTCTTGTCTTAAACTTCTGTTTGAGTCACAGTGGCAAATTATAACTTCTTTGAGAGGAAGAATTCTGCTTGCAGTATGTCGTCTTCAGGTTTCACAATGGTTTCACAATCCTTACCGTATTTTATAAATAAACAGTTACCAAAAAAAGGATTCCCTTTAGGGGTGCCTGGGTGGTTCAGTGGGTTACAGCCTCTGCTTTCTGCTCAGGTCATGATCCCTGGGTCCTGGGATTGAGCCCCAAGCGGGGCTCTCTGCTCAGCAGGGAGCCTGCCTCCCCCCCCACACCTGCCTGCTTCTGCTCACTTGTGATTTCCGCCTGTCAAATAAATAAATAAATAAAATCTTGGGGGAAAAAAAAAAGGACTCCTTTTAGATAGAAATAACAATTTCTAAGAGCAACTCAGACTTTCAAAAACAAACAAAAAGTTAAGCTACTTGGCTAAACATACATCTTTATTCACATATAGATCTGTAAGACCTCTTATTTTGGCAAGAGGAAAGAAGAGCTTTAAAAAGAGTAATGACATCTTTTCAAATAGAAAGGTGAGGAACAGGAAGAGTGGGTGTAAGAATGAAAGGCTCTGCAAGGTGGGCTCAAGCATGGTTTGAATGAATAACATTTTCCCAAGACTAGTTTATTAAAAGAGTAAATAGAGCATCCTGGTTAGAAGAGATGAAATCACAGACTTCTAGGACTCTCCTCAAAGTCAGAATTAATAAAACACATTTTTTCTCTAAAAAATTTTCCCATCTTAAAAAAAATTAATAATCTGTCACTGCGACTCAAACAAAAGAACTAAAACAGGAAATGTCCCCCCAGTATAACCTCCCCAAACTCAGACACCCACCCACAATGTGCATTGTTTTTTAATTCATGTGACAAGGCATTTCTTTCCAGTTACATTTTACCTAAAGGTCTATAATATTTGTTCCCAGAATTTAAACTAATGTATAACAAGCACTGTCTACAGAAACTAGTATAGTTTGTTTTCCACTTACTTTCTGTATGCTGACAGTCTCTCACATCAGCTAAGCCTTAATATTTACCTGAACCTCCGAATTGGAATCAACAGGCTGTAGTGAAAACCAGGTTTCTTTGCCACTGTGGTTACACAAATCTTCTTTTTTGATGGCTACTTTTCCTACAGGGAAAAAATATAAGGAAAACATATTTTGTATCATCATTAGCACTATAATGTATAATACTCTACAGATAATATTTTAAAATAATTTGTACCTATTGACTAGAAAAAATCCATTTTTATAAAGTATTTTTTTTTCCTCATTAAACTTTTGTTTTAATGGGTCTCAAAACTCTGCGACAGATTTTTGGTCAAGGAGTTTTTTATATTCTAAGGAATGAAAAAGTGCTTCATTTCCCCCTTTCCCTTGGCAGACCCTTTTCTGGGTCACTGGGGATTTGACAAAAACTTAGTTATATTTACAAGCAACTGCATTTTTGAGTACTTATTCAGATTCACATTCTCACCCACAATACATCCCATGTAAAAAGCAATATACAATGATAGTGCAAACTAATCCTCCCAACCAGTTAACACAATGAATAAACCGTATATTTAGGGAGACATATCTCCATTTAATAAGAGTTCATAAGGGGCGCCTGGGTGGCTCAGTGGGTTAAAGCCTCTGTCTTCAGCACGGGTCATGATCCCAGGGTCCTGGATCGAGCCCTGCATCAGGCTGTCTGCTCAGCGGGGAGCCTGCTTCCCTTTCTCTCTGCCTGCCTCTCTGTCTACTTATGATCTCTGTCTGTCAAATAAATAAATAAAATCTTAAAAAATTTAAAAAAAGAGTTCACAAGTTTCAATTAAAAGAAAAACAGTATCATACATCACTAACAATACTGAAAAATGGCTTGAAAATTATGGAAGATTAAAACAGTAATTTTAAAATCTGCTTTTATCAAAACACTATCAACGCTGCTTCAATACACACACACACACACACACACACACACACACACAAAAAATCAGGGCAGTTCCCGAAAGAGTTTCCACCTCTCAGAGAAAGATACAGTACAATGAACAAAGTTGTATGAGAGGAAGAAACAGAAATGTTCTTATTATAATAAAGTATTTGCCATGTTGGTACAAAGCATTTCCTTCCTCAATTCAAGTTTTAAGAAACTGACATAGATTTTGCATATGACTGACAATTTATTTCAAGATTCTACACCAAAGCTTCAACAAAAGATGTATGTCAAAGTCAAAGTACGCTTTCTTCTATAAAATAAGAATTTTTGCTTTAAGGGCCCTAATTATACTTCATTTCCTTTCTCTTCTATCTTGGTCTTTTAGTTCCACATTTGAAAACTTTTAGGACAGTAACAAATTTTCTGTCAAGATATACCAACTTTTTGTGTATCAAGTGGAAAGGAAAGACAGGACAAGAAAACAAACCCAGAAAAACCTTTAAAATTCTATTCTGGAATTAGGCAGTGGTGATGGTTCCCCAAATCTGTGAATATATACGATGTGTGCATTGTATGTTAAGAGAGTGAGTTTTATGGCAAGTGAATTACACCTCAATAAAAAATTGTTGTCAAAAAAATTTAACCACATTAAAATTTTGATAAGCTTATCTTTCGTTTCATGACCTGGAACTCAAACTACAAACATTATCTATATACATGTAATTTTAAGGAAAACATTAAAATACACAGCTACAAATATTTTTTTTAGAGAGGCAACTGTATTAATATACAACCCAAAAGAGAACAACTGAAAAATCGTAAACTAGATCTAGTAACACATAAAGCTTAAAACACATAAAATTTTTAAAATTAATAAACTGGCCTCACAATAAGCACAAATCTTTCCAAATTCCTTTAAAATATACTGGATGTAATCTAATGTAAAGGCCAAAATCTTCTTGTGAATATATGGAATTATAATTCATTCAAATTTTGTTAAGAAATGGCATCATGAAAATAATATACTTCAGCCTTTGTTTGGTTAAATTTAAGATACAAAATGATGGGAAAACAGAAATTCTTCCAGTACCAAATATAAACTAAAAGCCGATTTAGGTACTAACTGCAACACCAAAATATTCTTTATACTATTTAGGTTAAGAGTCAAACTGTACAAATCTCTTGATAATTTTACCTACAGATTTTATCAAATCCCTGACAAATCAATACAATACCAGGAATGGCTTAGAATATAGAATATGACAAAGTATTAAATATCTCATATCACAATAAATCATGATTAATATAATTCTTTCAAGCAGTTCCATTTACCACTGATTTCACTTCAGGTATAAACATTAAGGCAATGTGTAACAGTTCGATACATATATACTCACACATGTACCTACAGAAACAGATCTATAAATCCCATAGCTGAAGTTCTTTCCCATTAAGAATCTTGGTATCTATGCATTGTTTGTGTTCTCTCCCCAGAAAAAATGCACAGATGTTATCTGGCACATAATTTTAAGAGTTTACTCACCATCCAGAAACTAACTGGCAGATTCCTGGTTAAGAGCCCTATCCTACAATTTTCAGGATTTTTAAATTTATACATAATTTATGACTATATACACAAATATACATGTGTGTATATGTGCTGATATTAAAAGTATCAACAAAGCAAGCTCCCAACTTAAAAAACAGGGTTTTTAAAAAAGTTTATTTGGGGGGCGCCTGGGTGGCTCAGTGGGTTAAGCCTCTGCCTTCAGCTCAGGTCATGGTCTCAGGGTCCTGGGATTGAGCCCCACATTGGGCTCTCTGCTCAGCAGGGAGCCTGCCCCACCCCTGCCTGCTTCTCTGCCTGCTTGTGATCTCTCTCTGTCAAATAAATAAATAAATAAATAAATAAATAAATAAATAAATAAAATAAAATAAAATTAAAAAGTTTATGTGAAAGTTTACTGGTTTGACTGATTCATTTACTCATTTCAACAACTAATCACAATGGCACAGTGCTTTAAATGTTGATGTGATTTCCAGACTCCCCCAAAGTATACTTCACCAGTCATGCCTCTAAAACCTAGAGTAGGAATCTATCTATTCAATTTATGACTCACAATTCATATCACTGGATATACATCTTCTCTGTCACAGATGCCTTTCCCAAAAGAGAATACTCCCTTAGTTCATGGGCAAAAATTCCCAGAAGCCAAGGACCTTCTTCCTCCTATTTCAGATCTCATGCATCCACGGTACTCACTATCATGAAAGAGTTGAATGGTTCTTGTCTTCTCAGAGGGAAACCCTTCTCTGATTAGCTGCCTGAATTTTGTGCCTCTGATGGTCCCAAAGATAGTTTAGTGTTTACTATTTTGAACAAAGTTAAATCATTATTTAGTGGCTATGAAATCAACCACTAAAAATAAACAACAAACAAAACAAAAAAAACAAACACAACAACAGCAACAAAACCTCCCAGGAACAAACTACCCAACAATTTAAAGGTACTCTTTCATTTCCCCACTGTCCTGACAAACTCACAGACAGCAAGAGCTTAAACGGAACATAAATACATACACATACACACACCAGATGCTGTATTGGTTCCTTAAAATAAGACATGGAGAGGAAACACCGTAAGAAATGAAGGAACTGTGGGCACAGAAACCATCTCTCTTGGTCTCTAAGTTAAAAACAAAAAAAGTATTCTCAGCTTTCCAGCACCACTTCTAAGCAGAATTTTTTTGCCATCTGTAAAAGCTGTGTTATATTTGGGCCCCATTTTTAGACACAACATATCCTTGGAAATTTCATCCTGATACAGATCACCAACTGGCAAATCTTAACAGTCCTGTTCTATGTGGACATTAGTAGAAATGGCTGAAAGAGCAGATAAAAGCAGTGACAACTGTGACTGCCTATACAGGATAAAAAAGGACCAGAAGACAAAGTCTGGCAGATAGTCAACAATAGCAGTTCAGTCAACAGCAAAACTCTGATGACTCGGGAATAGAGTTTAGGTAGATACCTTTTGTTCTCTGTGGTAGCAGTCCAGTATATCAATGGTCTCCAATAAATCATACTTCCTTGGTCTATGCCACTGTGTGGTCCCCTCTACCACAGACTCTGGGTTTGACCATGTCATTTGCTTTTGCCAAATGGGACATCAGCAAATGTGATGCAAGCAGAATCTTAATAAACACCTGTGCAGTAGGGTTCAGCCTCTTAAAACACCAATATCTTGTGGAAAGGAAGACCCAGATAATAGCCAGTACCAGCCATGAGACACAGGAGGCAGGCCATTCAGTCCAGTCAATCTCCCAGATAACTGTACATCGGTGACCCCAGGTGAGACCAGCCGAGCTCAGCCCAAAGTGACAACCCTCAGGATCATGGCCAAATAAATGGCTGATGTATTAAGCCATCAAATACTGGAATGGTTTGTTATGTAGCAATAGATAACTGATACTGACCCTATGCAAACGGATATGAAAGTGCAGTCTTAGGCAATTTTTAAACAATTAAGTTTGACTTCAGAGCTAAATGCCAGCAAAATTTACAAATTAAGGAGTTGGAAAAGACCTGAGCAATCTTAAACTCAGCTTTATTTTTATAGATAAACCAGGCCTAAGAAGGTAAGCTACGGTTTTAAGGTCACACAGCTAGTAAATGACAGAGTCATGAATGGAATTCAGGTCTGATACCCCAGTAATTTATTCTCTTATACTGTTATGAACCAAGGGTAAAGAAAAAAGTTGCCAAAGTCTACTAAGATAACCACAGTTTAGTTATCTGAGAGAGTGTGTCTCTCTTAAACTAAAATACCTAGAAAATACATATAAGGTAAAATATATGTTTTAATTTTCACATTATTAGTCTCACTGGAAATGGAAATACATTCACATATAAAGTTTTTCTCTTCTCTTTTTCTTTCAAGAGAAGACACTATACCTAAGGACAATATGTCATTCGGTATTTTTGCAACATCCTATCTTTTATTTTTTTTTTTTTAAAGATTTTATTTATTTATTTGACAAAGAGAAAGAGATCACAAGTAGGCAGAGAGGCAGGCAGAGAGAGAGGGAGAAGCAGGCTCCCCGCTGAGCAGAGAGCCTGGTGCAGGGCTCCATCCCGGGACCCTGGGACCATGACCCGAGCCGAAGGCAGAGGCTTAACCCACTTAACCACACAGGTGCCCCATTTCCTTTCTTTTTTATTGCACAGTTCCTAGGTCTTAAGTTTTTAACTGATCTATTTAATCGGGTTTTTGCACTAACTACCTGGCATATGAAGATGCCTCATATAAAATTTTATGCCCCATATTGTTACATTCCTAGGTCTTAGTTTAAATACATAATTTATGGTCAACTATGTTGACCATAGTTCCTAGGTCTCAAGTTTTTAACTCATCTATTTAATCGGGTTTTTGCACTAACTACCTGGCATATGAAGATGCCTCATATAAAATATTATGCCCCATA
Source organism: Mustela erminea (assembly GCF_009829155.1). Classification (NCBI taxonomy): domain Eukaryota; kingdom Metazoa; phylum Chordata; class Mammalia; order Carnivora; family Mustelidae; genus Mustela; species Mustela erminea. The sequence goes on from NC_045614.1 coordinate 152,423,737, forward strand.
TTATTACTTCTAGGAAGGGGAGGGAGTCAGTAGTCAAAATTAATTAGGATTATCTGTAATACCACAACAAAAAGAAAAAAATTCATATATTATTCAATTAAAAATTAAAAACAAGGGGCGCCTGGGTGGCTCAGTGGGTTAAAGCCTCTGCCTTCGGCTCAGGTCATGATCCCAGGGTCCTGAGATTGAGCCCCACGTCGGGCTCCCTGCTCAGCAGAGAGCCTACTTCCCCCTCTCTCTGTCTCTGCCTGCTTCTCTGCCTACTTGTGACCTCTCTCTCTCTGTGAAATAAATAAAAAACCTTAAAAAAAAATTAAAAACAAGCCGCCTGGGTGGCTCAGTGGGTTAAGCCTCTGCCTTCGACTCAGGTGATGATCTCAGGGTCCTGGGATCAAGCCCCCCATCGGGCTTTCTGCTCAGCAGGAAGTCTGCTTCCCCTTCTCTCTCTGCCTGCCTCTCTGCCTACTTGTGATCTCTGTCAAATAAATAAATAAAATCTTTTTAAAAACTATGTATTTTTATTTTATTTCATTTTATTCAGTGTTTCAAGATTCATTGTTTACACACCACACCACTGCTCCATGCACTACATGCCCTCCTTAACACCCACCACTAGGCTCACCCATTGCCCCACCACCCTTCCCTCCAAAACCCTCAGTTTGTTTCTCAGAGTTCAGTCTCTCATGGTTTGTCTCCCCCTCTGATTTATCCCAATTCACTTTTCCTTTCCTTCTCCTAACATCCTCCATGTTATTCCTTATGCTCCAAAAGTAAGTGAAACCATATGATAACTGACTTTCTCTGCTTATTTCACTCAGCATAATCTCCTCCAGTCCCATCCATGCTGATACAAACGTTGGGTATTCATCCTTTCTGATGGCTCCGTAATATTCCATTGTATATATGGACCAGATCTTCTTTATCTATTCATCTTCTGAAGGGCATCTTGGTTCTTTGCAGTTTGGTGATTGTGGACATTGCTGCTATGAACACTGGGGTACATATGGCCCTTCTTTTCACTACATCTATAGCTTTGGGATAAATACCCAGTAGTGCAACTGCAGGGTCATAGGGTAGCTCTATATTTTTTTAAATTTTATTTATTTATTTGACAGACAGAGAGATCACAAGTAGGCAGAGAGAGAGAGGGGGAAGCAGGCTCCCCGCCGAGCAGAGAGCCCGATGCGGGGCTCGATCCCAGGACCCTGAGATCATGACCTGAGCCGAAGGCAGAGGCCCAACCCACCGAGCCACCCAGGCGCCCGGGTAGCTCTATTTTTAATCTTTTAAGGAATCTCCACACTGTTTTCCAAAGTGGCTGCACCAAGCTGCATTCCCACCAACAGTGTAAGAGGGTTCCCTTTCTCCACATCCTCTCCAACACTTGTTGTTTCCTATCCTGTTAATTTTGGCCATTCGAACTGGTATAAGGTGGTATCTCAGTGTGGTTTTGATTTCAATTTCCCTGATGGCTAATGATGATGAACATTTAAAACTGTATTTGACCAGCATACATTCTCAGATCTTCTTAAGTTTGAAAAATGTTCTCTCAAGTTCAAATTTCACTTTCAGAAAATAATACGGCACTGTTTAATCTACAATTTGGCAACCAAGAGTTAAAAATAATTGATTGAACCCAATTTTCAATAGCTCAGATTTTTTTTTAAAAAAGCAACAACCCAACTTTATGAGTTAATGACAAAAGAAAACGTTAAACTACAAAAACATAAAAATTCATAAATGAAAACCATTTTTCAACTTTAAAGGGTACATACAAATGGAGTTTACGTTGAATTTCCCATGTGTAAAAGGGGAAAAAAAAACTATTAAATGTAGATATTTTCTCTCTTAATGAAAGTAAACTTATTTCCAAACAAAAGTTCTCACACCAAATTATGGATTTCTGCTACCACTCCACAAAAAACAGATTTTTACTTAGAGGCTCAGTCAGTTAAACAGTTGCCTTCAGCTCAGGTCAGCAGGGAATCTGCTGCTCTCTCTGTCTCTGCCCCTTTCCCCCACCTCCCTTCTTGTGCTCTCTTTCTCTCTCTCAAATAATAAATGCAATATTTTAAAAAAAGAATTGATTCTTACTTAAAAATGTTTTTATTTAAAGTACGACTGACTTTTACTTTAAAAACCAAAAGCAAAGCACAGGGGAATTTTTGGAAATCAAAACAATAAATCTCAACAAAAGGCCTTTTCAACAAATACTGTATTGATGACTATAACATGATATGCAAACAATGAAAATTACAAAACATTTTCTTAAGAAGACATGATAATCAGAGAGACACACTCTCAAGGGTCGCTCACAATCACCAAGAGCCTTTACCCGATCCTTATCCTGCTCTCTCTCTAGCCGTTGACATCAAAAAGTCTCCTGGCCTTCTGAGATAAGAATCTCTCCTCCCTTCCTACCCTTCTAATAAACTTTATCAGCCTCCACTGAAGCCTCATTTTCCTTATCTGCTCCCAGGGCAATTTCATTCATTCCAGCAGAGGTTTCAAGTATCACTTGATGCTGACCACTCTCAAATTCACCTCTCCTGCTCTTCTCTCTAAGCCTCAGATCTGTATTTCCAACAGTCAACCAACATGTCCACCAAGATGTTCCCCAGGTAATACAAGTTTAACTTGTTTGATATCAAAGTCATCCTCTCCTCTTCTCACCCCCCACTCAAAGCTGAATGGTCCTGTGTTATTTTTTTTTTATCCCAGTTAATGACAGCCATAGAAACAAGACTATTTTTAACTCTTTCCTTTCTCCTTCCCCTTCTTAGTCCCTAAAGCATACCTGCAGCTCCTCCACTGAAGTATATTCCTTCATTTGCATTCAAACTGCTATTGCCCTTTGCATCTCATTTGATAATATCCTCCCTGACTCTAATCTCTCTCAACCATAAACTACAGATTACATACATAAAGTGTATGTATATATAGTTTAAAACAATATATATAGTTATATGTAATTACAAATATATACATTTGACATACGTTATCTACAGACACTGAGTTTGGACTCTGGCAGTCACCATTGTATGACACAGAACTTGTTAAACCACAAAACTATTCATGTATATGTAGTTACATATAATTTTTAAGAGGTTTCTCATTCTTTTTTTTTTTTTTAAAGATTTTATTTATTTATTCGACAGAGAGAGATCACAAGTAGGCAGAGAGGCAGGCAGAGAGAGAGAGGAGGGAAGCAGGCTCCCTGCTGAGCAGAGAGCCCGATGCGGGGCTCGATCCCAGGACCCTGGGATCATGACCCGAGCCGAAGGCAGCGGCTTAACCCACTGAGCCACCCAGGCGCCCCGAGGTTTCTCATTCTTAAAAGGCTCAGCCCTACTATCCTTAGACAACCTTTAGGGTCCATCACAAATTGTCTCCAGTTTATATTCCCTGCTTCAGTTCTACTGCCCTCTTCCTAAGTAATATTATATATTCCAGCAGATACACCACCACCGTTTTTCTCCTCTAATTCTGCTAATCCCTTTTCCCTGGAAATTTCTTCCTTTTCCTAAGGATAAGTAGTCTGTTAATCCACCACCAAACAAGATTACCTGTTCTCTGTGCTCCCAAGTACTGTTCAGACCTCTAGCACAGATGCAATTATAACAGATCAGAATTACACTATAAGTGTGCCTCTTTGATAGCCTGGGAATAACGTGAGTCTTATTCATTTTAGTATTCCCATCCTTTATATGCCACACAGAAGTGTTTGTAAATGGTTGTTTAATTGACTTGAGGATGGGGCCTCAGGGGTGATTCATAATTGAGGGTTTTCTAAAGAGACAAGAGTCTGCATATAAATAAAATGTCAAAAGAAGAAACAGAACTAGGAAAATACAAAGTTATTAAATTGTATTTTCCTTGGCTTTCAACAAGTTGAATAAGCAATCAAAAGAGTCAAAATTGACAGAGAGGCAGATAAAGATTCAACACTACCAAAAATGCCTTTTGTGACAAAGAAAAAATACTTGTTATGTATACAGCTGAGAAAAGTTAACATATTTAACAAATAAGTATGCAATACAACAAAATCTACCCACATGAAAAATGGACATAAGAATGAAAAACTAGTTCATAGAAGAAAAATGTAAAAGACTAATAAACATATGAAAAAATTCCTCAAGTTCACTGATAATCAGAAAAAGACAAGTTAGAAAATACTATTTTTCACCTATCAAATTGCAAAAAAAATTTTTCAATGCTAACATCCAAGAATAATCAGGGTATGGCAAAATGGTTATGCCCTTGTCATGTTTGGGGGGAATTTAAATTAGCAAAGTATTTCTGGGGGGCCAACGTAAAAAATAGAGAAGAAATGTTAAAAATTATTCATACCCTTTAACTCAGTATTTTTACTTCTAGGAATTTATTCTAAGAAAAAGAGACATGCAAAAGTGTATGCAAGAAGGATGTTCATAGCAACACCATTAAGAGTACCAAAAATCTCAAAACATAATTGTTCACCAACAAAGAAGTAGCTCAAAGAATACATTTCTTTTCAAAGGCTATTATTTAACAAATATTTTTTAAAACTACTATGACTGGGGAATAGGATCATTAGATGAAAAAAGACTGAATAGTACAATGTAATAATACAAATGATAAAGAATGGAAAGAAATACAAAAATTATTAACTGTAGTTATTTCTGTTAACTGTAGTTATTTCTGTACACAGTCACTACTAGTCACTAAGAACTTCTAATAGTTTAAGAATTAAAAAAATATATACTGTTTTAAAGGTTATTTGATTTCCTCAAAAATGATTCTGACAGGGGCGCCTGGGTGGCTCAGTGGGTTAAGGCCTATGACTTCCGCTCAGGTCAGGATCCCAGGGTTCTGGGATTGAGCCCAGCATCAGGCTCTCTGCTCAGCTGGGAGCCTGCTTCCCTTGTCCCTTCTGCTTCCCTCTCTCCCTGCTTGTGATCTCTGTCTATCAAATAAACAAATAAAATACTTAAAAAATAAAATAAAATAAAATGATTCTGACAAACTTAAAAACGGCTTGTCAGAAAAATGTATAAGCAAGATTTCGATGATTTAAAAAGAAAGAAGCAGTAAGCAGAAGAAGGAAACAAACTACCTCTTAAGGAGTTCAGGAGCAAAAGCGGAAACAAATTAGGTGGTAGTTAAGAGGACAAAGTCAAATAAAGCTTAATCATTTAAACTGTGGAAGACCTAAATATATTTCAAATCAGGAGACAGAGAGAGATGACAAAATTCGTGATACTAAAAAGTGAGAGGATAAGGCAAGTAAATTATAGACCTCTACCACATTTTATTAAAATCTAGACACTGGAGCAAGACCATGAATGTGACACATACATGTCCATTTCCTTTTGTTCTACTACACGCCCACAGATCACATCCCAGCCTTAGACAGTTATTTAAGAAACAGAGTTAATGGTCACCAACACAGCCAGAGAGAAGAACACATGTCTAGATTAAAGCGATTTATTACTTCGATCAGAAAACCTTAAAAAATAAATGTTCTTTGGGGGATCAAACACTGTGATCTTTGGTAAAAACACTCTTTGAAGCATTCAGCAAATACTTACCAAACATCTATGAAATGTACGGCACTCTGTGAGCAATAATCTCTACCTTCATAAATATCGTGTTCAACTAGAGAGTCCAGATATTAAACAACAAACTAATGAACAAGAGTAAAGAGTACTATGGAAAATTCCCCATCAGGAAATTTTGGAAACATGAATATGACACCATGATCGGGAGAGATCAGTCAAGACACTTCAAAAGTGTTACTGCATCTGAGCATACAAATTAAAAATAAGATTCACAAATGAACTTGAACACTAGAGAAAAGGATCAGAAATGTTGAGCATGTACTATTCTGTTTTCAACACTTTATACTTAGTGAAAAAATGAATATAAACACCAATGCTGTGATTAAAGATAATTGTGAATAGTACATACCTATACGAAGATCTCTTTGTAAAACATTCTTATCATAAACATAGAAAGACAAATACTGGAAAGTTCTTGGAATCTCAAAGTAAAATTCTTCACTGAAAAATGGGCTAGAGAGAAAAGAAGAAAGCTCATTAAATTTAAATCTGACAGTTTCTTCATAAAGTATTTTCAATGAAATAAATCACAGACTAAAACACCATAGAGAAAAGTTTCAAAAGCTCCACAATTATTCTCTAGGCTGTTTCAACTAAATCCTGTACAAACTAAGGTGAACTCTGAGAGGACCTCAACTGCCAAGTTAAGCTCTGAATAGTTTTTCAGGAGTCCTAAGTACAGAAGACCAATTATTACCTGGGGTCATATTCACCTAAAGTGGACACAAATGAGAGCTCAGAACAGTGTCATTCACACCATCACTATCTCAGAAATACGTATAGCTACATTAATCCCAATAATATATAACACAAATGGGTAATGTTATATAAAGCATTATTTTAAAATATTTCTAAGAAATTAAAACAAGTCTTAAAAACACAGGTTTTTTTTAAAAAATCAACTTTATTAAGGTATAAAATACATGCAATAAAATCTAATTTAAATGACTGGGGTGCCTGGGTAGCTCAGTCAGTTGAGCATCAGTCTTGGTTTATGCTCACATCATGATCTCCAGGTCATGAGATCAGTCTGCATCAGGCTTAGGAGCTGGGTATGGAGCCTACTTGAGAATCTCTCTGCCTTTGCCTCTCCCCTTGCTTACTCATGTGTGTGCTCTCTAAAATAAATAAATAAAATCATAAAAAAAATGAAGTACCGAGTTTAACGATTTGATAAATTTATAAGCCTGTGTTGCTTCTATCCCAATCAAGATATAGTAACAGTTCTATCCCCCATAAAGTTCCCTTATACTACTCTACAGTTACCCTGCCATGCCCGCCATAGGCAACTAGCGATCTCATTTCTACTATATAGATCTCTTTAATAGTAGGTACTCTTGTGCCTAGCTTCTTTACTCAGCTTAACAACCGTGAGACTTTTCCATTTTGTTGTGTATATAAATAGTTAATTTGTTTTAACTGCTGCATAACATTCTATTCATGAATATTCTACAATCTCTTCTCCTAGTAGTCATGTTTCTGGTTTGGGGTATTAAATATAAAGCTGCTATAAATAGGTTTATACAAGGCTTTTTCTGAATATATGTTTTCAATTCTTTTGGGTAGATAACTAAAAGAGTAGAATTGCTAAGTTAAAAGGTAGGTGAGGGACGCCTGGGTGGCTCAGACGACAGTGTCAGGTGACACTGGTTCAGTGTCTGCGTTCAGCTCAGTCACGATCCCAGAGTCCCAGGTGAGGCTCCCTGCTCAGCAGAGAGCCTGCTTCTCCCTCTGCCGCCCCCACCCCTCACCCTGCTAGTGCTCTTTCTCTCGCTCTCTCAAATAAATAACATCTTTAAAAAATAAAAGGTAGGTGAATTTTTAATTTATAAGAAACTGTCGAACTATTTTCCAACATTTGTACACCAAACAAATGTGTACCATTTATGCTTTTACCAGCAGTGCAGGAGAGCTGCAATTATTCCATATCATCGTCAACTTCTGCTACTGAAAGTCTTTAAAATTAGCCATTTTACTCAATGTGATATAAATTTTTACATTTGTGTAATCTCTACTCCAATCAAGATAAAGAACATCTCCCCAGACAGTTCCCTTGTGAAATCACCTCTATACTGTCACAGGAACCAGTGATCTGATTTCGATCATGATACATTATGTTCAAGAATCTATAATGACAGAAATGATTTTAAACTGCATTTCCTTGATGACTGATGAAGATGAGTATTTTTTCATGTGCTTGCTGGTCATTTGTATATATATTCTTTTGGGAAATATCTGTTCATTTTTCCTGCCACTTTTTAAAATTGGCTATCTTTCTTCTTATTGGTTTTATTTTTGTTTTTAAATAAATTCTATATGCAAGTCCTTTGTCCAGAATATTTTCTCCTAGCTGTGTCTTGCTGTTTCCATTTTCTTGACAGTGTCTGTTGAAGAGCAAAAGGCTCTGATTCTGAGGAAATCCAGTTTATCAATTTTCCTCTTTTATGACTAGTGATTTCTATATCCAGAGTTAAGAAATTCTTGCCTATGCCCAAGCTAAGATTTTTTCCTATGAAACAAGTCATTTTTAAGTTTTTTTTTTGTTTTTTTTTTTTTTTTTTAAGGTTTATTTGTCAGAAAGAGAGAGAGAAAGCACACAAGCAGGCAAAGAAGCAGGCAGAGGCGGAGAGAGAGGCAGGCTCCCTGCTGAGCAAGGAGCCCGATGCGGGACTCGATCCGAGAACCCCAGGATCATGACCTGAGCCGAAGGCAGCGGCTTAACCCACTGAGCCACCCAGGTGTCCCGAAACAAGTCATTTTTAGATGTTTAAGAATGTACTTTGATGTTTAGATTCTATGAAGACATGAATCTCTAAAGTGGTAGTAAACATCTTTTGTTAACAGCACCTTTTTCCTGAGAATTTTTAAAGAACTAAAGGATACTTTGAAAATGTCACCATAAAATGCAATCTCTTTAGGATGTCTCAACTTAAAAACAAGCTGAAATGCAAAGAAAAATATCCTTCAGAAGTTATTTCTAATCTTATCCAGAAAACAGTTAACAGAGCTTTTTAGTTGTTTCTAATGCCTGATCAACTCTTGTCAATGTATTTTTTACTTCAGATGTAATCAAAATAAACTTTGAAAAGCTGGTCAGTCAATGGGGCACTTGAGTGACTGAGCGGGTTAAGCATCCCACGACTCTCAGTTTTGGCTCAGGTCACGATCTAGGGTCATAGGATAGAGCCCAAGCACAGGGCTCCAGGCTCCATGATCAGCACGGAATCTATTCCAGATTCTCTCCCCAACTCTCTTCCCACGTGCACTCTAATAAATAAATAAATAAAACCTTTAAAAAAAAGTTGATCTATCAAAATAACCAGAGACCCCTAATTAATCTCAACATAAATATTGACACAAAAACAACTATTAAGCAAAGACATGGCATGTTTAAGTATTTTTCTCCTTTGCATCATTTTATAAAACAATTAGAAAATAGAGAATTTCCTTTATACAACACATGTACATATTCACATATTATTTTTTTTTTAACTTATTTATTTATTTGGGAGAGGCAGAGGGAGAGGGAAAGATGGTGTTAAGCAGACTCCAGGCTGAGCATGGAGCTGGCCACTGGGCTCCATCTTACCACTCTAAGGCCACAACCTGAGCCAAAACCAAGAGTCTGACACCTAACTGACCACCACCCAGATATGCTTCAAATATTATTTTATTTTATTTTTTCTATTTATTTGATAGAGATCACAAGTAGGCAGAGAGGCAGGCAGAGAGAGAGTGGGGGAAGCAGGCTCCCCTCTGAGCAGAGAGCCCAACACAGGGCTCGATCCCAGAACCCCGGGACCACAATCTGAGCCGAAGACAGAGGCTTTAACCCATTGAGCCACCAAGGTGCCCCTCAAATATTATTTTAAAAACAGATTCTAGGGACGCCTGGGTGGCTCAGTTGGTTGGACGACTGCCTTCGGCTCAGGTCATGATCCCGGAGTCCCGGGATCGAGTCCCGCATAGGGCTCCCAGCTCCACAGGGAGTCTGCTTCTCTCTTTGACCTTCTCCTCGCTCATGTTCTCTCTCACTGTCTCTCTCTCAAATAAATAAATAAAATCTTTAAAAAAAAAAAAAAACAGATTCTAAAACCAAGTGAGAACACTACAGAATTATTCACTAAGTCATCTGGATCACTACATCA